>NC_091977.1:400997417-401721167 GCF_044704955.1 Pristiophorus japonicus | reverse complement strand
TTCTTGCAATGTAATTCAAAATCTGACGTACTAATTGGAGAAAATGGATTTCTTACCGAATCATATTTCTCTACATCCAAAGATGGAAAATATTTTTTGATGTTGTCTTCCAGTGATGCCAAATGCTCTATCACGATAGAGCAACCTTTTTAATACTGTGATTTGGTATCAAAGGGAACATTTCAAGATTTTTTTCTGTTGCTCTCTTTTTCCAGATAGAAATTTTTTTCTGAAAAGCTAATAGCTTGTCTGTAGAGGTGAGAATGTTTCTATTTCGCCCTTGCATACTGGTATTAACACTTTTAGACAATTAAATATACCTGCCAAATATGTTAACTTAGCACACCACATTTCACTCTTAAGGTATTTGCAAAAGGTATCGTTTCCTTCTCTTTCAAAAAATACTGACAATTCTTCTTGAAGTTCAAATACATGACATATGACTTTTCCCCTTGAAAGCCATCTTACCTCTGTATGCAAAAGCAAACATTCGTGCTGTGCATCTATAGCTTTGCAGAGCTGTTTAAACAAGCGAGTTTTTAAAGGTCTTGATTTTATATAATTTACAATATTAACAACTTGATCTAACATAGATTTTAATTCTAGTGGTAATGTCTTTGCAACAAGTGCTTCTCTATGCAAAAAGCAATGGGTGAATAATATATTTGGATTATGTTTTTTTGCGAGCGTAATGATGGAGCACCGTCCGTGCAGATTCCAACACATAAGTCCCATGAAATTTTCAAGTCTTCTAAATATGAATTCACAGAATTAAATATGTCTTGACCTCTAGTATTTTCTGGAATTCTCTACAGCACAGAAATTGGTTCAATATCGTTTTCATGAATGAAGCGAACAAATGCTAATAATTGTGCTTTACCACTAATGTCGGTGGACTCGTCGATTTGCAAAGCAAAATTCAAGTTTGTAAGTTTCTCGGCTACATTTTCTTCAATGGTAGATGACATATCATTTATCCTTCTGCGAATTGTATTGTCAGACAGTGGAATTTTTGCAATTTCTTGTTCCGCTTCATCACCAAGCATTATTTTGACAATTTTACGACATGCAGGCAAAATAAGTGACTCAGCGATAGTATGGGGCTTCACTTTCTGCACTATTAATTCAGCAACTTCATAAGAAGCAATTTGAACCTTATCTGACATCTTAACATTTTTTTCAAAATATTTCACTTGTTTTGATTGCGTTGCCATCAATCTCCTAAAATAACTCTGATCTTTTGTTGCAAGATGTGCATGTTTCATAGTAAAATGACGTTTCAATTTACTGGGAACCATTGCACTGTTCGACAGTTCTTCGCCACACACAACACACAGTGGAATGGGGCATTCCTCTTCTCCTGTCAAATGAAAAACCGAACCTCAATAGTCCTTCATATATTGACGATGAATTTTGGATTTTTTAGGATTTGGTTCGGCACCGCTTGTACTGGCGTTGGTTGTAGGCCTACTAGTGCCACTTGTAGTGGCACTGTCATTGATATCTCCTTGCTCATTATTACGTTTTCTTATGATGAATTTGTCCATTGGGGGGGGGCAAACTTTATTCATCTGAGTGATCCAAACTCCAGACAGACACGAACTGAGTCTTCCAATTTCCAAACTCCAGAGAGTCCAGACAGAAACGAACCTAGAGTTGAACAGGAAGTTTTGATTTTGACTATGGTCAAAATATGCTAAAAACCAACTCTCAAAAATCAAAGGAGCCGCTAGGGCAGCTAGGCCAGGTCAAATTGGATGCCGCATACATCAAAGGAGCCGTTAATTGGTGCTATATCAGTTCAAAGCGTCAAAGATGCCACCTCAGTTGAGAGACAAGTGTTGGACAAGTGTTCCTGTTGACCAATGGGACCCCGCGTCGGCCGTCATTCTGGTAGAGCAATTTTAGATCATCCGTCATCTCTTGGTAGAAGTTAACTCTTAAATTGGGCTAGAAATTGGCCAAACAGCACTAGTACTGTTTTTTTTGGCACTAATCACGTTTAATGTCTTTTTTTTAAGCGCCGAAATAGCATCAAAAAATAAACGCTTTTTGACAATCGCTAGAGTAGTAAAATTGTGCCATTTTCAAAAACTTTTGTGCACCGAAACTCAATTTTTCGGCATTAAAAAAACTGCCCGTTCTGTGCATGCGCAAAAAAAAAATGTTTTTTTCTCCCAATCCTTCTAGCATCTTCCAGGTCACATGCAGGGTGCGCCCGCGCTTGTGCAGTACACCCAGGGCTGAATCAGCAATTTTTGAGAGGGGCTTTAAACATCAGCAGAGTTCAGCACACAGTTCATCAAAAATTAAAAATGCAGGGTGATTCAGCAAGGAAAAGGGCCAGGAAATTCACTCAAGATGCAACTGTAGAAAACAGATGGGGGAGATCTCGAGGAAGGGTCAAGAAAAACTACATCCATCTGCTTTAAAATGTGTGTGGGAAAGTGTGGCTGAGCAGGTTTCCTCAGTGGACGCTATCCAGAGGGACCACGTCCAGTGCAGGAAGTGGTCGAATGATCATTAGCGGGTCGTCAGAGTAAGTAATATTTTTATTTATGCACTCCACTTACTTAAGTTGCAAATGTGACACATGTTGGTAACGCTAGGCTTAGTGTTGCACCTTATTTGCCATGAATGATCGTCACACATTATAAAGGCTGCTTTTAACATCTCAAAAGATGTTTCTGCACTTCGATGTTTTCCTGATGAACCACATGCAACTACCAGGCCATTAAACAGGGCACTGTATTAAATGCACACAGTATGGTATATGTACTTTGATGACTATCTGTGTGTGCCACAAGAGTAGAAGGGCCCTCTGTTAAAAATTTGTATTGTCATCTTTGCAGGGAAAGTTGTCCCACGACCGCCAAGAGCAGCGGAAAACAGGCGGCGGTCCGGCAAAAGTGGTCTCACTCACCCACCTTCAAAGTCGTGTGGTAGGTCTGATGGGTGCCTCGCAGAGATCGACGACCCGTAGGGTTGCTGACCTCACGTTGGAGTGTGAGGGAGGGTAAGTCCTGCAAAATCCACGGTCTGGGTTGGCTCAATGTTATGTAGTGTCTGTGGCCTAGGCTTCGGTTTATGCGATGTACTGATCTGCGGGCTACGGTTCAATTAATGCAATGTACTGTCCGTCGTTGACATGTAATGCAGTAATGGTGATCCTTCAAATGAGCCTGCGCTATGTGAGCCTACTGATGTCACTCTGCCCCCTCCCCTGTTGTTAACCAGTCGTCTGTTGTTTTCTATCTTTCAGATGTGGATCCAAGTCATCAAATGCAGCAGAGGAAGCCTCCAGCTCGACGGATGCCATGGTGGAGGACACCGACCTCAGCCCTGCTAAGGAACCTTCACAGGAGGAGGCGCAGGAGGAGGAACAAAGTGTCATGGCAGTGGGGGGGGGGGGGTGGCGCGGAGCCCACGCAGGCACCAACCACTTCAGCTGCAGCCACCAGTTCGTCGGAGGAGGATACCATTACATTGTTACATTCCATGGTTATCCATCATCCGAGGTTCTGGGCCCCAGTGGGTTGCAGCAAAGCACACCTGGGGCAGAAGCCCGTATGCCGCCTGTGCGGAGGCTAAGTCGGCAACGCCGCTCTGCCGAAAGGCAGGCAGACAGGCAAATGGATTTGGTGGGACTTTCTGGGGAGAGCATCCAGCTCAGCCGACAGCTCCTCGAGGTCATGGGTGGGATCTCCACAAACATTGCATCACTATCTGCAGAGGGAGGGCATGTCGCAGCTAGTATCTGCAATGCAGGAGAACACCGAGGTTGTCAACGCCCAGCAGTAATTGACGGTCTCGACTCGTGGCACTCCAGTCCCCAGTGTCATGAGGACTGACGGCACCAGTGAGTGGTGAGGCTGAGCAACAGGCTTGCGACTCAGAAGCCGGGCCTTCCACAGCCCCAGCTTCTCCAGGGCTTCGAATGTCGTCTCCTATGTCTGTCCCCCAACAACAGCAATGCCCTGTCCGCGCGGCTAATCGTCTTGGGATCACCGGCGGTATGGGTAGGGGTGTGGGTAAGGTCAAAGCCAGGACCAACAATGGACGAGGGCGGGTAGGGTTCAAATTAGGGGGGTAAAGGTGGCTGCAGCTGAAGGATGTTTGGTGCAGGGGTTGATGTTTGGCTGTTATTTAAGTAAAGTTTACATTTCAAAATTTTTAACATTCAAAAATGTTATTGAAGTTACTAGATTTACATTTACAAAGTTTCATTAATGTACAACTGTACAAATTTTTAATAAATTTAAATTTATGTTTTCATCTAAACCAAACTTGTGCAGTGTCTCATCTGCAGAATAACAGGGAAAATAGTCAACATGGTGGGATAGAGTGGGCAGTCAATGATGAAACGTGCCGTTCAACCTTCATGCAAAGCGTTCAATTATCAGCTGCTGACACAAGGCTTTTGCAGTGGGGAAAGCTCCACGAAGCCTCTTCCCCTGTCGTAGTGGGGGTGGTGGTGGTGGCATGGGTTCCTCATCATCCTCCTCCTCCTCCACCCCCCTCTCCTGAGGTGGTCCTGCAGTCCCCAGTGGCAAATCCTGTCCCTTCATGATGGCTAAGTTGTGTAGCATGCAGCACACCACAATGAACTCAGCGACCTGTTGAGGGTACGATTGTAGGGAGTCTCCAGAGTGGTCCAGGCATTGGGATTGCCACTCCAATTGTCTTTTCGACGATGTTGCGTGTGGTTAAATGGCTGTTATTGTAGCGGTGCTCGGCTTCTGTCTGAGGGTTGTAGAGGGGGGTCATGAGCCAGTTGGCGAGCCCGTAACCTTTGTCCCCCAGCTCTGGCCTTCTGGCTGATACTCAAACAGCTGTGAGACAGTGCGCTCATGCAAGATGAAAGCATAATGGTTGCTCCCTGGAAATTGTGCATTTACTGCCATGATGTGCTGAGTATGGACGATCTTTATGGTCCGTGAGTGGAATCGCTTTCGGTTTCGGTAAACGTCTGGATCCTCAAAAGGTGCTCGCAGGGCGATGTGCATACAGTCAATGGCAGCCTGTACCTTCGGGAAGCCAGCAATTCGTGCAAAGCCTAAAGCTCTCTCATTCTGTGCCTCGCTGGTGATTGGAAAGTTGAAGTCCGTCCTGTGTGCATTAAGTGCAGTAGTCACCTGGTGAATGCAGCGATGTGTAGCGAACTGCGAGATGGAGCATATGTCCCTGCTGATGCCTCAAAAGAGCTGGAGGCATAGAAGGCAAGTGCCACAGTCACCTTCATCTCAATGGGCAGTGCAGTCCACCTCACGCCTGCAGGCTGTATGTCTGCCTTTATCAGCTGGTGATCATTTTCCAACAGTCTAACGACTGTGGATCAGTTCCTATGGACTGGAGGGTAGCTAATGTAACACCACTTTTTAAAAAGGGAGGGAGAGAAAAAGCGGGTAATTATAGACCGGTTAGCCTGACATCATTTGTGGAGAAAATGTTGGAATCAATTATTAAGGATGAAATAGCAGCACATTTGGAAAGCAGTGACAGGATCGGTCCAAGTCAGCATGGATTTATGAAAGGGAAATCATGCTTGACATATCTTCTGGAATTTTTTGAGGATGTAACTGGTAGAGTGGACATGGGAGAACCAGTGGATGTGGTGTATTTGGACTTTCAAAAGGCTTTTGACAGGGACCCACACAAGAGATTGGTGTGCAAAATCAAAGCACATGGTATTGGGGGTAATATACTGACATGGATAGAGAACTGCTTGGCAGACAGGAAGCAGAGAGTCGGGATAAACGGGTCCTTTTCAGAATGGCAGGCAGTGACTAGTGGAGTGCCGCAGGGCTCAGTGCTGGGACCCCAGCTCTTTACAATATACATCAATGATTTGGATGAAGGAATTGAGTGTAATATCTCCAAGTTTGCAGATGACACTAAACTGGGTGGCAGTGTGAGCTGTGAGGGGGACGCTAAGAGGCGGAAGGGTGACTTGGACAGGTTAGGTGAATGGGCAAATGCATGGCAGATGCAGTATAATGTGGATAAATGTGAGGTTATGCACTTTGAGGGCAAAAAACGCGAAGACAGAATATTATCTGAATGGTGGCAGATTAGGAAAAGGGGGGGTGCAAAGAGACCTGGGTGTCATGGTTCATTAGTCATTGAAAGTTGGCATACAGGTACAGCAGGCGGTGAAGAAGGCAAATGGTATGTTGGCCTTCATAGCTAGGAGATTTGAGTATAGGAGCAGGGAGGTCTTACTGCAGTTGTACAGGGCCTTGGTGAGGCCTCACCTGGAATATTGTGTTCAGTTTTGGTCTCCTAATCTGAGGAAGGACATTCTTGCTATTGAGAGAGTGCAGCGAAGGTTCACCAGACTGATTCCCGGGATGGCAGGACTGACATATGAGGAGAGATTGGATCAACTGAGCCTTTGTACATTGGAGTTTAGAAGGATGAGAGGGGATCTCATAGAATCTTATATGTTTCTAACGGGATGGGACAGGTTAGATACGGGTAGATGTTAGGAAAGTCCAGAACCAGGGGACACAGTCTTGGGATAAGGGGTAGGCCATTTAGGACTGAGATGAGGAGAAACTTCTTCGGTCAGAGAGTTGTTAACCTGTGGAATTCACTGCTGCAAAGAGTTGTTGATGCCAGTTCATTCAAGAGGGAGTTAGATATGGCCCTTACGGCTAAGGGCATCAAGGGGTATGAAGAGAAAGCAGGAAAGGGGTACTGAGGGAATGATCAGCCATGATCTTATTGAATGATGGTGCAGGCTCTAAGGGCCGAATGGCCTACTTCTGCACCTATTTTCTATGTTTCTATATTTCTATCTCTGTGACCACCTCTTTTTGAAAACGCAGCCTTCTAATGTGCCTCAGACAGGTACAGGTATGAGTACTGTTCATTGAAAACTCGTGGGGGGGTAAGGCCTCCTCTCCATAAGAGTGCGAGCTCTTTGATTACGCTGATAATGCTGTTGAATAAGCCTTCTTCCAGGTCTCTGCTCCATAGAAAAAGCAGCCAGCAATAATGGCAGAAATAGCATAGGCCCCATTCTTTTTAATGTCCTTAAATGCCCTGAAAAACAAAGTATAACCTCAAAAAAAATTTGCAATATTAGCCAGCGCTCAAACTGTAAAACGCAGCCTTCCCTCCAAATGCTTTAATTCACTGAACTATAGCTCTGTTTTTCAAGATGATGATGTTAGCGCCGGTTTCCTCATGAGACTTGCACTTTTTGGCCGTTTTTCTTCGCGGACTTTAAAAATGACCGGTACTGGCCAATTTTTCAAAAACGCCGATAGTGGAGCATTTGACGCCAAGTGACGTCATAAAAACAGTCCAAAAAAGGCGGACGGTATTTTTTACCACTGGCCAATATTGCAAAATTGGCGGTAAAATGGGCACAATCCTGGCCAATTTCTAACCCTTCAGAGTCGTGAGTTTACTATGCATCCTTATAATTATGCATGCAGGGGAGGACGAAAACCCCCTCATTTTACCCAGAAGGAAAAGGGCTGTGGGATCTGTCTGTGCTACAATGTGAAATTGAAATCGAGACGCTTTGACCTTGGCAGAGCAGTGATTGGACGGGGGAGGACACCGGAGGGCCAACGGTGAGACAGAGTCAGCCCGAAGTATGGGGCTTTCAAGCCAATGGGAGAGCACTTGCTCGAAAACTGTGGGACTGACTCATCGCCATTATCGGACTATTGTCTTCCCCATGTTTACACTATGGAAGGAAATTATGCAGACCTTCAGAAAACTAGGGAACCCAAAACAAACCAAGGGCCCACACAATGGCTACAGGAGGCCAACCCAATCAACACCTACTCAAACCTTGAGTAGGTTAGAGAAAACTGAATTGGAGGGAAATTATGCAGACCTTCAGAAAACTAGGGAACCCAAAACAACCCAAGGGCCTACACAATGGCTACAGGAGGCCAACCCAATCAACACCTACTCAAACCTTGAGTACGTTAACATCAGTGGAAAAAACCCGCAATAATCTAAAACTGCTGCATTTTTCAAAATCACAAAGCCCACCAATGGGAAGGATCGATTTCAGCAGGAGAGGCGGACTAGATAATCTGGCTATAAAAAGGGGTTTCTGACGCATTGTGTGTGGTTCCCTGCTCTCGTGATCCAACAACCAGCAAGCTTCTCGACACTGAAAGAAAACCAGTGTCCGAAGACACTGAAGATAGAAGAAACAAACCACCAGACTGCAGAAGGCACAGTAGTGAGTATAACCTCTGGTCCCCGGAACTCCCAACTCAGTTAGGCCAGGAAAGGTGGGAGGTTGGGCATTGTACTGCTAAACTTGTGTAAAGATTTTCGTTGTGTCCGTTTAGTGGGATTTAGGGGGATTGTTTTGTTGGTGTATTGCTGTTTGTTGAGATACACCTTGTCAAATAAATTGGAAGCCTAAGTTCCTCTTGGAATCATCTTGTCTCAGTTCTATTGTATTACATCTCCTGCTCGTGAGTCTTATGTCAGAACAGTGTAAGGGAAGCTAAGAGCGCCTCGAAAATGCTCAACTGTGTGTCACAGGCTAGGGAAGAAGGGGTTGGGAGTGTTTGACACTCACAGGTACCTCACAGGCTAGGCATAAGCTGTGAGGGCAGAAGCCCAGAGAGAGACACCCAAGGCACAACAACACTCCCCGAGAACCCCTTATATGCACATATGGAAAATGTTCACAATGGTGTTGAAAACGTTTCTATTCCTAAATCACATGCCAGAACTCCACTGGGAAGGATCAACATGTACATCTATGCTCATATAACAAAGACAATCTGTGGTACACCAGAAGAGTTCCTCATTGTCCCTTTTAGGATTGACTGATGAGGTAGAACACTTGCTGTGTGACAAACTAAAAACATTACCGTATATACTCGCGTATCCTACGATCTCACGTATCATGCGACCCCTAAATTTTGTCCCCAAAACATGATTTTATCATATATCCTATGTATCATGCGAGTCACTTTTTTGAGATACCAGATGACACTAGGCTAGGCTTTCAAACAAGTTTAACAAGTACCCAACACGTAACAAGTACCCTAACACATAACAATGATCGAATACAGACCTTAATAACCGAATCATGAAACGACTCTTCCGCCGTAAACAACCGAATGAGAAACAGCTGTTTTGCTGTTTCTCATTACGATAATAAACAGTTACCGTATTTCGTTCCAAATCTCATCTAAGGTAGTAAACTATGACAAATATATTTTTACATTCTACCCTTAGCCACTATGGAGAAAAGATCTGCGAAGAAATATACTGCCAAATTTAAGCTGCAAGTTGTTGCCGAAGCGGAACAAAGCAACAACGTTAAAGCTGCAAAGCTGTTTGGTGTCGGAGAAAGCTGTGTCCGAAATTAAGAATCGTTTCTGTTTTCCTTTGGTAGTTAGCCTCTCAGCTGATTTGGAAAGCATAAACATTACGTGTGTATCAGCAAGTAAAACAACAGTTTTATCAAAATCATCTTTATTTGATATACATATGTACTATTTGACTTACCGTAAATGGATACGGTCTGTTTAACAGCCTAACAGCCGAATCTTGGCCAGCACTTCACACCCGCAAATTTTGTATCTCGCGTATCATGCTACCCCCCAAATTTAGGTTACAATTTAGGTCTTCAAAAGTCGCATGATACACGAGTATATACGGTAATTTATCTGAATAGAAGTAAAAAGCAAAAAATTGAAGATGCTGGTAATCTGAAACAAAAACAGAAAATGTTGGAACCACTCTGCAGGTCACTGAATTGCAAAGAGAAATAGAGAAGCTAACATTTTAGGTGCTGACCCTTCTTCAAAACTGAAAAGTAAGAGTGGACAGGGGTATTGTGTATTAATACACATCATGAAAAGGACAGCTTAAAAATATTTACATTTTTCAGTTTTGAAGTAAAGTACTCACCCTAAAAGTTACCCTTTCTCTCCACAGATGCTGACTACAGAACTGAATAGACTTGAGTACATACATACTTTACAAACGGCTCATTGCGGTTAGCCAATTTGGTTTGCAAAAAATTGCTACAATATAGTGCAGTTAATTCACAGTTTTTATTTTGCTCGGGGAAAAAAATTCAAATTATCCAGAAGAACAAATTAACGATTTAAATAAAACAGAACAGAAGACATTTTATGCATGATTTTAGATTTAAGAATTAAGCAACTTCTGATTCAGAGAAGGCTGTATTTGTAATAATTGTATTTTTAGGACCAAGTAAATCATTGCAGCAAAATCATATCTGATGGTAAAAATGCAGTTCACTCCATACTTATGGTCAAAGAATGTAAAGTTGGAGAGGCAGCATACAGAAATCATACAATGATGGGACCGAAATTCAGGTCCGCTCGAAACGGGGCTAACCTACTGCTTTTTGACCGCCATTACCGCCGCAATGTTGGAGTCGGGAATCCGCCAGAAATTCAAGGATTTTTGGAAAGAAATGGTGGCCAGCGGTATTGGCCAGTGGGAATTGGCACTTTGCAGCGGTGTGGGTGGGGAGATTGGTGCGGCATTTCCACGGGGAAAGTCACCTTTTGCTCATGATGTCTTAAAGGCCAGGGTTTGCAGCTAGGCCCTGAGGAGGGAAGGCGTTTAACTGGAGGACATGGCTACTGGACCTGCTGGAGCTGTGGAGAGGAGGGCAACCCGTTTTTTTGATAGAGAACTGGAGACACTGAAATAGGCTGTGGAGGGAAGGAGGCGAGTCCTGTACCCCAATGCAGGGAGACCGAGTCGGGAAGTGTTCACCAATGCCTGGTGCGATGGCCACCCAGTGCCAAAAAAGGCTAAATGACATCATCCGTCTGATGAAAATGAGTACCCATTCCAAAAACTGCTAACCTTCCATCTGTGAGCCTCTCCTTCATCCTTCTCTTATTTCCTACCTTCACTATATAGTCACTGAAGCAGCATTTCATTGTTGAGGCCTGTATATATATATATATATATATATATATATGTGTGTGTGTTCTCACAATGCAGGCTCCCTTTCATGTCACAGTTACAGCTGCATGTCAGGGACACACACTTGTGCACTCATTTCTGAGGCCTCATGACATTACTATTCAGCAGCCATTCTTTGTTTTGCATACCAAGATTGCGCACAACCACATGGAACAGAGGAGCACAGGTAATGGCGAGCCCCAGCTTCAACTCCTCACACCTTTGGTGGAGAGGGTAGGGGCACTAGTGGGCAGACATGGTAGCCACCAGTACTGGCGATGCAGATTCCACTGCGGGCAGCTTGGTTAAGTGAAGGCCCTCCTTTAATGCTATCTTTCCCTGAAAGCTCCATCGCCTACCATGCCTTTCCTTCTGAAAGTGTGCTAGTTGCAACCTCCATGCATCAATCCCCTACCTCCCCCTCACGGCATCCCTTGTGCCATTTGTGCTTGCAGATGAGAGGTCGAGTGAGACCCAATGAGCAGGTCCTAGCACTGGTGCGAGTGGGAGGGCAATGCGGGAGGACATCCTTGAGGGGACTGAAAGCCATGGTGATACTGACATCCTAGAGGACATTGGGACCTCGAGCCCAGATGACAACCTGGAGCCCCCTCCATCTGTTGGTGAATACTCAGATGAGGCAGAGGACAAGGGGGACACTGCTGCCAGAACCACGTTACTGCTTCCACTCACATGTGCCAGCTCAGATACTGGGAGTGCACGGTCAGATTTAGTGGAGCTAGCAAAGAGGCCTGCACTGGGTGCGGCACCGGGGCCTAGCGGGTTGCAGTATGGTGACAGACAGAGGGAACCTCAGGTGCCATCTCTCCTGGGGGCGAGTCCGCACCAGAGTTGTGCTGAGGAGGACACAGTTGAGCCCATTGATGTTGGGACTTATGAAAGAAGAGTGGAGGCCATGCATTCCCAGATGTCGGGGGCAATGGTAAGGGTGCCAGACAGTCTGCCAGAAGTGGTCAGGAGTGTGGATGAGTCTACCTCTCGCATAGTGAACAGCTCTGCGCATTCCATGGAGCCCATCATTGCCAGTGTGCAGGCGATGGTGGACTCTCAGAGAGACCATGCAGATCCAGCTGTGATGCTCCAAGTCTTTGGTGATGTGGTAGCTCCTATTACAGCACAGGTGCAAGGGAACGAGTGTATCGGTGCCTCTTTGGAGAGGATGGCCATGACCCTGGAAGCTCAGAATGCTCTTATGCACTCTGGCCAACAGGCCACAGAGCGGTCTAACTGCTGTCATCTCTGGTGGCTTTGATACTGTGGCTGCTCTCATGCAATCTTAGCTAGATGCCACCTGACACCTTAGCATTGCCTTCGTGGCTGGGTCCACCACGGACCACAGGGGACCTTCCAGTGTGGCGCCACAACACCGACCTGAGCTCCCTCAGATTGGTGGTGGTGGTAATGTGTCATTTCCGGGGAGTGGCGCAGGCTCCTTGGACCAGGATCCTGATGATGTGCTCTCTCAGGATCACACCATTCCTGACCCCAGACCTTTCACTTCGCCATTGCATCCAACCATGGACTCGCCTGAGTCAAGGCCGACTGAATCCTCCAAGGAGGGTGCTGACCTATCTTCAGCCGGCCCTTCCAGGGCCAGGGCTGGTCGAGGGAATCCTGTAAGGACATCTGTTGCTTCCACACAGGAAACACAGGAGCCTTCCCAGACCCATGTTCATTAGAGTGTATCCGGGATAGTTTCCTTGAACAGTACATTGCGAAACCAACCAGGGAGCAGGCTATCTTAGATCTAGAACTGTGTAATGAGGCAGGATTAATAAATGATCTCATAGTAAAAGATCCTCTAGGACTGAGTAACCCTAATATGGTTGAATTTCAAATTCAGTTGGACGGAGAGAAAGTTAGTTCTCAAACCAGTGTCCTATGCTTAAATAAAGGGGACTACAAAGGTGTGAGGGCAGAGTTGGATAAAGTAGACTGGGAAAATAGACTAAAGTATAGGATTGTTGATGAGCAGTGGCAGAGTTATGAAATAAGGAGATATTTCATAACTCGCAACAAAAATATATCCCAATGAGAAGGACAGACTGTAACAAAAGGAATAACCATCCGTGGCTAACTAAGAAAATAAGTGAAGGTATCAAATTGAAAACAAAGGCATACAATGTGGCCAAGACTAGTGGGAAGCCTGAGGATTGGGAAATTTAAAAAGCCAGCAGAGAACGACTAAAAGTATGATTACAAGAGGGTAGATAGATAATGAAAGTAAACTAGCACAAAATATAAAAACAGATCGTAAGAGTTTCTACAGGTACATAAAAAGGAAAAGAGTGGCTAAAGTAAATGTTGGTCCCCTAGAGGATGAGTCTGGGGAATTAATAATGGAGAACAGGGAAATGGCAGAGACGTTGAACAAATATTTTGTATCAGTCTCCAAGGTAGAAGACACTAAAACATCCCAATAGTGGATAATCAAGGGCCTATAGGGAGGGAGGAACTTAATACTATCACTATCACTAATGAAGTAGTACTAGGTAAAATAATAGGAGTAAAGGCGGACAAGTCCCCTGGACCCGATAGCTTGCATCCCAGGGTCTTAAGAGAAGTAGCAGCAGATATAGTGGATGCATTGATTGCTGTCATGTTTGTAACTACAATGTAACACCACTATATTACTGTATACACTCAACTTAGATGCACACCTTGACCACAGGGGTGAACTTGTGGGAGACACTCCTGACCTGATCACACAGGTATATAAAGGGAGGTCCCACGCAGGGTCATCATTTCTGGAGTCCTGCAATAAAGAGTTAAGGTCACAGAGTGGCCTTGTCCCTGGAATGTGCCTCGTGTGGTTTCATGCTGTAGAGTAAGGACTTTACATTGGCGACGTGAAACGGGAATTCACGACCCACGAGAATGGCCACCAGTAGCACAGAGGAACGGTACTGTGTTGGGGAAGACTGGGACGATTTTGTCGAGAGGCTTCAGCAAAGCTTCGTAACTAAAGACTGGCTGGTGGATGCAGCGGCCGACAAGCGACGGGCTCATCTCCTGACCAACTGCGGACCAAAGACTTATGCGCTCATGAAGGACTTACTGGCACCCGAAAAGCCGTCAGACAAAACCTTTGAAGAGCTCAGCAAACTAATTGGGGAGCACCTCAAGCTGGCAAGCAGCATACACATGGCTCGACACAGATTCTACACCCACCGACATCGTGAAGGACAGAGTATACCGGACTTTGTAGCGGACCTCCGGCATTTGGCCAGCCTCTGTAAGTTCACAGGCGCCTGCAGGGGGGAGATGCAAAAGGACTTCTTCATCGAGGGTATCAGTCATGCTGGGATTTTTCGCAAGTTAATTGAGACCAAAGACTTGACCTTGGAAGCGGCAGCGTTGTTAGCTCAAACTTTCATGGCTTCATGGCGGGGAAGGAAGAGACGAAAATGATTTATGCGCGCAATTCTGCCTCTAACGCGGCGATGGATCAGGGAGTCAACATCATAAATGCTACTCAGAGCCCCGCAGGCAGGCAGGGGCAGTCCGACATTTACCAGGCAGCACTAGATCCCAGAGCAAGATCTCAACAGAGACAATGGCAGGCTGAACAGACGTTCACGCCATCACAGTGGACAATGCGGCCCGGGATGGGGCCATTGACACCCACTAATAGGGCACTTAAGAGCAGTCAAAGGGACAGTCAGCGCAGAATTCCTGGCCATAGTCCCTTTGTCCCCAACAATGGAAACATTAACTCATGCTGGAGGTGTGGGCGAAAACATTCAGCCAGATCTTGCAGATTCCAACATTTTGTCTGCAGAATCTGCAATCTCAGTGGCCATTTAGCTCGAATGTGTAGAAAACCTGCAACCAGACTGATATATGAGACAGAGGGACCAGAAGAGGGTTCTGTGAGGCAGGATGACTTTTGGGGCACATCAATGGACGCCGAGGTTCAGCGGGTCCATGCGGCGAATATTCACAGTTCATACACCAAAACGCCACCAATGATGATGAGGGTTTTGTTGAACGGTATCCCAGTACGCATGGAGTTGGACACTGGGGCCAGCCAGTCACTCATGGGCGTTCAACAATTCAAGAAGCTATGGCCACTCAAAGCCAGTAGACCCAAATTAGAACGTATTGAGACTCAATTATGGACTTACACCAAGGAAATTATTCCGGTGCTAGGCAGTGCAATGTTGGCTGTCACACACAATGGGCTAGTGAACCGGCTGCCACTCTGGATTGTCCTGGGCAATAGTCCCGCTCTGCTGGGGAGGAGCTAGTTAGCCGAGATGAACTGGAAATGGGGGGATGTTCACGCAATGTCCACGGTGGAGCGAAGTTCATGCTCACAAGTCCTACAACGATTCGAGTCACTATTTCAACCAGGCATCGGGACTTTCAAAGGCACGAAAGTATGGATACACATCACCCCGGATGCCAGGCCAGTGCACCACAAAGCCAGAGCGGTGCTGTATGTGATGCGGGAAAAAAATCGCGAGCGAATTGGACCGGCTGTTGAGAGAGGGCATCATCTCGCCTGTTGAATTCAGCGACTGGGCGAGCCCCATCGTTCCCGTTCTAAAAGCGGATGGCTCTGTCAGGATCTTTGGCGACTACAAGGCCACCATCAATCGGCTGTCCCTACAAGACCAATACCCGTTCCTAAGAGTGGAGGATCTTTTCGCCACACTGGCAGGCGGCAAGCTGTTCACCAAGTTGGACCTCACTTCAGCCTATATGACCCAGGAACTGGCCGATGAATCCAAACTACTGACCACCATCACCACACACAAGGGACTGTTCGCTTATAACAGGTGCCCGTTTGGCATTCGATCAGCGGCCGCGATTGTTCAACACAACATGGAAAGCCTGCTTAAATCCATTCCTGGAACGATCGTATTCCAGGACGACATCCTCATCATGGGTCGAGATACCGAGGAACACCTCCACAACCTGGAGGAGGTGCTACGCCAACTGGACCGGGTAGGCCTGCGACTTAAGAAGTCTAAATGTGTGTTTTTAGCTCCTGAGGTTGAGTTTCTGGGCAGGAGGGTTGCTGCAGATGGGAGTCGGCCCACCGAATCCAAAACAGAGGCGATTCGACAAGCACCCAGGCCCTGCAACACATCAGAGCTGCGTTCATTCCTGAGACTGTTGAACTATTTCAGGAACTTTCTGCCAAACTTGAGCACATTGTTGGAGCTGCTACACGAGCGCCTGCGTAAGGGTTGCGATTGCTTTTGGGGGGACTGTCAGAAACGGGCTTTTGATCGGGCGCGAAACCTACTTTGTTCAAACAAATTGTTGACCCTGTACGACCATGTAAACTATGGGGTTGGGTGTGTGTTGCAGCAGAGTAATGCTGAGGGTCAGCTACAACCTGTGGCTTATGCCTCCAGGTCGCGCT
Source organism: Pristiophorus japonicus (assembly GCF_044704955.1). Lineage (NCBI taxonomy): Eukaryota > Metazoa > Chordata > Chondrichthyes > Pristiophoridae > Pristiophorus > Pristiophorus japonicus. The sequence goes on along the minus strand of NC_091977.1, from coordinate 401,704,825 downwards.
CTCAAGCAGAACGGGGATATGTCATGGTCGAGAAGGAAGCGCTTGCATGTGTCTATGGTGTAAAAAAAATGCATCAGTACCTCTTCGGTCGGAAGTTTGAATTAGAGATGGACCACAAGCCACTCACATCCCTGTTGTCAGACATCAAGGCTATCAATGTCAACGCAACAGCTCGCATACAGCGGTGGGCCCTCACGCTAGCTGCTTATGACTACTCCATCCGGCACTGGCCCGGCACTGAAAACTGCGCTGATGCACTCAGCAGGCTCCCACTGGCCACCACCGAGGGGACAGCTGAGCAAAGCGCTGAGGTGGTCATGGCTGTGATGCCTTTGACAGTGCAGGCTCCCCCATCACAGCCCGCCAGATCAAAATCTGGACAAACAAAGATCCCCTCCTATCCTTGATTAAGAAATGTGTCCTGACTGGGGATTGGGCACCCGCACACGGAGCATGCCCTGAGGAGGTCAGACCATTCCACAGGCGGATGGATGAGCTCTCCATCCAAGCCGACTGCCTACTATGGGGCAGCCGGGTAGTCATGCCCAGAAGGGCAGGGAAGCATTCATCAGGGAACTCCACAGCGAGCACCTAGGCATTGTGATGATGAAGGCCATTGCCCGGTCACACGTTTGGTGGCCTGGAATTGATTCAGACCTGGAACACTGTGTTCGCAGGTGCATGACCTGTGTCCAGCTGGGTAATGCCCCCAGGGAGGCCCCGCTCAGCCCGTGGCCCTGGCCCACCAAGCCATGGTCACGCATTCACGTTGACTATGCGGGCCCGTTCATGGGGAAGATGTTCCTCATTGTAGTAGGTGCGCACTCAAAATGGATTGAGTGCATCATCCTGAATTCATGCACGTCATCCACCACCGTGGAAAACCTACATGCGATCTTTGCAACCCATGGCTTGCCGGACATCCTGGTTCATGACAATGGCTATGAATTCTGGGAGTTTATGACGGGCAATGGCATCAACCATGTCAGGACTGCGCTGTTCAAGCCGGCCTCCAATGGCCAGGCGGAACGGGCAGTCCAAATCATTAAGCAAGGTATGCTCAGGATTCAAGGACCCTCCCTACAATGCTGCCTATCGCGCCTCCTGCTGGCCTATAGATCCCGCCCGCACTCGCTCACGGGGGTCCCGCCCGCAGAGCTACTCAAGAAACGGACACTCAAAACTCGGTTGTCCCTCATCCACCCAGTCCTGACCAACATAGTTGAGGGCAAGCGCAAGTCACAAAACGAGTACCATGACCGTAATTCAAGGGGGAGATGTATAGAAATAAATTATCCTGTATTCATCCTCAATCATGCCATGGGGCCCAAATGGCTTCAGGGTACGATAATTGGCAAAGAGGGGAATAGGATCATCGTGGTAAAACTCAACAATGGCCAGATATGCCATAAACATCTGGACCAAGTTAAAAAAAAGGTTCAGCATGGACACGGAGGAACCTGAAGAAGACCATAAGATGGAGCTCACACTACCGCCAGCGAACGAGCAACAAGAGCAATCAGAAGAATGCACAGTCCCTGCGGTCAGCCCGGACAGGCCAGAATCACCACAGGTGACAGACACTCACGTCAGTGTCCAACAACCAGAGCCCCAACTGCGGCGCTCCACGAGGGAGCGTAGACCACCTGAAAGACTGAACCTATGATCCCAGTAAGACTTTGAAGGGGGGGCGGGGGGGAGGTGATGTCATGTTTGTAACTACAATGTAACACCACTGTATTACTGTATACACTCAACTTAGATGCACACCTTGACCACAGGGGGTGAACTTGTGGGAGATACTCCTTACCTGATCACACAGGTATATAAAGGGAGGTCCCACGCAGGGTCATCACTTCTGGAGTCCTGCAAAAAAGAGTTAAGGTCACAGAGTGGCCTTGTCCCTGGAATGTGCCTCGTGTGGTTTCATGCTGTAGAGTAAGGACTTTACAGTTGTAATCTACCAAAATTCCCTGGATTCTGGGGCAGTCCCAGGAGATTGGCAAACCGCAAATGTAATGTTCCTATTTATAAAAGGAGGTAGACTAAAATCAGGAAACTATAGACCAGTTAGCTTAACATCTGTCATTGGGAAAATGCTGGTGTCCATTATTAAGGAAACAGTAGTGGGGTATTTGGAAAAGCATGATTCAATCAAGCAGAGTCAGCATGGTTTTATGAAAGGGAAATCATGTTTGACAAATTTGCTGGAGTTCTTTGAGGATGTAACGAGCAGGGTGAATAAGGGGGGACCAGTGGATGTGGTGTATTTAGATTTCCAGAAGGCATTCGATAAGGTGGCACATAAGAGGTTACTGCGCAAGATAAAAGCTCACGGGGGTAATATATTAGCATAGATAGAGGATTGGCTAACTAACAGAAAATAGAGAGTCGGGATAAATGGGTCATTTTCCGGTTGGCAAACAGTAGCTAGTGTGTTGCCACAGGAATCGGTGCTGGGTCCTCAACTATTTATAATCTATATTAATGACTTGGATGAAGGGAACGAGTGTAATGTAGCCAAGTTTGCTGATGATACAAAGATGGTGGGAAAGCAAATTGTGAGGAGGACACAAAAAATCTGCAAAGGGATATAGACAGGCTAAGTGAGTGGGCAAAAATTTGGCAGATGGAATATAATGTGGGAAAATGTGAGGTTATCCACTTTGGCAGAAATAATAGAAAAGCAAATTATAATTTAAATGGAGAAAAATTGCAAAGTGCTGCAGTACAGCAGGACCTGGGAGTCCTTGTGCATACACCAAAAGTTAATATGCAGGTACAGCAAGTAATCAGGAAGGCAAATGGAATGTTGGCCTTTATTGCAAGGGGGATAGAGTATAAAAGCATAGAAGTCCTGCTATAACTGTACAGGGTATTGGTGAGGCCATACCTGGAGCACTGCATACAGTTTTGGTCTCCATATTTAAGGAAAGATATACTTGCTTTGGAGGTTGTTCAGAGAAAGTTCATTTGGTTGATTCCGGAGATAAGGGGGTTGACTTATGAGGATAGGTTGAGTAGGTTGGGCCTATACACATTGGAGTGCAGAAGGATGAGAAGTGATCTTATTGAAACTTATAAGATAATGAGGGGGCTTGACAAGGTGGATGCAGAGAGGATATTTACACTCATAGGGAAAACTAAAACTAGGGGACATAGTCTCAGAATAAGGGGCCACCCATTTAAAATGGAGATGAGGAGAAATATCATCTCTCAGAGGGTTGTAAATTTATGGAATTCTCTGCCCCAGAGAGCTGTGGAGGCTGAGTCATTGAATATATTTAAGGCAGAGATAGACAGATTTTTGAGCGATAAGGGTTATGGGGAGTGGGCAGGGAAGTCGAGCTGAGCCCAAGATCAGATCAGCCATGATCTTATTGAATGGCGGAGCAGGCTCGAGGGGCCAAATGGCCTAATCCTGTTCCTATTTCTTATGTTCTTATGTTCTTACGAGGTAGCCACAGGGGAGACACTCGGCATAGTAGTACCAGGTGTATAATTTGATGGTGGGCAATGATGTATTAAGGGACTCATTGGGATAGCCATGGAAAAGTGAAGATGGTCCTCCTCCTCCTCCTGCGCCTCCTCCTGCTGCTGCGCCTCCTCCTGAGGTGGCACTGCTGGATCGACCTCCAGCAACTGGCCCCTCGTGATTGCCAGGTTGTAAAGCATGCAGCAGATGACTACGAAGATGGAGACCCGTTCACATGACTACTGCAATGCTCCACCAGAGCGATCCAGGCAACAGAACCTCTGTTTGAGAATCCTGATGCAATGCTCAGTTATGCACCTGGTGACGGAATGAGCGTCGTTGTAGGAATGTTCACCAGCAGTCCTGGAGTTCCGAAGGGGAGTCAGCAGCCAAGTGCACAGGGGATATCCCTTGTCCCCAAGCAGCCATCCACAATCCTGGTTTGGACCCGAGAAGATGGCGGGCACAGTGCTCTGGCGCAGGATGAAGGCATCGTGGCTGCTGCCTGGATACCTGGCATCAACTGCCATGATCCTGTGCTGGTGGCCGCACACCAGCTGGACATTCAGTGAGTGGAATCCCCTTCTGTTCATAAACTATCTCAGCGGGGTTTGTGGCGCTCTCAGACTAACATGTGTGCAGTCGATAGCCCCCTGCACCCTGGGGAACCCGGCAATCTGGACAAATCCAGCCTGCTGCTCCACCTTCTTCTCCCTAGTCATCAGGAACGATATGTATTGGACTCTTCTCTTATAGAGAGCATCGGTCACTTGATGGATGGAGCGATGGGTGAAGAACTGTGCGGTATTAGAAATGTCTGCAGTTGCAGACTGGAAGGAGCCAGTTGCATAGCGGTTCAGCGCTATGGTGACTTTTGCTTCAACGCTGAGAGCTGACCTCACCCTTGTCTGAGGCTGCAGATCTGGCCGCAGGAGATTGCACAGCTCCATCAGGATGTCCTTCCTAAATCGGAGCCTTTGTAGACATTGCTCATTGCTTAGCTCCAGGAATGAAAATTGATATCGGTACACCCTTGCACGGTAGGGCCTCCTTAACCCAGGTCTATGCTGGGCCTCTCCAATGGCAGCTGGCTGATTGTCTTTTCCCTCATCCTCTTGATGTTCCTCAGCCTCTGCAGGCAGAAGCTGGAAAGCATCAGGCTCCCCGTCCACTATCTGGTCTGGGGGGGTCAGCGTACCAGACCGTCTGCCTGATGCCAGCTCCTTCCTGAACAACCTCTCTGCCTTGAGATCTGCGGCCATGTCCAGGCTTTCTCCGTGTTGGGCAGCCATGGCTGCTGCCTTCCTTGCCCGCTGCCTCTAGACCCGTTGCTGACAGCGCCACCTTCTCCTGCGTGCCTCCCTGCCACTCATAATGTGGACAAGGCGTTCCCCTGCTAACATTGAGCCCATTGCGTCTGCAGACACAACCCTCACTAGGAAGCCTCTGTGGAGTACAGAATGATGCTTCCAGGCCAGTAGTAATCATGGCGAGTAAAAAAAACTTTTCAAGAGTCGCCAACAGTTCTCACAAGTCCACAACAGTTTTTGGAACTCCCAACAATTTGTTAGAACTCCGCAAAATTTTAGAAACACAAAAATCCCAATCGCACCAAACTCCTTTCTCCTCTGCTGGTGGTGTCGAGCAGCCCGGCAAAGTGCTCCGACACAAAAAGCTGTTGGGAGCACCGTCAGGTAGCAGGTACTTTTTTCATAGTGAATATCGATTGCGAGGCGGAGCGGCAGCGATGAGTCATTACGGCTGCAACCACAATACCGTAGCGGAAGTGGGGGGAGCGGGGCGGAAGTCATCACCACTGGAAAAGTGGCCTAGCTAAATTTAGCTGGCGGCGGCCATTGGACAGAAAGTCGGTGGCTGCTCGAATCCGTTGCCTGGCAGTCACATTTCAACGGTAACGGGCCTTTTGGGGAACTGAATTTCGGAGCCAATATATCGAGAGATTTCCCAGCTTTAATAAAAATTTAATAAACCGACCAGCTCTTGTTTCTGTTTCAAGATTCTCCTTAAGATTACAAGACAACATAATTTAGAACCTCTGGAACAATCACTTTCTTAGAAATGTATCCAGATATATCAGGCCAGAATGTGCGGTTGGAGGTGTACCTCTGGAGTATGCCTCTGACCTGATTACAAAAATCCGCATTTACCTTCAGGCTCCCAGGCTGTGGAGTCTTCGGTTCCTGGGCCTGCAGGCTTACGCCTGCGTAAAGACCCACGGATCCCAGGGACTCAGGTGATTTGGAAGCGTCGCTGGGATCACGTGGGCTAAGTCCTCCAATCAGAAAGGAGGATTTTAATCCAGCCCAAAATTTGTATAAACTAATTTTAAATGTTTGTGCACGATTTTATATTGTTAAGTTTTTAATTTAAGATTTATATTAACCCTTACACTGGTGTAAGCTGGGCCTCTGCCTGCTTTTACCAGGCATAATGGTTTTGTGGGCATTTTCTGGGCAGTAGTTGGGCAATGACATAGGTAGGAAGAGGGATGAGGTCCTGCAGGTAGAGATGAGGGAGCTAGGAGAGAGATTAAAAAACAGGATCTCAAAGGTAGTAATCTCCGGATTACTCCCAGTGCCATGAGCTAGTACAGAAATAGGACAGAGCGGATGAATACGTGGCTGGAGAGATGGTGCAGGCGGAAAGGCTTTAGATTCCTGAGGCATTGGGACCACTTCTCGGGGAGGTGGGACCTGTACAAGCCGGACGAGTTGACCTCAACAGAGCTGGGACCAATACCCTTGTGGGGGGGTTTGCTAGTGCTGTTGGGGAGGGTTTAAGCTCCTAGCTTGGCAGGGGGATGGGAACCTGAAAATAGATTCAGTAGGGAGAGGAGTAAAGCTGGAGGGAGAAAGCAAAAATAAAGAAAGTGAGTTTGAAGGAGAGAGGAAACAAGCAAGAAGAAAGGGTATTGAAACAAATTTAAAGGCACTTTGTCTAAATGCATGTAGCATTTATAACAAAATAGATGAGTTGATGACACAAATTGAGACAAGGGTCAAAGATGTCTCAGTGCAGGTGCAGGACATTTTGAAGGGTGAGGGTAAACAGCCAGTTGTCGTGGTGCATATAGGTACCAATGACATAGGTAAAAAATGGGATGAGGTCCTACAAGACGAATTTAGCGAGCTAGGAGCTAAATTAAAAAGTAGGACCTCAAAAGTAGTAATCTCAGGATTGTTACCAGTGCCACGTGCTAGTCAGCGTAGGAATCGCAGGATAGCTCAGATGAATAGGTGGCTTGAGGAGTGGTGCAGAAGGGAGGGATTCAAATTCCTGGGACATTGGAACCGGTTATGGGGGAGGTGAGACCAGTACAAACCGGACGGTCTGCACCTGGGCAGGACTGGAACCAATGTCCTAGGGGGAGTGTTTGCTAGTGCTGTTGGGGAGGAGTTAAACTAATATGGCAGGGGGATGGGAACCTATGCAGGGAGACAGAGGGAAGTAGAATGGGGGCAGAAGCAAAAGATAGAAAGAAGAAAAGTAAAAGTGGAGGGCAGAAAAACCCAGGCAAAAAACAAAAAGGGCCACATTACAGCAAAATCCTAAAGGAGCAAAGGGTGTTAAAAAGACAAGCCTGAAGGCTCTGTGCCTCAATGCGAGGAGTATTCGCAATAAGGTGGACAAATTAACTGCGCAGATAGCAGTTAACGGATATGATGTAATTGGCATCACGGAGACATGGCTCCAGGGTGTCCAAGGCTGGGAACTCAACATCCAGGGGTATTCAACATTCAGGAAGGATAGACAGAAAGGAAAAGGAGGTGGGGTGGCGTTGCTGGTTAAAGAGGAAATTAATGCAATAGTAAGGAAGGACATTAGCTTGGATGATGTGGAATCTGTATGGGTGGAGCTACGGAATACCAAAGGGCAGAAAATGCTAGTGGGAGTTGTGTATAGACCAGCAAAAGATGGGGACAGCATCAAACAAGAAATTAGGGATGCATGCAATAAAAGTACAGCAGTTATCATGGGCAACTTTAATCTACATATTGACTACCTAACCAAACTAGTAGCAATGCAGTGGAGGAGGATTTCCTGGAATGTATTAGGGATGGTTTTCTAGACCAATATGTCGAGGAACCAACTAGATGGCTGGCCATCCTCGACTGGGTGATGTGTATTGAGAAAGGACTAATTAACAATCTTGTTGGGCGAGGCCCCTTGGGGAAGAGTGAGCATAATATGGCAGAATTCTTTATTAAGATGGAGAGTGACACAGTTAATTCAGAGACTAGGGTCCTGAACTTGGGGAAAGGTAACTTCGATGGTATGAGACCTGAATTGGCTAGAATAGACTGGCGAGTGATACTTAAAGGGTTGACGGTGGATAGGCAATGGCAAACATTTAAAGATCACATGGTTGAATTTCAACAATTGTACATCCCTGTCTGGAATAAAAATAAAACGGGGAAGGTGGCTCAACCATGGCTAACAAGGGAAATTAAGGATAGTGTTAAATCCAAGGAAAGGCATATAAGTTGGCCAGAAAAAGCAGCAAACCTGAGGACTGGGAGAATTTTATAATACAGCAGAGGAGGACAAAGGGTTTAATTAGGAGGGGGAAAATAGAGTATGAGAGGAAGCTTGCTGGGAACATAAAAACTGACTGCAAAAGCTTCGATAGATATATAAAGAGAAAAAGATTAGCGAAAACAAATGTAGGTCCCTTGCAGTCAGATTCAGATGAATTTATAATGGGGAATAAAGAAATAGCGGACCAGTTAAACAAATACTTTGGTTCAGTTTTCACGAAGGAAGGCACAAATAACCTTCCGGAAATACTAGGGGACCGAGAGTCTCGTGAGAAGGAAGAACTGAAGGATATCCTTATTCGACAGGAAATTGTGTTGGGGAAATTGATGGGATTGAAGGCCGATAAATCCCCGGGGCCTGATAGTCTGCATCCCAGAGTACTTAAGGAAGTGGCCCTAGAAATAGTGGATGCACTGGTGGTCATTTTCCAGTGACTAGTGGAGTGCCGCAGGGCTCAGTGCTGGGACCCCAGCTCTTTACAATATACATTAATGATTTAGATGAAGGAATTGAGTGTAATATCTCCAAGTTTGCAGATGACACTAAACTGGATGGTGGTGTGAGCTGTGAGGAAGACTATAAAAGGCTACAGGTTGACTTGGACAGATTAGGTGAGTGGGCAAATGCATGGCAGATGCAGTATAATGTGGATAAATGTGAAGTTATGCACTTTGGGGGCAAAAACACAAAGGCAGAATATTATCTGAATGGCGGCAGATTAGGAATGGGGGAGGTGCAATGAGACCTGGGTGTCATGGTTCATCAGTCATTGAAAGTCGGCATGCAGGTACAGCAGGCGGTGAAGAAGGCAAATGGTATGTTGGCCTTCATAGCTAGGGGATTTGAGTATAGGAGCAGGAAGGTCTTACTGCAGTTGTACAGGGCCTTGGTGAGGCCTCACCTGGAATATTGTGTTCAGTTTTGCTCTCCTAATCTGAGGAAGGACGTTCTTGCTATTGAGGTTCACCAGACTGATTCCCGGGATGGCGGAACTGACATATGAGGAGAGACTGGATCAACTGGGCCTTTATACACTGGAGTTTAGAAGGTTGAGAGGGGATCTCATAGAAACCTACAAGATTCTGACGGGACTGGACAGGTTAGATGCAGGAAGAATGTTCCCGATGATTGGGAAGTCCAGAACCAGGGGACACAGTCTTAGGATAATGGGTAGGCCATTTAGAACTGAGATGAGGAGAAACTTCTTCACTGAAAGAGTTGTTAACATGTGGAATTCTCTGCCGCAGAGAATTGTTGATGCCAGTTCATTGGATATATTCAAGAGGGAGTTAGGTATGGCCCTTACAGCTAAAGGGATCAAGGGGTATGGAGAGAAAGCAGAAAGGGGTACTGAGGGAATGATTAGCCAAGATCTTATTGAATGGTGGTGCAGGCTCAAAGTGCTGGTGAAGCATGGCCCGTTGTCGCTGACAAGAGCATCAGGCAGGCCGTGCGTGGCGAACATGGCTTGTAGGCTTTCGATGGTGGCAGTGGACGTGCTTACAGACATTATTACATACTCAATCCATTTTGAATAAGCATCCACAACAACCAAGAACATTTTGCCTAGAAACGTGCCAGCGAAGGCAGCGTGGATCCTAGACCACGGTTTGGAGGGCTATGACCACAAACTTAGCGGTGCCTCCCTGGATGCATTGCTCAGTTGAGAGCAAGTGTTGCATTGGCGCACGCAAGACTCCAAATCTGAGTCGATGCCGGGCCACCAGACATGGGATCTGGCTATAGCTTTCATCATTACTATGCCTGGGTGGGTACTGTGTAGGTCGCGTATGAACGTTTCCCTGCCTTTCTTAGGCAAAACCACGCGATTACCCCACAAAAGACAGACCGCCTGTATGGACATTCCGTCTTTGCGCCGTTGGAACGACTTGATCTCTTCATGCATCTCCGCTGGGACGCTGGACCAGCTCACAGTTTTTTTACAAGGGACAGTAAAGGATCCTGGCTGGTCCAAGTCCTGATCTGGCGGGCCGTAACGGGTGACTTTTCGTTTTCAAATGCATCCATCACCAAGAGCAAGCCTGCAGGCTGTGCCATTTCCACCCCGGTGGTGGGCAATGGTAGCTGACTGAGAGCATCAGCACAGTTCTCTGTGCCTGGCCTGTGGCGAATTACATAGTTATAGGCGGACAGCGTGAGCGCCCATCTTTGGATGCAAGCAGAGGCATTGATATTGATACCTTTGCTCTCTGAGAATAGCGATATGAGCAGCTTATGGTCAGTTTCTGACTCGAATTTAAGCCCAAGCAGATACTGATGCATTTTTTTTACTCCGTAAACGCATGTCAGAGCTTCTTTTTCAATCATGCTGTAGGCCCTTTCGGCCTTGGACAAGCTCCTGGACGCATCGGCGACCGGTTGCAATGTTCCCGATTCGTTTGCTTGTTGTAACACACACCCGACCCCGTACGAAGACACATCGCAAGCTAGCACTAATCGTTTACAAGGATCATACAGGACAAGCAGTTTGTTGGAACATAACAGATTTCCGGCTTTCTCAAAAGCAGCCTCTTTTGATTTCCCCCATACCCAGTCATCTCCCTTGCGTAGCAACACGTGTAGAGGTTCTAGCAAGGTGCTTAACCCGGGTAGGAAATTACCAAAATAATTGAGGAGTCCCAGGAACGACCGCAGCTCCATCACGTTCTGTGGTCTCGGCACGTTCTTGATGGCTTCCGTCTTGGCGTCGGTGGGTCTGATGCCGTCTGCCGCGATTCTTCTCCCTAAGAACTCGACCTCTGGCACCAGGAAAACACACTTTGAGCGTTTCAGCCTGAGTCCCACACGATCTAGCAGACTTAGAACCTCTTCCAGGTTCTGCAAGTGTTCGATGGTGTCCCGACCTGTGACCAGTATGTCGTCCTATAAAACCACGATGCGCGGAACTGACTTTAGCAGACTCTCCATGTTCCTTTGAAAAATAACCCCGGCCGATCGAATCCCAAACGGGCATCTATTGTAGATGAGCAGACCTTTGTGCGTGTTGATGCAGGTGAGGCCTTTCGAAGATTCTGCCAGCTCCTGCGTTATGTAGGCCGAGATCAGGTCCAATTTGGTGAACGTCTTTCCTCCTGCCAGCGTCGCAAATAGGTCGTCTGCCTTGGGTAGCGGGTACTGGTCCTGCAGTGAAAAACGGTTAATCATTACTTTATAATCCCTGCAAATTCTGACTGTGCCATCGCCTTGAGAACAAGAACAATCGGACTGGCCCACTCATTGAACTCCACCGGTGCGATGAAGCCCTCTCGTTGCAGCCTGTCTAGCTCGATCTCCACTTTCTCTCACATCATATATGGCACCGCACGTGCCTTGTGGTGGATGGGTTGTGTACATTCGCCCCCGAGAAACTTCCGATGCCTGGCTCAAACAATGATGGAAACTTGCTCAGAACCTGGGCACATGAGGCGTTGTCGATGGACGAAAGCGTTTGGATGTTGTCCCAGTTCCAGCGGATTTTTCCCAGCCAGCTTCTGCTGAATAGTGTGGGGCCATCTCCTGGTACTATCCATAGTGATAGTTTGTGCACTGCTCCGTCATCGGAGACTTTTACTACTGCGCTGCCAATTACAGGGATCAGCTCTTTAGTATAAGTTCTCAGCTTGGTGTGAATGGGACTCAGCTTGGGCCTGTGTGCCTTGTTGCTCCACAGCCAGTCGAAGGCCTTTTTGCTCATGATGGACTGACTCGTACCTGTGTCCAATTCCATGGATACTGGAATTCTGTTCAGTTCAAATTTTAACATGATCGGTGGACATTTCGTGGTGAAGTTGTGTACCCCGTACACTTCTGCCTCCTCGGTTCGAGTCTCTAGTTCAGCTTCATCAGCCATGGATCGGTCGTCCTCTGCGAAGTGGTGGTTTGCAGGGTTTGCAGCTTGTCTGCACATTCGCTGGAGGTGTCCCATTGTTCCACAGCCTTTGCATGCATAGTATTTGAAGCGGCATTGATGGGCTCGATGATCAGCTCCGCAGCACCAACAAGGTGTTAACTGCCTTGCATTAATGCTTGACGGCGGACTCTAAGTCATCTGCCATATGCATTCCTGCTTGAAAACGACTTTACTTTGTGTACAATACTTTCCGAAACATCTTTATGCTGCAAAATTTGTTTGGTGTTATCGTTGGTGGACATAAATGCCTGGGCTATCGTTATGGCTTTGCTCAGGTTCGCTGTTTCAACAGTCAATAGTTTGCGAAGGATAACCTCATGGCCAAGCCAAGCACAAAAAAGTCTCTTAGCATTTGCTCCAGGAATCCATCAAATTCGCAATGTCCTGCAAGGCGCCTTAGTTCGGCGACGTAGCTCGCCACTTCCTGGCCTTCAGACCGTTGACATGTGTAAAATCGATACCTTACCATCAGAACGTTCTCCTTCGAATTTAGGTGCTCCCGGACCAGCATACACAATTCTTCATACGATTTGGTTGTTGGTTTCACCGGAGCAAGAAGATTCTTCATGAGGCCATGGGTTGTTGCCCCACAGACAGTGAGGAGGATCGCCTTTCATTTGGCAGCATTCTCATCCCCTTCCAGCTCGTTGGCCACGAAGTATTGGTCGAGTCGCTCCATGAAGGCCTCCCAATCATCCCCTTCTGAAAATTTCTCCAGGATACCAACAGTTCTCTGCAATTTCGCGTGATGGTTTGTTATCTCATCGCCAATTGTTATGTCCTTAATGAAGTAATATGATTGAGTACTGTAGACTTGAGTAAGTGTGACCTTAGTCTCCTTATTCTAACTCCAGAGCGTTCATACAGCATGGGAGGCCTGCTTATATACAGTGCTCCCAAGGGATGCCGGGATCCCTTGGGACTCCAACAGATATGCCCTCTGGTGGTGGTAGAATGCTGGTTACATAGGGTTGAATACATAACACCGTTGCCTTCCCATCTTGTCCCAATGTTAACCTGCTCTTTTGAGCAGATGAGTGGGAGAACGGTCTCTCGCTTGCCTGCTCAAAAGAGCAGGTTTACCTTGGGATCCAATCAGCAGTTTTAGTCCGTGGCCTGAGAGAAATAGTGGGACTGCTTCCTCGTCAGGCCAGACCTGCCGGAAGGTGGATTGTGAGCCAAAAGAAGCACAGCAGGTCAGTAATTATTTTAATTTTGAGTTTTATGCTGGGCCAGGAGGAGCAGGGGTGCTCATTGTCTATGTCTGCAGTTCCCATTACTCATCCACTAATCTGTTGTATCAGTTTCCCAGATGGGAAAACACATCTCCAGAGACATTGAGGGGAATTTTAACTCCCAGTGGGAAAGCGGTCCACTGAGCACCTGGCCTCTCCAGGTGCGGCAACCTCGACCAAAAACAGCCAGGAAGTTGGCAGGAAGTGTTGCCTGACTATTAAAATCAGGCAGCTACCCGCCAGGCCCAAGGTAAGAGCGGCACTGAGGGTTCTCTGTGGGTCAGCTGTTTTGGACCTAATCTGCACATTTAAAGAAGGACCCTGTCGATTTCAGGCAGATGTCCTTGGCGCCTACAATTTAAAATTCAGTTGGGAGGCCAGTTAGTAAGTTTCCCAGTCCATTTTAACTGCCCAATTAAAATTTCTCCCATTATCATCATTGAGGATTGATCACGTGGCGCAGTCGACATACATGACAAACTGTTCATATACCTCTTGCTGTTATATAAGGAAGGGTTAATAATTAGTTCCAGGTAACTTAACCGTACTTCTTCTTATTTGTTGGTGATTGTGGAGAACTCCTGAACTGACCCTGAGTCAGCCAAATGGGAAGTGTGTCACTAATAGATCACACAGCTTGTATTCTCTTAACAGAAAACAACATATGGTGGGGTTAGTGCTTGTCCCCAAGCAGCTCAATATTAATATATATTTGTTGAGATTATCACTGCTCCTCAGACACTAGAGGGTTAATACATCAGTTATCATGCATAATATGAGCAATCAATGGCAAAGCCTCATAAGGCCTTAGCATCTGTTAAAAATATTGCACTAGATCTCTTTGTCTATTTTCAGGCATTTAATGCTCACTAAATCATTTAAAATCAATTCACAATTTAACATAGAAAGCAATGAAAGCAAGTCATAGTACTGATTCACTCTCTGAAAACATGACCTACTATCAGACATTATGGCAATCTGGGCACAAATAGTATTTTATCTTGTTTTCTCATAAAAACCATGGGAACTTACATTATTCCCACACACACACACACAAAAACAGCCCACATACTGCACATTTACCACATCAGTGGGCTGACCAGCTGTAACTGAGAAAAATGCACGGCTTAGCTCAATGAAAATTTAGGAATATTTTATTATGGTGGTCCTGTGGGGGGTAATGTTACCACAGATTTACCATTGATTATAGAATATTATAATTAGAAAGATACTTCTAGTACGTGTCATTCCTGCCCAACCTCCATGTAATATTAAGTACAGACCAGAAACATTATGAACAAACCACTTTCTTCTCACCCTCTCACTATATTTCATTAATAGGAAAGTATAATAAAAGCTAGAAATACAATAAGAAGTTATCATTGTGTACTGTTAAGTGAAATATAAATTGTCGGAAGACATAAGTACTGCTCAGTGAAAAATAGTAAGGATAAGCATTTGGCCTTGGATTTAACGTGCCAAAACAAGAGCCTGAATAGCAGCAATCGACCACCCGAGATTGGCATCAGCCAGCTTTCAGATAGGCAGGAAAGGCAGATTGTATTTTTTCTCCCTATCGGACAGTAGGATCACATGTCTGCCCTCTTCACTTGCTGGAGCTTTGAATGTATAATCCACTGCCCTGGATTAGAAATATATGCTGCTCCTAAACTATGAAGAATTAGGCACACTCCACTACCAGATTCTCTCCTTCCCCACCGGGGTTTCACCACCAAAGCGGTAAAATGATACAGTAAATAGGTTATATGCAAGTTAATTTGTTGCCTGGTTTGTTTGTGTTCACTCCCATAAGCACACAAGGGTAATTTTAACCTACCTGTCCGTCAAGAACTGAGCTAGTGGGCAGTTAAACTCAGCCGGGTGATTTACCCGCCAGCATTCCTCCTGAATCCCATCGTCTTCAATTTTAACCTGCTCTCTGAGCAGGTGGCAAGAGCACCTGCCTGAAACTGGTGGGGTCATTCTTTAAATATGGATATCAGAATCTGCTGGCACCATCGGGTCCTGGCTGCAATTTTAACTGTGGCCTGAGTAGGGAAGCCGTTGATACTTTCCCGGCGGGAGATGACAGCGGGAAGAGACTGGGTCCAGATTAAGCCATTTAAATTAAGTTTCTTTACTTTCCTTGTGGGACCAGGAGAAGCAGAAGTGCTGCATTGACCCTTGAAGGTGGATGGAGAGGCCTTGCAGGATCAGGAGGTGAGCCATTCATTGTAGAGCTGCCCTGCTGCAGTGAAGCTTCTGACCAGTGATAATCCCAGGATGCTTCTTAACGGCACGTGGAATGAACCGAATTTGCGGTGTAATAGTGTCCATCATAGTTGGCACCTAGATTGCTCCCTGCACGTGTCCAAATTTTCACCTCAAATTTTGTAGAATTGTGATCATAAGCAATCATGGAAAATTTCTGCAAAGAGTACAATTCATTTCCAGTGTGCTTTGCAACCATTTCTGATCATTCAGAAGTAAACGGATCTTATCTCCGAAAATCTGCACTCAGGAGTTCAGACCAAATGGGTCAAAGAATGAAAATTAAAACCATGTTGACTAATCCTGGCCCCACAAAGAAAGTAAAGAAACTTACCTCAAACGGCCTAATTTGGACCCAGAGTCTCTTCCCGCTGTCTTCACCTGCCGGGAAAGCCTCAACAGCTTCCCCACTCGGGCCACAGTTAAAATTGCAGTCAGGGCCCAATGGTGCCATCAGACCCTGATGTCCATATTTAAAGAATGACCCCACCAGTTTCAGGGCAAGCGTCTGCAGATTTTTCTGTAAAACAAGTCTTAGATCCCAACTGAAGAAGCAGATCTCTGGAATTTCCCATTTCCAAATTTAGGCACTCGGATGTTATGCTGTCATCCATTTCCCAAGCAGAACTTGGCTGAACTGAACAGAAATTCCACTCTTGGTAACCCCCTTCTCCCTCAGAAAGTCCAAACCATTTTCATTGAAACCTATGGGAATTCCAAACCTCAAATGTGCTTTGTCCAGTAAATTGCTTGCAAATATTTTATTACGTTATTCAAAGTTTTTAATCATGGTTTATTCAAAATTAAAGAAAGTGATCTCTGCATGAGTTATCATTATAATGCTTATGATATTCTGTTCTGATTTTTGTATTAATCTTCTCAACTATTTTCAGGAGAACTTCTGTTTTGTCACTCTAAACAAAAAAATTGTTAAAATCTGCTGATAAGAGAGGTCTAGTCAGTAAAGGTGAAATTTGTCCTTGTCCTTTTTTTCCATGCCTATTTCATTCTCTTTCCCTCCTTTCTTGAAGGCATTGATTCCTTGCTGAGCTTCAATTCCACTGGTTCTGGTCACCATCTGAAACCTCACCCTAGTAACCATTATACTTAAAGAAACCATGACAGTGTGTTTCAGCAAGCTGTTCTATCTCTGGGGCCTCACTGGAAAGACCAATCTTATCCTCAACTGAAGTCTACTGACGGCCTCCAAATTCTGTGATGGACAAGTGTCAGGCTTACTCTTTGTTATGGGCCCCTTGGCAACCTGGTTTGCAAAGACTTTTCGAGAGCTGATGGGGTGCTCATCTGTGCTGCTGCCATGAGGGAGCCTCTGAGGTACACACACCAGATTCTCCACTGATATTGTGAACTGTATTCTGTTTATCAGCAATCACTGGGAGAATAGACGGCAAGAAATAAGCAAGATCCTAAATCCCTGAGAGAGGTTCAACTGAATGTCCTTTAGTCCCTCTGAGATGCTGCCATGTAAACTTTGCAATACGGTTGACATCAATCTCTCCAGATGGTCCCCAATGACCTGTAGTCTTTCATTCAATGCTTTCACATTGAATTGACCGACTTGCCTGGATCTCTCATGAAGCAGCAGAAGGCTCTGGCAGCTGAAAATTTCTCCAGGCTGCCTACAATGAAGTGATCACCTCAGGGATGTTGATGGACAGCAGGGTAGTGGACTCCACCACTATTCCAGCTTCTCCATCATGGGAGAGGCCATGCAGAAACTCCATATGTTTTGGATGCTCTGCTAGCATCCTTCTCTTCATGGTAGGACCCCTGAGATTATTATCTGCTTGCTCTACAGCCAGGGCTGACATATCTGATATGTCAACTATATCAGATTCCACTTCCATATCTGCATCCTCTGCCTTCTGTGTCTCACCACGTGTCAATTCTTCATCTACACTATCCACGAGTGGGTGTTCCTCGACTGATGAGTGCAAGGGAAAGGGTGGATAATGGGTTGGCTGAGTGGTCGCCAGTGTGGCTTGAGGTAGAGAGCACTGCAAGGTCTTGCTCTTGAGTAATGGTTTACGTTATATCCTTGGTTGCAGCCTCTGGAGGAAATTGACTACTGTTAACTTTGGTCAACTGGAACAGCAGTCTATCTTAATCAATTATTTTGTGGGTTTCTTATGTGGAAAGCAATAGCTGGTGAGGAGACTGGAGAATACATAGAAACATATTAAATAAGAAATGGTGCATCTTCTCGCTAACCCAGTGAAGGCACAGAGACTCCCACATCGCCATCCGCATCTGCGAAGCCAGTGTTGAAGCCAAATTTTGCTATTGCTTCCTCTTTATGTTCTGTTGATGGCGAAAAGCTGGCACATCCTCCTCCAGCAGCTTGGCATTTTGCGGCAGTGTGTGCTGTCTTCACCTGCAGGAGGAATGCAGAGTGTTCACTGGCTACTGCAATCTCCAGATCCTGCAGTCACAATCAGTCAGGGTTTATGGAATGGATGGTAACAATAGTCGGTGTTTGGGAGTCTAGGATGTGAGACTTCGTGTACTAGCATACATTACAGGATGTGAGACACAACATGATTGCTTCTGAGTCAAAGAACATAGAGGAAGAAATAAGACTCAATAGCACCCATTTTTTAGGCACTGATCGGCCTCCTAAATGTCAAAAATCTGGTCTTAGATGCACGCGCACGTTCGACAGGACACTATCTTGGTACAGTAGCTTGTGCACGTGAACTTAATGGCAGCAGCATGCAGAGCAGGTATAGTATAATGTCAATCAGTGTGCAATGCCGATTTGATGTCTGCACTGTAATTTTCAAATGTCACGCTCCAGCCAACACCCTTTCTTAATCTGCCACAGCTGAACACGATGTTAAATGACATGAAGGACCCCCTCAACCCCACCACCACTTGTGCTACTTAAAGGGATCATGAACAACTTACAGGTTAGTTGCTGGATTATTTTTTTCTGGCTGCTGGTACAATTCTATGCATTTTTGGAGCATTGCTATAGTTGCATCAAGTTTCAATCATCTGCAAGGAGTGGTCTGGCTGGTGCTGAAGTACTGTTTTGGTGGTTTAAAGGCTTGTGCTGAAACAAGTTGCTTCCAAACATGGGTGGCCTGGTAGGCCTTCCTTTTGGAATTGAGCAAGACTAGGAGAATAAAGAGAGACTGTACGGAGCAGGACAAGCTGTTAGGGAGGAGGAGGAGAGGGAGAAGGGCTCTCAGCAGGAGGACATATTCGCCCAGAATGTTCAAGGAGAAATTCTCTTACCTCAACTTCAGTGAGCATCAATGCATGAGACGTCTTTGCTGCACAAAAGAGGTTATGACTGAAATCTGCCATCTGCTGCAAGCACAACGGCAACCTCAAAGCAGGGCAAGGATCTGATTGCCTGTGGCTGTTGAGGTGACTGTGTCAATGAACTTTTATGCGCCTGACTTTTTCCAGGCTGCTGTTGGAGATATAAGCAACATCTCGCAGTTTGCAGTACACTGCTGCTTAAGGTAGGTCACTGAAGCTCTCTACACAAAGAGAGACCTCTTCATCTCATTCACTCTTGCCAGAGACAAGCAGGCGGAGTGAGCACAAGGAAGAGGAAGAAGTGTTGCAGAATGTGAAGAAACGGGAAGAGGAAGGGAGAATACAACATATTAGAAATCAGAAAAGAAGCTTGTGTGTGGAGGCAGAAGACGTGGGTATGGTTTTTAATGAATAATTTGTGTCTGTCTTCACAACAGAGAGGGATGATGCAGACATTGTAGTTAAGGGGGAGATGTGTGAAATATTAGATGAGATAAACATAGTGAGAGAGGAAGTGTAAAGGGGTTTAGCATCTTTGAAAGTAGATAAATTGCCAGGCCCAGATTGAAATGTATCCCAGGCTGTTAAGAGAAGCAAGGGAGGAAATAGCAGAGGCTCTGACCATCATTTTTCAATCCTCTCTGGCTACAAGTGTGGTGCGGAGAACTGCTAACATTGTACCATTGTTTAAAAAGGGAGAAAGGGATAGACCGAGTAATTACAGGCCAGTCACCCTAACCTCGGTGGTGGAAAAACTGTTGGAAAGAATTCTGAGGGACAGTATTAATCGTCTTTTAGAAAGGCATGGATTAATCAAGAACAGTCAGCATGGATTTGTTAAGGGAAGGTCATGTCTGACTAACTTGAATTAATAAGGAGGTTGATGAGGGTAGTTTGTTTTATGTAGTCTACATGGATGTTAACAAGGCTTTTGACAAGGTCCCACATGACAGACTGGTCAGAAAAATAAAAGCCCATGGGATCCAAGGGAAAGTGGCAAGTTGGATCCAAAATTGGCTCAGTGGCAGGAAGCAAAGCATAATGGTCGACAGATGGTGTTGTGATTGGAAGGCTGTTTCCAATGCTGTTCTGCAGGGATCAGTACTTGGTCCCTTGCTTTTTGTGGTGCACATCAATGATTTAGACATCAATGTAGGGGGCATGATTAAGAAGTTTGCAGATGATACAAAAATTGGCTGTGTGGTTGATAGTGAGGAAGAAATCTGTATACTGCAGGTGGGCAGAAAAGTGGAATGGAATACAATCTAGAGAAATGTGAGGTAATGTATTTGGGGAGGGCTAACAAGGCAAGGGAAAATACAATAAATGGTAGAATACTGAGAAGTGTAGAGGAACAGAGGTACCTTGGAGTGTATGTCCACAGAACCCCGAAGGTAGCAGGACAGGTAGAAAAGGTGATTAAGAAGGCATACAGAATACTTTCTTTATTAGCTGAGGCATAAAATATAAGAGCAGGGACGCTATCCTTGAACTGTATAAAACACGAGTTAGGCCACAACTAGAGTACTGTGTACAGTTATGGTCACCACATTACAGGAAAGATGTGATTGCACTAGAGAGGGTACAGAGAATATTTACGAGGATGTTGCTAGGACTGGAGAATTTTAGCTGTGAGGAAAGATTGGATAGGCTGGGTTTGTTTTCTTTGGAACAGCAGAGGCTGAGGGGAGACTTGATTGAGGTGTATAAAATTATGAGGGGTCTAGATAAAGTGGATAGGAATGACGTATTCCCAGCAGAGAGGTCAATAATCAGGGGGCATAGATTTAAAGTAATTGGTAGAAGGATTAGACGAGAGTTGAGGAGAACTGAAAGGATAGTAGATGCAGAAACCCTCATCACATTTAAAAAGTACTTGGATATGCACTTGAAGTGCTGCAACCTAAAAGGCTACAGATCAAGAGCTGGAAAGTGGGATTAGGCTGGATAGCTCTTTTTCACCAGCACAGACATGATGTGTTGAATGGCCTCCTTCTGTGTCATAAATGTATATGATTCTATGAACGTAGACAGCCCATTTCTGCCTGATGAAATAATTCATGAATGATACCAGTAACCTGAACCACAACGCCCCATTCACCAACAGTTCCACACTCTTTACCTTTCCTCTCACTGACCATCACATTGTCCTCTTTCCAACAACACAAAAATAAAAGCCACCAGAAAATGCACATTCTAATTCAAATTTATAAATTAAATCATGACATTATGCATACAAAAATGATCTAATCACCCTTGTGCTTTCCCTTAGTGCCTGTCTTTCGTGCGCCTTTGTCTTCCCTAATGCTCCTATGAGGCGCTACCCCAGTGGCTGCAGCTTGGGTGGTGGAAGGCAGCTGATCTTCAATTGATGAGATGACAAATGGCCTCGGAGGGCGACCTCGAGCAGCTCTCGAAGGCCTGGCTTCAGGCCTTGGCTGTAGAAGTCTGCACTGGCTGGCTGACAGGCTACAGAAAGGGCATTGGTGGAGTGGCAGAGGTGGGAGCACAAATGCTGTCAACCTGAGCGAGGACAGCAGGTTTGTACACCATGGAGCCACTGCCATTCTCCCGGGTGGCACTTTAGAGTACATATTGCTCGACTACTGTAATGCCCAGGAAGCCCCTTTGTTATCTGGAGCCATGTTGGCAGCAGTTTGAGCTTCCACTGCAGCACACAGACCTTTGGTGGAAGCTGCTTGTGCTGAAATGGAAGTTGAAACATCAGCCATCAGACGCTGTGCTGATGCAGGTAACACCCATTCCATGGGCAAAGCCCTGTGCCAAGTTGGTCCCGGACTCCTCTATGCTCCTTGACATTGAACACAAGTTTTCTAGTAGGCTTTCCAGTGCACCAATCATTTAGATGTGTACACCCATCAACTTTGATCTGCAGCCTGGTCCATCGAAGTCCTCATCTGAATCCTCTGCAGTAGAACTAGTGTGTGACCTCGCCCACTGGCGAGTTGGCACCTGTGCTATTTATTCCTTATGGCCCAATGATTTCCAAAATATCATTCCAAGTTTCGAATTGTAGTGGAAAGGATGGATTTAATTTTCTGTGACTGCAATGTGTGCAAGTACCACAGCTCCAAATGGCTTCGCTACAGCTAAACTGGACCCGAGTTAAACTGAGCCTAAATCTGTGACAATGAGATTGTGGGCTGGAGGGGGAACACTGGAGGCCGGTTAACTGAGGAAATGTCATTTTGTTTGTGGAATAAGCTGCTGTTTTATAAGCTGTTAATACCTGGGAGCCATTGACTTCTTTCCCATTGGTAATAGCAAAGATCTTGTTCTTGTGAAATGCAATTAACCCATTTAAGCTCAATTAAGAAGCAGACCTAGAATATGCCCGGAGTGTTTCAGCTCAGTACTCACATAAGCTACTAATGAAGCATTAATTGAGTATTGGAGCAAAAGGTTCTAAACTAAGGCTTACAGCTAACTGAGCAGCAGTCATTTGGTTACTGAATAGGCAAGGCTCATTGTGCTCTTTGCAAGTCCCTCAGCTTATGCATGGCTCATCTCATACTGCCCAGAGGTTTGCTGAGGACTAAATGGCTCCATTAATCAGTGAACACCCAGAACAAGGCTTTTTCCCCCACAGCTTTAGGATATGATTTAACAAGAAAGGCCTAATCGTGTGAACGAAAAGTTATTGATGAATGGATGCCAGAGCTAAAATGTCACAAAGGTGGGTGCTGACTGCATCCTATTTTTCTCCCTTGGTCACAGTACAGATATAAAAAAACATTTTCAGATGCCACAGAATCAAACAAACATAAACAGCTCAGTTTTCAATTGCTTCTGCATGATTGTGCAAGTACTACTGTAATCACCCATGTAATCCATTAGTTATTTTTGCTTTATCCGTTCATTTGTGCACTGCTGTAGGCTACATAATTTAGACAAATAAAAATCTATTTTCTCTTTATGTTTCTGTACAGAAACCACTCTTGCTCTTAATTGGTAGTTTCAAATGACTCCAAAAAGAAATAATGAGCCCAAAGGACTTCAGCAATTATTGAATAAATGTTTTCAACTGGTTCATAGATTGTACCAGTATCTGCCTTACTAATTATTTTTTAAAAACATGACTAATCTCTAATTTTGAGTTTACTATATACTCCAATCAGCACTATCTTGATAAGCAATAGGCCATTTATACAGCACAGTTTGAGGTGATGTAAACGAGTTTTGGAATCACATGGGTGCAAAACTATACAGTACTTTGGATACAAAGTCACCCAAAGTCCACTTAGCATTGTGGAGATAATCGTACTTGGGTATAACAGCCAGTGCAGAGACAAATTTTAAAAGATCCCCCTGGTGCATTGGATCTTTCATAACCTTGGCCTGGAAATTCCTGGGTCCTCGAAGTGTAGCGAGGTGGGAATGATTACAGGCCATACATCCTGGGGACATCAAATTTAAATAATGCTGTGGGGACAAGGCTGAGAGGCCCCTGTCCCCCCCAAATATTTGTGAAGGGGCAGAGCAAGTCAGAACTTCTCCATTTAAAAAGCTGCATGGAGTTAAAAGGGTGAGCAGGCTCTTGGGGAAGGAATTGAAAAGACTGCTGCTACAGAAGGGGAAGGTGAGCATCTAACTTTTCTGAGGCTGAAGTGGAAGTGCTGCTTGCCCAAACTAGAGAAGGGTGGGGTGCAATAATTGGAGTACAAGATAAAAACTCATCACATCATGAGAAGATTCTGACAGATCGCAAGTCCCCGGGTTTTCATGCATGAGCTTTGCGCGTGAAAACCCAATGCTTGCAAGAGCCGTACGGCCACCAACCACCACATACACACCCAGAGGCTCCGGAATATATGGGCCAACAGTGTTTTTTTTAATAATTGATAATTATCACATAGAGTGTATTGTTACCTGAATGTTCCATTTTTTTACAAATGCCTTTCTCAATTTAAATCAGAAATGTACAGTTGAGTTTTCAAGTGCTGCCACCTGTGCAAAGCAAAAAATAGCAATTAGTTATCCTACAGCCATTGGCCTTCACAAAGGTCCAACCTGTCACCAAGAATGTGTCCAAGCCCAGACAATGTGACAGAAGAGGAAATCTGTCCAAGCCCAGCAAGTCTGTCAGAGATTTGATCATTGAGGCCTGTGATTTAAAAAAATTCTTCTTGGGATGTGGCCAATGCTGCCAAAGTTGAATTTATTGCCCCTCACTAGTTGCCCTGAGAAGGTGGTGGTGGGCCTTCTCCATGAAGCGCTGAAGTCCCTGTGGTGACAATACTCACCCAATAGTGTTAGGTAGGGAATTCCAGGATATTGACCCAGAAATAATGAAGGAATGTCCAAGTCAGGTTTGTGTATGACTTGGAGGGGAACTTGGAGGTAATGGTGTTCCCATGACATTACTGCTCTTGTTCTTCTTGGTGGTAGAGTTCACAAGGGAAGGTGGTGCTGTTGAAGTCATCTTGGTGAGTTGCTACAGTGCATCTTGTAGATTGTACATACAGTCACAGTACACTGTGGTGAAGAGGGTGGATATTGGTCCCGATATTAACTCCGAGACGCTTTGGGAGCAGGGGTGTCTGATATCTTGTGGGTATCCCAGAAGTAATTCAGCACATCTGTCTGTGGCATTTTAATGCAACTACCTCATTATAGTATTACTTACAGGTTTCATGTCGAATACACAGAAGCAGGCGTGGTGCAAACCCATATGAAGCAATCTCAGCTCAAGTACTTAAAGAGCCAATCCAAAGATGGAAGTTGAAGGAGTTGGGAGGTTTCACAGAGAGACAACAATTGCAAAAGATGGACTCCGGACACTCGAAGGTTGCATCTTGCTTTAATGATGCCTCACTTGATGCACTTCTGGGGGCAGTGAGGAGTCGCAGAGACTCTTCCCCAGCAATGGGAGGAAGAAACCTGCTGCTGCTACAAATGAGATGTGGCTGGAGGATGCCAAGGAAGTCAGCAGCAAGAGCAGTTTCTGGCTTCAGTGCAGAAAGTGCTTTAATGACCTAACCACATCAGGAAAGCTGAGTACAGTTGCACATTCACCTACTTACTTCCTGTTGTGCACATCACCCCAACCTCCACTCTGCCTTGTCAAGCCTATTCCATCACATCACTCCTCGTACCCGCTTACATAAGAACATAAGAAATAGGAACAGCAATAGGCCATACGGCCCCTCAAGCCTGCTCCGCCATTCAATAAGATCATGGCTGATCTGATCATGGACTCAGGTCCACTTCCCCGCCCGCTCCCCATAACCCCTTATCCCCTTATCGTTTAAGAAACTGTCTATCTCTGTCTTAAATTTATTCAATGTCCTAGCTCTCTGAGGCAGCAAATTCCAGATTTACAACCCTTTGAGAAAATAAATTTCTCCTCATCTCTGTTTTAAATGGGCGGCCCCTTATTCTAAGATCATGCCCTCTAGTTCTAGTCTCTCCCATCAGTGGAAACATCCTCGCTGCATCCACCCTGTCAAGCCCTCTCATAATCTTATACGTTTCGATAAGCTCACCTCTCAATCTTCTGAATTCCAATGAATAGAGGCCCAACCTACTCAACCTTTCCTCATCTCCGGAATCAACCTAGTGAACCTTCTCTGAACTGCCTCCAAAGCAAGTATATCCTTTCGTAAATATGGAAACCAAAACTGCACGCAGTATTCCAGGTGTGGCCTCACCAATACCCTGCATAGCGGTAGCAAGACTTCCCTGCTTTTATACTCCATCCCCTTTGCAATAAAGGCCAAGATTCCATTGGCCTTCCTGATCAATTGCTGTACCTGCATACTATCCTTTTGTGTTTCATGCACAAGTACCCCCAGGTCCCTCTGTACTGCAGCACTTTGCAATCTTTCTCCATTTAAATAATAACTTGTTCTTTGATTTTTTTTCTGCCAAAGTGCATGACCTCACACTTTCCAACATTATACTCCATCTGCCAAATTTTTGCCCACTCACTTAGTCTGTCTATGTCCTTTTGCAGATTTTTTGTGTCCTCCTTACACATTGCTTTTCCTCCTATCTTTGTATCATCAACAAACTTGGCTACGTTAAACTCAGTCCCTTCTTCCAAGTCGTTAATATAGATTGTTAATAGTTGGGGTCCCAGCACTGATCTCTGCAGCACCCCACTAATTACTGGTTGCCAACCAGAGAATGAACCATTTATCCCAACTCTCTGTTTTCTGTTACTTAGCCAATCCTCTATCCATGCTAATATATTACCCCCCAACCCCATGAACTTTTATCTTGTGCAGTAAGCTTTTATGTGGCACCTTGTCAAATGCCTTCTGGAAGTCCAAATACACCACATCTACTGGTTCCCCTTTATCCACCTTGTTCATTACATCCTCAAAGAATTCCAGCAAATTTGTCAAGCACCTTGCAAGCGCACAAATCCTTTTCTTTCTGTGCACTTCCTCACATCCCCATCTATCCATCCACCAGTGTCAGCTGTGACTCAGTGGGAAGCACACTTGCTTCTGAGTCAGAAGGTTGTGGGTTCAAATCCCACTCCAGGGACTTGAGCACATAAATCTAGGCTGATACTCCAGTGCAGTGCTGAGCGAGTGCTGCACTATTGGAGGTGCTGTCTTTTGGATAAAATGTTAAACTGAGGTCCCGTCAGCTCTCTCAGATGAACTTAAAAGATCCCATTGCATTATTTTGAAGAAGAGCAGGGGAGTTATCTCTGGTGTCCTGGCCAATATTTATCCCTCAACTGACATCATTAAAACAGATTATCTGATCATTATCTCATTGCTGTTTGTGGGAGTTTGCTGTGCGCAAATTGGTTGCCGCATTTCCCACATTACAACAGTGACTACACTTCAAAAAGTACTGTAAAGCGCTTTGAGACATCTGGTGGTCATGAAACGCGCTATATAAATTTAAGTATTTCTTTCACCACAGCTATTCACCCTGAACCTTATGCGATTTGATGCCTCTCCCTCAAAGTCACCCTCACCCAATGCACTGCATCCATCAGGTGAATACATGCCATTACAGTCACTCATAGGTCTCTGGAGTGGGACTTGAACCCACACCTTCTGACCCAGAGGTGAGGGTGCTACCAACTGAGCCACAGCTGACATTCCATGGACATGGAAGTGGGACTCCACTCTAAACGCTCACACTACTGACCTGTCCCTCAGCCCTCCAGTCAGTACCTGACATGCTGCCTCCACTCCTGATGGCTGAGTCTGCTCCTGCACAAGTGCAGATGGAGCAGTCTTTGGCAGGGCCCTCACAGACTCCAATACCCCGAGGTTGTCAGCCAGAGCATCTTAACAGTCAGAGTAAGGATCTGAACAATCTGCCTCTACCTTTGCTCAAGCTACAGAGATTGCACCACATAGGAGCAATCGGAAAAGGAAGAGTAAGGCTTTGTAGTTGCACAGGATATACAAATGGGTGTATGGAAAAAATGTTATGTTGTTATGTTTCCGTTCTTTAGTAGAATCGTATAAAATGTATTACTTTGCACCACTTTCCCGTGTTGCACATTCTTGGTTGCTGCATGACAACTCGTCTTTTCAGTTGCTGGTTGATGAATGGGAAGACATGAATTGGGGGGAACCAATGGCAGGGAAGTGCAATGGGTGGTTGGTTGGTTACAGGACTGGTTTGTGTGAGTGGAATAGTTGGGGAGGAATGTGTGTGGCCGTTGGATGTGGTTGTTACATCAGTCCAGTGGTGGTATCTAATTGATCATTACAGCCATAAGGGAATCCCTGGCAGCAATGTGAGCAGCTGGTGCTACATTGGGGTCACCATCTTCTTCCTCCTCCTCCTTTCCTCCTCCTCCTCCCCCTCACATTCATCTGCAAATGATGTACGCTTAGCGCCTTGTTCCTCCTGCAGCTCCAATCTTTGCTGCTGCCTAATTTTGTGCAGAATGCAGCACATCATGATCATTCTGGAGACGCTGGCTGGTGAGTACTGAAGGGCATCTCTAAATCTAACTGGGCACCGGAAACACAACTTGAGCATGCTGATTGCTTGTTCAGTGACATATATGGTGTTCATTCAGCTTTTGTTGTACCGCTCTTGGGCTTTTTTGGTTGAGTTTATCACTGGTGACATTAGCCATGTTTAAAGGGGTTATCTTTTGTCTCCTTGCAGCCACCCCTCAAGACTGCTTACAGTTCTAAAGTAGTCTTTGAGCTCTGACTGCCGCAGGATGAAAGCATCATGGCAGCTCCCCGAGAATCTGCCTCACACATATATAAATCTTTTCATGTGGCTGCACACCAGCTGCACATTGATGCAGTGGAAGCACTTGAGGTTTCCGAATAATCCTGATTGATCTGAGGGTGCGCGGATTCCCACGTGTGTGCAGTCAATGGCGCCTTCCACCTGTGGGAAGCCAGCCAGAGATTCCCGCTCATTCTGACTGGTGTCAATACAGGAGAAGTTGACATAATTAGCAACAACCCATTAGAGACCTGCTCCATGCATTTGTGGGCCGCCAACTCGGAGATCCTGGTTATGACTCCGGCAGAGCACTGGAAGTATCTGGAGGGAAAAAAGTTGAGGGTAAGCAGAGTGGTTTATTTGGAAAGAGTGGGAATTTCTGGTAAATATTGGGTAAGTAGAAGCTGTACATAGTGAAATCTAGTTTAACATTTTGATTGAAACCTAGAACTTTATACTGTAGGTGACAGAAGTTGCCTGCCAGTGGCAGTTAACTGTCAGTCAGCTGTAAGTGTTTGTCTTCAATAGGTGTTAATCACAGAGAATACAAGTGTTGAGTCAACCCTTGTAAATTGGGTGTAGATCCAAAGAGTATAAAAGTAAGACTTTTTTCAGAGCACAGAGTGGGCTCAAATGGAGTGGACTTAAGAAAAGTAGTTTATTTGGGAATTTGGAAAGAGTGGTAATTCGGGGAAGATTATAATCAATTAAAAAAAGTAAACATAGATAAGTGATATGTCTAATCTAAGAAACCTCATGAATTAAATCAGCTGATTGCTGAGTAGCTGCTGGGTGTGTTTTGCTAAGTTTTAGAGTTTATTTCTGCTCGATAGTTCTGAGTCTATTAATTAGAGGCTTGGCAGGGCAGATCAGTCCCATGGATTGCACATCCTGTGGTATGTGGGAAATCCTGTATGCTTCGCGCATACTGGACGACCATGTGTGCAGGAGGTGTCTCCAGCTGCACCAACTCAAGCTCCGCGTTTTGGAGCTTGAGCGGCAGCTGGAGTCACTGCGGTGCATCCATGTGACTGAGAATTTCATGGATAGCATGTTTCAGGAGGTGGTCACCCCGCAGCTTAAGAATGTGCAGGCAGAAAGGAAGTTGGTGATCACCAGACAGAGGAGGAGTACTAGGCATGTAATGGAGGAGTCCACCGAGTCCATCTTGCTCTCCAACCAGTATTCTGTTCTGAGTGCTGGTGAGGGCGATGGTGCCTCTGGGGAGTGCAGCCAGAACCAAGTCCACGGCACCATGGGTGGCTCAGCTGCACGGGGGGGGGTGGGGGGAAGAAGAAGAATGGAAGAGCAATAGTGGTAGGAGATTCAATAATTAGGGGAGCAGACCGGCATTTCCATAGCCGCAGATGTGACTCCAGGATGATATGTTGCCTCCCTGATGCCAGGGTCAAGGATGTCACTGAGCAACTGCAAGACATTCTGGGGGGAGAGAGAACATCCAGAGGTCATGGTCCATATCGGTACCAATGTCATAGGTAGAAAGAAGGATGAGTTCCTGCAGGCAGAGTTTAGGGAGCTAGGAGAGAGATTAAAAAGCAGGACCTCAAAGGTATTAATCTCCGGATTACTGCCGGTGCCATGTGCTACTGAGTACAGGAATAGAAGGATAGAGAAGATGAATACATGGCTGGAGAGATGGTGCAGGTGGGAGGGATTTAAATTCCTGAGGCATTGGGACCATTTCAGGGGGAGGTGAGAGTTGTATAAGTCGGACAAGTTGCACCTCAACAGAGCCGGGACCAGTATCCTCGCGGGAGGGTTTGCTAGTGCTATTGGGGAGGGTTTAAACTAGTTTGGCAGGGAGATGGGAATCAGTGTATAGATTTTGTGGGGAGAGAAGCAAAGCTGGAATTAAGCAGCAGAGAAGTAGAAGTAGAAAGTGAATTTGGAAGACAGAGAAAACAAGGACTGGAAAATAGACAGCAGGGGAGTTTGGCAATACTAAATGGCATATACTTCAATGGAAGGAGTATAGGAAATAAGACAGATGAGCTGAGAGCACAGATGGACATGGGAGTATGATATTATAGCTATGGCTGAAAGAAGGGCAGATATGTAGCTCAACATACCTGGTTACAGGGTTTTCAGATGGGATCGAAAGAGGGGTAAAAAAGGAGGGGGGTTGCAGTATTGATTGAAGAACCAATTACAGCTGTGAGAAGGGATGATATGTTCGAGGAGTCATCGAATGAGGCCATACAGGTTGAATTAAAGAACAAAAAAGGTGCAATCACACTACTGGAAGTGTACTATAGACCCCTCCAAACAGTCAGAGGGAGATAGAAGAACAAATATGTAGGCAAATTGCTGTGAAGTGCAAAAACTATAGAGCTGTAATAGTGAAGGATTTCAACTACCCTAATATTAATTGGGAAATAGGTAGTGTGAATGGCAGAGGGTGCAGAATTCCTAAAATGCATTCAGGATTTACTTCTTTAGCCAGTATGTAACAAGCCCAACAAGGGAGGGGGCAGTTCTGGACTTGATTTTGGGGAATGAAGAGGGGCAGGTGGAAGGGGTATCAGTGGGAGAGCATTTTGGTGCTAGTGATCATAATTCAGTAAGATTAAGGGGAGTTATGGAAAAGGATAAAGCTTCTCAATTGGGGTAAAGCAAATTTTGCTGAGCTGAGATGGGATTTGGCCAACATGGACTGGAACTGGCTACCTGATGGTAAATCCGTGTCAGAGCAGTGGGAGGCATTCAAGGAAGAGATCCTGAGGGTACAGAGCAAGTAAGTTCCCTTTAAAAAAAAAAAATGGTGGGGGCTAACAAATCTGGAACCCTTTGGATGTTAAGGGACATACAGGGTAAAATAAAGAAAAAAAGGGAAGCTTGTGACCGATACCGGGAACTCAACACTGCAGAAACTCTAGAGGAGTATAAGAAGTGCAAGGTTGCAATTAAAAAAGATATCAGGAAAGCAAAGAGAGAGCATGAAGGAATGTTGGCAAGTAAAATCAAAAAAAACACAAAGATGTTTTATAAATATATTAAGAGCAAGAGGATAACTAGAGAGAATGGGACCTATTAGAGACCATAAAGGAAATCTGTGTGTGGAGATGGAAGACGTGGATAGGATTCTTAATGAATACTTTGCATCTGTTTTCACAAAAGAGAGGGGTGATGCAGACTTTGCAATGTGGGATGAGGAGTGTGAAATATTAGACGAGATAAATATAGTGAGAGAGGAAGCATTAAGGGGCTTATTAGCTTTGAAAGTGGATAAATCCCCAGGCCCAGATGAAATGTATCCCAGGTTCTTAAAAGAAGCAAAAGAGGAAATAGCAGAGGCTCTGACCATCATTTTCCAGTCCTCTCTGGCTACAGGTGTGGTGCCAGAGGACTGGAAGACTGCTATTGTTGTACTTTTGTTTAAAAAGGGAGAAGGGATAGATCGCATAATTACAGGCCAGTCAGCCTAATTTTGGTGGTGGGAAAATTATTGGAAAAAGTCCTGAGGGACAGGATAAATCTTCATTTGGAAAGACATGGATTAATCAAGGACAGTCAGCATGGATTTGTCAAGGGAAGGTCGTGTCTGGCTAGCTTGATTGACTTTTTCAAGGAGGTAACTAGGAGGGTCGATGAGGGCAGTGCGTATGATGTAGTGTATATGGATTTTAGCAAAGCTTTTGATAAGGTCCCACATGGCAGACTGATCACAAAAGTAATAGTCCATGGGATCCAGGGAAAAGTGGCAAGTTGGATCCAAAATTGGCTGAGGCGCAGGAAGCAAAGGGTAATGGTTGATGGGTGCTTTTGTGACTGGAATACTGTATCCAGTGGGGTTCCACAGGGCTCAGTGCTGTGTCCCTTGCTTTTTGTGGTATATATCAATGACTTGAACTTAAATGTTGAGTGTATGATTAAGAAGTTTGCAGATGACATTAAAATAGGCTATGTGATTGATAATGAAGAAAGCTGCGGATTGCAGGAAGATATCAATGTACTGGTCAGGTGGGCAGAACAGTGGCAAATGGAATTCAGTGTGAAGTAATGCATTTGGGGTGGTCTAACAAGGCAAGGGAATACACATTAAATGGTATGACACTGAAAAGTGTAGAGGAACAAAGGGACCTCGAAGTGTAGGTCCGCAGATCCTTGAAGGTAGCAGGCCAGGTAGATAAGGCAGTTCAGAAGGCAAATGGAATACTTGCATTTATAAGTCGAGGCATGGAATACAAGAGCAAAGAGGTTATGCTCGAACTGTATAAAACACTGCTTAGGCCGCAGCCGAGTATTGTGTGCAGTTCTGGTCACCACATTACAAGGAAAGATGTGATTACACTGGAAAGGGTGCAGAGGAGATTTACAAGAATGTTGCCTGGACTGGAGAATTTTGGCTATGAGGAAAGATTGGAGTTGCTGGGTCTGTTTTCTATGGAACAGAGAAGGCTGAGGGGATACCTGATTGAGGTGTATAAAATTATGAGGGGCCTGGATAGAATGGATAGGAAGGACCTGTTTCCCTTGGCAGAGGGGTCAACAACCAGGGTACATAGATTTAAAGTAAATGGGGGGAGATTTAGTAGAGAAATGAGGTGAAATGTCTTCACCCAGAGGGGGTCTGGAATTCACTGCCTGAAAGGGTGATAGAGGCAGAAACCCTCACCATATTTAAAAGATACTTGGATGTGCACTTAAAGTGCTGTAACCTACAGGACTACGGACCAAGAGCTGGAAAGTGGGATTAGGCTGGATATCACTTGGTCATTTGGCACAGACACGATGGGCCGAAATGGCCTCCTTTCGTGTTGTAAATTTCTATGATTCTATGATGGGCACTTTCAGTCACTGGTAAAGAGGGAGCAGATCCTCTTCTCAGAGCTGCGAGTATCTTCCACAACCGGACACGACAACCTCAACCTCCAGAGGCTCTGCAATTCCGAGCGCTTAAGGAAGCTGAGCTGCTGCCTGTACATCCTGTTCCATGGGTAGTGTCTCCTATGAGTTCAACACCTCTACTGTCCTTGGGTCTCTCCACAGCAGGCTATTGCTGCTGCCAATGGTCATCTTGCTCCTTGTCAAGGTCCAATCTAAGGCAGCCAAGATGCCACCCGTTCTGATCAATACCTGCAAAGAGCAGAAATTAGCCTCTCACCACAAGTACTCACAACAAACCCTTTCCGAGCGATAGATAAGAAAGCAGCTGTGAGCACTGAGTATTTATTGCTGTATTTGCCTGAGCCCTATTCTCACCTTTAATGAGCTCTATTCTCACCTTGATTTCAATGGCGATTTTCAGGAAGCCCAGGAAACACCGTGGATGAGCCATTAAATTTGAATGGAGGTTGAACTATTGCAACAATGGAACAATTAGTATATTTAAATTGCTAACCTGTGAGGGGGTTATGCACACCCAAGTTAAACCTGGAAGTAGACGGGTTTTTGCCGGCTTTCGGATGCGAGTGCATATTCGGTCATGTTAATCCCCTAGCTGCACCGAAACCTATGTGCTGTTTCAAATTAAAAGTCCCCACATTGAGTCCAGTAAAAGGGGCACTGATCAAGCAAACTGCTCTGTCCTGGATCGTGTCGAACTTCTTGAATGTTGCTGGAGCTACACCCTTCCAGGCAAGTGATTAATATTCCATTACACTTCTCATTTGAACCTTATAGGTATTAGAGAGGCTTTGAAGGGTCAGGAAGTAAGCCACTAATCACAGCCTCTGTCCTGTTCTCTAAGCCATGGTGTTTATATGGCTGGTCCAGTTAATTTTCTGGTCAATGGCAATTCCCAAAATATCAATGAGCAGGTACATCACTGAAGATCAGGTGAGATGTTGTGGGACATGAAAAACATATTGGGGAATTATTGAAGATCTAGATATAACTATTGTGAAAATCATCAGACGATTGGTACTCTATCTGTTCCAAGAATCTTGCAGCAATGAGAGAGTTAGCTGCAAAGAAAGATTAATGTGTAAAAAAACTGGCAAAATACAAAGAGGTTGAAATTCCTTGACAGAATATCCTGGAAATCAGCAGACACCTGGTTGTGCTAGCTCTCTGCCAGTTTTTGGAGTTTACACATTGCCTTGTAACAGATGGAACTTCTGACTAGCCCCTTACAAGGCAAATGTTGCACGGGGGGGTGGAGCAAGAGGCAGAGACTCCCTACACAAGGAGTCCTCGCTCTACGGGTTCAATCGAGGCTTGGCATATCTCTGGAAGTTGGTACACCAAATGAGTTAAAGCATTCTCGCTTCCAGATGGGCATAGGTTCACCCTACTGGCTGGGCCCATTTTAGGGAAGTGACATGGCCCTCCACAGAAATGATATTATTTGAAAAAAAATAGATTGGCCTCCTGTGTAAGGAGGGTTGTGGGGGAATTATGCAACACCCCCATGATGAGCCAGCGTCAGAGCTTCCCCCTGAGGCAGGCAGGTGCCAGAGATGCATCCATAGAAGCGCTTGTGCTCACCTGGCCCATGCTAATTAGGTGCCCTCATAATAATCCCATGAGGTGGATTTCCAGAATCTCAATGAGAAATAACTTAAGAGATAGGGATATTAATGAAGCAAGGGCCTGGAATTTGCAGTTAGCAGCAAAGTGAAGGCATTTGCTGCTGGCCCCGAAATACTCTTCGCACAAGGATCTCATGATCCCTGTGATGAGAACTTCGGGATTTCCGACCTTCAATTCAAATCAAC
Source organism: Pristiophorus japonicus (assembly GCF_044704955.1). Lineage (NCBI taxonomy): Eukaryota > Metazoa > Chordata > Chondrichthyes > Pristiophoridae > Pristiophorus > Pristiophorus japonicus. The sequence goes on along the minus strand of NC_091977.1, from coordinate 401,670,214 downwards.
GGATGTTAATGGGTATCCCCTTGCTCGAACTGCTATGATGTCAACAGGATGTCTAAGCAGCCAATCACAATGCAGAATTCTCACAGACAGCGAACAAGGAAGTGAGTAAGTTCTTAAAATTCTAACTTTTTAAAATGTTAGAGAGCAAAACGAAGATTGGGGAAAACCTGAAATAAAGGTGGAAAAAGTTTAAATGTTTTTTTAATTCAAATTTCTTTTTGAAAAGTTTCATAAATTTTAATTTTTATTAAAATGAACAAATTTCAAACCGCACAAAATTAGAATAAGTTTTCCAGGCTCTTAACATTTGTTTAGCAGTAACAACACTGTCAAAATCCCAATTACATCTAATCCCTTTGGGTTTAATTTTTAATGGAGAATTTAACGGCGTACTTACTGCAGAAGAGCCAAAGATTTTGTCAGTTTCCCTGATTTAGCTGATTACACAGATTGTGTTGGGGGGTGGGGGGTGCACATGCAGTTTGTTTCGGAGCTGGCAATGATTGACCGCAACTTCAGGATTTCCGCATGCTCCTGCGCATGTACCAAACCCGAAGTTGTGGTCAGTTTCAGGGGCGGAATGACAGCGAACGCTGCCCATTTGCAGTCACCCCAACCACAAATTTCGGGCCATAGTATCTGTCACCTATATTCTGCACTGGACCAATGTAGCATATGCCCCCTGCTGTTGCTTGAAAGCACCTAGTAACAAGCTCAAGACTGTATTCCCTTGACAGCCATGAGCAGAGCTCAACCATTTTGTGTAACTTATCTGAAGAAGATGGAATATTTTCATGACTATTTTACCAGTGAAGAAGTACAGGCAACGAAGGCAGATCCTCCTCAGACATATCTAGGTAGGTAATCTGTTGACATAAGTGTTTGGTGCAGTAAAAATGATTTAAAAAATGCCTGAAACATGTTCAGCAGTGGGACAGTTTTTTTTTTGCGGGGCGGTTCTGGAGAAGTATTCCGGATTCTCCTGGGACAACTAAAATAAAAGCTGAACATTTCTTTGGCTGTTTTTGGAACGGTCTTCAGCAGTCTCTTTAAAACTCCCTGGTTAGATACAAATGGGCAGATTGTGCATGGAGCAAGCTCCGCCCTTTGTACCTCAATTTTGCATTTGGGGTCCTACAGCTCATTTCCATATTTAAGGATTCAAATGCCTGTAGCAGGCAGGCACCCTGAAGTACGAAATATTGCTTGAGATGCTATGGCATTTGGCAAAATATTAGTATAATACAGGCGCAGAAGTTCATGGTGCAAAATTCAGAGGTTTTATGTCGATTTATGGCAGCTATCAATTGAATTTCTCCCCTTCGAATTCTTGCAAGTGTGACTCAGGTTGGGTAATGATTAAATTCAGCTGGTTTGTTTGAGAAGCTAAGATATAAAGGATAGTATTTTATATAACAGGAAAGCATGGAAACAGAAAAAGTGCATTGAGAAGCGGAAGAAAAATGTATCAAACGTTTTGAGTAAAAGAGAGAGAGAAAGGTTACAGAATTTACAGACTATGCAGACTATAGTAGCAAAATACATGCAGATGTTTAAGCATGTACGAGAAGTTTCTCTGACAATAAGGGAAGTAAGATTAACCAAACCCGAGTCCAAATATAGCTGCACATATGTAAGCTGCAGTTATTGAGAAAACTAACAATCTAAGAGGCAACAGATACAACGACTAATACATCGGATCAGGAAGTGGACTACCCACGCCAGTTGCTATAAATGCACGCAGCACGCACTATTCATTGGTTGCAATCCTATGGTGGGGGGGTTCGATTTCAGGAGTCCAGCATGCTAATTAAAGGCAGCCAGCACCTCTTAAATGGGTGGCGCTGGCATAGGGGACATAGTCAAAAAATTAGTGCCAGATCTTTCAGGAGTGAAATTAGAAAACCCTTCAACACACAAAGGGTGGTAGAAGTTTGGAATTCTCTTCCGCAAAAGGCATCTGATGCTAGAGCAATTATTAATTTTAAATCTGAAATTGATAGCTTTTTATTAACCAAAGATATTAAGGGATGTGGGCCAAAGATGGGTATATGGAGTTAGGTCGCAGACCAGCCATGAATTGTGTGAAGAGGACTCACAAAATCTGCAATAGGACATAAACAGGCTAAGTGAGTGGGCAAAAATTTGGCAGATGGAGTATAATGTTGGAAAGTGTGAGTTCATTCACTTCAGCAGAAAAAAATGAAAGAGCAAGTTATTATTTAAATGGAGAAAGATTGTAAAGTGCTGCAGTACAGTGGGACCTGGAGATACTTGAGCATGAAACACAAACGGATAGTATGCAGGTACAGCAAGTGAGCAGGAAGGCCAATGGAATCTTGGCCTTTATTGCAAAGGGGATGGAGTATAAAAGCAGGGAAGTCTTGCTACAGTTATACAGGATATTGGTGAGGCCACACCCCCAGGAGGGATGTGATCGAGGCCCAGGGGAGGCGCGAGTTCAGGGCCAGGGGCAGCACGGACCAGCCCATACTGCAGTTCGTGTATGCACTAGGTCCGTGCAGCAGAGCTGGTCTCCAGTTGTCTTGGGTAATCCTTGTCTCTGGGCCAAGAACTAGCCCTGTCAAGTCTGTGTAGTGGCTGGTCTGCAACGGCCACCCCACGTTAAAAAAAAAAAATTCATGCATAGGCATCTTCCACCCTTCAGGATGTAGTTCGGGTCCTTCATTGAAACACCTGTGAACTCGTCCATTTTTTGGCGTGAAAGCAAGTCATCCTCGTTTCGAGGGACTGCCGATGATGATGATGATGATTATTGATGAGGCCACACCTGGAATACTGCGTGCAGTTTTGGTTTCCATATTTACGAAAGGATATACTTGCTTTGGAGGCAGTTCAAAGAAGATTCACCAGGTTGATTCCAGAGATGAGGGGGTTGACTTATGAGGAAAGGTTGAGTAGGTTGGGCCTCTACTCATTTAAATTTAGAAGAATGAGAGGTGATCTTATCGAAATGTATAAGATTATGAGGGGGCTTGACAAGGTGGATGCAAAGAGGATGTTTCCACTGATGGAGGAGACGAGAACTAGAGGGCATGATCTTAGAATAAGGGGCCGCCCATTTAAACTGAGCTGAGGAGAAATTTCTTCTGAGGATTGTAAATCTGTGGAATTCGCTGCCTCAGAGCTGTGGATGCTGGGATATTGAATAAATTTAAGATAGAAATAGACAGTTTCTTAAATGATAAGGGGTTATGGGGAGCGGGCAGGGAAGTGAAGCTGAGTCCTTGACCAGATCAGCCATGATCTTATTGAGATACAGGTTAAAAAATGGGATGAGTTCCTACAAGACAAATTTAGGGAGCTAGGAGCTAAATTTAAAAAGTAGGACCTCAAAAGTAGCAATCTCAGATTGCTACCAGTGCCACATGCTAGTCAGCATAGGAATCGCAGGATAGCTCACATGAATACATGGCTTGAGGAGTGATGCAGAAGGGAGGGATTCAAATTCCTGGGACATTGGAACTGGTTCTGGAGGAGGCGGGACCAGTACAAACTGGACGGTCTGCACCTGGGCAGGACCGGAACCAATGTCCAAGAGGGAGTGTTTGCTAGTGCTGTTGGGAAGGAGTTAAACTAGTATGGCAGAGGGATGGGAACCTATGCAGGGAGACAGAGGGAAGTAGAATGGGGGCAGAAGCAAAAGATAGAAAGAAGAAAAGTAAAAGTGGAGGGCAGAGAAACCCAAGACAAAAAACAAAAAGGGCCACGTTACAGCAAAATCCTAAAGGAGCAAAGGGTGTTAAAAAGACAAGCCTGAAGGCTCTGTGCCTCAGTGCAAGGAGTATTCGCAATAAAGTGGACGAATTAACTGCGCAGATAGCAGTTAACTGATATGATGTCATTGGCATCACGGAGACATGGCTCCAGGGTGACCAAGGCTGGGAACTCAACATCCAGGGGTATTCAACATTTCGGAAGGATAGACAGAAAGGAAAAGGAGGTGGGGTGGCGTTGTTGGTTAAAGAGGAAATTAATGCAATAGTAAGGAAGGACATTAGCTTGGATGATGTGGAATCTGTATGGATGGAGCTACGGAATACCAAAGGGCAGAAAACACGAGTCGGAGTTGTGTACAGACCACCAAACAGTAGTAATGAGGATGGCGACAGCATCAAACAAGAAATTCGGGATGCGTGCAATAAAGGTACAGCAGTTATCATGGGCGACTTTAATCTACATATTGACTGGGCTAACCAAACTGCTGGCAATATGGTGGAGGAGGATTTCCTGGAGTGTATTAGGGATGGTTTTCTAGACCAATATGTCGAGGAACCAACTAGAGGGCTGGCCATCCTAGACTGGGTGATGTGTAATGAAAAAGGACTAATTAACAATCTTGTTGTGCGAGGCCCCTTGGGGAAGAATGACCATAATATGGTAGAATTCTTTATTAAGATGAAGAGAGACATAGTTAATTCAGAGACTAGGGTCCTGAACTTGGGGAAAGGTAACTTCGATGGTATGAGAAGTGAATTGGCTAAAGTAGACTGGCGAGTGATACTTACAGGTTTGATGGTGGATCGGTAATGGCAAACGTTTAAAGATCACATGGATGAACTTCAACAATTGTACATCCTTGTCTGGACTAAAAATAAAATGGGGAAGGTGGCTCAACCGTGGCTAACAAGAGAAATTAAGGACAGTGTTAAATCCAAGGACGAGGCATATAAATTGGCTAGAAAAAGCAACAAACCTGAGGAGTGGAAGAATTTTGTAATACAGCAGAGGAGGACAAAGGGTTGAATTAGGAAGGGTAAAATAGAATATGAGAGGAAGCTTGCTGGGAACATAAAAACTGACTGCAAATGCTTCTATAGATATGTGAAGAGAAAAAAATTAGTAAAAACAAATGTAGGTCCCTTGCAGTCAGATTCAGGTGAATTTATAATGGGGAACAGAGAAATGGCGGACCAGTTAAACAAATACTTCGGTTCTGCTTTCACGAAGGAAGACACAAATAACCTTCTGGAAATACTAGGGGACCGAGGCTCCAGTGAGAAGGAAGAACTGAAGGATATCCTTATTCGGTGGGAAATTGTGTTAGGGAAATTGATGGGATTGAAGGCCGATAAATCCCCGGGGCCTGATAGTCTGCATCCCAGAGTACTTAAGGAAGTGGCCATAGAAATAGTGGATGCATTGGTGATCACTTTCCAACAGTCTATCGACTCTGGATCAGTTCCTATGGACAGAAGGGTAGCTAATGTAACACCACTGTTTAAAAAAAGGAGGGAGAGAGAAAACGGGTAATTAGAGTGGTTAGCCTGACATCACGAGTGCGGAAAATGTTGGAATCAATTATTAAAGATGAAATAGCATTTGGAAAGCAGTGACAGGATCGGTCCAAGTCAGCATGGATTTATGAAAGGGAAATCATGCTTGACAAATCTTCTAGAATTTTTTGAGGATGTAACTAGTAGAGTGGACAAGGGAGAAGCAGTGGATGTGGTGTATTTGGACTTTCAAAAGGCTTTTGACAAGGTCCCACACAAGAGGTTGGTGTGCAAAATCAAAGCACATGGTATTGGGGGTAATGTGCTGACGTGGATAGAGAACTGGTTGGCAGACAGGAAGCAGAGAGTTGGGATAAACGGGTCCTTTTTAGAATGTCAGGCAGTGACTAGTGGAGTACCGCAGGGCTTAGTGCTGGGATCCCAGCTCTTTACAATATACTTTAATGATTTAGATGAAGGAATTGAGTGTAATATCTCCAAGTTTGCAGATTACACTAAACTGGGTGGCGGTGTGAGCTTTGAGGAGGACGCTAAAAGGCTGCAGGGTGACTTAGATAGGTTAGGTGAGTGGGCAAATGCATGGCAGATGCAGTATAATGTGGATAAATGTGAGGTTATCCACTTTGGGGGTAAAAACACGAAGGCAGAATATTATCTGAATGATGGCAGATTAGGAAAGGGGGAGGTGCAATGAGACCTGGGTGTCATGGTTCATCAGTCATTGAAAGTTGGCATGCAGGTACAGCAGGCGGTGAAGAAAGCAAATGGTATGTTGGCCTTCATAGCTAGGGGATTTGAGTATAGGAGCAGGGAGGTCTTACTGCAGTTGTACAGGGCCTTAGTGAGGCCTCACCTGGAATAGTGTGTTCAGTTTTGGTCTCCTAATCTGAGGAAGGACGTTCTTGCTATTGAGAGAGTGCAGCGAAGGTTCACCAGACTGATTCCTGGGATGGCGGGACTGACATATGAGGAGAGACTGGATCAACTGGGCATTTATAGACTGGAGTTTAGAAGGATGAGCAGGGATCTCATAGAAACTTACAAGATTCTGACGGAACTGGACAGGATAGATGCGGGAAGAATGTTCCCGATGATTGGGAAGTCCAGAACCAGGGGACACAGTCTTAGGATAAGGGGTAAGCCCATTAGGACTGAGATGAGGAGCAACTTCTTCACTCTTCACTGTGGAATTCCCTACCGCAGAGAGTTGTTGATGCCAGTTCATTAGATATATTCAAGAGGGAGTTAGATATGGCCTTTACGACTAAAGGGATCAAGGGGTATGGAGAGAAAGCAGGAAAGGGGTACTGAGGGAATGATCAGCCATGATCTTATTGAATGGTGGTGTAGGCTCGAAGGGCCAAATGGCCTACTCCTGCACCTATTTTCTATGTTTCTATTGAATGGCGGAGCAGGCCTGAGGGGCTGTATGGCCTACTCCTGTTCTTATGGTGCACTTTGGCTGTCGAGACTGTAGAATAACCTAAGGAAAATGTGGATGAAGGAAGCAACGAGTTAGTACCAAGGTTCTCCGAAGCTATAATGGAGGCCATCGTGCAGGCACTGGGGAGGAGGAGGGACATCCTTTCACCCCCAGATGGCAGGTAACCCTTCAGGTATTTACGCAGGAGGCAGTGGGAAGAAATTCCTGAGTATGTCAAAGCCAGGAGCCAAGTACCATGACAACCACATTCTTCGAACACTTCAAGCCTCTCACTAACACACTTGCTCTTTCTTGCACAAGACGGTTGCACTCAATACAAGGCAACAGCCTGCCTTTAGAACCTGACTGTACACCCTCTCCTCACTTGAAGTGATCATGCGGGCCACTACGGGAATGGCCACAGCAGATACCATGGCCATTGGCCATGCTGGAAGAGATGCCATGCAGGATTTACTTAATACAAGAACATAAGAAATATGAGCAGGAGTAGGCCATTTGACCTCTCGAGTCTGCTCCGCCATTTAATAAGATCATTGCTGAACTGATCTTGGACCCCGCTCCACTTCCCTGCCCGCTCCCCATAATGCTTCACTCCATTATCGTTCAAAAATCTGTCTACCTCCACCTTGAATATATTAAATGTCCCAGCCTCCATAGCTCTCTGGGGCAGACTATTCCAAAGATTTACAACCCTCAGAGAAGAAACTTCTCCTCATCTCAGTTCTAAATGGGCAACCCCTTATTCTTAAACTATGCCCCCTAGTTCTAGATTCTCCCACGAGTGGAAATATCCTCTCTGCATCTACATTGCCAAGCCCCCTCAGTATCTTATATATTTCATGAGAACATAAGAATAGGAGTAGGTCATCTAGCCCCTCGAGCCTGATCTGCCATTCAACAAGATCATGGCTAATCTGGCCATGGACTCAGCTCCACTTACCCGCCTGCTCCGCGTAACCCTTAATTCCCTTTATTGGTTAAAAATCTATCTATCTGTGATTTGAATACATTCAATGAGCTAGCCTCAACTGCTTCCTTGGGCAGAGAATTACACAGATTCACAACCCCCTGGGAGAAGAAATTCCTTCTCAACTCGGTTTTAAATTGGCTCCCCCGTATTTTGAGGCTGTGCCCCCTAGTTCTAGTCTCCCCGACCAGTGGAAACAACCTCTCTGCCTCTATCTTGTCTATCCCTTTCATTATTTTAAATGTTTCTATAAGATCACCCCTCATCCTTCTGAACTCCAACGAGTAAAGACCCAGTAAGATCACTTCTCATTCTTCTAAACTCCAATGAGTATAGGTCCAACCTGCTCAACCTTTCTTCATAAGTCAAAGCCTTCATCTCAGGACTCAACCTAGTGAACCTTCTCTGAACTGCCTCCAATGAAAGTATGTCCCTCCTTAAATAAGGAGACCAAGACTGTACGCTGTATTCGAGATGTGGTCTCACCAATACCCTGTGCAGGTATAGCAGAACATCCCTGTTTTTATACTCTCCCTTGCAATAAAGGCCAACATTTCATTTGCCTTCCTGATTACTTGCTGTACCTGCATACTAACTTTTTGTTTCATGCACAAGGACCCCCAGGTCTCTCTGTACTGCAGCATTTTGTACTCTCTCCATTTAAATAATAATTTTCTTTTTTATTTTTCCTGCCAAAGTGGATAACTTCACACTTTCCCACATTATACTCCATCTGCCAAATGTTTGCACACTCACTTAGCCTACCTATTATCCCTTCAGATTCTTTGTGTCCTCACTACTTGCTTTCCCACCCATCTTTGTATCATCAGCAAACTTGGCTATATTGCACTCAGTCTCTTCATCTAAGTCATTAATATAGATTGTAAACAGTTGCGGCCCCAGCACTGATCCCTGTGACACCCCATTAGTTACCATTTGCCAACCAGAAAATGATCAATTTATCCCAACTCTCTTTTTCTGTTAGTTAGCCAATCCTCTATCCATGCTAATATATTACGCCCAACGCCATGAGCTCTTATCTTGTGCAGTAACTTGTTATGTGGCACCTTATCGAATGTCTCCAGCATCCAGGGAACTTTGGTAGATTGCAACCAATGCATCCACTATCTCTGCAGGCACTTATATTAAGACCCTAGGATACAGGCCATCAAGTCCAGCTGACTTGTCCACCTTCAGTCCCATTATTTTACCGAGTACTTTTTCTTTAGTGATAGTGATTGTTTTAAGTTCCTCCCACCCTATAGCTCCTTGATAATCTATTATTGGGACGTTTTTTGTGTCATCTACCATGAAGACCGATACAAAATATTTGTTCAAAGTCTCTGCCATTTCCCTGTTCCCCATTGTTAATTTCCCAGTCTCATCCTCTAAGGGACCAATGTTTACTTTAGCTACTCTCCTCCTTTTTATATACCTATAGAAGCTCTTACTATCTGTTTTTATATTTCATTCTAGTTTACTCTCATAATCCATCTTCTCTCTCTTTCTTTTTTTTTTTATTTTTTAGTCGTCCTTTGCTTGTTTTTAAAAAATTTCCCAATCCTCTGGCCTCCAACGAATCTTGGCAACATTGTATACCATTGAATTTAATTTGATGCCATCCTTTACTTCCTTAGTTAGCCACAGATAGTTCTCCCTTCTCTTAGTCTTTCCTTCTCACTGGAATATATTTTTGTTGAGAGTTATGAAATATCTCCTTAAATGTCTGCCACTGCTTATCACTCGTCTTACACTTTAATCTATTTTCCCAGTCCACTTTGGACAACTCTGCCTTCACACCTTTGTAATCGCCTTTATTTTATATCAGGACACTGGTTTGAGACCCAAATTTCTCACCCCCCAACTGAATTTGAAATTCAACCATGCCATGATCACACTTTCCTAGAGGATCCTTTACTATGAAATCATTTATTAATCCTACCTCATTACACAGTACCAGATCCAAGATAGCCTGCTCCCTGGTTGGTTCCACAATGCAGTATTCAAGGAGACCATCCCAGATATACTCTATGAACTCTTCCTCAAGGCTACCTTGGCCAGTTTTATTTGTCCATGAATATTGCCGTACCTTTCTTACAAGCCGCCATTATTTCTTGATTTATACTATGTGCAACAGTGTAGCTACTGTTAGGGGGCCTATAGACTATGCCCACCAGTGACTTCTTCCCCTTATTATTTCTTATCTCCACCCAAACCTTTTCAACATCTTGATCTTCCGAGCCAATATAATTTCTCACTACTGTACTCATCCCATCCTTTATTAACAGAGCTACCCCACCTCCTTTTTCCTTTCTGTCTATCCTTCCAAATTGTCAAATATCCCTGAATATTCAGTTCCCAGCCTTGGTCACCTTGCAACCACGTCTCTGTGATGGCTAACCGATCATACCCATTTATATCTATTTGTGCGATCAATTCATCGATCTTGTTACGAATGCTGTGTGCATTCAGATAAAGAGCTTTTAATTTTGTCTTTTTATCATTTTTCCCTGCTTTGACCCCACTTTCTGGTACACTTATTTTTATACATTATGTCCCTTCCTGTCACACTGGTTATCATTTCCCCCATCACTACCCTGCTCTATTGCCTTCACCTTTCTCTTTGACTTTTTAAATTTCCGCTCACCTAAACCCCCCCCATTAATAATTCTGTTCGTCTCCTGAATTCTCCCTCACCCACACACTCTGTATGACAAAGCTGTGGATGCTTTCAATATCTACGACTTTTTCTTTGCTGTCCCTCACACCACAAGCCAACTCTTGTTCCGCCCTCTCTTTCATTTCAGCTTCGTCCTCAAAGGCCATCTGAAATGTCCTCTATGAAAGCGCAGTAGCCTTCAACCTCCCAAGCTGTAGTCGCAAGAGACGTACTTCCTAGGAGCACCTGGATAGGAAGACGGGCACTAAGGGCTTGGAGTACAGTCCCCTCAGATAGAGGTGACTTTTAATATATCCAATTGTATTCCACAGCACAGTTTCTGGACCCCAGATTTTGTACGCCTGTTTTAATAATGTTATTCTGATAGATTTAGATGAGGAAAGACAGGAAGAGGCTTGAGTGAAGCGTAAATGCCGGCATGGACTGGTTGGGCCAAATGGCCTGTTTATGTGCCATATATCCTATTTAATCCTATGTAATATGTGCAGCTTTTGAAGGAGGTTAGTCTGATCATCAGTCTTCATGCAGATTTGGATACTGGAGCTACTTTGTAATTCAATTTGAATAGAAACTACAGAATCTTACTTCGGAAAGTCAGGCTTGAGTTTTGGCTTTTGTTTCAGGTCACTACAAATCAGACAGAATAGATAGATAAATATTTGAGAAATGCTTCACTCCAAGATTGGGAATACACCATTTTCAGGAGCTCATAAGCCATGTTTCATTGAATAATCTACATCTGTATCCATAACATAATATAGCAAGGCCTATCTGGACTTCTGACCAACAAATTCTTAGAGACGAAAAGAAATAAAATGGAAATGCAGGAAATCTGAAATATAATCAGAGGTGCATAGCAGGTCAGTTTTAGGTAAGGCAGAGATGAAGGTTTTCAACCAATGTATTAACTTAGCTTGCTTTTAAAATGCTGACTGATCCACTGTGCATTTTTTACATTTTTAAACTCTTACAAGAGCTTCACTCTTTAAAAACTTAAATAAAGGCAAATCATTTTACACACAAACACATTTAAAACTATGCTGTACAATTGCTTTATCTAAATATGTTTTTTCCCCTACGTCCCAGTATTAAAAAGAGCTCTGTATAAAGAGCTCTTGCTAAATAAGGAGTCCAGAGAGGACAAACTATCTCAAAACAAGCAGCTGAAATGAAATGTGAGCAGATGGTTCTCACCAGGTATTAGCACAAGTTGAATTGAGGCATCGAAAGGTGATAACAGTAATAATTGTTTATAAAGGTGATCTTTCAGTACAGATTAGGGATCAGATTTTCAAAATGCATGTGATCACACAAATGCATTTTCTAACATTTCTTCTTAAAATTGTAGTGCCATGGAAATCACAAAATGCATCATCTTGTGGCAAAAATATGTGCACATTATGTATCCCCTAATCTCCAGGGAACTCAATGAAGTCCTCGAACATCTCCATTGCCAACAGTTATTTTAAAAAGTGTGTTTCATGCAAATTGAGCAATTCCTTTATGTTTGTGCTCTAGCAACTTGGCCACCAGGCTATGTGACCACATTATTTATTGGCACTCCTTTCAGCTGCTCCCCTATGTTTCTGTGGCCTTCATGCAAAGAAGTGGGACAAAATAAATGAGTTAACAAGGGGGCTGATTTTTCTCTTTATTTGCAGATTAAGGGCTAGAAATTTGGTAGCACCCCAATTGAGGCGTTAATTTTGAAATCTGGATTAAATTAGCGCCAGGTGGTAATGATTCTCAGCTTGCCCTAAATTGGCTGCTACTACTGTAAGAAAGAACTGGAGTGCTAAATCAAGCACTAATTACCTCAGTAGAGCGCGACAGGGGCTCTACCAGCAGAGCGATAATGAATTTCAGGTGAAATGCAATTGGGAATGATCATTCACACTGGCTCCTTCCAACTCTTAAAGGGTGGGTTGCATCATTGGGCAGATCCTCATTATCAGCATTGCTGGCTGTGAAGGCGACCTGCAACCAATGCAATCCCCGGATCATAATCACTGATCCCACTCCCAGGAAGAGAGCTCGTCGTTTCACGGACGAGTCATTGGTCGCGGGAGTGGGGTGAAGGAAGGCAGTGCTGTTCATGGCCACTAAAAGGAGGCCATTGCCCCAGGTCTTCAGGGCAATGTGATGGGAAGTGGCCCTGGAGGTCTCGGCCAGCAGTGTGGTCATGAGGAAACACATAGTGCCAGAAGAAATTCAATGACCTCACTGTGCTTCAGCAGATTGGTAGAAATGCAAAGGTGCTGCCTGGGGCGTGGCAGTGGATCAGTGGAGCAGAAACCTGCTGTCCTCTCTCTCCAGATAATAGCATTCCTGATCCCACCACTGCCACTTCCCCCATTGCATTTGTCACTGCCTATCATCCAGCCTGCCGCCACCCTTCCCAATGTACAGCCAGGCCTTCCAGGCCCAGAGCTGGTTGTGGGCATCCTGCAAGGCTATCTGTAGTCTCTGGCACCGACACTCAGCAGCCTTCCTCCAGCCCTGCTGCTGCCATTGGGGGACATCAAGTAGGAGCAGTAGATTAGGAAAAGGCACTGTAAAGAGGAAGTAAGGGTTTGCACAATGATTAGTTAATATTGTTGATGTGTATATGTGGTTACTGAATTTTGGATAAATTTATTATTGGAATGGTGCAGATTTGGTGCTGTCTCATTTCAGCTTTGGGGTGTGGTATGAAATGAGAAATTAATGTAATGATGGGGACATGCTGAGTAACCGGGAAGTAATCTGGAAATCATTGGAACCGAAGTCTAATGAGTTGGTCGCAGACCACCCACCGCAAGACCGATTCGAGTAGCTGCCTCCTCCATTTGCTGCTGATTGTTCTCCTCCACCTCCTCAACCTCCTTGTCTTACTCTTCCTCCTCCTGAGGTCGTGCGGTTATGCCTGCTGGCAGTGGCTGCGCCCACATGATGGTCAAGTTGTGCAGCATGCAGCAGACAACCACAAAAAAGGACACCCACTCAGCCAAATACTGGAGGACTCCTCCCGAGCAGCCAAGGCAGCGGAACCATTGCTTCAGCACTCCGATGGTCTGCTCAATGATGTTCCTGGTGACACCATGGCTGTCGTTGCAGGAGTGTTGGGGTTTCGGAGGGGAGTCATGAGCCAGGTAGAGAGCAGATAGCCCTTGTTTCCCAGCAGACAGCCGCGAGCTTGATGTGGTGGCTGCAACAGAGCTGGCACATTGATCTCGTGCAGGATGAAGGCATAGAAACATAGAAAATAGGTGCAGGAGTAGGCCATTTGGCCCTTCGAGCCTGCACCTCCATTCAATAAGATCATGGCTAGTCATTCCCTCAGTATCCCTTTCCTGCTTTCTCTCCATACCCCTTGATCCCCTTAGCCGTAAGGGCCATATCTAACTCCCTCTTGAATATATCCAATGAACTGGCATCAACAACTCTGCAGCAGGGAATTCCACAGGTTAACAACTCTCTGAGTGAAGAAGTTTCTCCTCATCTCAGTCCTAAATGGCCTACTCCTTATCCTAACACTGTGCCCCCTGGTTCTGGACTTCCCCAACATTGGGAACATTCTTCCGGCATCTAACCTGTCCAGTCCAGTCAGAATCTTATACGTTTCTATGAGATCGCCTCTCATCCTTCTAAACTCCAGTGTATAAAGACCCAGTTGATCCAGTCTCTCCTCCTATGACAGTCCAGCCATCCCTGGAATCAGTCTGGTGAACCTTTGCTGCACTCCCTCAATAGCAAGAACGTCCTTCCTCAGATTAGAAGACCAAAACTGAACACACTATTCCAGGTGAGGCCTCACTAAGGCCCTGTACAACTGCAGTAAGACCTCCCTGCTCCTATACTCAAATCCCCTAGCTATGAAGGCAAAAATACTATTTGCCCTCTTCACCGCCTGCTGTACCTGCATGCCAACTTTCAGTGACTGATGAACCATGATACCCAGGTCTCATTGCACTTTCCCTTTTCCTAATCTGCCGCCATTCAGATAATATTCTGCCTTTGTTTTTGCCCCCAAAATGGATAACCCCTCATTTATCCACATTATACTGCATCTGCCATGCATTTGCCCACTCACCTAACCTGTCCAAGTCACCCTGCAGTCTCTTAGCGTCCTCCTCACCGCTCACACACCAGCCAGTTCAGTGTCGTCTACAAACTTGGAGATATTACTCTCAATTCCTTCATCTAAATCATTAATGTATATTGTAAAGAGCTGGGGTCCCCGCACTGAGCCCTGCGGCACTCCACTAGTCACTGCCTGCCATTCTGAAAAGGACCCGTTTATCCCGACTCTCTGCTTCCTGTCTGCCAACCAGTTCTCTATCCACGTCAGTACATTATCCCCAATACCATGTGTTATAGCAGAACGATTTTCCCCTAGGGCAGCGGCACCTGTAGCATAAGGTTTAAAACTAAATATGTAACTCTCATATTAAATGTGTGCATAAAAATGGCTGCCCGTGAAGCCTCAAGGGATTTCTGTTAGCTGAAAGAGACCGCATTCCTCTAAACTGATAACTCTTGTTTCCCACACACAGGAATAACAAGCAAGCATTGCAGATGTCTCTAATCAGCCAGGCCTCAGACAAAATGTTCTGTTTCATGTTGGGACAATACAACTCTATAACAGGACTAAGAGAAGGAGGCTACCCAAGGACAGCACCCAAGGACAGTAAGATAAAGGGAGCCTGGACCATGTCACAAGATACATGAGTAATTCCTAGCAACACACCCCTTAGCACCACATCTCTTGGCAACACATGAGCCACTTTATGTTTAGAGTCTAACTCTCTATCTATTGGTCTAAATGAATCTATATGTAATCTATAATCAATATGATTGGATAGTGTCCAGCCGAAATGGGCTAATGTAACTAGTAAACTGTTGTAAAATCCATGAAATCCTTTGTTCGGCAGAGAGAGGTACCTGGACCCACCAGTTGCTCCATCTCCCCGCCGGCGTAATAAACCGTTTTGATGTATGGACCGACCCTGAGTGATAAGTGATTCTTGAAAGGGTACATTCACGTTAACAATGGCGTAGTCGGCAGGCTATTGCGAAAGTCGATAGGACACCCCTGGAAAATCCGGGTGAGTATAAGTCCGAGTTTAAAAAAAAAAACAGCAGGGTGCAGAAGGTGAACGCACAGGTTGATCGACACGGAGGGATGGTCCAGTATCTCACACACACCTAATTTAGCCTGAGCCTGAATTAAGAGGACTTAGTCCCATGTGACGGCCAGGATCAAGTAGGCGTAGAGAACCTCCTGAGACCATAGGATCGTGAAACCAAGCGACACCTCCCAGACCCAGTAAGAAAGGGAGGGCTACAGACCCCGAGAGATAGGGAACAGGTGGTGTCCGGAGGCCGACGCAATATCCAACCTGTAAGGAGGGTCGGACCAACAGGCAAAACGGGTTATAGGTAGTCGTTAAGGGGGCGTAGGGCACTGCGGGAATTGCTTAAAACGCGTTAAGGAGTTGCGCGGGTTTGTATAATAGCAGATTCGTAACCTGACCGTGTATAGAAAAAGCCTACTACAAGTCACGCTGGTGTAGGCAGACCGCTGAGAGTTAGATCTCTAATTATTCCCAATCCTTAACGAGCTATCATTAAATTTAATAGCTATAAAAAGCCTGCTACAAGTTGCGTCGGGGGAGGCGGACCTCTGAGAGCAAGGTGGTCTTACTCCAAGTCACGTTGTGTGCAGACGGACCGCTGATGGTTAAAGACCTCTAACTCCACTAAGGATTAAACATGGCCAATATAACATCAGAACTCTGAGTGGGGACCCAAAGGCTCCCTTACCCGCCACTTGGAGGAGAAACAGAAAACGATGATGTCATATGATTACATCAGGTTGGAAACTCCACGACTCGCCGGAGGATCAGCGAGAGTGGTGGAAACAGGAAAGGAAAGGAAAGGAAAGATAAAGATGAAAAAGCCTTGGTCCTGATACGCCTTGCCCATGTAATATTAACAGAAAAGGTGAATCAATATATAAGACATAAAAGGGAGAGAGGGAAGGTCATGTCCGACCGGACCGGACCGTCGTGCCCACCCTGACCAAAGGGGCGGGTGCACCACCTATCGAGGAGGACATTGACTGGGAATTCCCAGACGAAGGGACAAAAGAGTACGATAGGGGCGAGGGAGACGCCTTGCCCCCTTCATATGCCCCGACATACTTGGCCAAAGGGGCCCCGATAAAACTAGAATATATACCGGGAATCCCAGCGCGGCGCCCCGGACAGGGCGGACCGGGACAGGCCGCTCGACCCCCGCAAGTAAAAATGACATACATCTCCCTATCTTCCGGAGATATGATGCAGTTGCTAGATAAATTACCCGTCCTGGTACCCCGAAGCAACAATGCGGCGCTTTGGCAAAACTTAAGGAAATGCGCATTTGCCACCAACTTCACAGTCGGGACGTAGCGGGATTAGTTAGAACTAAGATGCCCGAAAATTACTGGGCACGGCTAGCCGCAGCCTATAGAGACGGGGCTTGGTGTGAGGATCTGTCCGCGGATCAGCAACAGCAGGAAGCAGACATAACAGAAGTCACAACAGCCCTAGGACAGGTCCCTGTGAACTGGAATTCGATAGTAGGGGTAACCCAAAAGGAAGGTGAAGGAGCACAGGAATATGGAACTAGGAAATTCGAAGCCGCCTTAGCACATAGTGGAGCACAAAATGTAGATAGGCAGAACCCGGCCTTTATACAGTTATATAAGGATGGGTTAAGCCCCGCACACCAAACAGGGCTCGTGGTATTCAATAATTATGATGATCTGGGAAACTGGGCCACTGCGGTAGATAATAAGCAGAGATCCAAGGCAGCAGCCAACGCTACGGAGATCCGTGCAGCGGCTGCTACAACGAAACCTGAAGTATGTTTAAGTGTAAAGAACCGGAACATTGCCGAGCCAGGTAGAAGAACCCACCAAAGTGTCAGAATTGTGGCAGGTGGGGACATGGAATAAAGGACTGTTGGTCGAGGGAAGGTGGAAAGGAGGGTCAGGGACCTTTCTCGGTACGAAGAAAGAAATGGGCCCAGTGAGAAAACGATAGACACAAATAAACTGGGGAGTAAATAGCTTTTGGACATTATCCAGCAGTTAACCCAGCAGCAGAAACAGCCTCTTTGAATCACAGCAGCCCCCGGTCAGGGATGTGACCCTCGTATGTGGGTTAACGCATTGTTACGGGGCCAGCGTTGCGAAATGCTAATAGATACGGGTGCATCAGTGTTCCTGACCGACCTTGACTTGTCCACAACCCGACGATCAATCATTGTACAGGGAGTAGGAGGAAACCAAACCGTTGCTCATCAGAGTGAATACCAACTGCTAGAAGTGGGGGGTATTATGCTACCGGTACAATTCTGGGTATGTCCTAATACGGAGGGTACGATACTAGGAACGGATTTGTTGAGTGAGCTAGGCATGATAATAGACACCTGAGACAAACAAGTGATTTGGACGATGAGCAAGGGACATAAAGATAAAATCATTGGAAAATGGGTCCCAGTGAAGAATATAGCAACTGTTGGTAATGCGGCCACGTTAACCAGGGACTGAACTAAAGATGGCATGTTGGGATTATTGTGCCAGGCCCAAGCCTGATATATGGGCAAAGGATAAACAGGACTGCGGACTTATTAATAAAGCACCTGAAAAGATCATAGGGCCCATCCACCCCCCCCCCCCACCCCACCTCCATAAGCAGGAGCTGATTAAACCCGAAGCCATCCGAGCCACGGAGTCGATCATAAGAGTCTTGGTAGAACAAGGTATATTAAGACAAACAGTATCAGTCACGAACTCTCCAATATGGCCGGTAAAAAAACCTGATGACAGCTACCGATTAACAAGAGATTATACTGCTCTGAATAAAGTAACACCCAAGGAACACCCAATCGTGGCCAGTCCTGCCACCCTCTTTAACAGCTTGAGTCCGGAACACAAGGTTTTCACCGTCCAGGACATTGCTAACGAATTCTGGTCAATCCCATTGGATCCCGAGCCTCAGGAAAAGTTCGCTTTCACTTCTCAGGGCAAGCAACATACGTGGACCCAGCTCCCCCAAGGGTTCCATAATAGCCCAAACATTTTTCATTGAGTTATGAGTGGGACCCTGGAAGAATGTGACCTAACCCCGTACAACAGCACGATATTACAATGACATTCTAATCGCCTCACCCAATGACCGAGAGCATTTAGGTGCCCTAGCTGTAGTATTGAAAACGTTACGAAATGCAGGGTTTAAAATAAACCCAAGGAAAGCACAAATAGGACAGGCTAGAGTACGATACCTGGGACATGACATTAGTCAGGGAACCAAAACTCTCCCGACAGATCGGAAAGTAGCGATCGCCAACATGCCGCGACCCACCACAGTGCGGAGCGTATGGCGGGTAATGGGATTGTTCAACTACTGTAGGAATTTCATTTCCCAGTTCGCAACGATCGCAGAGCCCATTCAGCGCTTAGTAAAGGGTGGAAAACCCAGAACAGAGCAAGTAGAATGGGGAGTGGAACAGGAGAAAGCCTATGAACGATTGAAAGCCAGGTTGCTGTCAGCCCCTGCTCTAAACCTACCAGACATGTCCAAACCATTCCACGTGTATCACAACCTAGAAGGGGGTTTTTACAGCACGGTAGTGACCCAAGAGAAGCGGGGTGCAATGAGACCTGTAGCGTATTACTCCACCCAGGAGTCCCTGATAGTAAAAGGGCTCCATCGATGTGTAGCAGCCCTCGATTGTGCAGCCTGGGCTGCGAGAGTATGTGAGCCTGTGGCAATGTCCGGACAGCTGGTTATACACACTAAGCATACTACAGTGGAATTGTTGAATACTGGAAGGTTAAAAACAGTGTCAGATGCCCGACGGGCTACGTGGGAAGCAGTGTTGATACCCAAAGACCAGTCGGTAAAGATAATAAGAGATGTAGGGTTTAACCCGGCCGAAGGAATGGTGGCTGAAGACGAGCTCCACCAGTGTCAGATAGAGATAGATCAGGAAGAGGAGGGAGGAATAGCCGACGAACCCCTAACCGACTCCAACCTGACCCTTTATGTCGACGGATCCCTTCGGCATATCAACGGGCAGTTTCGGACTCGATGGGCTGTAGTAGACCAAGACGGGACCACACTCCTGCGAGGGGGGGGCTGGAAGGAACAGTATCAGCTCAAGTAGCCGAACTGGTGGCGCTAACAGAGGCCTTGAAGCTAGCAGAGGGAAAACGCGTAAACATCTATACGGATAGTCGATACGCATTCGGGGTGGTTCACGACTATATGACAGCCTGGAATAGACGGGGATTACATCAGGAGGGGGACATATCAAACATGAGAATGTAGTCTGAGAATTAATAAAAGCCGTCAAATACCCCCTCGCAGCTGCCGTAATAAAGGTTAAGGCCCATCAGAAGATCGAGAGCAAAGAACGGGGGAACATGTTAGCGGACCAAGCAGCCCGAAGCGCTACAGAAGAGGTTGAACCTCAGACTATCCCGGTAGCCACAATAGGGCCGGAGGAATTAAATATACAAAAGATACAGGAGGAAAGTAGCCCGGAAGAACAGTCCGCGTGGGAGCAAAAGGTGACGGTAAAGTGGGGGGGGGATGGTGTGTGGAAAAAGGGAAGACAGGTAGTGGCCCCATCATCTATCCAAACCAAACTACTGAAATTACACCATGAACCGGACCACGCCGGGAGGGATGGGACATTAAATCGACTAATAAAGGACTGGTGGTGGGCGGGTGTAGGACGAGATGTAGCGACACATTGCCGGCGATGCCTGATATGCGCACAACATAATCCCGGAAAACCTATAAAGGTGAGGATTCGTTATGTGTGTTCGCACACCAACTGTACATTAAGTGAGTGGTAGCTTTTGCAGTTACAAAATGCCTCAGGATTATTATACAGTGCCTGCAAAGCGATATGGGTGCAGTCAATGGCGCCCTACACCAGGGGAAAGCCCTCTATCCTAGCAAAGCCACATGCACGCTGTGCTGCTTCTCTCTGGTGATGGGGAAGGAAATGTACTTCCTCCTCCTTCTGTACAGAGCATCTGTGACTTTGTGGATGCAGCAATGCACAGCGAATTGTGATATGTTAGATATGTCTCCTATTGCAGACTGAAAGCATCCACTGGTGTCGAAAGTGAGGGTGACGGTGACCGTGGCTATCACTGAGAGAGCCTTGTTCACCCTAGTCTGAGGCTCACGGTCTGATTACAGGAGGTGCCAGAGCTCTGTGACCACGTCCTTAGTGAAGCGGAGCCTTCACTGTTCCTCAGTGAAATTGATGTAGGAAAATTGTTGCCGGAATACACTGGGAGGGTAAAGCCTCCTGTTGAGTGCTTTGTTGGCCCTCCTCCCTCTTGCCATATTTTGCAATCTTTCTCACTGCCTCTGCTGCCTCCACTGTTGATGCTGGAGGGTGAGGTCCCCTGCCAGTACAGCCTCCATTAACGTATAGAAATGTTGCACTTTTAAATCTCACCTAAATGAAAGTGAATAATTTTTCTGAGGGTGAAGACTCCTGAAAGTGAAAAACACGGAAATCGCTCAAACTGACAAGGCAGCATTCTTTGCCATTAAATACCACTCTTCCAGCGGCCATCCGACTACATACTGCCTCCTCTTCCTGCCATTGTTAATGGCGGGTGCTAAGGGAGGTGGCTGGAGGGAATTTCTGATCTGGGGCAGTAATGGGGCACTGCGCTCCAGATTAGGTTCTGATCACTGGGGCGCTAGGGACCGAGGCGGTAACTCAGTGCCAGTGCAAAACAGGCAGAGAAATTCGCGGACATTGTTCAATTCAGCGTGCCCATCACAAATCCATTTGCACCCCGTTAGAGTCCCCCCCCCCCACCCCAGAGACACTAATGGGAAGCACATAGGAGGCCAATTTCTCCCCTTAGGTCATTACCCTATATCCAATTTACCTTAGGCACAGGCCTCCACCCATTTGCAGGGCCCTGCACCTGGAATCCGGCAGAAATCTCCACCGCTGTTGCAGGGCTTTGGTGATCCCTCCATGGTCTCGCCCCTCCCTATCAATCTAATCTTCTCCAGCCATCAACCTCGCTCCCCACCCCGGGATATCTGCAATCCTCTAATTCGGCCCTCCTGAGCATCCCTGATTATAATTGCTCAACCATCCTTCAGCTGCCTAGGCCCTAAGCTCTGGAATTCCCTATCTAAACCTCTCCGCCTCTCTATCTCTCCTCCTTTCAGATGCTTTTTAAAACCTACCTCTTTGATCAAGCTTATAGTCACCTGCCTTAATATCTCTGTTGATCGGTGTCAAATGTTTTGTCTTATAATATTCTTGTGAAGCGCTTTGGGATGTTTTACTACATTTAAAGGCACTATATAAATACAAGTTGTTGTTGTTGTTGCTCGTTACGATGATTTTCCTTTACATCCAACTTCAGATAAAATTCATTGATTTCTTTTCAATTTGCCAATATCATTTTGGGCATTCTGGTTAATACTACCAATTCTCTACTGAATTATGCACCAGACACTGTGGATTTAAATCTTCTAAATGCTGAGTTAACTATCAAACTTATTTCACATTGCACTCATAGGACTCAATGTTCCCCAATGCTATTTTTTGGCCTATTTCAAGAGTTACACCTGTTTTTTTTTGCCCTGACAACTCCAAAAAAATAACTTGCAAGTTTTCCCGTTCTAATTTTTGAAATTGGTGCCACACAGCCTGTCCTTTAGCTTCGGGGGGTAGAGCCTAATGTCTGTGCCTAAAACATGATGCATTCCTTCTGCGCACGCACGGGAAAAAAATGGACGTTTTTTACATAACTGCTATGGATGCACATGCCCAGTACAGCTCCCCGTCTGCATTTGACCATTTTTAAACAGCCAGTTGTGTTTGAGAACTTTGAGTGCAGTGTGAGAACTTTAATTTTCAGTGGAAAAAAATGGGAGCTGCAATATGCAAAGTGGCTCAAGGAGTAAGAATTTCTCACAGGATGAAGTGGAGGCACTAGTTACTGTAATTCAGGCCAAATGGCATGAGCTGGACACCAGCAGAGGTCACATAAAATTTTCACCAAAAGAAGTGAAGAAACGCTGGAACCAACTTGCATATGCAATGGTGACCACCACGAGGTCTGGAGGCCAGTGCAAAAAGAAGTGGTCAAGTAGTTAATGTAAGTAATATTTTCACTTATTCACTGGAATTGCAATTGTAAATGTGACCATCTGTATGTCTGACCCAGAAGAAAGACACCCTTTCTAAAAAGTTATATTTTCATATTTGCAGAGGAAGGTGGCCCACAACAAAAGAGAAAGCACTTGATCAGGAGGAGGCCCGGCAAATCTGCACCCACTGACACCCTTGGGCCACTGCTTTGATGGGTCCTGCCTGGAGAAAAGCAACCACCATTGCACAAGCTGGGCTCATACTCTAGGGAGAGGGTAAGTCCTGCAAATTCCACATTCTGGCTTTGCTAAATGTTAAGTACTATGCGGGCTAGCCATGCTTCAGTTCATGGGGATGTCTCCGTCAGTTATGCTTCAGTTGATGCAATTTGCAATTCATCGTGGTCCTTCAAATGAGCCTGCTGCCTGTGCTGTGTGAGCCTACTCATGCCACCCTGCCCCTCCTCTGCTGCTAACCATTTGTCTGTTCTGTTATATTTTGCAGAACTTGAGGCCAACCCTGAGGAGGCTGAAGCCAATGCAGAAGATTCAGACGAGACAAGCCTGAAGAGGAGAACACCTTCCAATCCCACCTTCCAGACCAGGAGGGGGAGGATGAAGCCCCCACTGTTGTACTCACTCTGGAGGAGGTGCAGGTGCCACCCTTTGAGGTGTTAGCCCTTTTCCTGAGTGGTACGAGTGTTGGGACATTCCATGGTTTCACACAGTCTGAGGTTGCAGGTCCCAGTGGGATGCAGCGAGCCACACCCAGGGTGAGGAGGGAAAGGAGAGCTCGACAGCACTCATGAGGTGCGGGATGTAATCGATGTGGTTCAGATGATGGCAATGAGTGCGGAGAGCATTGACCTTGCGTGATTACTCATGGACACCATCAGTGGGGTGGGTGATGAGGTATCGGGACTGCCGGGAGAAGTAACAACACTCTCTTGAGAAATGGGAACACTGTCCAGGCATGAGAGACGGAATGTCGCAGGTAGTTGATACACTGTCGGTGAACATGAGGGAGGGAATGTTGCAGGTAGCTGAGACACTGTCAGGGTACATGAGGGACAACATGTCAGAGTTAGCTGCTGCAATAAGGGAACACGCCCAGACCCCACGGCCATTGACAGAATCAACTGCCACTTCCACTCCAATCCCTAGAACAGCCTCTGAAGAGGCCCAATCCAGGCCTGTCACATTACCGCCTGTCCATGCCCCCCATCAAGAAGTGCACATTACCCAAGATGCTCGAAAGAATAACCTTGGTCCCAACCCAAGAAATGCTGCGCCACCTCCTGCAGGCAGCGTGGAGTCACCAAGGCCAAGCGCAGCAGGCGGTCTTTGAATAAAGTGGAGGAGATATGGGTGCAGCCTTTCTCTGCTGTTGTTGTTGTTGCTGTTGTAACTGTTCTCAAATTAAAAGTTTAAGTTATGTAAATTTACATGTTTAAAAGTTTGTAAGTGATCTTAACTGAAAACATTAATAAAAATATTATTTTATCAAACTTTAAAGTTAAGTACAAACAAGTGTTAAACTTTTGAATAAAATATATTTTAAATTGTAGCTGAATCATTTCCATTATTAACACAACTTTTTGAACTAAAGAAGAATCATTTCCATTAACACAACACATTGTCCTACGTGCTCTGAGGTTCCTCATGCGATGATGTCTGATCAATCTTCTCCTTCGCAGCACCATCACGCAGAAGGCTTATACGAGGTATGGCATTGTTAATATTGCCCCCATAATTAAATTGTAGCTTTGCAAGAAGCTCAAAACAGCAGGACAAAGCAGTCAAACCTCTTTCTCTTTCTCTTTCCTCCCCCCGCCCCCCCCCCCCCACCCCCCCCAAGGTCGATGCCGTAGTATGGTCCATACCCTGGTCTGCGCATGCGCAATAGGCTTGCTTAGAACGGGAAGCTCGGCAGTGAAGACATTTGGGGCGATGAAATCTAATGCAATTCTTTAATTTTGGATTTTTTTCAAAGTACCACCCCACCACCAACCGAGCCCCTGTGTCCGGGTGAGGGAGTGGTCCTGTTGGCTGACACACCGATCCTTGAGCCCAGTGAGGAGACGTTCGGTGATGGCGTGGTTCTTTGAATAAAATCTAAAATTAAAGAAATGCATTAGACTTCCATTTTCTCCCTTTTTGACTTTGAAAAAAACTAAGCTTCATGATGCATATTCTTTGTCTCCCAAACTTCGCCTAAAAACAATGGCGTCTTTTTGCGCCGATTTTTTTAATGTGCGCTGGTTTTTAAGTGCCCAGAAAGTTTTTAATGTGCGCTGGTTTTTAAGTGCCCAGAAAGTTTTTTGGGAGTGGTCACATACGCCATCCGAGGAAAAATATAAATTGGCCAAATTTGGTTAAATGTGGAAAAACTGGCACTGACATCAGGTTACGCTCCCATGATGCAAAAAAAATACTAACCTAAAAAAATCGTACCTAACTGAGTTATGCTGGCACAAAAACTTTGGGGAAACTGGGAGATTTTAATTTATGCCAAAAAAAAGGCACATGCCAAAAAAATTTTGCAGATAATTGGGGAAAATTGAGCCCATAGTTTTAGAAAAATAAAGCTCTTGATCTAACTTGGGTGGAATTTAAATTTACGTACAGTATCTGAGGCCAGTAAATATTTTCCTTTTTTTTTCCAATTGCAGGTAACACTTCAACACCCAGTCATGTGAATTGTCAATCTGAATAGAGTTTATAATCAGACCTTCATAGTTCCACAAAAATAGAGCTTCCATATTCAAAACGACTTCACGGGAAGATTACTGTTTCGAAAAGTTATTGGCTATGCTAGTTTTAATAACAGCAATATGCTTTGTATTTGTTGCATTGCATTCATGCAATACTTTAGGCATGGCCTCAATATCATTTGTAATGATTTGCAATAGGAAAAAAAAACACAAGTCAGGATTTTCTGCAATCACTTTGACAATGGCCCTTAAATTCCAGCCTCCCCGGCTCTGTAAGAAGTCCCGACGGACTCGGGAAGGCCTCAGAAAAGCCGGTTTCCAGCGCGCAATGCACATGCGCTGGAAACCGATATTTCCGATCTGTTAAGTTTTTGGTTTTGACAGATGACCACATCTCGGGAGCTAGGGCACTTGTAGGGTAAGATTTCAAGATTTCAGATATTTACGAATATCTTGCCCTGCAAATGTCCTTTAAAATCTTGCGCCTGAAAAAGCAGGCGTATAGCCTACTTTTACAGGCGTAAGAGTTTAAAAACATAGAAAAAACATGATTAAAATTAAAATTTTAAAAACACATTTATGTTAAAACCCTGTCCACTCAGATAATTTTATTTTAAATTCTAACCCTAACTTTTTATAAAAATTGGGAATTTTATTTTTTTGCTTAGATTAAACATGTTACACGTTTTTTTATTAGTTTATTGAGAGGTGTTTTTTTTTTTATGTTTTGTATAGTGTTTGTGTGTTTTGGGCTTTTTCTCATTCATAGTATAGGAGATTCGTAAGTTACCAATCTCCTATTACTATGAATAAGAAAATACTTACCTGTAATTGGGTGTCCAGACACACATGACTCCTGCGGATGTCCTGACGTGCACACGCTGCGCGTCGTTGGGAGAGGAGGCCTGTGAATCGGAAGTTCCAACGTGCGCAGCAGCTCCAGGTAAGCGTGCAGTTTATTTCTATTTTTTTCAGGATTTACCCGTGGGAAGCCCTCCTCGGAATTTCAGGGCCATTAACATTTAGAAATGCAGCAATGCTCTACAGCATTCTAAAGGGGTCCTAGTACCACTGGGTTCTGGCCAGTGAGTCTTGTGCAGCCAGTGGCCACACCAATGTAAACCTGTCAGATTTCCTAAATATGGGGAGTGAGAAAATCCAACAAAAATGGGTCTTCACAGTGACCATATTTAGGAAATCCATCAAACTTACATAGAGTTGCTGTCATGTGTGCAAGACCCACATGTCGGAAACTGGCTGCACTAACACCACCCTAAAACCAGTAACAAAAGGAAATAATAACTGGCCAACTTTCAAGAATTGTACCTTTAATTTACTAGTTTGCAAACTTAAATGATTTGGCAAAATATTAAGAATAATAAGCCCCACAGCAAAATATGAACAGGTAATAAATAATCTGGTTTAATGGTCAGATTTCAGTTGTATCACTTGCATTAATACTGTCTGGGCACGACCATACATGGACAAATTCAGGCTTTAGTTTTTTTAAATGCTTGAAGAGCAGAAATTGGATAATGCAAATCAGAGTAAGCAGGTCGTGGATCCCCTACTGGCTGATATGTATTATTTATTCTACAAGTTAGCCAGATTCTGGAAAATGGCTGTTTGCCCCAGTGGATAAGTCACAAGGGTTCAGAATGAGTGAAATAAGTTGTTGGCAGGTCTGAGCATATGCCCACAGCACTGAACTATCTCCAGTGAATTTCAACTAATGAAGCAAACTGAGCGTCATTTCTTGCTTTCAAGTATGTAGCATGCAGTAAATTTTCCTGAAACCATAATTAAAATGGGATTCACTGTATAAACATAAATTTTAAACTTTTTTTTATAAAAAGTTATAATTTCCTTCATAAAATATTGAAACTCCTGGTAGAGTGGTTGCTTGTCAGTGAAGTGGATGGATTAGTTTGCAGGGACATCTGAAGCTCCATAATGGCTAAATTCCATTCCCTCCTTCCACAGTGACTGTTCTAAAATGTGCTCCCAAAGCATGAAATAAGTGGTCTATTGGCATATGGTGAAGCCTCCATTTGAGAGCCAAAAGCTGGATGCCTGTTTTCAAACAGCTGCTGTGGAATTCTGCGCCGTACAGCTGATTCCCTGTAACAGCTGGGAGACCTCTGTAATCCATACAGAAAACACAAAGCCTGCTGGGAACAAATATTCATGAAGGCAAAAATATTGGCAAGATTGAAAAATAAGCTAATCAATAATTTAAACTTTTAATAACCATTTTGTCATTGAGGATCTGCGTGTCAATTCTTATTTAAATTAAATAGAGCAAAAATACAAAAATTTGGCTTCTTTTTAAAGTGAATTATTGGGATTAAGGATTTTAATTTATTTTCATTATTTCCACTCTTTCCCACTTATTTACTCTACCATCCTGCAACTAGTTTGGTGAGCTGGGGAGTGAGAGGAGAGGGAAGGAGGAGGAGGGATATGGAGGAGGAGGAGGGATATGGAGGAGGAAGTTTATGGAAGAGGACGAGGAGGGTGAGGATTATGGAGGAGGAGGAGTGTTTTGATGGGAGGAGGAAGAGGAGGGTTATGGAGGAGGAGGAGCGCTACGGAGGATGTGGAGGTGGTGGATGGTTATGGAGGAGGAGGAGCGTTATTGATAAGGAGATAGGTTATGGAGGTGGAGGAGGGTTATGGAGGAGGAGTAGAGTAGGTAGAGGGTTATGGAGGAGGGGGAAGAGTAGGGGAATGGTTATGGAGGACGAGGATTATGGAGGAGAAGGATGGTTATGGGGGAGGGGGAGGGTTATGGTGGTGGAGGACAAGGAGGAGGCGGGTTATGGAGGAGAAGGAGGGTTATGGAGGAGCAGGAGAGTTATTGATGAGGAGATGGGTTATGGAGAAAGAGGAGGGTTACGGAGGAGGAGCAGAGTAGGTGGAGGGTTATGGAGGAGGGGGAAGAGGAGGGGAATGGTTATGGAGGAGGAGGGTATGGAGGAGGTGGATGGTCATGGAGGAGGGGGAGGAGGAGAAGCGCTATGGAGGAGGAAGAGGTAGTGGAGGAGGAAGTTTAAGAAGAAGGAGGAGAGTTATGGAGGAGGAGGAGGTGGAGGGTTAAGGAGGAGGAGCAGGGTTATGGAGGAGGTGGTGGAGGAGGAATGTTGAGGAGGAGTAGAGTTTGGAGGAGGAGGAGGTAGAGGGTTATGAAGGAGGAGGAGGGATATGGAGCAAGAGAAGGAGGGAAGTTATGGAGGAGGAGGGTTATGAAGATGGAGAAGGTTCATGGAGGTGAAGGGTTATGGAGAATGAGTAGGAGGGTTATGGAAAAGGAGGGTTATGGAGGAAGTGGATTATGGAGGAGGAGGAGGAGGGATATGGAGCAGGAGGAGGAGGGGGGTTATGGAGGAGGAGTTTCATGGAGGAGAAGGGTTATGGAGGTTGAGGAGGGTTATGGAGGAGGAGGGTTATGGAGAAGAATGTGGGTTATCAAGGAGTAGGAGGAGGAGAGTTATGGAGGAGGAATATGGAGGAGGAGGCTGGATATGGAGGAAATTGAAGAGGGTTATGGAGGTGGATTATCGAGGAGTAGAAGGAGGAGAGTTATGGAGGAGAAGGAGGAATATGGAGGAGGATGGATATGGAGGAGGATGAGGACGGTTATGGAGGAGGAGGAGGTGGATGGTTTTGGAGGAACAGTGTTATGGAGTTGGAGGTGGGTTATGGAGGAGGAGGATGATGGAGGAGGAGTAATATGAAGGAGGAGGAGCAGTGTTATGGAGGAGGAGGTTTATGGAGGAGCAGAAGGGTTATGGATTAGCAGGAGAGTTATTGATGAGGAGATGGGTTATTGATGTGGAGGAGGATAATGGCTATGGAAGGGGAGGATTATGGAGGAGGAGGATGGTGATGGAGGAAGAGGAGGGTTATGCTGGCGGAGGACAAGGAAGAAGCGGGTTATGGAGGAGGAGGAAGAGGTGGTCGAGGAAGAAGTTTAAGGAGGAGGAGGAGGAGGAGGAGGGTTATGAAGGAGGTGGTTTATGGTGGAGCGTTAAGGAGGAGGAAGAGGAGGGTTATGGAGTAGGAGGTGGGTTATGGAGGAGGAAGAGGAGGAGGTGGTGGAGGAGGAGGAAGGTTAAGGAGGAGGAGGAGAATTATGGAGGAGGTGGATTATGGAGGAGAAGGAGGAGGGTTATGGAGGAGTTGGAGGCTTTATAAATGCCTGCCGGTAAGGCCACCGGACCAACCTAATTTCACAGCTGCGGTGCCAAGGGGGCATTGCCTGCTCGATGATGTCACTGCTTGGGTGGTGGCAGAGCTCATAGCGGTACCACTTGGCCCCACCGGCCAATAAATTTCCTGGGAACCGAGGAACCCGATATCTGCCGACAGTAAGCACTTCGCCGCCCGTTAGCCAATTCTCTCCAGCGTTAACAGGTGGCCTTAGAAACGGAATTTCGACTACTTAGACTTGAATGTAGAGGGTATGATTAAGAATTTTGCAGTGTGGTCGATAATAAAGAAAACAGCTGTAGACTGCAGGAAGATATCAATGAACTGGTCAGGTGGGCAGAACAGTGGCAAATGAAATTCAATCCAGAGAAGTGTGAGTTAATGCGTTGGGGAGGTCTAACAAGGAAAGGGAATACACATTAAATGCTGGGACACTGAGAAGTGTAGGGGAACAAATGGACCTTAGACTGCATGTCCACAGACCCCTGAAGGCAGCAGGACAAGTAGATAAGGTGGTTAAGAAGGCATATGGAACATTGCCTTTATCAGCCGAGGCATAGAATACAAGAAGAGGGAGGTTATGCTTAAACTGTATAAAACACTAGTTAGGCTGCAGATAGAGTACTCCGTGCAATTCTGGTCACCACATTACAGGAAAGATGTGATTGCACTAGACAGGTTAGAGAGGAGATTTACGAGGATGTTACCGGGAGTAGAGAATTTTAGCTATGAGGAAAGATTGGATAGCCTCCATAACCGTCCTCCTCCTCCTCCATCATAACCCTTCTTCTCCTCCTCCATAACCGTCCTCCTCCTCCTCCATCATAACCCTTCTCCTCCTCCTCCATAACCGTCCTCCTTTTCCTTGACCCTGCTTGGAACAGAGAAGGCTGAGGGGAGACCTTATTGAGGTGTATAAAATTATGAGGGGCCAAGATAGTGGATAGGAAGGACCTATTTCCCATAGCAGAGTGGTCAACAACCAGGGGGCATAGATTTAAAATAATTGGTCGGAAGTTTAGAGGGGATTTGAGGGGAAAGGTTTTCACCCAGAGGGTGGTGGGGGTCTGGAACTCACTGCATTTAAAAAGTACTTGAAAAAGCGTTTAAAGTGCCTCACCTACAAGGCTGTGGACCAAGAGCTTGAAAGTGGGATTAGGCTGGATATCTCTTTGTCGGCCGACGTGGAAAAAATGGGCCGAAATGGCCTCCTTCCATGCTGTAAATTTCTGTGATTCTATGATTCTATGAGGAGGAGCGTTATGGAGGAGGAGGATGTTGTTTACATGGAGTTCTCACATTAGAAACATAGAAACATAGAAACATAGAAAATAGGTGCAGGAGCAGGCCATTCAGCCCTTCTAGCCTGCACCGCCATTCAATGAGTTCATGGCTGAACATGAAACTTCAGTACCCCCTTCCTGCTTTCTCGCCATAACCCTTGATCCCCCGAGTAGTAAGGACTTCATCTAACTCCCTTTTGAATATATTTAGTGAATTGGCCTCAACTACTTTCTGTGGTAGAGAATTCCACAGGTTCACCACTCTCTGGGTGAAGAAGTTTCTCCTCATCTCGGTCCTAAATGGCTTACCCCTTATCCTCAGACTGTGACCCCTGGTTCTGGACTTCCCCAACATTGGGAACATTCTTTCTGCATCTAACCTGTCTAAACCCGTCAGAATTTTAAACGTTTCTATGAGGTCCCCTCTCATTCTTCTGAACTCCAGTGAATACAATCCCAATTGATCCAATCTTTCTTGATAGGTCAGTCCCGCCATCCCGGGAATCAGTCTGGTGAACCTTCGCTGCACTCCCTCAATAGCAAGAATGTCCTTCCTCAAGTTAGGAGACCAAAACTGTACACAATACTCCAGGTGTGGCCTCACCAAGGCCCTGTACAACTGTAGCAACACCTCCCTGCCCCTGTATTCAAATCCCCTCGCTATGAAGGCCAACATGCCATTTGCTTTCTTAACTGCCTGCTGTACCTGCATGCCAACCTTCAATGACTGATGTACCATGACACCCAGGTCTCGTTGCACCTTCCCTTTTCCTAATCTGTCACCATTCAGATAATAGTCTGTCTCTCTGTTTTTACCACCAAAGTGGATAACCTCACATTTATCCACATTATACTTCATCTGCCATGCATTTGCCCACTCACCTAACCTATCCAAGTCACTCTGCAGCCTAATAGCCTCCTCCTCGCAGCTCACACTGCCACCCAACTTAGTATCATCCGCAAATTTGGAGATACTGCATTTAATCCCCTCGTCTAAATCATTAATGTACAATGTAAACAGCTGGGGCCCCAGCACAGAACCTTGCGGCACTCCACTAGTCACTGCCTGCCATTCTGAAAAGTACCCGTTTACTCCTACTCTTTGCTTCCTGTCTGACAACCAGTTCTCAATCCACGTCAGCACACTACCCCCAATCCCATGTGCTTTAACTTTGCACATTAATCTCTTGTGTGGGACCTTGTCGAAAGCCTTCTGAAAGTCCAAATATACCACATCAACTGGTTCTCCCTTGTCCACTTTACTGGAAACATCCTCAAAAAATTCCAGAAGATTTGTCAAGCATGATTTCCCTTTCACAAATCCATGCTGACTTGGACCTATCATGTCACCATTTTCCAGATGCACTGCTATGACATCCTTAATAATTGATTCCATCACTTTACCCACTACTGAGGTCAGGCTGACCGGTCTATAATTCCCTGTTTTCTCTCTCCCTCCTTTTTTAAAAAGTGGGGTTACATTGGCTACCCTCCACTCCATAGGAACTGATCCAGAGTCAATGGAATGTTGGAAAATGACTGTCAATGCATCCGCTATTTCCAAGGCCACCTCCTTAAGTACTCTAGGATGCAGTCCATCAGGCCCTGGGGATTTATCGGCCTTCAATCCCATCAATTTCCCCAACACAATTTCCCGACTAATAAAGATTTCCCTCAGTTCCTCTTCCTTACTAGACCCTCTGACCCCTTTTATATCTGGGGATTTATCCACTTTCAAAGCTGCTAAGCCCCTTAATACTTCCTCTCTCACTATGTATATTTCATCTAATATTTCACAGAAGTGGAGAGCACTTTGGTGTTCGTGACCATAATTCAGTTTAATTTAAGGTAGTTATTGAAAAGGACAAGGATAGACCAGGAATAAAAATTCTAAATTGGGAAAAAGCAAATTTTGCTAAGCTGAGACGGGATTTAGCCGTAGCGGACTGGAAACAGCTACTTGAAGGTAAATCAGTGTCAGAGCAGTGGGAGTCATTCAAGGAGGAGATCCGGAGGGTTCAGACCAAATATGTGCCATTAAAGAAAAAAGGTATAACTAACAAATCTAGAGTCCCCTAGATGTCTAGGGACATACAGGGTAGGATAAAGAAAAAAAGGGAGGCTTATGACAGATACCGAGAGCTAAATACTGCAGAATCTTTAGAGGAGTATAGAAAGTGCAGGGGTGCAATTAAAAAGGATATTAGGAAAGCAAAGAGAGAGCATGAAAAATCCTTGGCAAATAAAATCAAGAAAAACCCAAAGAGGTTTTATAAATATATTGAGTAAGAGGATAACTAAAGAAAGGGTGGGGCCTATTAGAGATCTTAAGGGTAATCTGTGTGTGGCGGTGGGAGATGTCGGTAGGGTTCTTAATGGATACACTGCGTCTGTTTTCACAAAGGAGAGGAGTGAAGCAGGGCATTGCTAACATGGAGGAGGAGTGTGAAATATTAGATGAAATATACATAGTGAGAGAGGAAGTATTAAGGGGCTTAGCAGCTTTGAAAGTGGATAAATCCCCAGGCCTGGAAGAAATGTATCCCAGGCTATTAAGCGAAGCAAAAGAGGAAATAGCAGAGGCCCTGACAATCATTTTCCAATCCTCTCTAGCTTTATGTGTGGTGCCGGAGGACTGGAGGACTGCTAATGTGGTACCTTTGTTTAAAAAAGGAGAAAGGGATAGACCGAGTAATTACAGGCCAGTCAGCCTAACCTTGCTGATGGGACAATTATTGGAAAGGATTCTGAGGAACAGGATAAATCTTCCTTTAGGAAGACATGGATTAATCAAGGACAGTCAGCACGAATTTGTTAAGGGAAGGTTGTGTCTAACAAACTTGGTTGAATTTTTTGAGCAGGTAACAAGGAGGGTAGATGAGGGTAGTGCATTTGATGTAGTATATATGGATTTTAGCAAGGCTTTTGATAAGGTTCCACATGGCAGACTGGTCACAAAAGTAAAAGCCCATGGGATCCAGGGCAAAGTGGCAAGTTGGATCCAAAATTGGCTCAGAGGCAGGAAGCAGAGGGTAATGGTTGACGGGTGTTTTTGTGACTGGAAAGCTGTTTCCAGTGGGGTTCCGCAGGGCTCAGTAATAGGTCCCTTGCTTTTTGTGATGTACATCAATGATCTAGACTTGAATATAGGCGGTATGATTAAGAAGTTTGCAGATGATACTAAAATTGACTGCGTGGTTGATAATGAAGAAGAAAGCTATAGACTGCAGGAAGATATCAATAAACAGGTCAGGTGGGCAGGACAGTGGCAATTGGAATTCAATCTGGAGAAGTGTGAGGTAATGCATTTGGGGAGAGCTAACAAGGAAAGGGAATACACATTAAATGGTAGAACCTATTTCCCTTAGCAGAGGGGGCAAAAATCCAGGTGGTATAGATTTAAAGTAATTGGTAGAAGGTTTAGAGGAGATTTGAAGGGAAATTTCTTTATCCAGAGGTTTGTGGGGGTCTGGAACTCATTGCCTAAAATGGTGGTAGAGGCAGAAAGCCTCACCACATTTAAAAAGTACTTGGATGTGCACTTGAAGTGCCGTAACCTGCAGAGCTACGGACCAAGAGCTGGAAAGTGGGATTAGGCTGGATCTTATCAGGGAAGACAGCATTTTAGATGAAACTCCAATTGTTTCCAAACTTTTGAGCATTTTTGTTCAGATTCCAATCCCAAAATTTTCCAGTACAACCAAAATGTTTAACAAGGAGTATCACCTCAAATGGCCTAAAATTCCAAATCAAATCATTAAACATTTAAGAAATTCAAAACTGCTAATGGGAAAGTTTCCTGTCAGGTTTTCACAATTTAATAGTCAATCTCAAGAATTCTAATTTAATTAAGACCAATATTGTATTAACTAAACATATTACAGAACAGAAAAAATAAAACAAAATAGTGTGCACTTACAAAAACACAGTAGATTACGTCATCTATCTTTTTTCTTCAGATGCCTTTCCAAA
Organism: Pristiophorus japonicus; assembly: GCF_044704955.1. NCBI lineage: Eukaryota > Metazoa > Chordata > Chondrichthyes > Pristiophoridae > Pristiophorus > Pristiophorus japonicus. Next base: position 401,635,505 of record NC_091977.1, on the reverse strand, counting down.
TAATTGTAAAAATGTTGAATATAACTGGAGAAAAATTAGTTTTCACATTTAAACAAACTGGTTTGGAAATTTCAACATAGCAACCACAACTCCAAGGTTAAATCTTAGACTGAAACTTAGGAGGAGAAATCCCGTTTGGGGCCGGTAACAGTCGAGAGGCGCGTGACTTAGCGCTAGGCGCTGAAGTCTCGCCCCTTTCAAGAAATTTGGGTTACCTCCCCCGGAATGAAGTGGAGCACTAAATCAAGCTCACAGTTGTGGCTTCTACCCAGAGAATAACGGGGTAATATAAGTCTCAATTATTCTCTGTAAACTGCTGCTCTGATACTGTAATGTATTGTCTTGTTTGTGTTCCAGAGAGCCTCTGTGACCGCTCTGGATGCAGTGATAGACAGCAAATTATGTGAAGCTGCAAACTGGAAGGTTCCGCTGGCAAAGAAATTGAGGGCCGTTGTGACCTTGACTGCCACTGGGAGAACCGTATTCGCCCTGCTCTCAGGATTCATGTCTGGTTGCAGGAGATGGCTGAGTTCTGTGACCAACTCCTTAGTGAAGCAAAGCCTCCTAATACACTGCTCCATGCTTAAGTAGATATAAGAAAAATGCTCTTGGAAGACCCAGGGCCCAAAATTGGTTGATATATCACCCACTACCACCTGCTTACCGCCCAAAAATGCAATTTTGGTGAAAAAACACCTACATACCACCGACATACCGCCCAGCGGAAAATTAATCAATGACATACCACCGGGTGGTATGCACACTGCCCGCCTATGCAGAGCACGACATACCACCCAAAAGTGCAAAATTCATGACATACCACCGACATACCGCCAGAAATACATACCGTCTTGGAGACGGTGCTTTTAAGTAGATCTTAAGTGGGTGGTTTGTACACAGAGCAGACAGGTTTGTTTGATCTTCATAGTTCTCCAGTTTGATGCATTTTTAAATGGATTGTAGTATTTTCTAGTGTTAGGCAATAATATAAATGGTCTAATAAAGCCTTACTTAGAACTTTATTAATGAAGTATAATACAAATTTTATTAGTCTCTCTCACCCCCCAGTCTCTCCCACACCCCCAGTCTCTCTCACCCCTCAGTTTCTCTCTCTCTCTCTCCCACCCTCCAGTCTCTCTCTATCTCGCTCTCCCCCGCCCCCCCCCAGCAATCTCTTCCCCTCCCCCTACAGCGATCTCTCCCCCCTAGTGATCTCCCTCCCCACACAGCGATCTCAGGCCCGCAGTTTCTGGCCTCTCGTCGGTGCCTCTTGGGTGGGAGGGAGGGCGGAGCTTCACAGCAGCATACGCGTGCACAGTACTCAGGAGCCGAAGATTCCCGAGACGAAAAGTCTCCTCCGCCGCACACCGCCGGCTGCACTCCGCTCGGCTTACCGCCGAGAAAAAAGCAATGAAATTCCCACCCACTCAGCCCCAGCGGTACCGAGCAGCAAATATGACACACCGCCTGGGGACCGCCGAAAAACGGACGGACCATTTGTTTGACCAATTTCGGCCCCATGGGTGGGTAAGGCCTCCTGTTGAGAGCCCTCATAGCCCTCCTCCTCCTCCTCCTCCCTCTGCACGCATCTTCTATGCTGCCACTGCTCCTGAAGATACTCGAGCGTGAGGGGAACTGCCAGGAGAGCCCGCATGATTGTGAGCAGAAGCCTTTAAATAATAATGAAGGATATTCTCCACTTGCAACAACACTCCCAGCTGCCTTAGAATCTTGAAAGAAGTTTATAAAGCTGCTGGAATTGCAGAAAGTTGCAGAGCTGGTTAAATTGCAGAAACACAACAGCTGCAAGTAATTGCTGATGATCCCCTTAAATAACACTGCAGGAGCCTCCTTCCTGCATGTCAGCGCTTGCTCAGCTCGTCACACTTAAAGGTGTGCCGGTAAGTTGAATGGCGAACTTCAAACACACAGATCGGTTGTCAAGTGAGCATTGCACACTCACTGATGTTACGATCTGCATCATCTCCATGATTTTACCGATCGCTGATATCGACAGCACTACCGGCCATTCAAAATGGCGGTATCAGGTGGCAATACCTAATCTCTAGCCATCGTCTCTTGTGTTGAAGTCTCTGCAGGAACTGGGATAGCCAGCTTTATGTAAATCATCAGAAAAATCATCAGCAGCTAAAGCAGGTATTATGAATTGATCCAATTCAGTGGGGAAAGAGCAGCTGTGTTTGGTTATTTAAACCATGGCATAAATCTAAGGTCCTTTATATCAGCTATGATGATGGGAGAATACTGAAATAATACCCTCAGCTCCAAAAATGTAAATGGAAAATATTCTCTTCCCAATCAAATTGCAAGTTTGTCTTTCTGAACTTGGTCAGCTGGATGGAAACACTCATGCTGATGGTGACATTTGGTGATGTCATCAACCTGCCTTGATGTTCACATGAAGGCACACAAGACATTACCAATTTTTAAAAATAGTAATTTGATGGAATCGCCATCAGAAAAAAAAAATCTCACAATAGCACATACGATTCTATGATAAGTGCAGAGAACTGTAGTATTTGTCAGCATGTTGTATGATTTTGAACAAATAAATCAATTAATTGTGTTTTTAAGCAGCATTACACGGCTAGCCTGAAAGTAAAAATAAATAGCCCATTACTGATATTTTTATTACCCAATTAAGCTGAAAGGTGCTAAATGTAATTTAATTCTAACATCTGTCTTAGTTCATTAGGACTTGCAAAAGATCTCAATTTTCAAATCCCTTTCTCATTTCAACACTGCATACAAACTGTGTACTAGTTGCCATTTCTATTGCATCACCTCAGGGTACTGGCATAGAGGAGCATCACTTAAAAAGTAATTTTGTAAATAAATATACCCCTGTGGAGAATGTGTTAGGGAAAGGTGTATAAGCATCTAATGCGGGTGGTGAATGCTTTGGGAAAAAGAGTCACTCCCTTCAAACCAACAACAACTTGTTTGTGTTATTGGTTTTGAGGCATTGGCTGTCAGTATTGTTTAAAGAGAATCCCTTATGATCTATTCATTAATTAATTGCAGTGTTTGTTGATGCTGTACTGATTCAGAGAGTTCCCTGGTGAGTGTTTTGGGTATTCAGTAATGTTTGATGCAGAATTTTATTTGCAGCCCTTCAATTCCCAAGATAACATTTTACTGTCACAAATATGGGAAGAAAAAAGGAGACTTTGAAAGAAAATGATAATCTGAATATTTTAAATTCAGATGAAATTTTTGAAGATTTTCCCTGCAGAATTGTTTTTTAAAAAAGTACCTGGAATAGTGATTGATTGACAGTTAACATTTAATAGACTGGGAAAAGAACCTCACTTTATGCAAAATAATTTGAATTGTTTTCAGCTAATGGCTTAAGAAAGTATTTTGCTTGTATTGTTTACAGGTCACATACAAACAGAATGCACTGTTACTTTCTCCAGAGTGAAACGATGTGCTACCAATGACTGTTTAATATAATCCCTTCTCTAAGGTTCTCATTAAATAAAGACAGATGATTAATTTGCATGCTTATTTTGGTGACATGGTTAAACTCTTACATTAATGCGTTTCTTATTTCTCATCTGAACTAATGTGAATTTTTCATCAACCTCCTACTTCTCATCTATTCATTTCCTTGTTAAACTGATTGAAAATCTTGTAATGCTCTCAAGAACTATTGAAATCTTTATCTTAGATTTTATTATACAATAACTCACTTATTCCTCAATCAATACCAATCAAATACTAAAAAACAAATCTCTGCACATTTTGGCTCAATAATACAAAATCCCTTTAGAAAGTTATAGAATTGTTATGTAAATAATGTGTGCATTATTTTTCCTATCCATTTCTGATAAGGGATTCAGCCTTATCTCCTATTTGATCATTAACTGTGAACCTTCCCCTTCTAATAACAATACTGTTCAGTAAATATATTCATGTACAGCTATCATTTGCAAACATTCACAAGATAACATCTTTTTGTAAACTTAGAAGAGGGTGAAAAGACAGTTTAGATTTAAATCCTTTCTTCAAAGAATGATGTGTGGATGGAATAGGCTGCTCACAGAATTAGTGGGGGGTCATATCAGCAAGTTCAAAAGAGAATGGACTAAATACCTGTCAAAAAAATTGATAGAGGGATATGGGAGATTTAATAGGGTACTGGGACTAGCTAAACGGAGCACAATGGTCTTTTTCTGCTACTGTACCATTTCTATATTCCTATGTCTTCCAACCACATATCTGCTCCATCACCAAAACTACCTACTACCACCTCCGTAACATCGTTCTACTCTTCCCCTGCCTCAGCTTATCTGCTGCTGAAACCCTCATCCAAACCTTTGTTACCTCTAGATTTGATAATTCCAATGTTCTCCTGGTCAGCCTCCCATTTTCCACCCTCCATAAACTTGAGCTCATCTAAAACTCTGCTACCTGTATCCTAATTCGCACCATGTTCCGTTCACCCATCACCCCTGTGCTCGCTGACCTACATTGGCTTCTGATCCGGAAAAACTTCGATTTTAAAATTATCACTCTTGTTTTCAAATCCCTCCATGGCCACACCCCTCCTTATCTCTGTAACCTCCTCCAGCCCCACAAATCCCCCCTCCCCCACCAGAGATATCTGCGCTCTTCCAATTCTGGTCTTTTGCGCATCCCCAATTTTAATCACTCCACCATTGGTGACCTTACTTTCAGCTGCCTAGGCCCTGAGCTCTGGAATTTCTTCCCTACACCTCTCTGTCTCTCTCGCTCTCTCTCCTCTTTTAAGACATTCCTTAAAATTTGCCCTTTTATCTCCTCATGTGGCTTGGTGTCAAATTTTGTTTGATAACACTCCTGTGAAGCGTCTAGGGATGTTTTACTACGTTAAATGCAATATAAATACAAGTTACTGTTGCAGTTGTTGGAATGTAAGCAATTAAAGTGCTTTGTTTATTTAATTCCTTGCAACATCGCTTTGCTTTTTCTTTAATGTTCATGCAACAAGGTGGAAGGTATCTTGGGGGGGGATGTCCCATTGCAGGTTAAGTGCCTGGGACCAAACGCACAATCAAATTAATGAACACAGTATCAATAAATATAAGTACAAACCTATATCATCAGCTGAGGAATGTTTTGCGAGAAGTCACGGGTTGTCAGTCAATCCAAAGGATACACCAATATTGACTTAATTTGCCTCATCTTCATTTCAAATGTCAAATCGCTCAGCCTCATTTTATACACTTTGATGCAGGAGCACTTGCTCCCTCAGGGATAGATTCAGTCAGAAATGTCCCTGCAGCTGGTTCTGGTAGTTAGCAACTACAGAAGTGAAGACACAAGTTCACAACTGTACAATTTATGCTTTTTTTCTGTTAAAAACAATGGCAACAAATTTATGGACTTAAGAAAAACACAATTTACTTCCCATGCAGGACTACTGTGTTCAATGCATGCAATTACCATGGGCTTTAATATTCCATTTCAGCACAATAGCAAGGTTTATGACAAACCTGCCACATCGCAAGCACATTTACAGGAAAATTCTGAAAGTTCTTAATGTTATGCATTATTGTCTTGTCCGTCTGTTACCTTTCAGCAAATAAATACAAAAAGGAACCATTTATCCTCATATGAAATTTACCCCGAGCTGTGGTCTGATATTGTACAAACTATTGCACAATCCAAGAACTTGAAAATAACTCAACAGGCTGGATTTGGCCTTCAACGGGTAGTAACAGGTTACTGCCTATGGCACAGGGCAGAAATTGACTAACCAGAAAATGAAGTGACTGGGTAATGTCCACGAAAAGCAAAGCTAGACATGTTAATAATTTTCACCTAGGGGATGTTTTCCACTGTTGTATCCATACATGATGGATAGCACCAGTGGCAGTGGGCATTCTGACATAATGGGGAGAATTTTAACACAAAAAAATGGGTGGGATGGGGTCGGGTGGGATGTTGAAGAGTTTTAAATCTGAATCCTGGCCCCAACACACCTCTTACCTGCCCACTTCCAGTTTTAACGGACACGGGATGGGAGATGGACAGCCAATCCACTCGTAAAAGGCAGTTATTTCTTTAAATATTAGAATAAAGATGAGTACCTCATGGTGATTCACCATTTAAAATGTAATCAGGCCTCAGGAAACCCATTGGCTAAAGGGAAGCTGGATTGAGAGTTCCTGCATCGGCAACTCCTCACTATCGGACCCCCCCCCACCGACCCTTTCGATTTTCCCCCGATATTACCCCCCCCCGAGGCCTTCAACGCACCCCTCCCCGCCCCCAACCAACGAGGCCAAAGATCTCCGAACCGCCATCCGGCATTCCGACCTCTGGTTCCCAATCCCTCTTCAGGTCTCCCGACCGCCGGCACCCAGTCCCCCTCCCCTGCCTTCAGACCTCCCCCTCCGGCATTCCGACCCTCTTCCCGCCTCCGATTCCTCCTCCGGCCTTCCGACCACTCTCCGGTCTCTAATCCCCACTCTGGATTTCCGACCGCCGCCCTCCAGCCTGCCAAACCTCCACTGGCCTTCTGACGCCCCTCCGGTCTCCGATCATCCCCGATCCTTCATTTTTTGCTTTCCATCTGGCTGGCTGCGGGCGGGAAACAGTGATTTTAAGTGTTAATCAGGCCATGCCATTAAATTCGGCAAGGCCTGAGGGAAACCCATTCTTCTGCTTTACCGCCACGCCCCACCCGCCTCCAAATTAAAATTCTAGCCAATGGCTTTTAATGTCCTTTTTATTTGTTTACACACAGCTGAAATTATACTGATCAGATGAGACATATCTATCCCAGCTATGTTTAATAACCTCTTTTTTAAAGAAACACATTTGTCAAGTATTTCAAGCTTGGTAGCTGGAAATTCCTAGTATACTCCAGCATATAAAGTCCTAGGCCTAGAAATTTGGTTGCGTAACAGGTGTCGAATTGGGACCAAAATGATGTCCAGCAGCATGCGCACATTTCTGGTGTGGGCGACGCTGGATGCCATCTTGGTGAGGGCAGTAGTACAGGCATTAGGAGCATCCCCTAGAAATATGGTAAGTAGGCAGATCGTGACGCCAATCAGAGTGCAAAGCTGATTTGACTCCAGCACTGCCATTTTTATTGTCATTGCTGGAACTAACGCGCAGTGTTAACTTGGCAAAACTGAACATGCATTCAGCAGCAGGAAGGTCACCCCAGCACTATATAAAGGGATCATCAATAACTTTCAAGAAACTTGCTTTTTGATTTCTACTGGCTCTGTGTAAGTTTGTGGAACTGTCTGGAGCTTGCTACAGTTATTTAAAGTTGGTGAGGTGAGAGGGAATGGTGATGTAAGTGAAGAAGGCCTTGCTTCTGACTTCAAGGGTTCTGGTCAGACTACTTGCTCTCAGTCATGGCTGCTCTAATTGTCAGCTCCCACAGCCTGCAGAATGACAGGGAGATGGAACAGAGGCAACAAAGAGGGTAAGCTGCTCGCAGAGGGAGGAGGGAAGGAGGGCTCTCTGCAGGAAGCCTTACCCACCTAGGGTCTTCCGAGAGCAATACCCTTACCTCAACCTGAGCCAGGAGAGTGTGAGGCATCTGCGCTTTATGAAGGAGGTGCGCACAGAACTCTGCCATCTCTTCCAACCAGACCTGCAGCCTCACACCAGGACAAGGTCAGCACTGTCAGCGGCTGTGAAGGTGACCGTGGCCTGAATTTCTTTGTCTCGGGATCCTTCCAGTCTTGAGCCGGAGACATCTGTAACATCTCCCAGTTCACCGTCCACTGCTACATAAGAGAGGTGACAGACGCTCTTAATGCCAGGATAGGGGAATTCATTGTCTTCTTTCTGACCAGACAGAAGCTGACTGAGTGTGCATATGGCTTTGCCAGGACAGCGGACTTACCCATGCTGCAGAGCGCCATCGACTGCACACCCGTGTCTTTGCGAGCACCGTATATGAATGCTGAGATATACCGCAACCACAAATCTGCAGCTTGGTGTGCGACCATGCTCAGCACATCATGATGGTGATTGCCCAGTATCGTGGCAACAGTCATGATACATTTATTTTGCACCGGTCTACTGATCGCTCAATCTTTTAGTCACCACAACAGCAGAGGGTGGCCTCTGGGTGGCCTCATGACTCTGCTCCGCACATGGCCAGCATGCGTGCAATGAGAGCCACGTTGCCACATGAAGCTTCATAGAGCAAACCATTGGGGTGCTGAAGCAATGGTTCCGCTGCCTGGACCGCTCTGGAGTAGTCACGTGTGTCTAACTGTAACAGGACTCCTCCATGCTCCTTGACATTGCATTCAGGCTTTCTGGCAGGCCTGCCAATGCACCAAGCATTTCAGTGTGCATACAAATCAACGTTCTTCTGTAGCCCGTCCCATCGAAGTCTTCACCTGAGTCCTGTGCAACAGAACCTATGTGCGGCCTCACCCTCTGGGGAGCTGGCATCTGAGCTACCCTTTCCCTCTGCCCTGGCTGCAATCCCGTCGTGCCCGGTGTCTCATCATGGGCAGATCCCGTGTCTAATCTATCATCTAAAGGGCGCAGAGTGTCAGTATCTTCTACATTATTCTCCTCTCCCTCTTCATGTTGACTGCCCGGCACAAGGATAGGGGTGTGGTGAGGGGAGGGCAGGAAAGCAAGAGGTGCATGGTTACACCATGCGCAGATTGTAAATCGGAAGAAATTGTGTGATGAGGGGGAAGTGGGATGCGAGAAGAAGGATAATGTATGAGGATACCGTCATCTTCTATTCTTTCAGCCCACTGCTGGCCATGGGCTCAGCCATGCCCCTGCCAAGAATAGCCAACACTGTCTCTTCCAAGGGGGTGAGGTCATGGTGATGCACCTGTTCCCCTATTGCTTAAGGTCTGCTGGTGATGCGGCATCTTATCCTGGTTGAATAGCTGCCAGTGTGTTCAAGTTGTGCGATGTGGGTGTGAGGCTTGCAGCAGTGGTAAGTGTGCACAGGTGAGTTGAAGCTATGAATGTGAGGCGTGAGTTGTGTTTGGTAGAGATTATTGGTAGGTAAATGAGGGGGATGTGGTGCATTGAGCAATGTGTGGGGCTAGTGATGCAGATGGTGGGATATGGCATTTGAAAATGAATTGTCTGACCTTGACCACTCGTGTGAGGTCATTAAATTTCTTCCTACACTGAGTCTAGGTCCTTAGGGCATTAACCACAATGACTATCTGCTCCCACTGCAATCTTGTATGTTGCCTGGAGGTTTCCTGGCTCCCTGTGGAAAGAGGACTGCTCTCCTGGAATTGACCTCCTGGACCAGTGCTGCATCCAAGAACCTTGGAGCCATTTCTCTGGTCTGTTGAGCCATTACTCCGTCTTCTTCTTTATAACACTTGCCTCCACAACCAGTTCCAGCACCTGTTGGAGGTAGAAGGCACCTCCCCTTTAAGAGCTGCAGACTGCCTTTAGGAAGTGGAGGCTAACTTTAATTAGAACTAGCCTTGCATGAACTTGAGTCCCTTGCTGAACGTTCAGCCACTCAGCAGCACCGTCAGTGCTCGGCTGAATGGTACAATCATGTAGATTATCAGATAGCATGAATTTTATGTGCTGCCTGCAGTCCTCTGAACAGATACAGGTTTCTATCGCATCAGAATCCTCGTGCCCGTTTTCGGGGGATACCAAATTTCTAGGCCCTAAACTGTCTGTACAAATTTTTATCTTAAAACATTTTTGAAATAGTTTCCACGCTGCAATTTTTATGAAAAAACTTTTACGTGAACTTTACTCCTTAAAACTATTTAAAATGACTTATAAATTAAACATTACCTTGCACTTGCCTCCTTAAAGACACCTTTGCAACTCCAAATTTGGTCCTGTTCAAATAAACCAATTGCTGACATTTGCACACTGGCAGTTTCTCTTTAAAAAGCAACACAGGCTTTGTTTGAGATTGGGAAGCTCTTTATGTTTAGTAGTATGGTTACTTTGAACTAATTGCTTTATCACTCCATCATAAAATTTTACAATCGTTTCAGTGAATTATTTCGTGATACAAGAAGTTTAGAAACATTGCCTCAACTACCTAATTATACTACAGAAAACACAACTGCCTAATGGGCATATCATGATCAGAACCTTTTAGTCACACACAGTGTTTTATGGCCTAGATGGGATTCTGCATCAGTGATTGTAACTGTTCCAGGCTGATATATGAAGGGAGAACTGTAAGAGTCTTTCCTAGCCCAGAGAGTTAGGAAGGGCTCATGCAGTCGACGTGGAAAAATGATTTAGCAGCCTACCTGAGGACATTTTCTCCACTATTAACTTTTGTTTAAACTCAAACTGAGTAAATGCTAGGGTACGGTCTACGTGTATCTCAACGATGTCATTTTTAATTTGGTTGTATTGACTAAAGCAAAGGATTATTAGGAAAGTTTCTTTTGATATTTCTTATAAATTAAACCATTTTCAGTCAACAGGCAAGTTACTTCAAAGTATCCTTGTCAGGTGTTAGTTTGGAAGTATAGCTCATTATTTTATTTAAAAATATAGCAGCCTTGAATTTCCCTTATGGTAACCCAGTATAACCCGGGTGGGCACCAACCAGTGCCAAACCTCGCAAAGATTTTTCTCAAAAGTTGCATCAGTATGGATGGACGAATTGTAATGGAATGCAATCGATGAGATGAAATCATACAACATATTTACAATGCAGGAATGTGCTATAAAGTACTCTTACTTTGTAAGAACGCAAGGGAGACTTGTACACCCCGAATATCCAGTACTTCTGTGGACTGGTGGGTGTGGGGTTAAAACGTATATTGCCAGTTAGCACAGTGTAATCAATCACAGAGCAATCATTTAAATTTGGCAAAATGCTAAATTTAGGCCCAGAAATTGGGCAGCTTACTGCCATCCATTAGCGCCGTAATCCTGAAAAACATGGCAGCTGCCGCTCTAATGCCCTACTCTGGCATTGGACTCGGCGGCCGCCATTTTGGTGAGGGCCTTAGCACTGCCAATAGCTGTGCTGGCACTGTAAATGCAAATATGGAAAGTGTAGCGCTAGTCGTCGTGCAATGCCGATGTAATGCCACACTCTGCAAACTTGGATCTTTGCGCTGAGTTCAGTGCTTGGTCCTAAGCTCTCTCTGAAAAGCAAACATGCAGTGTACTGACAGAGACGCTGTCAGCACTTCTTAACGCGACACACTCATCTTTCAGGTAAGTATGCATTTCAGCATTTGACTGAATTTTTAGTGGCTTGGTGCAATACATGTTAAAAGTTTTTTTTAAGTGTGCAGGTAGTGCAGGGAGTGCTGCTGGATGCTGGCAAGGCCTCAGATGGTAAAGAAAGGCCTCTGAGAAAACAGAAAATGCTGGAAATATTCAGGTCAGGCAGCATTCGTGGAGAGAGAAACAGAGTTCACGTCTCAGATCGAGATACTGCCTGACGTGCTGAGTATGTCCAAAATTTTCTCCTTTTATTTCAGATTAACAGCATCCACTTGCAGAAGGAAAAGGAAGGCATAGAAGGGGAAGACACAGAAGAGAAAGAAGCAGAAGGAAGGATGCAACCCAGGCAGGCCCCTTTCTGGCCAGGATATCTGAGATGGAATCATCTGCCTGCAGCACCAGTGAACACAATCCCAATTCCCCATTGAATAGTTGTCCCGCATCTTACCTTCCCCCTGTTACTGACCATCACAGCATCCTTTTGGTCACAATGTTGAAATAATAACCAACACAAAGCAAACTTTCCAATCCAACTTTATACATCTATCCATCCAATATGACATCAGGAAATCAACCAAACAGCCTTATGCATTCCCTTAGTGACTGTCTTGTGTGTGCCTTTGCCTATCCTACTGATGTCATGTAGTGCTACCCACTTACTGCACCATGGCTGGTGGAAAGCTGCTGATTTTTAGTCGGGTCACTGCAAATGGTCTTGCAGATAGACCTTGAAGAGCTGGTGGATGGAGTGTGAGATCGAGTGATGGTGTTACTTCTTCTTCCTCTTCTTCTTGGACAGGCTGCATTTCTTGGGTGCGTGAAATGAGGAAGGCACAAAGGTGGAGTTGTGGTGAGGGGAGGGTGGGAAAGCAAAAAGTGCATGCTGAAAGGAGGATAACGTATGAGCATACCAGCGTCTTGTATCCTTCCAGCCCTGCCTCTGGCCAAGGGCTCAGCCATGCTTCTGCCAAGAATGGCCAACACCATCTCTTCCAACCGGTGAGGTGAAGCTAGGAATGGGAGGTGTGCCTCATGTTTTCCACAAATTGTTGGTTGTAAGTGATGGAGGTGGGGGGGTCATGCATTGAGCAGAGTGTGAGGATAGTGGTGCAGTTGGTAGGCGACGACTTTGAAGATGCATTCACTGACCTTGACCACTGGTCTGAGGTCATGAAGCTTCATTGAGCACTGGAGCTAGGTCTTGGGGCAACACTGCTGGCAATAATGGCCTTGGTGATGTGGTCCTACATCGTTCTTTCTGGATGGGTTCCTGGCCCCTGTGGGTCGAGGACCTCTCCTACAGTGTTGACCCCCTGCACAAAGTTGGAGTGCTGTGTGTGAGACCCTGGGTGTTTTTCCAAGCTTGCTAAGCCATTTGTGTTAATGCTGAAGCACTTTTCCTATTTTTGTAGGTGTGGAAGGCAATTCAGCTGTAAGTGCTGAAGTCTGCCATCTGGGAATTCTTTTTAATGGTTATTTTTCCAGAAGGCAGTTGTACTGTAAGGGCTAAAATAAATGCATTTTTAAATTATTTTTACTTTTTTCATTTTAGAAGGCAGTTCCCCTTTAAGGAACTGCTACCTAAAATGACAGCCTTGCTTTAAGAAAAGTGTGTTCTTGCTGCAATGAGGCTACAACCGCGCTACTTGGGCTTCCTTCTGGGACTATCACCAAGAGAACCGGCCTTGCACACGCTGAGCTAATGTTAATTAGCAACCAGCACTAATTTACCGGTCCTGCCACGCCATTAATTTTGGTGGCCATTAACTCCAGCCCACGGTGACATCGGCAGATTTTTAACATTTTCTCATTTTTAGCCCATACATTTTTAAAATGTTTTGCTTCAGTTACAAGCAATGGTGCATTTAATCTCTCTCTCCCACCCCACCATCGGAGGCAAGGGCTACACTGGTGCTGTAAGTGGCTCATCAATATCTATATTACCTTGACCCCAAAAAAATGGGCCTGGGTCTGGAATTCAGGAAAGAGATGCCCAATGTTACTGAGGTAGAAGAAGATTGTTTTTGTGATGACCGTATAGGGAGCTGTGGTGCAATGGCCACCACACGTTAAAAAAAATCCACGCACCCTTCAGGATGTAGTACAAGACCTGGAATATTAGGTCCTTCATTGAAAGACCTGTAAACTCATCCTATTTTGGCGTGGAAGCAAGTCATCCTCATTTTGAGGGATTGCCTTTGATGATGAGGGAGCAGAAACTCAGCCCTGGATCAAAAAGCACGTCGAGGTTGCAAACTGCCTGTGTCTGTCTAAGAGAATGGCCAGGGAGTAAGATGGAATTGGAGTCAAGGTATGGAGTTTGTGGAGGGGCTGAAGACATAAGAACATAAGAACATACGAAATAGGAGCAGGAGTAGGCCATACGGCCCCTCAAGCCTGCTCCTCCATTTAATACGATCATGGCTGATCTGATCATGGACTCAGGTCCACTTCCCTGCCCGCTCCCTATAACCCCTTATCCCTTTATCGTTTAAGAAACTGTCTATTTCTGTCTTAAATTTATTCAATGTCCCAGCTTCCACAGCTCTCTGAGGCAGCGAATTCCACAGATTTACAACCCTCTAAGAGAAGAAATTTCTCCTCATCTCAGTTTTAAATGGGCGGCCCCTTACTCTAAGATCATGCCCTCTAGTTCTAGTCTCCCCCATCAGTGGAAACATCCTCTCTGCATCCACCTTGTCAAGCCCCCTCATAATCTTATACATTTCTATAAGATCACCTCTCATTCTTCTGAATTCCAATGAGTAGAGGCCCAACCTACTCAACCTTTCCTCATAAGTCAACCCTCTCATCTCCGGAATCAACCTAGTGAACCTTCTCTGAACTGCCTCCAAAGCAAGTATATCCTTTCATAAATATGGAAACCAAAACTGCACGCAGTATTCCAGGTGTGACCTCACCAATACCCTGTATAACTTGCAAGACTTCCTTGCTTTGGTCCTCCCAGTGTTTAACTGAAGGAAATTAAAGCTCATCCAAGACTTGATGTCAGACAAATAGTTTGAAAACACAGAGGGAGTGGTGGGATCCAGAGAGGTAGTGGAGAGATAGCGTGTATGTCAGTGTACATGTGGAAGCTGACCCCATGTTTTTGAATTATGTTGCTAAGGGGCAGCATGTAGATAAGGAAGGGGAAGGTACCAAGGCTAGATCCTTGGGGGAATCCAAAGATAATGGCGCGAGGGGGTTGAATAGAGAACCGATTGTTGACGATGCTCTGGCTATGATCAGATAGGTAAGAATGAAACCTAACGATGGCAACCCCACTGAGCTGGAGAACAGAGCAAAGGCAGTGGTAGAGGATAGTTTGGTCGACCGTGTCAAAGGCTGCAAAAGGTCAAGAAGGATAAGGAGAGATAACGTACCACAGTCACAATCACAGAGGATTTCAGTTGTGACTTTAGTTAGGGCTATTTCAGCGCTGTGGAATCTAATTGGAGAGATTCAAATATGCAACTGGGGGAAAGATTGGCACAAATTTTGGAGGCGACACCACATTCGAGACTTTGGAAAGGAAAGAAAAGTTGATGAAGGGGCAGTAGTTGACAAGGAAAAAGAGATTGAGGGTGTTTTTTTGAGGAGGGGGATGATGATGACAGTTTTAAAAGGAAAGGAGACAGTATCCAAGGAGAAGGAACAATTTACGATATCAGCTAGCATGGGGACCAGGAAGATAAGTTGTGTGTTCAGCAGTTTAGTGGGAATAGGGTCAAAGGGTCGCCAACAAGATGAGCTCAGAGAAGGTGTGCGGAGAGATGGGAGAGAGACATGGGCTCGGGGCTAGGCCAGAAATGAACCTTGGAGGAGGTATGGCTTGGTGAGCAAGGGGAAAGGGAGCAAACAGCAGAGGCAACTAAACAAAGGGTTTCATTCTTCGTGTCAAAGATATCCAAAGAGCTCCTTGCACTTGTTATTGGAGGGGAGGTTTGAGGGGGCAGGGGATAGCTACAAAAACATCACCTCCAATTTCTCCTGCAAATCAAACAACATTCTGATTGGGACATATATCACCGTGCCTTTGTCATTGCTGGGTCAACTTCTTGCAATGACCTACTGAACACCATTGTGGTAGAATCATTAGCACGAGGCCTGCGGTAGTTCGAGGCGAAGGCCCATCATCACCATCCCAGGGTAACTAGAAGTGGCCAATAAATGCAGCTTTACCAGCATTACACACATTCTAAGAATTTGTTTTTTAAACTTCCTTCATCATGTTCAGGCATCAACATGGGTGAAGACCACAAAGCTGCTGTGAGTTGATGGAAGTGCTTCATCAGGGCCTGGTTCAGATGACCCTCTAGCAAGCATGATCCCTGAGATGAACTGATGTGAGTGGGGCAGGAATTCTACTACCCTTCTGGTTTACTCTTGCCATAACTCTGGCAAGACTGCTCTGAAAGTGTTGGCAAATAATTTGGGACCCAGAACCGCCAGGTCCTGGCCTTGCACGGGGATTTCTGTAAGTCGCTAGTCATTCAAGGGAAAGCTGTCAGCAATATAACGACTCATGGGAAGCAGACTAAGAAATAATCTAACTCACGAGAAAGAATTTCTGAAAATTGGCAATTCAGGAATGCTAATGCACAAAAGAGTGATACAAAAGTACAAGCAGAACCCATGCTACTATTTCCTTGTTTGGCCCTCTCCAATGGATGCTGGGCCCATGTTAAACATTTTTGAGGCAGCCTCTTCTTCAGCACCCAGTGGAAATGGGCACTCTGCATCTAGAGCACTAATCGGGAGTTCCAGTCACATTGGGGGTGGTCCCCGAGAAAGGGAGTAGGGGTAAAAGGTAAATTCAGAGTGGCAGAAGGTGGGTACTGGTGTTCCACAAGGATCAGTGCTGGGACCACTGTTGGTCACAATTTATATGAACAACTTAGACTTTGGAATTAAAAACACAATTTCTCAATTTGTGGATGACACCAAATCGGGGGGTGGGGGGTGGGGGGGTGGGAGGGTGGGGGGTGGGGTGGTTGTCAATACTGAGGAGGACTGCAACAAATTACAGGCGGACATTAATAAACTTGCAGAATGAGCATATAATTGGCAAATGAAGTTCAACAGAGATAAATGTGAGGTATTACATTTTGGTAGGAAGAATAGGGAGGCCACATTACTTGGAGGGTGTGAGTCTAGGTGGGGTAGAGGAACAAAGGGATCTCGGAGTACAAATACACAAATCATTAAAAGTTGTGACACAGGTTAGCAATGTCATAAAAAGTAAACCAAGCACTAGGGTTTATTTCTTGAGGTATAGAATTGAAAAGTAGGGAAGTTATGCTAAACCTGTATCGCACCTTGGTTAGACCACACTTAAAGTACTACGCACAGTTCTGGTCGCCATATTATAAAAAGGATATAGAGGCACTGAAGAGGGTGAAGAGAAGATTTACGAGGATGATACCAGAAATGCAAGGGTACACATATTAGGAAAGGATGAACAGGCTGGGTCTCTTTTCTCTTGAAAAGAAAGGCTGAGGGGTGACCTAACAGAGGTCTTTAAAATTATGAAAGGTTTTGATAGAGTGGATACAGAGAGAATGTTTCCACTTGTGGGGAAGAGCATAACTAGAGGCCATCAATATAAGATAGTCACCAAGAAATCCAATGGGGAATTCAGAAGAAAGTTCTTTACCCAAAGGGCCCGAACTTGGTGGAAGCCAAGTTCCACCCAAGTGCCGCCCAAAGGACTGGCGAGATACCTGAAGATACTTTGGGCGTGAGTTTCGTGAAAAAGTCCTTGAAAGATTGCCTGACAGCTAAAAACCGACTTACACCGTGAATCTGGACGGCAGCAGGTGGGAGCTCCCAATCTTGACGGTAAATGCGATCCTCGCCAAAGTGCCGCCGAGGGTTGAGTTGGGTCCAGGGAGGGGGGAGCACATAGTAATAAATATTTACATCAAAAGAAACACTGGAAGACCTTCAGGGGACCCCATGCACACAAATCGCTGGAAAAAAAAACGAATAACAGAAGTTCACTAACCTTTTTTTGCAGGTCTTCTTACTTACTGTTGGGGTTCGATCTGCCTTCACACAGCGGTCTTTGCCCCTACTGCCGCCGACTCCCACCCGGAGGAATCTGTCAGTTCGGCGGTCGGCAGTGGGTGGTAAGGCCACCAAGTTCGGGCCCAAAGAAAGGTAATAATGTGGAACTCACTACCACAGGGAGTGGTTGAAATGAATGGTACAGATGCATTTAAGGGGAGACTAGACAAGCATATGAGTGAAAAGGGAATAGAGGGTTATGCTGATAGATTTAGATGAGAGGCGGGAGGAGGCTCGAGTGGAGCATAAATGCCAGCATGGACTGGTTGGGCCAAATGGCCTGTTTCTGTACTGTATATCCTATGTAATCCTATGTAATCTGCATAAGGTTTTTGTTGTGTATCTGTAAAGTATGCACTCCCAAGTTCCTCTTGAAGATCGCTGCAGCCAACCGAATTCCAAACGGGCATCTGTTGTAGATGAACAGTCCCTTGTGCGTGTTGATGCAGGTGAGGCCCTTCGAAGACTCCTCCAGCTCCTGTGTCATGTAGGCCGAAGTCAGGTCGAGCTTGGTGAACGTCTTGCCTCCTGCCAGCATCGCAAATAGGTCGTATGCCTTAGGTAGCGGGTATTGGTCCTGTAGCGAGAAACGATTAATAGTTACTTTATAATCGCCACAAATCCTGACCGTGCCATCACTTTTGAGTACTGGAACAATCGGGCTGGCCCACTCGCTGAATTCCACTGGGGAGATGATGCCATCGCATTGCAGCCTGTCCAGCTTGATTTCCACTCTCTCCCTCATCATGTGAGGTACCGCTCGCGCCTTGTGGTGAATGGGTCGTGCCTCTGGGACCAACTGGATCCGCACTTTCGCCCTGGAAAAGTTTCCAATGCCTGGCTCAAAAAGGAAATTTGTTAAGAACCTGGGTACATGAGGCCTCATCGACATGTGATAGCGCTCGGATGTCATCCCAGTTCCAGCGGATTTTGCCCAGCCAGCTCCTTCCAAGCAGTGTGGGGCCATCGCCCGGGACAATCCAGTGTGGCAGTTCGTGCACCATACCCTCGTAGGTGACCTTGACAATGGCGCTGCCCAGGACAATGATGAGCTCTTTGATGTACGTTCTCAGTTTCGTGTGGATGGGGCTCAGGGCTGGTCTGAGTGCCTTGTTGCACCACAGTCTCTCAAACATCTTTTTACTCATGATGGATTGCCGAGCACCAGTGTCCACTTCCATGGCAATGGGTAAGCCATTCAATTTTATGTTTAGCATTATAGGTGGTCATTTTGTCGAAAATGTGTGCACCCCGTGTACTTCAGCATCTGCCCCCTCTCTCTGAGGCTCGAAATTGCTTTGGTCCACCATGGACCGATCTTCCTCTGCCACGTGGTGGTTAGCAGGTTTTGCAGAGCTTGCAGCTCGTCTGCAAGCTTGTTGGAGGTGCTTCATTGTTCCACAGTTCTTGCAAACATACCCTTTGAAGCGGCATGAATAGGCTGAATGGAAGCCTTCACAACGCCAACAAGGTGTGAATTGCCTTGCATTCATCCTTTGTTGTGGACTCTGAGTCATCTGGGTCACCTGAGGCCTGCTGGCAGTTGCAGACTCGTGGATTCTGCCCTGTACATTTCTGCTCACAAACACAGTTCCAGTTAATTTATGAACATTGCTAGCACATGTTTGCTGAGAGATTTGTTTGGTGCTATCACTGGTGGACATAAACGTCTGTGCTATCGCAATGGCCTTACTGAGGGTCGGTGTCTCGACAGTCAAAAGTTTTCGTCGGATGGTCTCGTGGCCAAAGCCCAGTACAAAAAAGTCTCTCAGCATTTGCTCCAGGTAGCCATCAAACTCATATTGTCCTGCAAGTCGCCTTAGCTCAGCGACGTAGCTCGCCACTTCTTGACCTTCAGATCGCTGGCACGTATAGAACCGATACCTCGCCATCAGCACGCGCTCCCTTGGGTTAAGATGCTCTCGAACCAGTGTACATAGCTCCTCATACGACTTATCTGTGAGTTTCACCGGAGTCAGAAGATTCTTCATGAGGCTGTAGGTCGGTGCCCCACAGACTGTGAGGAGGGCTGCTCTCCTTTTTGCAGCACTTCCTTCTCCCTCCAGCTTGTTGGCTACACAGTACTGGCCTAACCATTCGACACAGGCTTCCCAGTCCTCACCCTCCGAGAACTTCTCCAGGATGCCCAAAGTTTGCTGCATCGCACTTTTGCGTTGGATTCGTGTACTCGTCGCCAGAAAAAACATGGAGCGCCTACTCAAGTCGGTACCACGCACGGTGGTTTTTCAGGAAGACATATTGGTCACGGGTCGGGACACCGTCGAGCACCTACAAAACCTGGAGTAGGTCGTCCAGAGACTGGAGCACGTAGGGCTGCGGCTGAAGAGGTCGAAATGCATTTTCATGGCAACAGAAGTGGAGTTTTTGGGGAGAAAGATCACGGCGGACGGCATTCGGCCCACAGACGCCAAGACAGAGGCTATCAGGAATGCGCCCAGGCCACAGAACGTCACGGAGCTGCGGTCGCTCCTGGGACTCCTCAACCATTTTGGTAACTTCCTACCAGGGTTAAGCACCCTCTTAGAGCCCCTACATGTGTTATTACGTAAAGGTGAGAACTGGGTATGGGGGAAAAAACCAAGTAATTGCTTTTGAGAAAGCCAGAAACATATTGTGCTCTAACAAGCTACTTGTATTGTATAACCCATGTAAAAGACTCGTGCTAGCATGTGATGCGTCGTCGTACGGAGTCGGGTGTGTATTACAACAAGCTAACTTTGCGGGGAAGTTGCAACCTGTCACCTATGCCTCCAGGAGCTTGTCTAAGGCCGAGAGGGCCTGCAGCATGATTGAGAAAGAGGCATTAGCGTGTGTGTTCGGGGTAAAGAAAATGCATCAGTACCTGTTTGGCCTCAAATTTGAGCTGGAAACCGATCACAAGCCCCTCATATCCCTGTTCACTGAAAGCAAGGGGATAAATACGAATGCCTCAGCCCGCATACAAAGGTGAGCACTCGCGCTATCAGCGTATAACTATACCATCCACCACAGGCCAGGCACCGAGAACTGTGCGGATGCTCTCAGTCGGTTACCATTGCCCACCACGGGGGTGGAAATGGCGCAGCCTGCAAACTTGTTGATGGTGGCGCAGCCCACAGACTTGTTGATGGTCATGGAAGCATTTGAAAATGATAAATCACCTGTCACGGCCTGCCAGATTAGGACTTGGACCAGCCAAGATCCTCTGCTGTCCCTAGTAACAAACTGTTTACTGCATGGGAGCTGGGCCAGCATCCCCGTTGAAATGCAAGAGCCAATCAAGCCGTTCCAGTGGCGAAAGGACGAGCTGTCCATTCTGGCAAACTGCCTGTTGTGGGGTAACTGCGTAGTGCTACCCAAAAAGGGCAGAGAGACGTTCATCTCGGATCCCCACAGCACACACCCGGGTACAGTAATGATGAAAGCGATAGCCAGATCCCATGTGTGGTGGCCCGGTATCGACTCTGACTTAGAGTCCTGTGTACGGCAATGCAGCGTGTGTGCTCAGTTGAGCAACGTGCCCAGAAAGGCACCACTAAGTTTGTGGTCCTGGCCCTCCAGACCATGGTCGAGGATCCATGTCGGCTATGCGGGCCCGTTTCTCGGTAAAATGTTCCTGGTGGTGGTGGATGCTTTTTCAAAATAGATTGAATGTGAAATAATGTCGCGAAGCACCGCCACCATTGAAAGCCTGAGAGCCACGTTTGCCACCCACGGCCTGCCTGACACACTGGTCAGTGACAATGGGCCATGGTTCACCAGTGCCGAATTTAAAGAATTCATGGGATCAAACATGTCACCTCGGCCCCGTTTAAACCAGCCTCCAATGGGCAGGCAGAGCGGGCAGTACAAACAATCAAACAGAGCCTCAAACGAGTAACAGTAGGCTCACTCCAAACCCGCCTGTCCCGAGTACTGCTCAGCTACCGCCGAGACCCCACTCGCTCACAGGGATGCCCCCGGCTGAGCTACTCATGAAAAGGACACTTAAAACCAGACTCTCGCTGGTTCACCCCAACCTGCATGATCAGGTAGAGAGCAGGCAGCAGCAACAAAATGTAAACGATGGTCGTGCCACTGTGTCATGGGAAATTGATCTGAATAACCCTGTGTATGTGCTAAACTGTGGACATGGTCCCAAGTGGATCATGGGCACGGTGATAGCTAAAGAAGGGAGTAGGGTGTTTGTAGTCAAACTAGACAATGGACAAATTTGCAGAAAGCACCTGGACCAAACGAGGCTGCGGTTCACAGACTGCCCTGAACAACCCACAGCAAACATCACCTTTTTCGAGCCCACAACACACACCCAAAGGATCAACGACACCACGCCGGGCCAGGAAATCGAACCCATCACACCCAACAGCCCAGCAAGGCCAGGCTCACCCAGCAGCTCTGCAGGGCCAACAACACGCCAGCCCAGCGAGGGCACAGCCAACACACCAGAACAGACATTTGTACCGAGGCGGTCCACCAGGGAAAGAAAGGCTCCTGACTGCCTCACCTTGTAAATAGTTTTCACTTTGACTTTGGGGGGGAGTGATGTTGTGCATCTGTAAAGCATGCACTCCCATGTTCTGCCACCAGGGAGCGCATCCCCTGAATTCCCAAGGGATCCCAGCATCCCTTGGGAGCACTGTATATAAGCCGGCCCCTAAGGCCTGTTCCTCACGCTGGAGTGTCTTAATAAAGATTGAGGTCACTGTTACTTTAACCTCCCTGTGTGCAGTCACATCTGTGTTAGGAACACAACAGTTTGGGTCATAGAAGCATAGAAACATAGAAAATAGATGCAGGAGTAGGGCATTCAGCCCTTCGAGCCTGCACCGCCATTCAATGAGTTCATGGCTGAACATGCAACTTCAGTACCCCATTACTGCTTTCTCGCCATATATAAGAACATAAGAATTAGGAACAGGAGTAGGCCATCTAGCCCCTCGAGCCTGCTCCGCCATTCAACAAGATCATGGCTGATCTGGCCATGGACTCAGCTCCACTTACCCGCCCGCTCCCCGTAACCCTTAATTCCCTTATTGGTTAAAAATCTAGCTATCTGTGACTTGAATACATTCAATGAGCTAGCCTCAACTGCTTCCTTGGGCAGAGAATTCCACAGATTCACAACCCTCTGGGAGAAGAAATTCCTTCTCAACTGGTTTTAAATTGGCTCCCCCGTATTTTGAGGCTGTGCCCCCTAGTTCTAGTCTCCCCGACCAGTGGAAACAACCTCTCTGCCTCTATCTTGTCTATCCCTTTCATTATTTTAAATGTTTCTATAAGATCACCCCTTATCCTTCTGAAGTCCAATGTGTAAAGACCCAGTCTACTCAATCTATCATCATAAGGTAACCCCCTCATCTCCGGAATCAGCCTAGTGAATCGTCTCTGTACCCCCTCCAAGGCTAGTATATCCTTCCTTAAGTAAGGTGACCAAAACTGCACGCAGTATTCCAGGTGCGGCCTCACCAATACCCTGTACAGTTGCAGCAGGACCTCCCTGCTTTTGTACTCCATCCCTCTCACAATGAAGGCCAACATTCCATTCGCCTTCCTGATTACCTGCTGCACCTGGAAACTAACTTTTTGGGATTCATGCACAAGGACCCCCAGGTTCCTCTGCACCGCAGCATGTTGTAATTTCTCCCCATTCTAATAATATTCCCTTTTACTGTTTTTTTTCCCAAGGTGGATGACCTCACATTTTCCGACATTGTATTCCATCTGCCAAACCTTAGCCCATGAACCTTTGAACCTTAACGAACCACACACAGAGTTTTTGTGCAGGCTCTGAGCACCAGCAACACTTTGAGCCAACACTGCAGGGCATAGTGTTCATCAAGCTTTAGTGAACCTCAGGGCTCTGTGCCAGACAATGCAGGGCACCTCTCATCACCTTACCACACCCCATGTTATGTTGTTTTTACGGTTTCCAAGAATACAGTGTTCAACAATAAAAGCATAAGAATTAGATTTATTATGGTGAAAACAACTTTTTATCAAGGCAACATTCAGCAACTGAATCTCAGCCTGCAACCTCCATCTTGCAGATTGGCCAACTTCTCCAGTCTAACTGATAGTCCTTAATTGAAGCATTGGCACTTATTGATGGCATGGGAACATCTATAAAATCTCATACTCCATTTGATATATCATTACACATCTTCATACATTTCTGGGAGCATATAAGAACAGAAAATATAGCTCTAGTAAGGTGAAAAAGAGATAATTGCAGTAATGGTTTAGAACAGGTGAGAACATCAGTATGCTTATGCAAATCTGTTGATATCAGTAACATTTTAGGAGTGAGAATTGCAATCAAAAAGAGGAATACATATTGCAAACCCATTCAACAACCCAGGATTATTAATGTTCCACACTATGATGCATAAAATAGATTACATTTTTAAACCAAGACCAGTGAGCCTAAAATGAGAGAAACCTAACAGATCTACCGTTCAAAAGTTTGACATAACATGAACTTCTATGGAAACAAATAGAAAGTGGTTTAGTGTCTTGGCATTCTGTGATAAATGCTGTAAAAACAGTGTATATATTCTACTGATATAAAAGCAACAATGACTGAGCAATGACATACTGTCTTGTCTCTCAATGTTGCTTGCTGATAACATCTGTGTAAAGATGTGATGTATGCACAATTTTAAAGGCAGATCAATAAAGATACAAGACAATATGAGAACACTAAATTTTGATTATACTGGCTTTGCTTTCTCATTAATAAATTAAATATCACTGTTTGTTTGTTTAATATTAATGAATTTTATGCATAAAAAAATCCCACTTTCCTTGTATTTTGCAGTTTATGTATAATAACGCAACATTATGATGCCATGATTGTTGATATTTTCAGTTTACAATTTAGGGCTGGAATTCACTATTCAATATTAAAAATGAACTGAAGTAATGGCTACAGTGATAGATGCTGCTGTTGATTTAATTTTGTATGCAGGGTTGGAAATACATAGCCTTCCAAGTAAACTTTACAAATGGACACCTGCACAGGGTCACTGCAAATGAAAATACCACATTTACTGGAGATATGACCTTGAAAGAGGTCTCATTAATGGACATTTGCCAATAAGGAAACTGCACCGCATAATCATTCGATGTAGTGCAGATGCCAGTGAAGCAAATTTGTAAAAAAGAGTGTGTGCAAGGGACCAATATATTATTTTTTAGAGTTACTGCTTATGGTATCAAAGCAAATTATTCAGTTTTTTATTGTTTGCATTTGCCAATTATTAAGTAATATTAATCACTTTATTAATTGTAATTATGTCAACTAAAGAAGAGAACTCTGAAGTACTGGAAGCTACCACAAATTGCTCAACTAAAAAATAGCATCATCTTCGCAATCCCTATAAAGTAATTTTTATAATGGTACATTTTTATGTCTAATGTTCCCTAAAATTATGAAAAGAATCCAGCTTACTCACTGACCCGTGCACAGCAGCAATTCTTTGGGGTTTATGTTCTATATTTCCATTTATGAGCACTTGCCACAGTCTCACTGTCCTGCACCTAATAACGGCTGATAGCGTTTCATGAATAATATGATATTAGTCATCACTTCAGCATCAACAAATGCTACAGATTAATGCACATAATCTCAGTCTGCCTGATAGTCTAGTTCCTGGAATGCTAGTCAATGCTCCATTAGAATGAGTGACATCTGATTCTATGAGCCAGTCATAACAGAGACACCTTACTGCTGCAGTGCCACCATGTAGATGACAATGTCAGCAGCAGTGAGTGACATTCAGCAATTTGTTACTTCCTGTCTTAAATTGTAGTTAATCTTTCATCCTAAACTGTACACATGTGTGGCTTTAAGTAGGCTATCATAACAAGTACCCAGTAATACTACAGCACATGGAGAGTGACAGAAGGTAAATTGCTTGTCAGGAGGCCTGTATTTCAATTCGAAGCATATTTCTTCTACGCCGCAAACATCTTCCAATGAAACCTCTTCTGAACAGCTGCTTTCAGAGCTAACTATTTTTGATTTAAATGTCAATAAAGCTCCAAGCCCTTTCAGAATTTTGGCAGTGTATTGCACAGACTGTCCTTCTTTCTCTATGCTTGCTGGCAGGTTGAGTTCTATTTACCTAATCCTAGGAGCATGCCCCATAATAATTATCATCTCAAGAGACTGTTTACAGTGATAGGAAATGCTGATCGGGACAATAGGTTGCTGAATTTCATTTTTGGATTACTGTGACAGGTGACTGCAGTTGTAAATACAAATCCCTCTGGAGGATTCAAGCAGTTTGTAGCAGACCAACAGCTGTGAAAATGTTGTCTTGTGAAGCACATAAAAAGACAGAATATCTAAAATGCTAAGGTATTTAACTTCTACTTTAAACAAAAGAAGTGATGTTTTCCTTTTTATATTAACCTGAATAAATTCAACAAACTAACAAGCTGCTTGTTGGAGCTTGAAGGTGTTCAACCTTGTCACTAGAAAGTGGGAGGTGTTTCTTCAAGCTGAAAACAAAACAATTATCATCACAAACAAAAACAGAAACGGTTGGAAATAATATCAGGTCAGTCAGCACCTGCAAAGAGAAAAGACTTTTTGCGTGTACAACTTTTCCTCACAACTAGAAGGGTCTCCCAGCAATTTGTTTTCTTTTTAATTGGCAATTATAACCTGTGTCTAGAAAGACTAGTTGGCACATAGTCAGTAATCTATTTTATATTCTTCAAATATTGCACAAGATAAGTTTAAATTTTGCTCTAATGAAGGATGGCAGAACAATTCGAAAAAGCTTTAAAAATGGATACGGGACCCGAGGCTTTTGAAATAGAGGCATAGAGTACAAAAGAAGAAAGTTATACTAAACATTTATAAATCATTGGTTCGATCTCAGCTGAAGTACTGTGACCAATTCTAGGCACTAAGGCCTTGAAATTCTCCATTGTAGAGCAGCCATTAAGGCCGGGTTTGTTGAAAAAATGGCAACCGCCTTGCTTCCACCCACTTCTGGTTCAGGACACGCAGCCACCATTTTGGTGAGTGCCACATTGCTGCCGTTGCCAGCGCTGGCATCTCAAATTTAAATGAACAGATTGAAATGCTAATCGGCGTGCAATACCCGATTTGAGGCCACGACTGCTATTTTGGACATCACCGCACACCATAATGACCTGTCCTATCTCTGCATGGATAAACCTGCGTGTAACAGCATTGCAGAGATGCTATCAGTGCTCCTTAAAGGGACACACACATCTTTAAGCGAAGTTTAAATTTTTTAAATATTTTATTGAAGTAGTGGCTTGATGCAATACAGTTAAAATGTTGTTAAAGTGTGCAGGGAGTGTGCTGGATGCTTGCAAGGCTTTGGAAGGTAAAGGAAGGCCTCAGAGAAGACAGACAATACTGGAAATACTCAGCAGGTCAGGCAGCACCTGTGGCGAGAGAAACAGAGTTAACACTTCAGGTCGAGATGCTGCTTGACCTGCTGAGCATTTCCACCATTTTCTGCTTTTATTTTAGATTTCCAGTATCCGCAGTATTTTGCCTCTAGAAGACCACTTGTTCATAGTCTTAGGGGGGACATGGAGATGAAGCAGAGGGAAGAAGAAGAAGCAGAAGAGGAGGGCACAGAAGAGGAGAAAGCAGAAGGAAAGATGCAACCCAGACAGCCCTTTTCTGGCCGGGATATCTGGGATGGAATCATTCACTTGCGGTACCAGTGAACACAACCCTAATACTCCTTTCAACATTTGTCCCACAACTTACCTTCCCTCTGTTACTCACCATCATAGCATCCTCTTGGCCATATGCTGAAATAAAAGCCACCACAAAGCAAACTTTCCAATCCAACTTTATCCATATATGCATCAAATATAACATCAAGAAATCAACTAATGACCCTAGTGCATTCCCTTAGTGACTGTCTTGTGTGTGCCTTTCCCTATCCTACTGATGACACAGTGCTATCCCAGTGACTGCAGATAGCTGGTGGAAGGCTGCACACATTCAGTGGGGGACACTGTAAATGGCCTTGCAGAACGACTTTGAGGAGCTGGTGGCTGGGCGTGTCAAATCGAGTGACGATGCTTCTTCTTCACTCCTCTCCTCCTTGGTCAACCTTCTTTGCTGGGCAGGCTGAATTTCTTGGGTGTCTGAAATGAGGAAGGCACAAGGGTAGGGTTGTAGTGAGGGGAGGGAAGGAAAGCAAGAGGTGCATGCTTACACCATGCACAGCTTGTACATCAGAAGAGCATGTGGGATGTGAGAAGGAGGATAACATATGAGGATAGCAGCATTTTGTATTCTTTCAGCCCTGCCGCTGGCCAAGGGCTCAGCCATGCCTCTGCCAAGAATCCTCCAAGGGGTGAGGTAAAGCTAGGAGTGGGAGATATGCCTTGTGTTGGGCATAGGTTGTTGGTAGGTGAGTGATGGCAGGAGGGTGTTGTGCATTGAGCAGTATGTGAGGCTAATGGTGCAGTTGGTCGGAGATGGCTTTTGAAGATGCAATCATTGACCTTGACCACTGATCTAATGTCATAAAACTTCTTATGGCATTGAAGCCAGGTTATAGGTTTGACAGCAGTGACGGCCTCGATCATCCGGTCCAAAATCTTTCTTTCTGGAGGGCCTCCTGGCCCCTGAGGGTAGATGACCTGTCTTCCACTGCTGACCCCCTGCACAAAGCTGGAATGCTACATGCGAGTACCTGGGTGTCCTTTCCGTGGTCTGTTGTGCCATTTGTGTTAGTGCTGAAGCACTTTTACTATTTTCTTACGTGCATAAGGCAGTTTAGCTTTTAGAACTGAAGACTGCGTTTTGGAATTATTTTTAATTTTTTTTCAGAAGGCAGTTAAGCTCGAAGGATTAAAGACTCCTTTTTAAAATAATGTTTATTTTTTATTTTAGAAGGCAGTTCCCCTTTAAGGACTCGAGACTGCTTTCTAAAATGACAGCCTAGCTTTAAGAAAATTCTGCCTCGATCCAGGGATGCTAAGGCCATGCTACATTGGGCTTCATGCTGAGTGCATCGCCTGAAACAGCTTGTTGCACAGTGGGTTCTGCACTGCAATCATTTAAATCAGCAGACAGCACCAAAATAACAGTGCTGCCTGCGCTTGTTTTACGGGCGCGAGTTAACCTCGCCCCGAGTTGGAACTACCCGTTTTCGCGGGTTATCAGATTTCTAGGCATATATTTTGGAAGGATGGCAAGACCTTGAAGAGGGATGAAGGACTTCAGTTACGTGGAGTGACTCGAGAAGCTGGGATTGTTCTCCTTCGAGCAGAGAAGGTGAAGGGGAGATTTATTAGAGATGTCCAAAATCATAAGGGCTTTTGATCGAATAAATAGGGAGTAACTGTTTCCACTGGCAGGAGGGTCGGTAACCAGAGGACACAGATTTAAGACAATTGCCAAAAGAACCAGAAGGGAGATGAGGAGACATTTTTTTATGCAGCAAGTTGTTCTGACCTTGAATGCACTGCCTGAAAAGGGGGCTGTGAGCAGATTCAATCGTAACTTTCAGAAGGGAATTGGATAAATAATTTAAAAGGAAAAATTTGCAGGGCTATGGGGAAAGAGCAGGGGCTAAGTGAATAGCTCTTTCAAAGAGCCGGCACGGGCACGATGGGCGTGAACGATCATTGAAAATTGGTTGCACCCATCCCAACGAAGCTGCTCTAGCTAACTTATTTAAACAGATTCAAATATGTAGCTTTGCAGTTTATTATTTTTTGACACATACAGCACAGCGCCATCTGGCGTACACGCAGGTAAGAAGGTGGCAGTTTATGTGGAAAGGGAGTGAAATTTCTCTAACAGGTTTTCAGCACCAAATATTTGACTGATCATAGTTTCCTGATATGTTGATGTACGAAAAGTTATAAGCAAACTTTTACAGGTTTTTGAAATTAATCTATTTTGCTTAAATAGGTCAGGTTTCATTAGTGTTTACAAGAGTGATCCAGTGTAGATTCAGCAGGTACAATGGTTCCTACCCAGACACTGTATTCAACCCAAGAAGTGGATTATAAATTAGGATTCAGCATTACCGAAGTCATATCAGAAGAATTCTTGTCCATCTAGAATGACATGGGGAGCTGATGGAATAACGCTTGGGGCTTCTAGCATCTTTGCACATTGGGAACCAACAATCCCAACCCGTATTATTGGTTGTTAATGGTATACTCATAATAAAGGATGAAACTGAGTACTGTGTACAATGAGCAAGTGTGACCTTAGCTCCTTTAATAAGACTCCAGAGTGCCGGTAACTCGTGGGTGGCCTCTTTATATAATGTGCTCCCAAGTGATGCTGGGATCCCTTGGGACTCCAACAGGTGGGCCCTCTGGTGGTCAGGTGTCATGCAGGTTACAAAGGGTTAAATACATAACATCACTCCCCCATGAAGTCAACAATACACTTATTTACAAGGTGAGATGATCTAGGGCTTTACGCTCCCTTGTCGATCGTCTCGGTACAAATGCAGGTGTGGGTGAGTTGGTCAGTTCTTCACTGGGCTGTTGGGCAGCCAGCCTTGCCGGGCTGCTGGGAATGGTGAGTTTGGCATCATGATCAACCATGATGTCAGTTGCCACTTGTGTGTGTGTTGGAGGGTCAAAGTTGGTGGTGTCCTCTTTGGGTTGTTCATAGCTGTTGGTGAACCGCAATTTGATTTGGTCCAAATGTTTTCTGTGCCTTTGTCCATTGGCCAATTTGACCTGAAACACCCTACTCCCCTCTTTGACTGTGACCGTGCCAGCGAGCCATTTGGGACCATTTCCATAATTGAGCACAAACACAGGATCATTGATCTTAAATCTCAATGACAAATTTGCGCGGTCATGGTACACACTTTGTTGATGCCGCCTGCCCGCCACGTGATCATAAAGATCAGGGTGGACAAGAGAGAGCCTTGTTTTGAGCATCCTTTTCATAAGCAGCTCGGCTGGGGGAACCCCGGTGAGTGAGTGGGGTCTGGTGCGGTAGCTGAGCAGTACTCGGGACAGCCGGGTCTGCAGCGAGCCTTCTGACACGCGTTTCAAGCTTTGCTTGATGGTCTGAACTGCACGTTCTGCCTGGCTGTTGGATGCGGGCTTGAACGGAGCAGATGTGACATGTTTGATCCCGTTGCAGGTCATGAATTCCTTGAATTCAGCACTGGTGAAGCACGGCCCATTGTCACTGACTAGGACATCAGGCAAACCGTGCGTGGCAAACATGGTTTATAGGCTTTCAATAGTGGCCGTGGACGTGCTTACAGACATTATCACACATTCAATCCATTTTGAGTAAGCGTCCACGACAACTAAAAACATTTTGCCTAGAAATGGGCCTGCATAGTCTACATGGATCCTTGACCACGGTTTGGAGGGCCACGACCACAAACTTAGCGGTGCCTCTCTGGATGCATTGCTCAGCTGAGAGCCAGTGTTGCACTGGCGCACGCATGACTTTAAATCTGAGTCGATGCCTGGCCACAACACATGGGATCTGGCTATGGCTTTCATCATTACAATGCCTGAGTGGGTGCTGTGCAGTTCACATATGAACGTATCTCTGCCTTTCTTGGGCAAGACCACACGATTGCCCCACAACAGACAGTCTGCCTGCAGGGACAACTCATCTTTGTGTCTGTGGAACGGTTTAATCACCTCCTGCATCTCCACTGGGACACCGGACCAGCTCCCATGGAGGACACAGTTTTTTACCAAGGACAGTAACGGATCCTGGCTGGTCCAGGTCCTGATCTGGCAGGCCGTAACGGGGGACTTCTCGTTCTCGAATGCCTCCATGACCATGAGCAAATCCGCTGGCTGTGCCATTTCCACCCCGATGGTAGGCAATGGCAGCCGACTGAGAGCATCTGCGTAGTTCTCTGTGCCCGGTCTGTGGCGGATTACGTAGTTGTATGCCGACAGCGTGAGGGCCCATCTTTGGATGCGGGCAGAGGCATTGGTGTTAATCCCTTTGCTCTCAGAGAACAGTGATATGAGTGGCTTGTGGTCAGTTTCAAGCTCAAACTTGAGGCCAAATAAGTACTGGTGCATTTTTTTCACCCCGTAGACGCACGCCAGAGCCTCTTTTTCAATTATGCTGTCGGCCCTTTTGGCCTTGGACAGACTCCTGGACACATAAGCGACCGGTTGCAAAATCCCCGATTCATTAGCCTGTTGTAACACACATCCGACCCCGTATGATGACACATCGCAAGCTAGCACTAATCGTTTACAAGGGTTATACAGGACAAGCAGTTTGTTTGAACACAATAGATTTCTGGCTTTCTTAAAGGCAGCCTCTTTTGAATTCCCCCATACCCAGTCGTCTCCCTTGCACAGTAGCGCATGTAGAGGTTCAAGCAGGGAGCTTAACCCAGGTAGGAAATTACCGAAATAGTTAAGGAGTCCCAGGAACGACCGCAGTTCCGTAACGTTCTGTGGTCATGGCGCGTTCTTGATGGCCTCCGTCTTGGTGTCGGTGGGTCTGATGCCGTCTGCCGCGATTCTTCTTCCCAAGAACTCGACGTCCTGTGCCAGGAAAACACAGTTCGAGGGTTTCAACCTGAGCCCCACACAATCCAACCGACTAAGAACCTCTTCCAGATTCTTCAAGTGCTCCATGGTGTCCCAACCTGTAACCAATATGTCGTTCTGGAAGACCACTGTGCAAGGAACCGACTTTAACAGGCTCTCCATGTTCCGCTGGAAGATTGCCGCGGCCGACTGAATCCCAAACGGGCACTGGTTGTAGATAAACAGACCTTTGTGCGTGTTGATGCAGGTGAGGCCTTTCGAAGACTCCTCCAGCTCCTGCGTCATGTAGGCCGAGGTCAGATCCAGCTTAGTGAACATCTTCCCTCCAGCCAGGGTCGCAAATAGGTCATCTGCCTTGGGTAGCGGGTACTGGTCCTGCAGCGAAAAACGGTTAATCGTTACTTTATAGTCCCCGCAAATTCTAACCGTGCCGTCCTCCTTAAGTACCGGGACAATTGGACTAGCCCACTTATTGAACTCCATCGGCGCGATGATGCCTTCACGTTGCAACCTGTCCAGCTCAATTTCCACTTTTTCACGCTTCATGTAAGGTACCACCCGTGCCTTGTGGTGGATGGGTCACATACTGGGAACCAGATGGATCTGCACTTTCACCCCCTGGAAGCTTCCAATACCTGGCTCGAACAACGATGGGAAGTTGCTCAGAATCTGGGTACATGAGGCGTCGTCGACGGATGAAAGCGCTCGGTTGTCATCCCAGTTCCAGCAGATTTTTCCCAGCCAGCTTCTGCCAAACACCGCGGGGCCATCCCCTGGCACAATCCACAGCGGGAGTTCGTGGACTGCTCCATCATAGGAGACTTTGCCTTCAGCACTGCCAATTACAGGGATTAGTTCCTTGGTGTAAGTCCTTAGTTTGGTGTGAATGGGGCTGAGCTTGGGCCTGTGTGTCTTTTTTCCCCACAGCCTTTTTACTCATTATGGATTGACTTGCCCCCGTGTCTAGTTCCATAGATACTGGGATACCGTTCAATTCAACTTTCAACATTATTGGTGGACATTTCGTAGTGAATGTGTGTATCCTGTACACTTCTGCCTCCTCCGTACGAGTCTCTAATTCCGCCTGATCCACAGTGGATCGATCTTCCTCTGAAACGTGGTGGTTTGCAGGGTTTGCAGCTCGCCTGCACATTCATTGGAGGTGTCCCATTTTTCTGCAACCATTGCACGCATAGTGCCTAAAGCGGCATTGATGGGCCGATGATCACCTCCACAGCACCAACAAGGTGTTAACTGCCTTGCATTAACGATTGATGGCAGACTCTGGGTCAATTGAGGTCGAGCCACAGCAGCTGGCATGTACGTTCTGCCATGTACATTTCTGCTCGAGACCGACGTTACTTTATGCACAGTACTGGCCGAAACTTCTTTACTCTGCGAAATTTGTTTGGTGTTGTCGCTGGTGGACATAAATACCTGGGCTATCGTTATGGCTTTACTTAGATTTGGAGTTTCTACAGTCAACAGTTTGCGAAGGATTGTCTCATGCCCAATGCCCAGTACAAAAAAGTCTCTGAGCATTTGTTCTAGGAAACCTTCAAACTCACAATGTCCTGTGAGGTGCCTTAGTTCGACGACATAGCTTGCCACTCCCTGGCCATCCGATCGTTGACACATGTAGAACCGATATCCCACCATCAAAACGCTTTCCTTAGGATTTAGGTGCTCCCGGATCAGCATACACAATTCTTCGTAGGATTTCTCTGTCGGATTTGCTGGGGCCAGCAGATTCTTCATGAGGCCATCGGTTGTTGCCCCTCAGACAGTTTGAAGGATCACCCTTCGTTTGGTAGCGTTCTCGTCCCCTTCCAGCTCGTTGGCCATGAAGTATTGGTCGAGTCTCTCCACTAAGGTCTCCCAATCGTTGCCTTCTGAGAACTTCTCCAGGATACCAACTGTTCTTTGCATATTCACACAGTTGTTCATTACCTCGTCGCCAATTGGTACACTCATAATAAAGGATGAAACTGAGTACTGTGTACAATGAGCAAGTGTGACCTTATCTCCTTTAATAAGACTCCAGAGTGCCGGTACCTCGTAGGTGGCCTCTTTATATACTGTGCTCCCAAGGGATGCTGGAATCCCTTGGGACTCCAACAGATGGGCCCTCTGGTGGTCAGGTGTCATGCAGGTTACACAGGGTTAAATACATTACAGCTCTTGCTGTGAGGCTGATGCATGTAGGATAATGTGATGGGTAAGCACTGTGGTGCTGAGGAACTGTGCACCAAGAATGCACTAGGCACATTAAGGCCTCAAAAAAACATGTTAATAAGGTCCTTGCCCCACAATGCAGTCTCAGTACCTGGACAATGCTACTGGAGCTCAGTGCCCATATATAGCAAGTGGTGACTATTGGCCTGCTCAGATATGTTGGTTCTGTTTCCTTCAAAGGGAATCTGCCTGATAGTTGCACCAGGTAGCTGCATATTGACCTGGAAATTTATTGTTTATTTCAAGGCGTCTTTGGACGTTAGTATTATAGTAGTTCACACCTTCTTAAAAGCCCATCTGCCATCTATGGGTGTTCGCTGAGGGAATAGGAATTGATCTCTGCCCAAATTCGATCTCTAGGTATCCCTCTGGCCATCCCTCTCTATCTGCTGGTTTTGGAGGAGAGAGAAAACGATCAGAAGAGGTATGAAATACAGGCTGGCCTAAATATTTAAAACGATTCCAATCTGATGTGTCCTATACAACCTCATCTAAAAAAAAGTGGCATAGGATGAGCACAGGCCATGCTTTGGGGCATTGCATATTGTGTTCTAATCTACAACATCCACAATGGCCTGCTCTTAGTGGTTAAGGGTATTATCTATTCTGTGTCACCACCAGTGCCATCAATGGTCATGCTTATTGAAGGCCATTTTTTTCTTCAGATATAATTTTCAGGCAGAAGCACAGGTTGTATCATAGTGTATATGACTCTGATAGAATGCAATGTAAAACAAAATTTAGCTTATTAGCTGATGATGTAAAACAAAGTGAGCTATTTTGCCTAGTTGCTTCTATTTGTGCACAAGAATAGCTGGTGAATAATCTTTCTCAAATACTGACACAAGCATTTGCTTTTTCTTGCCTGTTGCAAACATAGAGAAATATTCTCATTCCCTCCCTTTTCTATTTCATATGTAGCAAGTTACTTGCTGAATTCAAGTCTAACAATATTCAGGGAAATATGGCCAACACCTGCAACCTCTTTGGTTAGATTATTACATTGAGTTACAATCGAGACTGCAGCACAGAAATAGGCCATTCAGCCCAAGTGGTCTATGCTGGCATTTATGTTCCACATGAGCCTCCTCTCAACTGTAAGATAACTGCACTCATATTGATATATAGCAATGTGATATAATTGACATTGCTTCTCATTGCTTACATTGGCAATTTTCTTCAAATCATACACCTTGAGGGGAATTTTAACCCCAAAATCAGATAATTTGGGTCAGGTGGGATGTAAAAATGTTTAAAGTCTCAAACCTGAACCCAACCCGCATCAAACCCACCCACTTCCGATTTTAACGGAGGCGGGATGGAGGCGGACAACCAACCTGCTGCTAGGAGGCGGGTTGATTATTTTAATATTTTAATGAGGCAGCGTGCCTCAGATTTTATCTCTCTTCCAGGTTTAACCCTGGTCAGCCAGGTTTCCATGCCTCGGGAAACTCGACAGCTAAAGGGAGAGGAGGACCGCGGCATAGAAGTGCCTTTCCAGCAGGGACGAGCAGGAGTGCTTCTCCGAGCCCCCAAAGCTAACCTGCTTCGCTCCCCACAATCAGATCCCCCCCCCACACCAGTGATCGGATCGCTGCCCGCGATCTGACCCCCCATCCCCGCAATCAGACCACTCCCCGAATCTGACCCCGCCTTGCGATCTCTCCCCCACTAGCACAAACTTACCTGCTCCTGGGCTGTGGCCTCTTCTGGAGCATTTCCTGCCTGACAGGGAGCCAAGCCTGTCAATCTGGATGGCTTCTAGGCCGGGATCCTGCTGAAAAGAACACGCACACTGTGCAGTCAAAATTCCACAGTGTTCCAGAACTGCCCCCCGCCACTTGGAAATCCTGCTCCAGTAAAGATCGGGGCCCTTCTTTCAAACACAACAGGTTGTGGCCCCATTGATCTCTTACATAATTTTCTACCATGTTTTCTAGGCTCTGTGTTTTGTGATGGATTGTCATTTCATAATTTCTTCATGTCATCCCCAATAATCTGAAAGGTCCCATCAGTAAAATGCTTCTTTCTATGCCTTACTCCCTCAATTAGTTCTCCAATTTGCACACACTATAGCTGAATTGATACTATGAGTGTTATACTGTATATAGTGCTTATGCGCTATTAGGTGAGTTAACGGGTAATTCAGTGCCATTATTGCAGATTCTTCTGATAGGCTGTTCAATTGTATGTTAGTTGTGGCACATCTTAGTTATAAGAACACACTCTGAGTAAATCTACATGTTCCAGTTCGAGTACGGCAAACGGGAGGGAAACAACTTTCATTTAAAGCACAAGCCATGCATTCTGACCTGATGTTCATTATGTATATACTCCAAAACAGTTAATGGATGTTCTGTTAATGGAATTCCTCATTTGAGGAAAATATTTCTTCAGGCACTGTTAACCCTCACACATTCTACAGTGGTTGCTTAATAACAGCAATGGCATCAGAACATTTCACTCGCCACAGGTGTGTTTCTATTAAGAGGCTTCCTAATATTTGCTGATCAGTCTGTGCCAACTCTCAATGCCATGATCAGAACAGTAAGAAACAGATAAATATACTACTGGGATTGAATACTACTGCATGAATTCAGTTTGTTTTATAGCAAGTGAAATCCTGTTAAGTATCCAACTGCTGATTGTGAACTCAAGTGCTGTTTGTGTTAGCTACCCCATACTGAGTGCAAATAGCCAGTAAAAGTTTGTTTACATGCACGCTACATAAGAACCATCTGCATATTTCTCCTACAGGGTTATTAATCCATTTAAAAAAAAATTCAGTTTAAATAACAAACTTGTTCACTTTTCATCTGCTCTGGGGAGAGGATCATGCAAGCTGAAGACTGAAAATAAATATGTCAGTACTTATTTCATGTCATTAATCCCATTTGAATAGGATTGCTGCAAGTGCCTCATGAAAATATTTATTTCAAAATAATTGTAACAATTCATGTGTCGTGTATGGCACATATATCTGAAAGCAAAGACAAATAGCACGGAACAAAAAGGTGAAAAAGATCGGCATTGATCATATTGCCTGCAATGTGCTGTATATGCAGACGTCCTA
This sequence comes from Pristiophorus japonicus, assembly GCF_044704955.1. Classification (NCBI taxonomy): domain Eukaryota; kingdom Metazoa; phylum Chordata; class Chondrichthyes; family Pristiophoridae; genus Pristiophorus; species Pristiophorus japonicus. The sequence continues at coordinate 401,598,400 of NC_091977.1, read as the reverse complement.
CATGTACTAATTAAATATGAGGCTTCATCTGCCTGGGGACCCGACAGTTCTCAGCACAGACCAGGCCACATCCGTCCCAAGAGGAGGTAATGCTGCAGTGGGGCACTTTTTCATGGGCTACCTGCTTCAGCTCATCTAAGCAACAATGATAGCCATATGTGAAGCTGCAGGAAAACAGATGCTGTTTTTCCATTTGTGAAATCAAGTTGTTGGAAAATGGTCAGGTTTTCAATTGCCGAATGTATGACAGGAAAACAAGGAGAAAGGGACGAAATATCTGACATGAATTCTAGTTGCCAGTTTATGGGTTGCTTGCACTGATTGTATCAATTTATTTATTTATTTTTAAAAAGCTTACTCTTGCTGCAGAGAGCTTGAGCCTTAATGAAGAACATTAATTTCTCTACATGTGTGCCTGTGGTCACATTACTGCTAATTACTGGGCATTCTCCTTTATCTGTTTCCAAGAAAGCCTCCTCTGGTTGGAGACAAGAAAACATGTTTATGATGCTTTTGTTTTCTAATCAGCATAAATTAAATACATCAATCAGTGTAGTTTTAAATTAAAACTGCATTTGGCAAACAAATGTATACATTTTACATAAGATACTGAGACGTGTAGAGGAACAGAGGGATCTTGGAGTGCATGTCCACAGATGCTTAAAGATTGCAGGACAGGTAGATAAGCTGGATACTTTCCTTTATCAGCCGAGGCATAGAATATAAGAGCAGAGAGGTTATGCTAGAACTGTATAAAACATTAGTTAGGCCACAACTAGAGTACTGCATACAGTTTTGGTCTCCACATTATAGGAAAGATGTGATTGCACTAGAGAGGGTAGAGAGGAGATTTACGAGGATGTTGCCTGGACTGGAGAATTTTAGCTATGAGGAAAGATTGGATAGGGTTTTTTTTTATTCATCGCTGGCAAGGCCAGCATTTATTGCCCATCCCTAATAGCGTTGAGAAGGTGGTGGTGAGCCACCTTCTTGAACCACTGCAGTCAGTATGGTGAAGGTACTCCCACAGTGCTATTAGGGAGCGAGTTTCAGGATTTTGACCCAGCGACGATGAAGGAACAGTGATATACTTCCAAGTCAGGATGGTGTGTAACTTGGAGGGGAACTTGCAGGTGATAGTGTCCCCATGTGCCTGCTGCCCTTGTCCTTCTAGGTTGCGTGTTTGCGAGGTGCTGCCGAAGAAGACTTGGTGAATTGCAGCATTTTGTAGATGGTATACACTGCAGCCACGGTATGCCGGTGGTGGAGGGTGGGTTTGTTCTCTTTGGAACGAGGAGACTGAGGGGAGACTTAATTGATGTGTATAAAATTATAAGGGGCTGAGATAGTGTGGATAAGAAGGACCTGTTTCCCTTAGCAGAAAGGTCAATAACCAGGGAACAATTGGTAGAGAATTAGAGAGAAGTTGAGGAAAAATGTTTTCACCCAGAGGGTGGTGGGGATCTGGAAGGGTGGTAGAGGCAGAAACCCTCATCACATTTAAAAAGTACTTGGATATGCACTTGACGTGCTGTGACCTTCAAGGGTACAGACCAAGAGCTGGAAAGTGGGATTAGCTGGATAGCTCTTTTTCAGCCGGCACAGCATGATAGGCCGAATACCTTCTTCTATGCCATAAATTTCTATGATTCTATGATTTCGGTGAATCAGAATTATTTAATAGGATGTCTATTCCCATTTCAGATACAATGAGTACTTTAGTATGGGCCTGTTATAACTAACCTTGATATTATCCTACAAGTATATTTAAAGAATTTTAAACCTCTGATGGCATTTTGATAAATATTATATCATGATAAAGAGAATGAATGTACTTGACTTGCTTTAGTCGTTCAGTTCAATTTAATCCAAACCAACCCAAGGTCACTGAATGCAGTGCTAGAAGTGGGTTTCCAATGTTTGTATTTCTACTGCCCATACTATCTTTCCAGTCCCAATTCCACTCACTTGCTGTCCCCAATTATTGCACCCATCCAGATGTTTTCAGAGTTTCAGCTTGTGTCTACGGCCATTTGGGTCAAACCTCCATCTATGGTGATGTTACAACTTTCCTCTGTGTGTATTCCATGTGTTCAGTTGCCATCCATGGGCAAGCTCAGGGTTAAAGCCTTGTCTGCAGCTAATTTTAAATCCAGTCAAAAACCAACTGTAGTGTTTCAATTCCTACCAGATGTTTGTCTGTTCGGGTCCAGTCAAACTTTCAAAACTTGTCAGCAGCCACTTTCACCTATCTTGTCACAAGTCCTTGAATATTGCAAGTTTTTACAATGACAGATTAAGGGGGGGTGCAGATGGGGCAGTTGCCCAGAGCCCAAGCCTAGAGTGGGGCCCATACAGGGTCGGATTAAGGATAAGGATAAACAGTGTTGACATGTGACGAGGCAAGAGCAGAGCAAAGCCGCGAGGGCTCAGGTGCATGTTATTCTCAATTTGATGTCATCATCATCATAGGCAGTCCCTCAGTATCGAGGAAGACTTGCTTTCACTCTTAACATGAGTTCTTAGGTGGCTGTACAGTCCAATACGAGAACCACAGTCTCTGTCACAGGTGGGGCAGATAGTCGTTGAGGGAAGGGGTGGGTGGGACAGGTTTGCCGCACGCTCCTTCCACTGCACGCGCTTGATTTCTGCATGCTCTCAGCGACGAGACTCGAGGTGCTCAACGTCCTCCCGGATGCACTTCCTCCACTTAGAGTGGTCTTTGGCCAGGATCTCCCAGGTGTCAGTGGGGTTGTTGTACTTTATCATGGAGGCTTTAAGGATGCCCTTGTAACGTTTTTGCTGCCCACCTTTGGCTCGTTTCCGTGAAGAGCGCTTGCTTTGGGAGTATCATGTCTGGCATGCGGACTATGTGGCCTGCCCAGCGGAACTGATCAAGTGTGGTCAGTGCTTCGATGCTGGGGATGTTGGCCTGGTCGAGGACACTAATATTGGTGCGTCTGTCCTCCCAGGGGATTTGTAGGATCTTGCGGAGACATCGTTGATGGTATTTCTCCAGCGATTTGAGGTGCCTACTGTACATGGTACACGGTACACTCAACTTGATGTAAACAGACTCTAGATCTCCTTTTTCTAGAGATGCATTCTACACACAAATCGGGGGTGAAAAAAGGAGCAAAAGAGATGAGAAGTAGCTAAACTGCTTGAACTAGATAATTTTTTCCAACTAAAAACTCAAGATCATGAAGATGAAGGCCAAGATGACGCTGTGCAGACAACTTCAACAACGAAACCACTAGTGGCACCAGAGTTGGCCGAGTTGGAATGCCAAGTCCAAAAAATTGAAGATGAAAACCAACTGGTGCATACTGAGCTGAAAGAGGCACAACTTACGAGTGACATTGGGCTGTGGGGAGACAATATCTCAGAAGACATGCAAAGTCATTGGATTGCAAAAGGAAGTGAGGACTGCCGAAACTATGATAAAGACTTCCAAAACACAGGCGTGATTCATGCCAAGGAAGGATGTCGCCAATACTGCTCGAAGTGCACACGTGTGCACCCGCTGACAGGGGAACATGTGGAGTGAAGGTGGCTGTTATTCACCTTCAAACATTAGACTATACTGCTTTGCTTGCAAGGTCACAGCATAAATAAGTAGCCACTTTACTCATGGGTTTAATGACTGGAAGCATGGAGATGAAAGGATTTTATCTCACGAAAACAGCCACCAACATAGAGAAGCCATGGTAGTAATGTGCACTAGACAAGCAGGCACTGGTTGTGTGGATGGTTATATTGGGGCTAAAATTCCGGTCGGAGGCTTCCTTCGGACGAATGCCTCTAACCTGAAAATTTTTTGTGGAAGTATCTGGTGGTCCCAGAGGCACCTTGGATTCTGGTCGAAGGCCTTCCTTTCCCGTACTTCGCAGCGCATTCACGTCTTCTAGATACGGACGGAGAAGCTGGAGTCACGTGGGACTGGACAACCAATTACGGTACAGTATTTTCATTGATAGCAATGGGAACTCCGTATCTATGAGTTCCTATTACTATTAATGAGAATACCCTCTAAAACACTCAAACGTAACATAAAATCTTTAAAAAAAACACCTCACATATTTAAAATTAATTGAAATTAAAGTTAATTAAATGTTTTGGAAAAAAAAATTTTTTGGATTTTTTTAAAAGTGTTTTAATAGGGTTTAAAATAAACTTACCTTAGTGGACAGGGTTTTTAATGTAAAAATATGTATTTAAATTTTATTTTTATATGTTTTAAAACTCTTACGCTGGTAAAAGTAGGCTATGCGCCTGCTTTTACCGGGCGCAAGAATTTGAAGGACATTCGCTGGGCAAGAGATGGGCAAATTAAGCCCAATCTCACCCTGAAGGGATGCAGAAGATCTGTCAAGATATCTTGACAGATCGGAAAAGCTGGTTTTCGGCGCATGCGCATTTCGCACCGAAAACCGGCTTTTGCGAGGCCTCACCAGATCCGTACTTATTCGATACGGACCCGGCAAGGCCGGGATTTCAGGGCCATTGTCTTCCAGTTTGAAAATGAATGGCAGTACTGGCGCTATTATAAGTGCAGACTATAGATATACTCTCTGTGTAGTCACTGTATAGTTGCATAAGGTGGAGACTTGTTTACCAGATGCACTATCAATAAGGTTTACACTGTGTATATACATGCTGGCACCACTAGAGGGTGCAACTGGTGGAGACCGGGGTTTCCTGCCCTGATGGCAGGGGCTGTATAAAAGGGGAGCCACCATGCGGCTGCCTCACTCTGGAGTTACGAATAAAGGACCAAGGTCACTATAGTTTGAGTCCAACACATTGCCTCGTGGAGTCATTCATAAGTACAGCACAGACATAACAGGCAAGGCACTAAAGCAATGTTTCTCTGTGAATAAGGTCTTTCATTGTGAGGCAGAGACTAAATCGTTGGGTCTCCAAGTAATGTTAATTATCTGGATGTGTTGGAGATTCTCCCAAACTACGATGCATTTCTTGCTGAACACATCAAACGGTTCGCCAACAAAGGCAAGGAGCATTTTTCATACTTGTCTTGCACCACTTGTGAACAACTGATTAATCTGATGGGTGGCAAAGTGTCTGACTGGATACTGTGAGCTCAAAGTAAAGTGTGACCTTAGTCTTTTATTGCAGGTCTCCAGAGTGCCTCTCCAGCCTGTGAGGCTTCCTTAAGTACCTGTGCTCCCAAGGGATTGTGGGATCCCTTGGGACTCCAAGGGATGAGCCCTCTGGTGGCTGCACAAGGTATATACAAGTTTGCATATATAACACTCCCTCCATCAAAGTCAACAGTGTAACTATTTACAAGGTGAGTCGATCTGGGGCCTCTCTTTCCCTGGTTGATCGTCTCGGTGCAAATGCTGGTTTTGGTGAATCGTTTGTTGGGCCCTCACTGGGCTGCTGTGCAGCTGCCTTGCTGGGCTGTCTAGTGTGGTGAGTCCTGCTGGGCTGCTGCGGGTGATGGGTTCTGCTTCGTGGCCAACTGCGGTGTCAATTGCCACTTGTGTGTGTGTTGGGGGGTTGTGATATATTCACAGAGCATAGCACACACAGCTTCTAACATGGCAGGCAGCTCATTCGGAAGTTTCCGGAAATCTGCCTGGGCTGTTTATTATTAACCCTGCACTTACAGTACACAATACGTCCACATCCACAGTGTAGAGCTACAAATATTACAAGCTTACAGACATTACACTTCTCTCCCCTTAATGAAGAAGCCATCATAACAAACATCATTTGTAACTTTCATGTTTATACATAACACAGGATATAAACTTTTTTTCCATATTTACAAATTTAACTTTACTACTTGTTTTCTGTTTCGAAGAGGATACCTTCGCTCTCGAACAGAACCTTCCGAACATGGTGTCGATTTCACACTCATTCGAGGCTCATCCTGAGGAACGTTTTCCTCCACGGAATTTCCTTAATTTGCATTTGAACTCACTCTAACTTCAGGCTCTTTGTTTTTCCTGACTCGGACTCAGACTTTCATTCTGATTCTCTCCTGGATTTGTTTCCAGTACATTGGATTTAGGATTTGCTACTGGTACATCAAAACTATCTGATGAGTCAGAAATAATTGAATCATTCCCACCTTCAACTCCTTCCATGTCTGTAGGTAAAATATGATCAATATGAACAAACCTAACCTGTCCATTATCAAACATCTTTACCAAATATGTGCGAGGACCACATATCTTCACCACTCTTCCTGGTAACCACTTTAACCATTTATGGTGATGGTTCTTCACTTTCACCTTCTGGTTTAATTTCACACTTCTCTCTTTTACTCTACCTCTATCATGATTCTCTTTCTGTCTTAATTGTGTCTCTTCTGCAGACTATGCCAAATTTGGCTTTAACAACGAGAATCTGGTTCGTGGCTGTCATTTGAGAAACAACTCTGCTGGTGTTCTACCAGTAGTTGTATGAGGAGTATTTCGATATGTAATCAAAAAATTAGCCAACTTGTGATCCAGTGACAATTGTCGTTTCCTTGGATTTGGATCTAACATTTGTTTTATGAGGGCACGTTTTACAATTTGTACAGTGCGCTCTGCTGCACCATTCGAAGCAGGGTGGTATGGTGGAACCTTGGTATGTTTCACACCATTTTTGCTCGTGAACGAAATTGTGGTCCATTATCCGAAACAATTTCTTCAGGGAGGCCAAATGAAGAAAATAATTTTCGTAAAATGTCCAATGTTTTACTTGTTATTTTCCACATTGGAAACAACTCAACACACATCGAATGGCTATCAATCACAATGAACAATTGTTGTCCTTCTAACTCAGCAAAATTAATATGTAGCCTTTGCCACAAACTGGGAGGCTATTTCCATGGCTGCAATGGTACTGGTGGTAGTTGCTTGCTTACCAATTGACATGTCGTACACTGACTCACGATGTACTCTATATCTTTATCAAGACCTGGCCACCATAAATAACTGCGTGCAAAACTTTTGGTCAAGCACATTCCCAGGTGCTGGTCATGGAGGTCTCCTAATAATTTCGACCTGAATTTATTTGGTATAACCACTCTTGCATCCCACATGATACAATCTTTATCGACGCTGCTGAGAATGACGTGAGTAGCACGTGTAGCAAGTTGGTCTTACCGCAGGTGAAGGGTCCACAGCCAGCTAGGGAATGGAAGACCAGCAGGAAGAGCAGTGCAAGGAAGGTAGTGCAGGGGTCTCCTGTGGTCATCCCCCTGCAAAACAGATACACTGCTTTGAGTACTGTTGAGGGGGAGGGCAGCAGACTCATCAGGGGAGGGCAGCAGCAGCCAAGTTCATGGCACCGTGGCTGGCTCTGCTGCACAGGAGGGCAGGAAAAAGAGTGGGAGAGCGATAGTGATAGGGGGTTCAATTGTTAGGGGAATAGATAGGCATTTCTGCGGCCGCAACCGAGACTCCAGGATGGTATATTGCCTCCCTGGTGCAAGGGTCAAGGATGTCTTGGAGCAGGTGCAGGACATTCAGAAAAGGGAGGGTGAACAGCCAGTTGTCATGGTGCACATTGGTACCAACGATATAGGTAAAAAAAGGGATAAGGTCCTACGAGACGAATTTAAGGGGCTGGAGCTAAATTAAAAAGTTGGACCTCAAAAGTAGTAATCTCAGGATTGCTACCAGTGCCACGTGATAGTCAGAGTAGGAATCGCAGAATAGCTCAGATGAATACGTGGCTTGAGCAGTGATGCAGCAGGGAGGGATTCAAATTCCTGGGGCATTGGACCTGGGCAGGACCGAAACCAATGTCCTAGGGGGAGTGTTTGCTAGTGCTGTTAGGGAGGTGTTAAACTAATATGGCAGGGGGATGGGAACCAATGCAGGGAGATAGAGGGAGACAAAATGGAGACAGAAGCAAAAGACAGAAAGGAGATGAGTAAAAGTGGAGGGCAGAGAAACCCAAGGCAAAAAACAAAAAGGGCCATTGTACAGCAAAATTCTAAAGGGTCAAAGTGTAATAAAAAGGCAAGCATGAAAGCTCGGTGCCTCAATGCGAGGAGTATTCGGAACCCAGGAGAGGGCTCTGAGCTAGTTAGAGTGGGGGAGTGTTCAGATGAACAGGACACCAAGAAAGAATGCAAAAGGCAGGAGGCAGCAGCGCAGAGTAGCACTGGGGAAAGTGTAAACCACAAGGTGATAGGATGTTTGACAATATGTATGAATATAAAGGGGCTGCAGGAGGGGTCAAAACTAAAAATCATGGTTTAAAAACTAGTATTAAAACATTCTACCTAAACGCGCACAGCATTCAAAATAAAGTAAATGAGTTGGCGGCACAAATCATTACAAATGGGTATGATTTGGTGGCCATTACTGAAACAAGGTTGCAGGGTGGCCAAGACTGGGAATTAAACATACAGGGGTATCTGACAATTCGGAAAGATAGACAAGAAGGGAAAGGAGGAGGGGGAGCTCTGTTAATAAAGGATGATATCAGGGCAGTTGTGAGAGACGATATTGGCTCTAATGAACAAAATGTTGAATCATTGTGGGTGGAGATTAGAGATAGTAAGGGGAAAAAGTCACTGGTGGGTGTAGTTTATAGGCCCCCAAATAATAACTTCCCGGTGGGGTGGACAATAATCAAGGGAATAATGGAGGCATGTGAAAAAGGAACGGCAGTAATCATGGGGGATTTTAACCTACATAACGATTGGTCAAATCAAATCACACGGGGTAGCCTTGAGGAGGAATTAATAGAATGCATGCGGGATTGTTTCTTAGAACAGTATGTTACAGAACCTACAAGGGAGCAAGCTATCTTAGATCTGGTCCTGTGTAATGAGACAGGAATAATAAATGATCTTCTCGGAAAAGATCCTCTCGGAATGAGTGATCACAGTATGGTTGAATTTGTAATACAGATTGAGGGTGAGGAAGTAGTGTCTCAAACGAGCGTACTATGCTTAAACAAAGGGGACTACAGTGGGATGAGGGCAGAGTTGGCTAAAGTAGACTGGAAACACAGACTAAACGGTGGCACAATTGAGGAACAATGGAGGACTTTTAAGGAGCTCTTGCATAGTGCTCAACAAAAATATATTCCAGTGAAAAAGAAGGGCGGTAAGAGAAGGGATAACCAACCGTGGATAACCAAGGAAATAAAGGAGAGTATCAAATTAAAAACCAATGCGTATAAGGTGGGAAACTAGAAGATTGGGAAAATTTTAAACGACAGCAAAGAATGACTAAGAAAGCAATAAAGAAAGGAAAGATAGATTACGAAAGTAAACTTGCGCAAAACATAAAAACAGATAGTAAAAGCTTTTACCGATATATAAAATGGAAAAGAGTGACTACAGTAAATGTTGGTCCCTTAGAAGATGAGAAGGGGGATTTAATAATGGGAAATGTGGAAATGGCTGAGACCTTAAACAATTATTTTGCTTCGGTCTTCACAGTGGAAGGCACAAAAACCATGCCAAAAATTACTGGTCACGGGAATGTGGGAAGGGAGGACCTTGAGACAATCACTATCACTTGGGGGGTAGTGCTGGACAGGCTAATGGGACTCAATGTAAACAAGTCCCCTGGTCCTGATGAAATGCATCCCAGGGTATTAAAAGAGATGGCGGAAGTTATAGCAGATGCATTCGTTATAATCTGCCAAATTTCTCTGGACTCTGGGGAGGTACCAGTGGATTGGAAAGCAGCTAATGTAACGCCTCTGTTTAAAAAAGGGGGAAGACTATAGGCAGGTAACTATAGGCCGGTTAGTTTAACGTCTGTAGTGGGGAAAATGCTTGAAGCTATCATTAAGGAAGAAATAGCGCGACATCTAGAGAGGAATCGTGCAATCAAGCAGACGCAACAAGGATTCATGAAGGGGAAATCATGTTTAACTAATTTACTGAAATTCTTTGAGGATATAACGAGCATGGTGGATAGTGGTGTACTGATGGATGTGGTGTATTTACATTTCCAAAAGGCATTCGATAAGGTGCCACACAAAAGGTTACTGCAGAAGATAAAGGTACACGGTGTCAGAGGAAATCTATTCGCATGGATCGAGAATTGGCTGGCTAACAGAAAGCAGAGAGTCGGGATAAATGGGTCCTTTTCGGGTTGGAAATCAGTGGTTAGTGGAGTGCCACAGGGATCGGTGCTGGGATCACAACTGTTTACAATATACATAGATGACCTGGAAGAGGGGCAGAGTGTAGTGTAACAAAATTTGCAGATGGCACAAAGATTAGTGGGAAAGCGGGTTGTGTAGAGGACACAGAGGGGCTGCAAAGAGATTTAGATAGGTTAAGTGAATGGGCTAAGGTTTGGCAGATGGGATACAATGTCGGAAAATGTGAGGTCATCCATCTTGGAAAAAAAAACAGTAAAAGGGAATATTATTTGAATGGGGAGAAATTACAACATGCTGCGGTGCAGAGGAACCTGGGGGTCCTTGTGCATGAATCCCAAAAAGTTAGTTTGCAGGTGCAGCAGGTAATCAGGAAAGCAAATGGAATGTTGACCTTCATTGCGAGAGGGATGGAGTACAAAAGCAGGGAGGTCCTGCTGCAACTGTACAGGGTATTGGTGAGGCCGCACCTGGAGTACTGTGTGCAGTTTTGGTCACCTTACTTAAGGAAGGATATACTAGCTTTGGAGCGGGTACAGAGACGATTCACTCGGCTGATTCCGGAGATGAGGGGGCTACCTTATGATGATAGATTGAGTAGATTGGGTCTTTACTCATTGGAGTTCAGAAGGATGAGGGGTGATCTTATAGAAACATTTAAAATAATGAAAGGGATAGACAAGATAGAGGCAGAGAGGTTGTTTCCACTGGTCGGGGAGACTAGAACTAGGGGGCACAGCCTCAAAATACGGGGGAGCCGAGTTGAGAAGGAATTTCTTCTCCCAGAGGGTTGTGAATCTGTGGAATTCTCTGCCCAAGGAAGCAGTTGAGGCTAGCTCATTGAAGGTATTCAAATCACAGATAGATAGATTTTTAACCAATAAGGGAATTAAGGGTTATGGGGAGCGGGCGGGTAAGTGGAGCTGAGTCCACGGCCAGATCAGCCATGATCTTTTTGAATGGCGGAGCAGGCTCGAGGGGCTAGATGGCATACTCCTGTTCCTAATTCTTATGGTCTTATGTTCTTATGACTGATAATTCATTCCTACGAATGAAGAATGGATGTGTATTTTGTCTGTTACCTGGTTTGGCCATCCATTTGCAATATACTCATACACCTTTGACATCACTGGGTCACGTTTGGTTGCTCTACCAATCTCTTCAGCTGTGACTGGCAGTTCATCAATGTATGAAAAATGAAACACTTCTTCCCTATCGGGTGTAATTTGTGATGGGGAAGGCAATCTAGACATTGCATCAGCATTACTGTGATCAGCTGATCGTCTGTATTCAATATCATATGTATATGCTGACAAAATCAAAGCCCATCTCTGCATTCAGGCTGCAGCTAATGTTGGAATTGGGGAACTTTGGATGGAGGATTGCTGTTCGGGACTTATGGTCCATAACGATGGTAAACTTACAACCATACAAATATTTGTGAAACTTCTTGACCCCAAAAATTAATGCCAAAGCTTCCCTTTCAATTTGCGCATAATTACTTTCAATGGCACTGAGAATGCGTGAAGCAAAAGCAATTGGTCTCTCCTCCCGACTACTTAATACATGAGAGATCACTGCCCCAACTCCATACGGAGAGGCATCACATGCTAGCTTTATCTCCTTAGATATGTCAAAGTGAACTAACATGGTGCTCTCTACCAATTTGCTTTTACACTCCTTGAATGCTGTATCGCATTCTTTTGACCACTTGCAATGGACCGGTTTTTTGAAAAGTTCATTCAGTGGATGTAATACTGTAGCCAAATTTGGTCGGAACTTCCCATAATACCCAAAATACCCAAGAATGAACAAAGTTCAGTGACATTCCGAGGAGTGGGTGCATTTCTCATTGCATCCAATTTTTCTATGGTTGGATGTAAACCATCTTTGTCTACTCTGTACCCTAAGTACTCCACTGAGTTTTTAAATAACACACACTTATGAGCAGACACTTGTACTCTGTGCTTCTCTAGCCGTTTGAGGACTTCATTTAATATGTTATTATGAATTTGCCTATTTGGTGCTGAAATTAGTATGTCATCCAAATAACATACTACCCCTTCAATACCTTGTAAAATCTGGTTCATCACCCAATTGGAATATGGCAGGTGCGGAAGACACTCCAAACAGTAGCCTATTAAATTGATATAGGCCTAGATGTGTATTTATAGTCAAACATGACTTGACTCCTCATTTAGCTCAAGCTGTAAGAAGGCATTCGTACGATCCAGTTTTGTGAAGATCTGACCACCTGTCAGTGTTGTGAACAAATCTTCTATATTCGGCAATGTATTGGGGACATTACCCTCTCGAACCTGGTTCACAGTTACTTTATAATCACCACACAATCTTACCTTACCATCGGACTTAGGTACAGCAACAATGGGTGTAGCGCAATTACATCAATCTATCTTACAAATAATGTTTTCAGTCTCCAGTCTTTTGAATTCTTGCTCAACTTTCTCCTTGAGTGCATATGGTATGGAACGTGGCTTGTAGTAAACCGATCTAGCGTCCTTCTGTACCCTGACACTCGCCTTGAAGCCTTGGATCGGACTGCCCGATTCGCAGAGCACCTTCGGATACTTCTTAATAACCTCATCCGTTGATGAAAATCTCGCTTCCACACAGAAAATCTTACTCCAATCCAGCTTCAGTGAGCTCAACCAATTTCTTCCTAGTAAGGCAGGCTTGTCTCCTTTCACTACTATTAGAGGCAAGTTCTGAAATTGATCTTTATCTTTCACCGGTACGATGATACGACCTACCACAGGAATTTTCTCTCCCGAATAGCCTCGCAGCTCTAGCTTGGATTTCTCCAGTTGAAAATCACGCAATTTGTCGCGGTATAGTGACTCCGGTACTACACTCATGGATGCACCCGTGTCAATTTCCATTGGTCTCTTGAATCCCGCAACATCTATGTGGATTTTGATGCTTTCTGAATCGCTGTCCGTTAACCTTGTGCTCCTGATGACGTGTAACTCTAACATCTCCTCGTCCTGTTGTTGTTCTTCCATGCTATGTAGTCTCTTTATATTTCTACTCATAGCTTTGAACGCTGGACTCATAGCTTTGAAATCTGATTTACCCTTCAGTCAGCATGCCTTTGCAATATGCCCAGTCCTTCTGCAGAAGAAACACTCTGCCTTCACGTATGGACAACTTTGAGCAATGTGTTGTCCCAGGCATCTATAGCCCCACTACTTCGACGCTGTGGTAGACTTTCCAGTTTCTGAGACTTTCGGCCATGCCCGTCTTTTACTTTGAACCTGCAGGTGATTTACCTCGGTTGACTGACGACCGTAATCATTATTTAATTCTCGGGAATATTGTTCGGCCATGCTCATCGACCTCGCTGTCTGACAAGCAATCTCAAAAGTCAAGTCATCTGTTGTCAATAACTTCCTTCTGATCGCATCATTTTTCACCCCACAAACAAAACGATCCCGTAATGCTCGGTTTTGAAAGTTTCCAAAATTACAGTGCATCGATAGCTTTTTTAATGCTTCGATGTAATCCCTGATACTTTAATCAGCCTTTTGATTCCGAATCCTGAAACGATAGCTTTCAGCAATTTCTAACGGTTTGGGGTTATCGTGCTCCTCCAGCTTCGTTAAAATATCTTTAAGCGTTGTGTCCTTTGGATCATCAGGCACAAGCAGATTTACAAGAGTGTTATATAATGCCGGACCTGCCTCCGATAAGAGGATCGCTTTCTTATGTTCCAACACAGCCGGTTCTGGACTGCATTGTCTGGAACTTTGATTATGTTATTTGCAATGAAATACATTTCTAGCCGATCCACATAAGCTTTAAAACGTTCCCGGTCTTTTCTATATTCTCCCAAATGTCCCAATACACCTGCCATTTTAATCTCTAGTTGTTCACACCATGTGCTGTATTTTACCTCGGATTTTGTAGCTTTGTTTCAAAGACAGAAACTTGCAAAGTCTTTCTGTCGGCTGGCTGAATCCTTCCCCAACAAAAATTAAGCTTTAAATCATCTGACAAATCCCATCTCAGTCGCCAAATGTGATATATTCACAGAGCACAGCACATACAGCTTCCTAACATGACAAGCAGCTCTCTCAGAAGTCTCCGGAAATCTGCCTGGGCTGTTTATTATTAACCCTGCATTTGCAGTACACAATACGTTCACATCCACAGTGTGGAGCTACAAACATTACAAGCTTACAGACATTACAGGGGTCAAAGAAGGTAGGGTCCAAAGTGGGTTGCTCAGGATATCCGTGAATCTGAGTTTGATTTGGTCCAAGTGTTTCCGGTGAATGAGTCCATTTGAAAGTTTGACCCAAAACACCCTGCTCCCATCTTTGGCCATAATAGTGCCGGGAAGCGAATTGGGACCTTGTCCATAATTCAATACAAATGCAGGATCATTGATTTCAATTTCGCATGACACATTTGCGCTATCATGATATGTACTTTGTTGAAGCCACCTGCTCTCAACCTGTTCATGTAGATCAGGGTGAATTAACAAGAGCCTTGTGTTAAGTGCCCTTTTCATTAGCAGTTCAGCAGGTGGAATCCCAGTGAGCGAGTGGGGTCTTGTGCGGTAGCTAAGCAGGACTCGGGATAGGTGAGTCTGCAGTGAGCCTTCAGTTACCCTCTTCAAGCACTGCTTGATAGTTTGCAATGCTCTCTCTACTTGAACATTGGATGCTGGTTTGAACAGGGCAGATGTAATATGTTTGATCCCGTTACGGGTCATGAACTCTTTGAACTCGGCACTGGTAAAACATGGCCCGTTGTCGCTCACAATGACATCGGTTAGTCTGTGCATGGCAAACATGGCCCGCAGGCTTTCAGTGGTGGCAGCAGACATGCTTGCCGACATTATCTCACATTCAAACTGTTGTGTATCTGTAAAGCATGCACTCCCTTCCGCCACTAGGGAGCACATCCCCTGAAGTTCCAAGGGATCCCGGCATCCCTTGGGAGCACTGCATATAAGCCGGCCCCTTGGGCCTGTTCCTCACTCTGGAGTGTCTTAATAAAGACTGAGGTCATTATTACTTTAACCTCCCTATGTGCAGTCTCATCCGTGTTAGGAACACAATAACTGGCGACGAGTATACGAATCCAACGCAAAGATGCAGCAAACTGTGGGCATCCTGGAGAAGTTATCAGAGGACTGGGAAGCCTATGTCGAATGGCTAGACCAGTACTTTGTAGCCAATGAGCTGGAGGGAGAAGGAAGCGCTGCAAAAAGGAGAGCGGTCCTCCTCACGGTCTACAGCCTCATGAAGAATCTTCTAGCTGCGGTGAAACCCACAGATAAGTCGTATGAGGAGCTGTGTACACTGGTTCAGGAGCATCTTAACCCGAGGGAGAGCATACTGATGGCGAGGTATCGGTTCTCTCCGTGCCAGCGATCTGAAGGTCAGGAAGTGGCAAGTTACGTCGCCGAGCTAAGGCGACTTACAGGACAATGTGAGTTTGATGGCTACCTGGAGCAAATGCTCAGAGACGTTTTTTGTACTGGGCATTGGCCACGAGACCATCCTACGAAAACGTTTGACTGTAGCGACACCGACCCTCAGTAAGGCCATTGCAATAGCACAGGTGTTTATGTCCACCAGTGATAACACCAAACAAATCTCTCAGCACACAAGTGCTAGCAATGTTCATAAATTAACTAGAACTGTGTTTGCAAGCAGAAATGAACAGGCAGAAACCACGAGTCTGCAACTGCCAGCAGGCCTCAGGTGACCCAGATGACTCAGAGTCCGCAACAAAGGATGAATGCAAGGCAATTCACACCTTGTTGGCGTTGTGCAGGCTTCCATTCAGCCTATTCATGCCGCTTCAAAGGATATATTTGCAAGAGCTGTGGAATAATGGAGCACATCCAACGAGCTTGCAGATGAGCTGCAAGCTCTGCAAAACCTGCTAACCACCACATGGGAGAGGAAGATCGGTCCATGGTGGATCAAAGCAATTTCAATCCTCAGAGACAGGAGGCAGATGCTGAAGGACACGGGGTGCACAGATTTTCGACAAAATGTCCACCTATAATACTAAATGTAAAATTCAATGGCTTACCCATCGCCATGGAACTGGACACTGGTGCTAGCCAATCCATCATGAGCAACTGTGGTGCACTCAGACCAGCCCTGAGCCCCAACCACACAAAACTGAGAACGTACACAAAAGAGCTTATCACTGTCCTGGGCAGTGCCATGGTCAAGGTCACCTATGAGGGCACGGTGCATGAACTGCCACTCTGGATTGTCTCAGGTGATGGCCCCACACTGCTTGGAAGGAGCTGGCTGGGAAAAATCCGATGGAACTGGGATGACATCCGAGCGCTATCACATGTCGATGAGGCCTCATGTACCCAAGTTCTCAACAAATTTTCTTCCCTTTTTGAGCCAGGCATTGCAAACTTTTCCAGGGCAAAGGTGCGGATCCATTTGGTCCCAGAGGCACGACCCATTAACCACAAGGCGCGAGCGGTACCTCACATGATGAGGGAGAGAGTGGAAATCGAGCTGGGCAGGCTGCAAAGTGAAGGCATCATCTCCCCAGTGGAATTCAGTGAGTGGGCCAGTTCGATTGTTCCAGTACTCAAAAATGATGGCACGGTCAGGATTTGCGGCGATTATAAAGTAACTAATAATCATTTCTCGCTACAGGACCAATACCCGCTACCGAAGGCAGACGACCTATTTGCGACGCTGGCAGGAAGCAAGACATTCACCAAGCTTGACCTGATTTCGGCCTACATGATGCAGGAGCTGGAGGAGTCTTCGAAGGGCCTCACCTGCATCAACACGCACAAGGGACTGTTCATCTACAAAAGATACCCGTTTGGAATTCGGTCGGCTGCAGCGATCTTCCAAAGAAACATGGAGAGCCTACTCAAGTCAGTACCACACACGGTAGTCTTTCAGGACGACATATTGGTCACTGGTCGGGACACCACCGAGCACCTACAAAACCTGGAGGAGGTCCTCCAGCGACTAGATCGTGTAGGGCTGCGGCTGAAGAGGTCGAAATGTGTCTTCATGGCAACAGAAGTGGAGTTTTTGGGGAGAAAGATCACGGCGGATGGCATTTGGCCCACAGACGCTAAGACAGAGGCTATCAGGAACGCGCCCAGGCCACAGAATGTCACGGAACTGCGGTCGTTCCTGGGACTCCTCAACCATTTTGGTAACTTCCTACCGGGGTTAAGCACCCTCTTAGAGCTGCTACATGTGTTATTGCGTAAAGGTGAGAACTGGGTATGGGGGGGAAAAAACCAAGTAATTGCTTTTGAGAAAGCCAGAAACATTTTATGCTCCAACAAGCTGCTTGTATTGTATAACCCGTGTAAAAGACTTGTGCTAGCATGTGATGCGTCGTCGTACGGAGTCTGATGTGTATTACAACATGCTAACGTTGCGGGGAAGTTGCAACCTGTCGCCTATGCCTCCAGGAGCTTGTCTAATGCCTAGAGGGCCTACAGGAAGACTGAGAAAGAGGCATTAGCGTGTGTGTTCAGGGTAAAGAAAATGAATCAGTACTTGTTTGGCTCAAATTTGAGTTGGAAACCGATCACAAGTCCCTCATATCCCTGTTCGCTGAAAACAAGGGGATAAATACTAATGCCTCAGCCCGCATACAAAGGTGAGCACTCGCGCTATCAGCGTATAACTATACCATCTGCCACAGGCCAGGCACCGAGAACTGTGCGGGTGCTCTCAGTCGGCTACCATTGCCCACCACGGGGGTGGAAATGGTGCAGCCTGCAAACTTGTTGATGGTGATGCAGCCCGCAGACTTGTTGATGGTCATGGAAGCATTTGAAAATGATAAATCACCTGTCACGGCTCGCCAGATTAGGTCTTGGACCAGCCAAGATCCTCTGCTGTCCCTAGTAAAAAATTGTGTACTGCATGGGAGCTGGGCCAGCATCCCGTTGAAATGCAAGAGCCAATCAAGCCGTTCCAGCGGCAAAAGGACGAGCTGTCCATTCAGGCAGACTGCCTGTTGTGGGGTAACTGCATAGTGCTACCCAAAAAGGGCAGGGAGACGTTCATCTCGGATCTCCACAGCACACACCCGGATGCAGTAATGATGAAAGCGACAGCCAGATCCCACGTGTGGTGGCCCGGTATTGACTCTGACTTAGAGTCCTGTGTACGGCAATGCAGTGTGTGTGCTCAGTTGAGCAACGCGCCCAGAGAGGCACCATTAAGTTTGTGGTCCTGGCCCTCCAGACCATGGTCGAGGATCCATGTCGACTATGCGGGCCTGTTTCTCGGTAAAATGTTCCTGGTGGTGGTAGATGCTTTTTCAAAATGGATTGAATGTGAAATAATGTCGGGAAGCACCGCCACCGCCACCATTGGAAGCCTGAGGGCCATGTTTGCCACCCACGGCCTGCCTGACATCCTGGTCAGTGACAACGGGCCATGTTTCACCAGTACCGAATTTAAAGAATTCATGACACGCAATGGGATCAAATATGTCACCTCGGCCCCGTTTAAACCAGCCTCCAATGGGCAGGCAGAGCAGGCAGTACAAACAATCAAACAGAGCCTTAAACGAGTCACAGAATGCTCACTTCAAACCCTCCTGTCCCGAGTACTGCTCAGCTACCACACGAGACCCCACTCGCTCACAGGGGTGCCCCCGGCTGAGTTACTCATAAAAAGGACACTTAAAACCAAACTCTCGCTGGTTCACCCCAACCTGCATGATCAGGTAGAGAGCAGGCGGCAGCAACAAAATGTAAATGATGGTCGCGCCTCTGTGTCACGGGAAATTGATCTGAATGACCCTGTGTATGTGCTAAACTATGGACATGGTCCCAAGTGGATCGCGGGCACGGTGATAGCTAAAGAAGGGAGTAGGGTGTTTGTAGTCAAACTAGACAATGGACAAATTTGCAGAAAGCACTTGGACCAAACGAGGCTGCGGTTCACAGACTGCCCTGAACAACCCACAGCAGACACCACCTTTTTCGAGCCCACAACACACACCCAAAGGATCAACGACACCATGCCAGGCCAGGAAATTGAACCCATCACGCCCAACAGCCCAGCAAGGCCAGGCTCACCCAGCAGCCCTGCAGGGCCAACAACACGCCAGCCCAGCGAGCGCACAGCCAACACACCAGAACAGACATTTGTACCGAGGCGGTCCACCAGGGAAAGAAAGGCTCCCGACCGCCTCACCTTGTAAATAGTTTTCACTTTGACTTTGGGGGGGAGTGATGTTGTGTATCTGTAAAGCATGCACTCCCATGTTCCGCCACCAGGGAACGCATCCCCTGAAGTCCCAAGGGATCCCAGCATCCCTTGGGAGCACTGTATATAAGCCGGCCCCAAAGGCCTGTTCCTCACTCTGGAGTGTCTTAATAAATACTGAGGTCACTGTTACTTTAACCTCCCTGTGTGCAGCCTCATCTGTGTTAGGAACACAATACAATCCATTTGGAATACGCATCTCCAACCACAAGGAACATTTTACCCAAAAACGGGCCTGCATAGTCGACATGGACCCTGGACCATGATTTGGAGGGCCAAGACCATAAACTTAGTGGCACCTCCCTAGGTGCATTGCTTAACTGTGAGCATGTGTTACATCTGTGCACGCAGGACTCAAATCCCACACATGGGATCTGGCTATCGCTTTCATCATTACGATGCCTGGGTGGGTACTGTGGAGGTCACTGATGAAAGTGTCTCAGCCCTTCTTGGGGACCACTACCAAATTACCCACAGAAGGCAGTCTGCCTGTATAGACATTTCATCTTTGCGCCGCTGGTACGGCCATATCTCTTCCTGGATTTCCACTGGGACATTGGACCAGCTCCCATGAAGCACACAATTTTTTATTCGGCACAGTAAGGGGTCCTGGCTGGTCCAGGTTCTAATCTGTCGGGCTGTGACGGGTGATTGCTCACTCTCTAATGCTTCCATAACCATGACTAAATTTGCGGGCTGCGCCATAGAAACATAGAAACATAGAAAATAGGTGCAGCAGTAGAACATTCAGCCCTTCGAACATGCAACACCATCAATAAGATCATGGCTGATCATTCTCTCAGTGGCCTCTTCCTGCTTTCTCTCCATTCCCCTTGATCCCCTTAGCCGTAAGGGCCATATCTAACTCCCTCTTGAATATATCCAATGAACTGGCATCAACAACTCTCTGCGGATGAGAATTCCACAGGTTAAAAACACCCTGACCGAAGAAGTTTCTCCTCATCTCAGTCCTAAATTGCCTACCCCTTATCCTAAGACTGTGTTCCCTGGTTCTGGACTTTCCCAACATCGGGAACATTCTACCCGCATCTAATCTGTCCCATCCCGTCAGAATCTTGTATGTTTCTATGAGATCCCCTCCCATCCTCCGAAACCCCAATGTATAAAGGCCCACTTGATCCAGTCTCTCCTCATATGTCAGTCTAGCCATCCCGGGAATCAGTCTGGTGAACCTTCGCTGCACTCCCTCAATAGCAAGAATGTCCTTCCTCAGATTAGGAGATCAAAACTGAACACAATATTCCAGGTGAGGCCTCACCAAGGCACTGTACAACGGCAGTAAGACCTCACTGCTCCTCTACTCAAATCCTCCAGTTATGAAGGCCAACATACCATTTGCCTTCTTCACCGCCTGCTGTACCTGTATGCCAACTATCAATGACTGATGAACCATGAGATCCAGGTCTCGTTGCAGTTCCCCTTTTCCTAATCTGCCACCATTCAGATAATATTCTGTCTTCGCGTTTTTGCCCCCAAAGTGGATAACCTCACATTTGTCCACATTATACTGCATCTGCTATGCATTTGCCCACTCACCTAACCTGTCCATGTAACACTGCAGCCTCTTAGCGTCCCCTTCACAGTTCACACCGCCACCCAGTTTAGTGTCATCTGCAAACTTGGAGATATTACACTCAATTCCTTCATCTAAATCATTGATGTCTAATTTAAATAGCTGGGGTCCCAGTACTGAGCCCTGCAGCACTCCACTAGTCACTGCCTGCCATTCTGGAAAGGTCCAGTTTATCCCGACTCTCTGCTTCCTGTCTGCCAACCAGTTCTCTATCCACATCAGTATATTACCCCAATACCATGTGCTTTGATTTTGCACACCAATCACTTGTGTGGGACCTTGTCAAAAGCCTTTTGAAAGTCCAAATACTCCACATCCACTGGTTCTCCCTTGTCCACTCTACGAGTTACATCCTCAAAAAATTCCAGAAGATTTGTCAAGCATGATTTCCCCTTCATAAATCCATGCTGACTTGGACCTTTCCTATCACTGCTCTCTAAATGCGCTTCTATTTCATCCTTAATAATTGATTCCAACATTTTCCCCATCACTGATGTCAGGCTAACCGATCTATAATTACCTGCTTTCTCTCTCGCTCCCTCTTTAAAAACGGTGTTACAGTAGCTACCCTTCAGTCCATAGGAACTGATTCAGAGTTGATAGACTGTTGGAAAATGATCACCGCTATTTCTAGGGCCACTTCCTTAAGTACTCTGGGATGCAGACTATCAGGCTCCGGGGATTTATCGGCCTTCAACCCCATCAATTTCCCTAACACAATTTCCCGCCTAATAAGGATATCCTTCAGTTCCTCTTCACTAGACCCTCGATCTCCTAGTACTTCCGGAAGGCTATTTATGTCTTCCTTCGTGAAGACAGAACCAAAGTATTTGTTCAATTGGTCTGCCATTTCTTTGTTCCCCATTATAAATTCACCTGAATCCGACTGCAAGGGACCTACGTTTGTCTTCACTAATCTTTTTCTCTTCACATATCTATCGAAGCTTTTGCAGTCAGTTTTTATGTTCCCGGCAAGCTTCTTCTCGTACTCTATTTTCCCCCTCTTAATTAAACCCTTTGTCCTCCTCTGCTGAATTCTAAATTTCTCCCAGTCCTCAGCTTTGCTGCTTTTTCTGGCCAATTTATATGCCTCTTCCTTGGATTTAACACCATCCTTAATTTTCCTTGTTAGCCACGGTTGAGCCACCTTCTCCGTTTTATTTTTACTCCAGACAGGGATGTACAATTGCTGAAGTTTATCCATGTGATCTTTAAATGTTTGCCATTGCCTATCCACCGTCAACCCTTTAAGTATCATTTGCCTGTCTATTCCAGCCAATTCACGTCTCAAACCATCGAAGTTACCTTTCCTTAAGTTCAGGACCGTAATTAATTAACTGTGTCACTCTCCATGCTTATAAAGAATTCTACCATGTTATGGTCACTCATCCCCAAGGGGCCTCGCACAACAAGATTGCTAATTAGTCCTTTCTCATTACACATCCCTAATACATTCCAGGAAATCCTCCTCCACCACATTGCTACCAGTTTGGTTAGCCCAATCAATATGTAGATTAAAGTCACCCATGATAACTGTTGTACCTTTATTGCATGCATCCCTAATTTCTTGTTTGATGCTGTCCCCAAGCTTACTACTACTGTTTGGTGGTCTGTACACAATTCCCACTAGCGCTTTCTGCCCTTTGGTATTCCGTAGCTCCATCCATACCGATTCCGCATCATCCAAGCTAATGTCCTTTTTTACTATTGCATTAATTTCCTCTTTAACCAACAATGCCACCTCGCCTCCTTTTCCTTTGTCTCTCCTTCCTAAATGTTGAATACCCATGTATGTTGAGTTCCCAGCCTTGGTCACCCTGGAGCCATGTCTCCGTGATGCCAATTACATCATACCCGTTAACTGCTATCTGCGCAGTTAATTTGTCCACCTTATTCCGAATACTCCTCGCATTGAGGCACAGAGCCTTCAGGCTTGTCTTTCCAACACACTTTGCCCCTTTAGAATTTGGCTGTAATGTGGCCCTTTTTATTTTTTGCCTTAGGTTTATCTGCCCTCCACTTTTACTTTTCTTCTTTGTATCTTTTGCTTCTGCCCCCATTCTACTTCCCTCTGTCTCCCTGCATAGGTTCCCATCCCCCTGCCATATTAGTTTAACTCCTCCCCAACAGCACTCGCAAGCACTCGCCCTAGGACATTGGTTCCGGTCCTGCCCTGATACAGACCGTCCGGTTTGTACTGGTCCCACCTCCCCCAGAACCGGTTCCAATGTCCCAGAAATTTGAATCCCTCCCTTCTGCACCACTCCTCAAACCACGTATTCATCTGAGCTATCCTGCGATTCCTACTCTGACTAGCACATGGCACTGGTTGCAATCCTGAGATTACTACTTTTGAGGTCCTACTTTTTAATTTAGCTCCTAGCTCCCTAAATTCGTCTTGGAGGACCTCATCCCGTTTTTTACTTATATCGTTGGTACCTATATGTACCATGACAGCTGGCTGTTCACCCTTCCTTTTCAGAATGCCCTGCACCCGCTCCGAGACATCCTTGACCCTTGCATCAGGGAGGCAACATACCATCCTGGAGTCTCGGTTGCGGCCGCAGAAACGTCTATCTACTCCCCTTACAATTGAATCCCCTATCACTATAGCTCTCCCACTCTTTTTCTTGCCCTCCTGTGCAGCAGAGCCACCCACGTTGACATGAATTTGGCTGCTGCTGCCCTTACCTGATGAGTCATCTGCCCCAACAGTACCAAAGCGGTGTATCTGTTTTGCAGGGGGATGACCGCAGGGGACCCCTCCACTACCTTCCTTGCACTGCTCTTCCTGTTGGTCACCCATTCCCTATCTGGCTGTGTACCCCTTACCTGCGGTAAGACCAACTCACTAAACATGCTATTCACGTCATTCTCAGCATCGTGGATGCTCCAGAGTACATCTACCCGCAGCTCCAATTCCGCAATGCGATCCGTCAGAAGCTGCAGGCAGATGCAATACCCTCACACGTAGTTGTCAGGGACACCGGAAGCGTCCCTGACTTCCCACATAGTACAGGAGGAGCATAACACGTGTCCGAGCTCTCCTGCCAGGACTTAACCCTTAGATTAGCTTAATTTGGCAACAATGCTAAAGGTTACTTACTGATAAAGAAAAGAAGAAGAAAAACTGCTCACCAATCACCAGCCAATCACTTACCCCCTTGGCTGTGACGTCACCTTTCGATTTCTTTCTACTTCTTTTTTGCCTCCCTGCTGTAGCTGCACTGGCTGGCTGCTCTGAACATCCCGTATACCCGACTGCTGAGAATTTACAGGCCGCTGCCTCCTCGAACTCCCGCCTCTCTGAACCTTTCCACCCCTATGGTGGACAATGACAGCCTACTGAGAGCATCGGCACAGTTTTCTGTGCGTGGCCTGTGGCGGATGGCGTAGTTGTATGCGGACAATGTGAGCGCCCATCTCTGAATGCGGGCCGATGCATTCGTATTTATCCCCTTACTCGCGGAAAATAGGGATATTAGTGGCTTATCGTAAGTTTCCAATTCAAATTTTCACCCAAACAGATATTGATGCATTTTCTTTACCCCATAGACACACGCTAATGCTTCTTTTTCAATCATGCTGTAGGCTCTCTCAGCCTTAGACAGACTTCTGGATGCATCAGCAACCGGTTACAGTTTCCCGAAATAATTAGCTTGTTGCAATATACACTCGACTCCGTACGACGGCACATCACATGCTAGTACCAAACGCTTACATGGATCATACAACACAAGCAATTTGTTTGAGCATAACAATTTTCTAGCTTTTACAAAGGCATTTTCTTGGCTTTTGCCCCATGCCCATTCGTCTCCTTTACGCAGTAAGGCGTGCAGTGGTTCTAACAGTGTGTTGAGACCCGGTAAGAAGTTACCAAAGTAGTTCAGGAGTCCTAGAAATGACTGCAGCTCTGTCATGTTCTGTGGCCTTGGTGCGTTCTCGATTGCCTCTGTCTTCGAATCGGTGGGCCTGATGCCGTCCGCCGTGATTCTTCTCCCCAGGAACTCCACTTCAGGTGCCAGGAAAACGTACTTCAAGCATTTTAACCTGAGCCCCACGCAGTTGAGTCGACTAAGAACCTCCTCCAGGTTCTGCAGGTGCTCGACTGTGTCCCGACCTGTAACCAAGATGTTGTCCTGGAAGACCACGGTGCGCGGGACCTACTTCAGCAAGCTTTCCATGTTCCTCTGGAATATCGCCGCGGCTGATCGAATCCCAAATGGTCATCTGTTGTAAATGGTGAGGCCCTTCGATGATTCCTCCAGCTCCTGGGTCATGTAGGCCGCGGTCAAATCCAGCTTCGTGAACATTGTTCCTCCTGCCAGCGTGGAAAAAAGGTCGTCAGCCTTTGGAAGTGGGTATTGCTCCTGCAGGGAGAAACAATTGATAGTTACTTTGTAATCACCACAGATTCTGACGGTGCCGTCTCCCTTGCGGACTGGAATAATCGGTCTGGTTCACTTGTTGAATTCGATCGGCGAAATGATACCCTCTCTTTGCAGCCGCTCTAGCTCGATTGCTACCCTTTCTCTCATCATGTATGGTACTGTTCTCACCCTGTAATGGATGGGTCACGCTCCCGGAATCAGGTGGATCTGCACTTTTGCTCCTTGGAACTTCCCCATGCCTGGATCAAACAGCGAAGGGAACTTATTTAAGACCTGGGCATACAAAGTGTCGTCAGCAGATGAGAGCGCTCAGACGTTGACCCAGTTCCAGCGTATCTTTCCCAGCCAGGTCCTGCCGAGCAGCATGGGACCATCGCCCGGTACCACCCAGAGTAGTAGCTTGTGCACCGCTCCATCGTAGGAGACCTTTACAGTAGCACTGACAATTATGGGAATCAGTTCCTTTGTGTAAGTTCTCAGTTTCGTGCGAATGGGAGTCAAGACTCGCCTTGAGGCCTTGCTGCACCACAATTTTTCGAAAGTCTTTTTGCTAATAATGGACTGGCTTGCGCCCGTGTCTAGCTCCATTGACACCAGGAGTCCATTTAATTCAACCTTCAGCATTATCGGGGGACACTTTGTGGTAAATGTGTGCATGCCATATACCTCTGCCTCCTTGGTCAGAGGCTCTGGTTCATCGTGATCTGCCATGGATCTGGCGACCTCTGCAACATGGTGGTTTGCAGGATTAACTGGGTTTGCAGCTCGCCTTCACATCCGTTGGAGGTGTCCCATTGTTCCACAGCCCTTTGAAGCGGCATGACTAGAAACGATGATCGCCCCCGCAGCGCCAACAAGGTGTTAATGGCCTTGCATTCATCTCTCTTGATGGTGGACTCTAAGACATTTGCGGACATGCAGCTGCAGACATGTGGGGCCTGCCCTGTATGTTGCGATTTGAAAACAACATCACTTTATTCACAGTACTTGGAGCAGCACTTGTGTGCTGAGAGATTTGCTTAGTATTGTCACTGATGGCATTGAACGCCTGGGCTATCGCTATGGCCTTACTCACGGTTGGGGTCTCTACAGTCAAAAGTTTGTGAAGTATCATTTCATGGCCAATGCCAAGTACAAAAAAGTCTCTGAGCATGTGCTCCAAATGTCCTTCAAATTCGCACTGTCCTGCAAGGCGTCTTAACTCGGCGATATAACTCGCCACTTACTGGCCTTCAGACCTTTTGTAGGTGTAGAACCGATACCTCGCCATCAGAACACTTTCCTTCATGTTCAGATACTTCCAGACCAGTGTGCACAGATCATCATATGATTTCTCTGTGGTTTTCGCTGGAGCAAGAAGATTTTTCATGAGGCCATACGTTGGTGCCCCGCAGACAGTGAGGAGAATCGCCCTTCATTTTGCAGTGTTCGCTTCTCCTTCCAGCTCATTGACCACGAAGTATTGGTCAAGTCGCTCCATGAAGGTTTCCCAATCATCTCCCTCCGAGAATTTCTCCAGGATGCCCACTGTTCTCTGCATCGTTGGGTTCGTCATTTGTATCTCGTCGCCAGTTGTTATGTATGAATAAGGAGTCTGACTGGATACTGTGAGCGCAAAGTAAAGTGTGACCGTAGTCTTTTATTGCAGGTCTCCAGAGTGCCTCTCCAGCCTGTGAGGCCTCCTTAAGTACCTGTGCTCCCAAGGGATTGTGGGATCCCTTGGGACTCCAGGGGGTGAGCCCTCTGGTGGCTGTACAAGGTATATACAAGTTTACATATATAACACAAAGTACTTGAGACGATTATCCAGGAATTGAAATCAGCGAAGTTCTATTCACTATTTGGCAGATGACACACACTCAGATCAGTTGACATTTGTCGTCCGCTATGTTCTACCGACTGGCCCTGAGGAAAGGTTCCTAAAATTCTTGCCGATAATCGGTCATACTGGACAACAAATAGCAGAAATAATACTGACCTTTCTGGATGAAAACAGGATCAACATACAAAATTGTCGCAATCTTCTGATAATGCTTCAAATATGAGTGGAAAATACATTGGTGTCCAAACTATCATCAAAGACCAATGCCCATATGTGATGTTTATACCATGCACAGCACATCCACTCAACCTTATGGGAAAAAACAGTGCCGAATGCAGCCCAGTGATCACCAGATTTTTTGACATTGTACAAAAGTTGTACACTTTTCTCGCTGCATCGACGTATCGTGGCAACTGCTTTATGAAAAACTAAAGCCTTTAGGGCTGTTTGTCGTCAAACAGCTTTCTGCTACTCAATGGTCAGCAAGGTATGAAGCAGTGTCAGCCCTGCTCAAAGGTTACACTCCCATATGCAAAGTGTTGGAATCCCTGGCAACTGACATGGAACAGAAAGTTGAATGCCAAAATGAATCTCGTTGATCTTTGACAAACTGGGTGAACTGGAATCAGCTATTCTCATTGTTATTTGGAAAACAGTCTTGAAGCGCTTTCACCTGACCAATCTCTCGCTTCAAGAGACTGGTTTGAATCTGAATGTCATGGTGCCCTTACTTGAGTCCATTGTTGATTTTTTCAAGACCCAGCAGAGAGTTTGAGGACTTCGAAGACCTGGGGATTAAACTGTGTGGCCACGAGTACAATTCAGCTCCGGGTACACAACTGCCGCTATGACGATGGAGATACTGAAAACACTGTGCTGTCACCGAAGGAGAAATTCAAAACTGAAGTGTTCCTTGTCATCATTGATCAACGAATCGCTTCCTTGAAACAGCGCCTTGAAGCATACAAGGAAATTTACTGTATGTTTGGATTCCTGTCCAAGCTAGCCACTCTCTCGACTCATGAGATCAAACAAGCCGCAGCAAATCTTGCCCGCTCCTATCCCAAAGATCTGGAACCTATGATTGAAAGTGAATGAATTCAGTTTTCTAGCTTGGTGGTATCCTCAACGTAGCTTCAAACCTCAATTTGTGACAGACAAACTAAGTCAGCAGAGCTGAGAATGTATCAATTCCTCCATACACACGCCCCCACCCAAACCTTTTCTAATATTGAAATAGCTCTTCAGATATATCTGTCGATGATGGTATCAAATTGCAGTAGTGAGAGGTCCTTCTCGAAACTAAAACTCAGCAAGGATGAGGTCAGGAACTGAATGGGACAAGATCGACTTAATAGTCTTTCAATCATGAGCATCGAGAGCGAAGTACTGAGAGGACTTGACTTCTCGAAAATAATTGACGAGTTTAGCCGACAAAGATCTAGGAAAAGAGCAATGTAATTAATGTTATACTTATAGTTGCCTCTGTGGAGAAAATGGAATGCAAATGACAAAAGATGGTCTTCCAAAACAATTGCGTTGTCTTGTTCTAAATTGTTGTCATTGTCGATTTTGTTTCAAAATGTAAGGATTTTTTTTAATTAAAGCGTTATTTACTGTTTATACAGGGTTTCATCAAGGTATCGATTTGATTATTTGGAAACATAATAAAACATTAAATGAGTGTCGTCATAGTATCAATGAGAACATAACCTGAGATGTAGACCTGATCTGACCTTGACCTGATGCTAACTCACTACAGTGCCCTGTGACTTAACTCACTAATGTTATTCACTGCAGAATGTGAATGGGAGTAGGGAGCCCATGGCCGGGGTACTGCCCAAAGCCTGAAGCACCCTTAATCTGTCCCTGGGCTGTTAGTCCCATTGATAGCCAATTGGATATCATGATTGGCACTTGGAAAAGTATGAGCGAATAACTGAAATTCACAATGGATTTGTATCAGGTAAATCATGTTTGAGTTCTTTGATGAAGTAACGGAGAGGGTTGTTGAGCATAGTATGGTTAATGTTGTGTTTGTAGACTCTCAAAAGTCGTTTGATAAAAGTATCACACAATAGACTTGTTAACAAAATTAAAGCCTGTGGGATTCATAGGCAGTCC
This sequence comes from Pristiophorus japonicus, assembly GCF_044704955.1. Taxonomy (NCBI): domain Eukaryota; kingdom Metazoa; phylum Chordata; class Chondrichthyes; family Pristiophoridae; genus Pristiophorus; species Pristiophorus japonicus. The sequence continues at coordinate 401,569,105 of NC_091977.1, read as the reverse complement.
CTCGAAATCGAGGAAGACTTGCTTCCACTCTAAAAGTGAGTTCTTAGGTGACTGAAGAGTCCAATACGGAAATTACAATCTCTGTCACAGGTAGGATAGACAGGCGTTGAAGGAAAGGGTGGGTGGGGTGTCTGGTTTGCCGCACGCTCCTTCTGCTGCCTGCGCTTGTTTTCTGCATGCTCTCAGCAACGAGACTCGAGGTACTCAGCGCCCTCCCAGATGCTCTTCCTCCACTCAGAACATAGAACATTAGCACATAGAAATTTAAAGCGCAGAAGGAGGCCATTTCAGCCCATCATGTAAATGCCGGCCGACAAAGAGCCGCATGGCCCTCGGTCAACAGCCATAAAGGTTACATATAAACCTATGAACAATGAACAATGGCGGATTGGAAAAGAACACCCAACCCAACCAGTCCGCCCCACACAACTGCAACACCCCTTACACTAAAACATTCTACACTCCACCCCAACCAGAGCCATGTGATCTTCTGGGAGAGGCAAAAACCAGATAAAAACCCAGGCCAATTGGGGGAAAAAAAATCTGGGAAAATTCCTCTCCGACCCATCCAGGCGATCGAAACTAGTCCAGAAGATCATCCTGGCCATATTCGATTCCCTGCAGTACTTACCATTATATCTGCGCTGACCAACAAGAAGTTAGCCAGTCTAATCCCAATTACCAGCTCTAGGTCCATAACCCTGCAGGTTACAGGTTACGGCACTTTAAGTGCCCATCCAACCATCTCTTAAAAGTGGTGAGGGTTTCTGCATCCACCACTCTTCCAGGCAGTGAGTTCCAGATCCCCACAACCCTCTGTGTAAAGAAGCCCCTCCTCAAATCCCCCCTAACCTTCCACCAACCACCTTAAAACTATGCCTCCTCATAATAGGCCCCTCCACCAATGGAAATAAACTCTTACTATCCATTATGTCCAGGCCCCTCAATATTTTGTACACTTCAATGAGGTCTCCTCTCAACCTCCTCTGTTCCAATGAAAACAAACCCAGCCTATCCAATCTATCCTCATAACTAAGATTCTCCATTCCAGGCAGCATCCTAGTAAATCTCCTCTGCACCCTCTGTAGTGCAATCACGTCCTTCCTATAATGCGGTGACCAGAACTGCACACGTACTCCAGCTATGGCCTAACCAAAGAATTATACAATTTAAGCATAACCTCCCTGCTCATATTCTATGCCTCGGCCAATAAAGGCAAGCATTCCGTATGCCTTCTTAACCACCTTATCCACCTGGCCTGCTACTTTCAGGGGATCTGTGGATCAATGGTGGAGCTTTGGAGGCGTGGCCTATTCAGTTGGAGCTCTGTTGCTGTGAGAGAAGGAACTCCCTGCTGTTGCTCCTGTCTGGGAGGCCTTGAGTGAGCCCTGTGAAACAGCCCAGGAAGAGGAGGAAGAGGCTTTCTACATTCCAATCCATCCAGAGGGAGAGGAGGAGAGCGGAAAATTCAACAACCTTTAATACTGCTGCAGAGAGTTGGAGAGAGGGGGAAAAAAGAACAACTATCCAGTGTGGAAGGAGGGAGAAACTTCATCAAGCAAAGGTGGGTGTGTTTTGGTGCATTCCCCTAAAGACTTTGTTGTATCGGTGGGTATGCTAGAGGGCCGGAACATCGCGGGGGGTGTGTGTGTGTGGAAGTGTGTGTGGGGGTCTTGCTTACAGCTAGACCCCACACACCACTGAAGCACCCCTCCCCCATTGCCTAGCCTGGGATAGCTGGAGCGACCTGGCTGAAGAACTATTAATCACCTATTTAACATCGTTGGGAGTGTGTGCCTGGGTGGCTCCAGCTGTCCCAGGTGAAGACATCTTCTCCCCCCACCCGAAGACCATCTACAAAGACTGTGTTTGTTTTTCCATCATCTGGGGAGTGCACCCCAAGAAAAACACCCACCCATCGCTGTGAGGGGAGACCTGCCCTCGCAGCTTCCCTCTTTCCCACCCCCTCTCTCTTTCGCTCTCTCTCTCTGTCTCTCCCCTCTCTCTCCGAGAGCCCCTTTCCTCCTAATTGGAAAACCAATTAAGACAACTGAGCAGAGGGAGCAAGGCCCCTCCCCAATTGTCAACTAGGGGAGAGGTGTGCCTCTTTTAGAGCTCCCTCTGTTCAAACACCAACGAGGCCATTTAAGACCATTAAGGCCTGTGACTTTGGGGTGGGTGTGGCCCTTAAAGGGACCCCGTGATGGCGACCCCATCCACGCCAGTGGCAGGGCCAGCAAAAACATATGCGCAGGCGGCGTCCACATCCACGGCGCCTCCTGTGGACGAGGTTGACGGGACTGGCTCTGCAAGGGCCAGGCATGGAGGTCGTCCTCTCGGCTTACGCCGATGATGTGCTCCTCGCGGTAGAGGATCCCGCTGACCTGCGGAGGATGCGTGAGTGCCAGGAGATTTACTCGGCCGCATCCTCTGCCAGGATCAACTGGGAGAAATGTTCCGGACTCCTGGTGGGTCAGTGGTGGGTGGACTCCCTGCCGGAGGAGCTCAGGCCTTTTGCCTGGAGCACGACCCATCTCCTCTATCTGGGAGTCTACCTTAGCCCCGATGAGGAAGCCTGGCCGGCGAACTGGCAAGAGCTGGAGGTCAAGGTCGCCGCTCGCCGAGGGCGCTGGACAGGACTGCTCCGAGTGCTGTCCTACAGGGGTCGAGCGCTAGTCATAAACCAGCTGGTGGCCGCCATGTTGTGGTACTGGCTGGTCACTTTGACCCCTCCCCCTGCGTTTGTCACCAAGATACAGAAGAAGCTGGTGGACTTCTTCTGGAACAACAGGAAGCACTGGGTCTCTGCCGCGGTCTTGAGTCTCCCGCTTGGGGAGGGCAGTCAGTCGTTGGTGTGCGTCAGCGCCCAGCTCGCGACTTTCTGTCTTCAGACCCTGCAGAGATACCTTTACGTCGAGCCCCCTCCTAGGTGGTGCGCTCTGGTGACGTATTTCTTCCGCCAGCAGCACGGCCTCAATTACGACACGCAGCTCCTGTTTGTGAACTTGGGGGTGTCAGGACCGCCTTCCAGGAGCTGCCTGTCTTTTACAAGGAACTCACCAGGGTCTGGAACAAAGTCTCCACCAAGCGCAGCTCTCCACCGGCTGGAGTGGCGGCTGTCCTGCAGGAGCCGCTGCTCGGGAATCCGAACCTCCACGACCGAGGTTTTAGGTGGCGGTCAGACGAGAGGGCTGTGGCTGGTGAGGTGACCAGGGTCAGGGACCTGCTCGATGGCGGAGGAGCGGGCTGGATGGCGCCAGACACGCTGGCGCGGCGCCTAAATTCCGCAAACGTCCGCCGCGCGGCCGATGCCATCGAGTCGTTAAAAACAGCTCTGGGCCCCGACTCCATTAGGTGTGTCGAGGAGGCTCAAGCACGTGGGGAGATCCCGTCCGAACTGACCCCCGTCCGGACGGAATTCCTCATCGGCGCCAAACCCCGGAACCTCCCTCAGGAGCCGGCGCCTCACAACTTGAGTCGCCTCGAGGAAATCCCCTCCGTGCCTTTCAGTTCCGCGTGGAGGGGTTTCCTGTACAGGCTGCTCCTGCACACTCTCAACTTTGCCATCCTCGCCTGCCGTCCGGACACGCCATGGCGTAACATCTTGCCGTCCGGAGGAGGCGGGGGTCCCCGATGGAGGGCACTCTACGCGGGAGTCCTCCCACTATTTATAGGGGACTTGGCCTGGAGGGTGGTGCACGGAGCAGTGCCGTGCAATAAATTTTTAAGCTGGTTCACGGGCTCCCAGGCCGCCTGCAATTTCTGCAGTCTGGAAAAGTCCGTGTTCCATGTTTTTATGGAATGCACAAGGTTGCAGCCCCTGTTTTATTATTTAAAGGGGCTGCTCCTGAAATTCTGGCTGCACTTCAGTCCCACACTCCTGATCTTTGGGCATCCTTTGCGGAGGGGAGCGGGTAGGTCTGAGGGCCTCCTCGTAGGACTGCTCCTGGGCATGGCCAAGGGTGCCATCAGCCGGTCCAGGCAGCGGGCGGTCGAGGGAGTCGTTCAACCTGACTGCCTGCCTCTCTTCCGCGTGTACATCCGCGCCAGGGTGTCCTTGGAGATGGAGCACGCGGTGTCCACCGGTACGTTCGCGGCCTTCCGCGAGAGGTGGGCACCGGAGGGACTGGAGTGCATCATCACGCCCGGCAACCAAATTTTAATTTGATTTTATGTTTTAAAGTTTAATTTGTTTTAATTGCCGGTGTTTTTAGTGTCCCCCTCCCCTTTTATAGGGGGCACTTGGAGAAAAAAAAAAATATGATTTTAGTGCCCAAAAAAAAACTTTAAAAAAAACAAAAACACAAAAAAAAACAAAAAAAACACAAAAAAGGGCCTTGTAAATGTTTGGTGTGCCCCCCAGATCGGGGGGACACGATTTAAGGATTAATGTTTTAGTTTCCTCCCAAAAGAGTTCTGTGGAAAAGCAGTCCAAGGTCCCTTTGTTCATCTGCACTATAAAGTGGCCTACCGTTTAATGTGTATACCCTTTCCTTATTAGCCCTCCCAAAGTGCATTACTTCACACTTCTGTGAATTAAATTCCATTTGCCACTGCTCTGCCCACCTGACCAGTAGATTGATATCCTCCTGCAGTCCATGATTTTCCTCTTCATTATCAACCACACAGCCAATTTTAGTGTTGTCTGCAAACTTCTTAATCATACTCCCTATATTCAAATCTAAATCGTTGATATATACCACAACAAGCAAGGGACCCAGTACTGAGCCTTATGGAACCCCACTGGAAACATCCTTCCAGTCACAAAAACATCCATCGACCATTATCCTTTGCTTTCTACCTCTAAGCCAAGTTTGGATCCAACTTGCCACTTTGCCCTGGATCCCATGGGCTTTAACTTTCGTGACCAGTCGACCATGTAGACCTTATCAAAAGCTTTGCTAAAGTCCATATACAATATATCGTATGCACTACCCTCATCGACCCACTTGGTTCCCTCCTCAAAAAATTCAGTCAGGTTAGTTAAACATGATCTTCCCTTAACAAATCCGTGCTAACTGTCCCTAATTAATCCTCGCCTTTCCAAATGTAGATTTATCCTGCCTTTCAGGATTTTTTCCAATAATTTTCCCACCACTGAGGTTAGACTGACAGGCCTGTAATTACTCGGCCTATCCCTTTTTTCCCTTCTTAAACAAGGGTACTACATTAGCAGTCCTCCGGCACCATGCCCAAATCCAAAGAGGACTGAAAAATGATGGTCAAGGCCTCTGCTATTTCCTCTTTTACTTCGCTCAACAGCCTGGGACGCATTTCATCCGGGCGTGGGGACTAATCTACTTTCAAAGATGCTAAACCCCTTAATACTTCCTCTCTCACTATATTTATTTCATCCAGAATATCATCATCATCATAGGCAGTCCGTCAGGATCAAGGAAGACTTGCTTCCACTCTTAACATGAGTTCTTAGGTGGCTGTACAGTCCAATACGAGAACCACTGTTTCTGTCACAGATAGGACAGATAGTCGTTGAGGGAAAGAGTGGGCAGAGAGCCTGGTTTGCCGCTCCTTCCACTGCCTGTGCTTGATTTCTGCATGCTCTCGGCGACAATACTCGAGGAGCTCAGCGCCCTCCCGAATGCACTTCCTCCACTTAGGGTGGTCTATGGCCAAGGACTCCCAGATGTCAGTGGGGATGTCGCACTTTATCATGGAGGCTTTGAGGGTGTCATTGTAACGTTTCCTCTGCCCGCCTTTGGCTCATTTGCCCTGGATGAGTTCTGAGTAGAGCGCTTGCTTTGGTAGTCTCGTGTCTGGCATGCAAACTATGTGGCCTGCCCAATGGAGCTGATCAAGTGTGGTCAGTGCTTCAATGCTGGGGATGTTGGCCTGGACGAGGACGCTAATGTTTGTGCGTCTGTCCTCCCAGAGGACTTGCAGGATCTTGCGGAGACATCGCTGGTGGTATTTCTCCAGTGACTTGAGGTGTCTACTGTATATGGTCCATGTCTCTGAGCCATACAGGAGGACGGGTACTACTATGGCCCTGTAGACCATGAGCTTGGTGACAGTTTTGAGAGACTGATCTTCAAACACTTTTTTCCTCAGGCGGCCGAAGGCTGCACTGGCGCGCTGGAGGCAGTGTTGGATCTCATCATCAATACCTGCTCTTGTTGATAAGAGGCTCCCGAGATAGGGAAAGTGGTCCACGTTGTCCAGGGCCACGCCGTGGATCTTGATGTTTGGGGGTCAGTGCTGTGCTGCAAGGACAGGCTGGTGGAGGACCTTTGTCTCACGGGTGTTTAGCGTAAGGCCCATGCTTTCATACGCCTCGGTAAATACGTCGACTATGTCCTGGAGTTCAGCCTCTGTGTGTGCACAGACGCAGGCGTCGTCCACGTACTGTAGCTTGACGACAGAGGTTGGAGTGGTCTTGGACCTGGCCTGGAGACGGCGAAGGTTGAACAGCTTCCCACTGGTTCTGTAGTTTAGCTCCACTCCAGCAGGGAGCTTATCAACTGTGAGGTGGAGCATGGCAGCGAGGAAGATTGAGAAGAGGGTTGGGGTAATGATGCAGCCCTGCTTGACCCTGGTCTGGACATGAATTGGGTCTGTGATGGATCTGTTGGTAAGGATCACGGCCTGCATGTCGTCGTGGAGCAGGCCGAGTATGGTGACATACTTTTTGGGGCATCCGAAACGGAGGAGGACACTCCATAGATCCTCGCGGTTGACAGTGTTGAAGGCCTTTGTAAGGTCGAAGAAGGCCATGTATTAGGGCTGGCGCTGTTCCTTGCATTTTTTCAGCAGCTGTCGTGCAGGAAAAGTCATGTCTGTTGTGCCCCGGGAAGTTGTTGCTGCGACTCTGGGAAGAGCTCCTCCGCCACGGGGAGGAGATGATTGAGGAGGACACTAGCGACGACTTTCCCAGTGGTTGATAGCAGGGAGATTCCTCTGTAGTTGCCGCAGTCGGACTTGTCCCCTTTTTTAAAGATGGTCACGGATCACTGCATCTCTAAGATCTCCCAGCATGCTCTCCTCCCTCCAGATGAGAGAGATGAGGTTGTGTTTTCACGCCAGTAGTGCCTCTCCACCATACTTCAGTGCCTCAGCAGGGATTCCATCCGCTCCCGTAGCCTTGTTGTTTTTTAGCTGTCTTATGGCCTTTTCTACCTCATGCAGTGTTGGGGTCTCACTGAGGTGGTGGCAGTTAGCATGCTGCAGGATGGAGTCGAGAACACTCGTGTCAAAGGCAGAGTCTCGGTTGTGGAGATCTTCGAAGTGTTTCTTCCAGCGAGCCCTGACTGCCTTGGTGTCCTTGATGAGTATTTCCCTGTTCTTGGCCAGGAATGGGGTGGGGCCTTGGGAGTTTGATCCGTATGTGGCCTTGTCTGCAGTGAAGAATCCTTGCACATCATGGCTGTCGGCCAGCTGCTGTATCTCCTGTGCTTTCTCCATCCACCACCTGTTCTTTAAGTCCCGCGTTTTTTGTTGGACCTTAGCCTGTGGTGACTGGGTGGCTGGACCTGGCTATCGGGCCTCCACCTCCTCCCCCTGGACCTCTCCTTCCCCACTGATGGCCTGGTCTTCTCTCCTCCTCCAGCACCTGGTAAGTGCAATGGCTGTGACCCCCTGCCCCCCCATTATGAACCCCAGTGCACCGCTGACCCCCCCAATGCCTGCCCCCAAACAAACCTTGGACCATCTACCACCAACGGCGCTACCCAGCGCCGAGCCTGTGGCCAACATCTCGCCGTCGGCAATTAGGCCCATATAGCAGTGCCTGGTCTCCAGTTGTCCAGGACCCCCTTGCCGCTGGACCAAGACCTCACTCAGCTAAGCCCGTGTGGTTGCCGGCATGCAACGATCACCCCACGTTAAAAGAAATTACGCACAGGCATTTTCCACTCCTCTAACATGAAGTTCTGGACTTGGAACATCAGGACCCTCATGGACAACCCCAACAGCGACAGACACGAACGCCGCACCGCCATAATTGCCCGGGAACTTAGACGCTTTGATATCGACATCGCAACCCTAAGCGAGACCCGGCGGGCAGGGGAAGGCCAGCTCAAGGAACAAGGTGGAGGTTACACCTTCTTCTGGAAAGGGAAACCAGAGGCAGAATGCCGCCTCCACGGAGTCGGCTTCGCCATCAAAAACGAGCTGGTCGACCGCCTCAAAGACTCCCCCTGCGGGGCTAACGAACTCCTCATGACGCTTCAACTCACCCTATCCCGGAACCAGTGCGCCACAGTCATCAGTGCTTACGCCCCAACACTCGATGCAACAGATGAGGCCAAAGAGGGTTTTTACTCCAACCTCGCAAAATCCCTGACCTGCGTCCCCGCAGGCGACAAACTTCTCCTCCTCGGTGACTTCAACGCCAGGGTCAGCAGGAATACAGACCTCTGGGGAGGCGTGATTGGCAGAGAGGGGGTAGGGAAAGCCAACTCCAGCGGTACCCTACTCCTGACAAAATGTCTAGAGCATGAACTTGTCATCACCAACACTTTATTCCGCCAGAGAGACAAATACAAGGCATCGGGGTAACACCCTCACTCCAAGCATTAGCACCTGCTCGACTATGTCATCGTCCGAGCTAGGGATCGCAAAGATGTGCACATCACCCATGCCATGACATGAGCTGACGACTGCTGGATGGACCACCGCCTAATCAGATCCATCATTGACATCAATATAGCCCCAAAGCGAAGGGGGCAGCAGAAGCTGTGTGGCAAAAAAGTCAATGCCGGGCACTTAAGGACCCAGCTAAGAGAGCTCTTTACAATCAGCACCTCACAGCTAACCTGCGTGCCTTGATGACCCTGAGACGTGAAATGCCCACAGCGCATGGTCTGCCCTCCAGGCCTCCATAACCATTGTCTGCAAGGAGACGTTCGGTCACTCAACCAGGAAACACCAGGACTGGTTTGATGAGAATGATCAGGAGATTCAAGAACTAATAGACTGCAAATGCAGGGCATTTCTGAGCCTTAAACAGCAACCCAACTTGGAAGCAGCAAAGCAGCATTACAGACGGCTAAAGGCTAAGGTCCAACAAAAAACCCGGGACCTAAAGAACAAGAATATCACACTCCTCCTCGAGAGCAGTATCTGCATTGCCCCTTTCCTTTGTGAAAACAGATGCAAAGTATTCGTTAAGAACCCTACCAACATCTTCCAACCTCCACACAATGATTACCCTCATGGTCTCTAATCAGCCCTACCCTTTCTTTAGTTACCCTCTTACTCTTAATATATTTATAGAATATCTTAAGGTTTTCCTTAATTTTACTAACCAAGAATTTTTCGTGCTCTTTCTTAGCATTCCTAATATCCTTTTTAATTTTGCCTCTTAACTTTCTATATTCCTCTCAAGATTCTATAGTATTTAGCCGTTGGTATAGGACATAAGCTTCCCTTTTTTTCTTTATCCTCCCCTGTAAGACCTTAGACATCCAGGGGGCTCTAGAATTATTATTCCCACCCTTTTTCTTTAAGGGCACATGTTTGGCCTGAGCCTTCCGGATCTCTTCCTTGAATGCCTCCCACTGTTCCGACACTGATTTACCCACAAGTAGCTGTTTCCAGTCCACTGTGGCCAAATCACTCCTTAACTTAGCAAAATTAGCTTTTCCCAATTTGGGACTTTTATTCCAGACCTATCCTTGTCCTTATTCATAACCAACGAATCTGACTGAATTATGGTCACTGGCACCCAAGTGCTCTCCCACTAATACCCCTTCAACCTGCCCAGCTTCATTCCCCAAAACTAAATCCAAAACCACCCCCTCTCGTGTTGGCTTTGCTACATACTGACTAAAAACGTTCTCTTGAATGCATTTCAAGAACTCCGCACCCTCTGTACCCTTCACACTAAATTTGTCCCAATCAATATTTGGACAGTTAAAATCTCCTACTATTACTACCCTGTGGTTTTTGGACTTCACAGCAAATTGCCTACATATTTGTTCCTCTATCTCCCTCCCACTGTTTGGGGGTCTATAATACACACCCAGCAGTGTGATCGCCCCTTTTTTATTTTTCAATTTGACCCATATGGCCTCATTTGATGATCCCTCTAACATATCATCCCTCCTCACCGCTGTAATAGTTGCTTTAATCAGTACCGCAACCCCCATCCCCTCTTTACCCCCCTCTCTGCCTTGTCTAAAAATCCTGTAACTAGGAATATTGATCTGCCAAACCTGCCCCTCTTTCAGCCATGTTTCTGTAATGGCTATAATGTCATACTCCCAAGTGTCTACCCGTGCTCTTAGCTCATCCACCTTATTCGCTATACTCCTTGCATTAAAGTATATACAATTTAGCACAGGAAGAACTCATTGATTACTACTTACTAACCCTTGTTTCCTCTGTCTTACAGATTTGCTTTCTAAATTCTTGCTATCCACTTTCTGCTTTATTTCCTTCCCTATTGAATTTGTTCTCAGGTTCCCATCCCCCTACCAAGCTAGCTTAAACTCTCCTCAACAGCACTCGCAAAACTCCCCGTGAGGATATTGGCACTGTTGAGGTGCAACTCGTCCGGTTGTTAGAGGTCCCATCTCCCCCAGAAGCGGTCCCAATGCCTCAAGAATTTAAAGCCCTCCCTCCTACACCAACTCTCCAGCCACGTGTTCATCCTCTCTATCCTTCTATTCTTGTACTGATAAGCATGTGACACCGGTAGTAACCCGGAGATTACTACCTTTGAGGTCCTACCTTTTAATTTTCTTCCTAGCTCCCTGAATTCTGCCTGTAGGACCTCATCCCTCTTTTTACCTATGTCGTTGGTCCTGATATGGACCACGACCTCTAGCTGTTTACTCTTTCCCCCCAGAATGCCCTGCATCCGCTCTGTGACATCCTTGACCCTGGCACCAGGAAGGCACCATACCATTCTGGAATCACGTCTACGGCCACAGAAATGCCTGTCTGTTCCTCTACCTATAGAATCCCCTATCATTAGAGCTCTTTTATTCTTCGTCCCTCCCCCCGTGCAGCTCAGCCACCCCTGGTGCCTTGGAATTGGCTCTGGCTGCACTCCCCAGAGGCACCATCACGCTCACCGATACTCAGAAGAGAATATCAGTTGGGACGTGAGATGGACTCATGGGGGGACTCCTGCACTACCTGCCTAGCATTCTTACTACGTCTGGTGGCCACCCACTTCCCCTATGCCTGCACGCTTTTAAGCTGCGGGGTGATCACCTCCTGAAACATGCTATCCACATAGCTCTAAGCCTCGCGGATGCATCATATTGACTCCAGCTAAACTACAGAGCCAGTGGGAATCTGTTCAACCTTCATCATCTCCAGGCCAGATCCAAGACCATCCCATCCTCTGTCATCGAGCTGTAGTACGCGGATGACGCTTGCGTCTGCGCACATTCAGATGCTGAACTCCTAGTCATAGTCAACAGCTTCACCGAGGTTGGTCTTGGGTCAGGGATTCCCAGGTGTCGGTGGGGATGTTGCATTTTATCAAGGAGGCTTTGAGGGTGTCCTTGAAACATTTCCTCTGCCCACCTGGGGCTCGCTTGCCATGTAGGAGTTCCGACTAGAGCACTTGCTTTGGGAGTCTTGTGTCAGGTATGCAAACAATGTGGCCTGCCCAATGGAGCTGGTCGAATGTGGTCAGTGCTTCGATGCTGGGGATGTTGGCCTGATCGAGGATGCTAACGTTGGTGCGTCTGTCCTCCCAGGGGATTTGCAGGATCTTGTGGAGACATCGTTGGTGGTATTTCTCCAACAATTTGAGGTGTCTACTGTATATGGTCCACGTCTCTGAGCCATACAGGAGGGCAGGTATCACTACAGCCCTGTAGACCATAAACTTGGTACCAGATTTGAGGGTCTGATCTTTGAACACTCTCTTCCTCAGGCGGCCGAAGGCTGTGCTGGCGCACTGGAGGTGGTGTTGAACATCGTCGTCGATGTCTGCCCTTGCTGATAATAGGTTTCCGAGATACGGAAAGTGGTCCACGTTGTCCAGGGCCATGTCGTGGATCTTGATGACAGGGGGACAGTGTTGTGTGATGGGTCAAGTTGGTGGAGGACCTTTGTCTTACAGATGTTTAGTGTAAGACCCATGCTTTCGTACCCCATTGGTGAAGATGTTGACTATAACTTGGAGTTCAGCCTCTGAATGTGCGCAGATGCAAGCGTCGTCCACGTACTGTAGCTCGACGACAGAGGAGGGACGGTCTTGGATCTAGCCTGAAGGCAATGAAGGTTGAACAGGTTCCCATTGGTTCTGTAGTTTAGTTCCACTCCAGCGGGGAGCTTGTTGAGAGTGAAGTGGAGCATTGCAGCGAGGAAGATCAAGAAGGGGGTTGGCGCTATGACGCAGCCCTGCTTGACCCCAGTCCAGACGTGAATTGGGTCTGTGGTGGATCCGTTGGTCAGGATCATGGCTTGCATGTCGTCGTGGAGCAGGCGGAGGATGGCAACAAACTTTTGGAGGTAGCCGAAATGGAGGAGGACACTCCATAGTCCTTCGTGGTTAACAGTGTCATAAGCCTTTGTAAGGTCAAAGAAGGCCATTTACAAGGGTTGGTGCTGTTCCCTGCATTTCTCTTGCAGTTGTCGTGCCGTAAAGATCATGGACTAGACTTTCCATTATTGTGCAGACCGCCCAAAAATGGGCATTAGTTCCAGCATTGGCGTTTATTTTGGGTTTTGAGATCGCCGGATTATCACCCATTTTCAAACCCCCGAGTTTCCAATTTATAAAATGGGCACTAGCGGGAGCGATGTAAAATGGGCATTAATGGTATTTTTTTTCTTCTGTTGTAAAATGTTAGCGGCCATAGCAACGCCATAGCAATGGTCTATTCCCGCGTTTTAGGAGGTCAGGGGTCATCAATACATGCGCAGAAGAGGAGAGAGAGAGGGAGCAGAGAGGAAGAGAAAGCTTGTGTGGGTGTGTTGTGTAGGTGTTTGTCATTTGTTTGGCTGTTGTGGGAGTTTGGAACGATTTTTCTGAGACGTAATCATAAAAAATTTAATTTTTTGAGCCAGAAATATCTGTCACAAAAAAATAATAAAATGGAAGGCATGGAGGAGGCGAGAGAGCACGATGTGGAGTTGGAGGAGGCTGGTAAGGGTAGTGAGGTTGGAGAGTACTCGGAAATGGGAGAATGAAAAAGAGCGAGGAGATTTTCGGATGAGGTAGGAGTCACGTAGGGGTCAATTGACCCGGGGTGGGCGTGGGAAGCCCACTCTGAAGGTTTATCAAAAGATTTGGGCCGAAATCTCTGAGGTGGTCTCATCAGTGACGCACGAGGTGCATGAGGGCAACCAGTGCCGGAAGTGCCGGAACAACCTTGTCGTCTCCGGCAGAGTAAGTATTACATTTATTTACATTTACTTATATATTTAAATAATTGGAATTGTAAGTGTAATGAGTAAATAAATTCAGATCTGATATTGCAGTTAGACCGGTAATGTTTTACTCACATCCTACGTTTACGGTGCACATCTTTAGGTTAATAATGATAATGATAATTATTATTATTATTATCGCAGCGGAAAGAGCTTGCAGCAAACCAGTCCCACCTACCCCTTCCCTCAATGACTATCTGTCCCATCTGTGACAGAGTCTGTAGTTCTCGTATTGGACTGGTCAGCCTCCTAAGAACTCATTTTAAGAGTGGAAGCAAGTCTTCCTCGATTCCGAGAAACTGCCTATGATGATGATGAATAATAATTATAACATCTGTCGGTTATGTGTTGTATTAGTATCTATGACAGTACCTAGACAGTACCTAGCAATGATCTCACGCAATGATCTCATGCCATGTTGTGCTGTTGTTACCTTTTGCAGAAGAAGCTTTCGAAGAATAGGGCCGAGCAGCAGCACACAGGTGGCGGCCCACCAGTGATGTGTGAGCTGACCGACATTGAGGAGCGGGCGCTGGTACTAGCGGGGAGCCACCCCCGGTCGGCCACGTATGCAGCAGCAGAACCTGATGTGATGCCACGTGAGTAAAGTATACACCATTGCATGATGTAAAGTCAATAGATGCCTCACCTACTCATATCCATACAATATATGATAGATGATTGATGAAAGTGTTATGTAATTAATGATGGGCTCATGAAAATCATTGTAATGTAGAATTTGGTTATGTTCATTAAATGTGATGTCTGTGATTATTTTGATAGTGGTCGTGCTGTTCTCATGCATATGCTGTGTGTAGCGTTTGAATCACCCTGTGACCCTAGCACCCTTTCTCCTCTAATTACCCCATTTATGTTTTGTAGCTCAGCCAAGAGCGCAGTCACTGCCAATAGCACCGAGGCAAGGTGATGATCCTGCGGCGGTGCCTGCGGTGGATCGTGCTTCTGGTGGTGAGGAGCCCTGTTGAACTGCTGGCTGGCCTCTCCACTAACGACAGTGAGGGTTTGGAGGAGCCTGCAGCAACAAGCCCCATATCAAGCACACCGATTACATTTAGTGCTCCTGCGGCCATGTCCTCCTCCACCGTGGAGGTAGTGGGCCCAAGCACTTTGCCGCAGGGCACCCCAAGTGTCTCCATGCCGGTGCCGACCTCGCGGAGGTTGGTAGAACACAGCAGGACTGCGCCACGATCGGCAGAACTCAGCGGGCTCATGGGTGCATTTGCCCAGGAGTAGTGTTGACATAGGTCAGCAGATCCTCCAGACAATGGCGGGCATATCCCAACAGCTGGCCACCTTATCCGCAAACATGACCGAGTACATGCTACGGATGGCGATGGCCCTGCAGGTGATAGCCAGGAACAAGGTGCCACAGGGTTACCAGTGTTCCCGGAGCACAGCACACACAGCTCCCTAACATGGCAGGCAGCTCTCTCGGAAGTCTCCGGAAATCTGCCTGGGCTGTTTATTATTAACCTTGCACTTGCGGTACACAATACGTCCACATCCACAGTATGGCGCTGCAAACATTACAAGCTTACAGACATTACATTTCTTCCTCCTTAATGAAGAAGCCTTCATAACAAACATCATACATAACTTTCATGTTTATACATAATACAGGATATAAACTTATTTAGGATTTGCTACTGGTGTATCAAAGCTATCTGATGAGTCAGAAATAATTGAATCATTACCACCTTCAACTCCATCCATGTCTGTAGGTAAAATATAATCAACATGAACAAACCTAACCTGTCCATTATCAAACATCTTTACCAAATATGTGCGAGGACCACATATCTTCACCACTCTTCCTGGTAACCACTTTAACCATTTATGGTGATGGTTCTTCACTCTCACCTTCTGGTTCAATTTCACACTTCTCTCTTTTACTCTACCTCGATCATGATTCTCTTTTTGTCTTAATTGTGTCTCTTCTACGGACTGTGCCAAATTTGGCTTTAACAACGAGAATCTGGTTCGTGGCTGTCGTTTGAGAAACAACTCTGCTGGTGTTCTACCAGTAGTTGTATGAAGAGTATTTTGATATGTAATCAAAAAATTAGCCAAACGACCCCACTGTCATTTCCTTGGATTTGGATCTAACATTTGTTTTATGAGGGCACGTTTTATAATTTGTACAGTGCACTCTGCTGCACCATTCGAAGAAGGATGGTATGGTGGAACCTTGCTTTGTTTCACACCATTTTTGCTTGTGAATTGTGCAAATTCTTCTGAACGAAATTGTGGCCCATTATCCAAAACAATTTCTTCAGGGAGGCCAAATGCAGAAAATAATTTTCGTAAAATGTCCAATTTTTTACTTGTTGTTATTTTCCACATTGGAAACAACTCAACACACATCGAATGGCTATCAATCACAATGAACAATTGTTGTCCTTCTAACTCAGCAAAATTAATATGTAGCCTTTGCCACAAACTGGGAGGACATTTCCATGGCTGTAATGGTACTGGTGGTGGTTGCTTGCTTCCCAATTGATATGTCGTACACTGACTCACGATGTACTCTATATCTTTATCAAGACCTGGCCACCATAAATAACTGCGTGCAAAATTTTTGGTCAAGCACATTCTAAGGTGCTGGTCATGGAGGTCTCCTAATAATTTGGACCTGAATTTATTTGGTATAACCACTCTTGCACCCCACATGATACAATCTTTATCGACTGATAATTCATTCCTACGAATGAAGAATGGATGTGTATCTTTGTCTGTTACCTGGTTTGGCCATCCATTTGTAATATACTCATACACCTTTGACATCACTGGGTCACGTTGCTCTACCAATCTCTTCAGCTATGACTGGCAGTTCATCAATGTTTGAAAAATAAAACACTTCTTCCCTATCGGGTGTAACTTGTATTACTGTGATCAGCTGATCGTCTGTATTCAATATCATATGTATATGCTGACAAAATCAAAGCCCATCTCTGCATTCGGGCTGCAGCTAATGTTGGAACTGGGGACTTTGGATGGAGGATTGCTGTTAGGGGCTTATGGTCCATAACGATGGTAAACTTATGACCATACAAGTATTTGTGAAGCTTCTTGACCCCAAAAATTAATGCCAAAGCTTCCCTTTCAATTTGCGCATCATTACTCTCACTGGCACTGAGAGTGCATGAAGCAAAAGCAATTGGTCTCTCCTCCCCACTACTTAATACATGAGAGATTACTGCCCCAACTCCATATGGAGAAGCATCACATGCTAGCTTAATCTCCTTAGATATGTCATAGTGAACTAACATTGGTGCTCTCTACCAATTTGCTTTTACACTCCTTGAATGCTGAATCGCATTCTTTTGACCACTTCCAATGGACCTGTTTTTTCAAAAGTTCATTCAGTGGATGTAATACTGTAGCCAAATTTGGTAGGAACTTCCCATAATACCCAAAAGACCCAAGAATGAACAAAGTTCAGTGACATTCCTCGGAGTGGGTGCATTTCTAATTGCATCCAATTTTTCCATGGTTGGATGTAAACCATCTTTGTCTACTCTGTACCCTAAGTACTCCACTGAGTTTTTAAATAACTCACACTTACGAGCAGACACTCGTACTCTGTGCTTCTCTAGCCGTTTGAGGACTTCATTCAATATGTTATTATGAATTTGCCTATTTGGTGCTGAAATTAGCATGTCATCCAAATAACATATTACCCCTTCAATACCTTTCAAAATCTGGTTCATCACCCAATTGGAATATGGCAGCGGTGGAAGACATCCAAACGGTAGCCTATTAAATTGATATAGGCCTAGATGAGTATTTATAGTCAAACATGACTTGGACTCCTCACCTAGTCCAAGCTGAAAGTAGGCATTCATAAGATCCAGTTTTGAGAAGATCTGACCACCTGTCAGTGTTGTGAACAAATCTTCTATATTCGGCAATGTATTGGGGACATTACCCTCTGGAACCTGGTTTACGGTTACTTTATAATCACCACACAATCTTACCCTACCATCAGACTTGGGTACAACAAAAATGGGTGTAGCCCAATTACATCGATCTATCTTACAAATAATGTTCTCAGTCTCTAGTCTTTTGAGTTCTTGCTCAACTTTCTCCTTGAGTGCATATGGTATGGAACGTGGCTTGTAGTAAACCGATCTAGCATCCTTCTGTACCCTGACACTCGCCTTGAAGCCTTGGATCGGACTGCCCGTTTCACAGAACACCTTCGGATACTTCTTGATAACCTCATCCGTTGATGAAAATCTCGCTTCCACACAGAAAATCTTACTCCAATCCAGCTTCAGTGAGCTCAACCAATTTCTTCCTAGTAAGGCAGGCTTGTCTCCTTTCACTACTATTCGAGGCAAGTTCTGAAATTGATCTTTATATTTCACCGGTACGATGATACGACCTACCACAGAAATTTTCTCTCCCGAGTAGCCACACAGCTCTATCTTGGACTTCTCCAGTTGGAAATCACGCAATTTGTCACGGTATAGTGACTCCGGTACTACACTCATGGATGCACCAGTGTCAATTTCCATTGGTATCTTAAATCCCGCAACATCTATGTGGATTTTGATGCTTTCCGAATCGCTGTCCGTTAACCTCATGCTCCTGATGACGTGTAACTCTAACATCTCCTCGTCCTGTTGTTGTTCTTCCATGCTATGTAGTCTCTTGGGATTTCTACTCATAGCTTTGAACACTGGACTCATAGCTTTGAAATCTGATTTACCCTTCAGTCGGCATGCCTTCACAAGATGCCCAGTCTTCCTGCAGAAGACACACTCTGCCTTCACGTATGGACAACTTTGAGCAATGTGTTGTCCCAGGCACCTATAGCACGACTTTGACGCTCTGGTAAAATTTCCAGTTTCTGAGACTTTCGGCCATGCCTATCTTTTACTTTGAACCTGCAGGTGATTTACCTCGGTTGACTGACGACCGTAATCATTATTTAATTCTCGGGAATATTGTTCGGCCATGCTCATCGACCTCGCTGTCTGACAAGCAATCTCAAAAGTCAAGTCATCTGTTGTCAATAACTTCCTTCTGATCACATCAATTTTCACCCCACAAACAAAACGATCCTGTAATGCTCGGTTTTGAAAGTTTCCAAAATTACAGTGCATCGACAGCTTTTTTAATGCTACGATGTAATCACTGATACTTGCATCAGCCTTTTGATTCCGAATCCCGAAACGATAGCTTTCAGCAATTTCTAATGGTTTGGGTTTATAGTGCTGCTCCAGCTTAGTTAAAACCTCTTTTAGCGTTGTGTCCTTTGGCTTGTCAGGCACAAGCAGATTTACAAGGCTTTCTTGTAATGTTGGCACCCGCCTCCGATAAGAAAATCGCTTTCTTACGTTCCAACACAGCCTGATTCTGGACTGCATTGTCTGGAACTTCGATTATGTTATTTGCAGTGAAATACATTTCTAGCCGATCCACATACGCTTTAAAATGTTCCCGGTCGTGTCTATATTCACCCAAATGACCCAATACACCTGCCATTTTAATCTCTAGCTGTTCACACCATGTGCTGTATCTTACCTCGGATTTTGTAGATTGTTTCCAAAGACAGAAACTTCCAAAGTCTCTCTGTCGGCTGGCTGAATCCTTTTCCAACAAAACTTAAGCTTTAAATCATCCGAAAAATCCCATCTCAGTCGCCAACTGTGATATATTCACAGAGCACAGCACACACAGCTTCCTAACATGACAGGCAGGTCATTTGGAAGTCTCCGGAAATCTGCCTGGGCTGTTTATTATTAACCCTGCACTTGCAGTACTCAATATGTCCACATCCACACTGTGGCGCTACAAACATTACAAGCTTACAGACATTACACACACCATTCATATATGAGCTGCAGACACAGCAGTCTTGCAGCTTTGTAAATACCACCAATGTTATTTCAAGCAAAGTGCTCATTTATGGGCTGCTGACTTAAGAGTCTTGCAGCTATGTAGCCACTGCGGGCCCTTTCCTGTGGGCTACAGGGGGGCGGGGGCATGATTTCATCATCAGCCTGATTGTCTGCACCGAGGTCATCATCCTCATCCTCTTCTTCCTCTCTCTCCTGAGGTGGACCGGCAGTCCCTTCTGGCAATTCTTGTCCCCTCCAGATAGCCAAGTTGTGCAGCATGCAGCACACCACCACAAATTGAGCTATCTGCTCAGGGTGGTATTGTAACTCGCTTCCTGAGTGGTCCATGTGATGTATGTATCACACAAATCTCTGACTCCACACAGTCTGGTGTTGGTCTAACTGCTGTGACCTTAGTCCTTTATTGAACAGCTCCAGAGTGCTCCACAGGTGTGGTGGGCATCCTTTTATACTGCCTCGTGCAGGCACTTTCAGGTCTCCCACCACAGCACCCTCTGTGGTGAACCATTGTACTTATCATACATTTAATGTACCAGAGCAATACTCAACATTATTGCCTTCCCCCACACCCTCCCACCCAGTTCAAAAAGCCATTGCTTGAATCCCCTAAATCGAAAAATACATTAGCCCATTGGTAATGTTGGTCACGGATCCATGTCCCTGAATTTAAACACAGTGACCGTTTAGCATTGAAATATTAACTCTTGTCGTAATTCGCAATTCATGTCCATTATTTTAAACACAGTGACCACCCAGCATTAAAATATTATTTCTTGTCATAAATCCATCATCCTACATTCACATGGCACACTTAGGCTCGCTCTAGCCTTACAAAAGTCCAAAAGTCTTTATGTGGGGACCGCAGTGGTGTGAGGCCCGTTCAAGACGCCCGGGAGCATTTCCCTTTTAAGACTCCATCTTGTGGCTCCCACAAGGCTACCATTGGGCGCCGCCATCTTAGGTGTTCAGCTGGTCTAGAAAGAAGAAGAAGAAACACGGCAGGAGGGAAAGGGAAACACAGAAGGTGGGGAGAGGAAATTGGGGAAAGGTTTCAGTCATTTGTCCACGATCCTCTTCCTCTGGCGCTGATGCTGGACTTACTCGAAGCTGGCGCTCTCAAACTTGGCGCGGCGTTTTGTTACAGCTCCCGCCATGGCCGCCTCTCCTGCTGCCTCCGTGGCCGCCCGACTGCTCCGCTGTGTGGATCCCCTGGCCACCGATGGACCGCAGCGCCCCGCCGGCCCGCACCCCAGCAATGGGCCCGCACCTGTAGCCTTGAGTGGAGGCTGAGGCTGCAGGATTGCTTGGGGCCAGGAGTTCTGGGCTGCTGCTGCAGCTCCAGCTCGGTTGCCGCTGCCCTTTGGAAACCCGGGGAGCAGCAGTCTGTGGGGGAGTGAAGAAGTCTTCCCAGCTCCCACTGACCTTTCCCATCCATCTTCTGCCGAGGAGCATCGGCCCATCACCTGCAATGACCCATAAAGGTAAATCGTGCGTCTCATCCCCATGAGATACCTGTACATCCGCTCTGCCGAGAACAGGTATCAGTTCCTTGGTGTAGGTACCCAGCTTCGCCGTGACCGGGACCAGCTTGGGTCGTGCAGCCGGGTTACCCCAGTGTTTATCAAAAGTTCTCTGACTCATCAACGACGGACCGATCCCGTATCCACTGCCATACTCACTGGGACTCCGTCAATTTTTACTTCCATTATAACTGGGGGTGAATCGTCGTTGCACGTATACAGTCCCAACACCTCATCTTCTTCTGCCTGCTCCTCACTGAACAGTGGATCATTCCCTATCTCCTCAGCCACATTATGAGTTCGATTTCTTTTACGCATGCGCTGAAGGTGGCCTTTCAGGTGGCAGGTATTGCATGTGTACTCTGCAAACCTGCACCGGTGTGCCCCATGGCTTCCTCCGCAGCACCAGCATTCTACCATGGTGCTGCTTGGTTGGCCCCCCTCAGCAGACTCTGAGTTCCAGGACCCCGAAGTCCATGCTCTCTGCCCCGGGCAGAGCCACGTTCTGCAGTTTTGTCCGTGGTGGCTGCTATCCTGTGGACAGTGCCTGCCGGGTTCGAGACTGTGTGGATCATTTGCTTGGTGCTGCACATCGAGTTCATATATGCCCGGCTGATGGTGATGGCCTTTGTCAGGGTGACTGTGGGTTCTGTGGCTAGCAGCTTGTGAAGGAGGCCCTCACAGCCAATCCCCATAACAAAACGTCCCTCAATGCCTCGTCAAGGTGTGTGCCAAAATCACACGGCGCCGCGAGTCTCCTGAGGTCCGCAGCATATTTGGTGACATCCTGGCCCTCGGGTCTGCGGTGATGGTAGAATTTGTATCTGGCCGTGAGGATGCTCTCCTTCAGTTTCAACTGGTCATGAATGAGTTCAATCAGCTCCTCATATGATTTGTCCCTGGCGCTCCCAGGTGCCAGCAAATCCCTGACGAGACAGTAAACCTCATCGCCACAACTGGAAAGCAATATTGCCTTACGCTTATCTCTCATTGCATCCGTGTCCTCCGTCAGATCATTTGCTGTGAAGTAGTACTCGAGCCTTTCCGTAAAGGCCTCCCAATCATTGCCCACGGTAAAATTCTTTAGCGAGCCCAGAGTAGCCATGGTTGCGTGGAGTTCATCCACTTCCTTGTCGCCAATGTAATGTATGTAGCACACAAATCACTGACTCCACACGGTCTGGTGTAAATCTAACTGCTGTGACCTTAGTCCTTTACTGAACAGCTCCAGAGTGCTCCACAGGTGTGGTGGGCAGCCTTTTATACTGCCTCGTGCAGGTACTTTCAGGTCTCCCACCACAGCACCCTCTGTGGTGCACCATTGTACTTATCATACATTTAATATACCAGAGCAATACACAACAGTCCAGGCAACTAAAGCACTGCTTAAGCACTCCAATGGTCTTTTCGACGATATTGCATGTGGCTATGTGGCTTTTGTTGTATCGCTTCTCGGCTTCTGTCTGGGTGTTATGCAGGGGGGCGTCAGCCAGGAGACGAGGCTATGTCCTTTGTCACCAAGCATCCAGCATTGACCTTGTGGCTGACCGGTAAACATGTCAGATACAGCGCTCTCAAGCAGGATGTGAGCACCATGGATGCTGCCTGGAAATTTTCCATTTACTGCCATTATAATTTGCTTGTGGTCGACAATGAGTTGCACATTCAGGGAGTGCAATCCCTTTCAGTTCCAAAAAATGTCTGCATCCTGAAAAGGTGCCCGCATGGCGATGTGCGTACAGTCTATTGCGCCCTGCACCTTGGGGAAGTTTGCTATTCTGGAGAATCCTAGAGCCCTCTCAGTCGGTGCCTCCCTGGTCATAGGGAAGCTGATAAAGTCCATCCTGCGTGCATAAAGGGCTTCAGACACCTGTCGAAAGCAGCAATGTGTGGCATGCTGTGATATAGTGCAAATGTCTAAACCGATGCATAGAAGGAAAGTGCCGCAGCTACCTTGTCCTCAATGGACAGTGCAGTCCTGATGGTGCTGGTAGGCTGTAGATCGCCCCTAATGAGCTGGCATATCTCACTGATGACCTCTTTTCAGAAGCGCAGTCTCCGAAGGCACGTGTTATCGGTCAAGTTCAGGTGAGACTGCTCCTCCCTGTAAGTGCGTCAGGTGTAAGTTCTCGTCCTCCTTAACAGTCTGCCACCTCTTTGATTGGGCACATTATGCTCTTGAATATACCTTCTGCCATCTCTAGTCTGCAGCATGTGGGTAGTCATCAAGACAGGCTGAGAAAATACAGGCCCCATTATAATAAAAATCAGTATTATACCTATTGTTCACAAACAATAAATTGACCTACTAAAACACCTACAGTAAATTCAATTCATCCACAGTATGATAAGATGTTTGTTCAGATTTTCAAATCACCTTAAAATAACTCCAGATTACATCAAAACTCCCCAGAAGTTGAAGCAGCCTTTTATATGAAAAGTCCTCCGATTTACAAAATGGCGTCCATACCGCTGGGTTAAGGTCAGGTGAGAGCAGCTTTTTTTCAGCGTTTGTTTCGGCGAGGGATATTTTCGGTAATATGTGGGCGAGATGCTGAAAGTAACGCTCAGCGATTATAATGGCCGTTAGTTTCCATTTTTCTGACGTTTACGGCAAAAAAAAATGGGCGGGCGGTATTATCAATTCTCGGCGTTAATGAGATGTCGAAAGTAATGCTGGGCAATTAGTCAGCAATAAATGGGTGTAAGTTTCCATTTTTTTTCTAAATGGGCAATATCTGGGCGTTAAACCTTATCTCAGCATTAAAATGGGTGGTAGCGATGCAAAACTAATGGAAAGTCTAGCCCATAGTCCGTTGTACCCTGTAGTGGACGGAATCCACACTGTGACTCCGGGAGGAGCTCCTCAGCCACAGGGAGAAGACGGTTGAGCAGGATTCTAGCGATGACTTTCCCAGTGGCTGATAACAGGGAGATTCCTCTGTAGTTACCACAGTTGGACTTGTCCCCTTTTTTAAAGATGGTCACAATTACTGCATCTCTAAAATGTGTGTAAAAAAGTGGACCCAAGATGGCGAATGGGATAGCAGCTCCTTTGGGAGCTCTCCCCGAACAAACCTTCCTCTGACCATCTGCTGCCATCCTCCACCTCTTTCTCCCTCAAAACTCCCCCCCCCCAACTGTTTAAGCCCCCTCTGGCCTTTACTTCGACCCCCCCAAAGTATTTTACCTACCCCATAAACCCTAAAATCCCGTGCTGCAAGGGTCCACTGCCTATCCCTCATCCCCCAACCTCGGCTTACCTTCCAGGTCGACCTCCTCGCTGCCAAATCCCTCCAGCTGAACCCTCGCTTCTCGCACCCCACTGGCTGACTCAGCTGCTCCAACCAATCCCTGGTGATCTCAATGGCGGTGAGCCTCCGACCAGCTTCAAATACAGGTTTGGGCCCTACCTCACGCGCGAGCCTTCCCTCCGGCGACGTTCAGGCCTGCCTCACATCGGCGACATCCTGGCCTTCATCCCACCAATGATGTCCTGGCCTTCACTCCACCGGCGATATCCTGGCCTCTCTTTCTCCAACGATGCTGTGGCCTCCCCCCGGCTGCTGGCCCCACTCAACAGCCTGTGGGATTAAAGGGACAGTGGCAGCATGGATGCAAAATTGACTAAGGGCCAGAAATCAGAGAGTAGTGGTGAACAGTTGTTTTTCAGACTGGAGGGAAGTATGCAGTGGTGTTCTGCAGGGGTCGGTATTAACACCACTGCCCTTTTTGATATATATTAATGACCTGGACTTGGGTATACAGGGCTTAATTTCAAAGTTTGTAGATGACACAAAACTCAGAACTGTAGTTAACAGTGAGGAGGATAGTAACAGATTTCAGGAGGTCATACACAGACCGGTGAAATGGGAAGACAAATGGCAGATGAAATTTAATGCAGAGAAGTTTGAAGTCATACATTTTGGAAGGACAAATGAGAACATAAGAACATAAGAACATAAGAATTAGGAACAGGAGTAGGCCATCTAGCCCCTCGAGCCTGCTCCGCCATTCAACAAGATCATGGCTGATCTGGTTGTGGACTCAGCTCCACTTACCCACCCTCTCCCCGTAACCCTTAATTCCCTTATTGCTTAAAAATCTATCTATCTTTGACTTGAAAACATTCAATGAGCCAGCCTCAACTGTTTCCTTGGGCAGAGAATTCTACAGATTCACAACCCTCTGGGAGAAGAAATTCTTTCTCAACTCGGTTTTAAATTGGCTCCTCCGTATTTTGAGGCTGTGCCCCCTAGTTCTAGTCTCCCCCACCAATGGAAACAACCTCTCTGCCTCTATCTTGTCTATCCCTTTCATTATTTTAAATGTTTCTATAAGATCACCCCTCATCCTTCTGAACTCCAAGGAGTAAAGACCCAGTCTACTCAATCTATCATCATAAGTTAACCCCCTCATTTCTCGAATCAGCCTAGTGAATCGTCTCTGTACCCCTTCCAAAGCTAGTATATCCTTCCTTAAGTAAGGTGACCAAAACTGCACGCAGTACTCCAGGTGCGGCCTCACCAATACCTTATACAGTTGCAGCAACACCTCCCTGCTTTTGTACTCCATCCCTTTCGCAATGAAGGCAAACATTCCATTCGCCTTCCTGATTACCTGCTGCACCTGCAAACTAACCTTTTGGGATTCATGCACAAGGACACCCAGGTCCCTCTGCACCACAGCATGTTGTAATTTCTCCCCATTCAAATAATATTCCCTTTTACTGTTTTTTTTCCCAAGGTGGATGACCTCACATTTTCCAACATTGTATTCCATCTGCCAAACCTTAGCCCATTCGCTTAACCTATCCAAATCTCCTTGTAGCCTCTCTGAGTCCTCTACACAACCCGCTTTCCCACTAATCTTAGTGTCATCTGCAAATTTTGTTGCACTACACTCTGTCCCCTCCTCTAGGTCATCTATGTATTTTGTAAACAGTTGTGGTCCCAGCACTGATCCCTGTGGCACACCACTAACCACTGATTTCCAACCGGAAAAGGACCCATTTATCCCGACTCTCTGCTTTCTGTTCGCCAGCCAATTCTCTATCCATGCTAATACATTTCCTCTGACTCCGCGTACCTTTATCTTCTGCAGTAACCTTTTGTGTGGCACCTTATCGAGTGCCTTTTGGAAATCTAAATACACCACATCCATCGGTACACCTCTATCCACCATGCTCGTTATATCCTCAAAGAATTCCAGTAAGTTAGTTAAACATGATTTCCCTTTCATGAATCCATGCTGCGTCTGCTTGATTGCACTATTCCTATCCAGATGTCCCGCTATTTCTTCCTTAATGATAGTTTCAAGCATTTTCCCCACTACAGATGTTAAACTAACCGGCCTATAGTTACCTGCCTTTTGCCTGCCCCCTTTTTTAAACAGAGGCGTTACATTAGCTGCTCTCCAATCCGCTGGTACCTCCCCAGAGTCCAGAGAATTTTTTAGATTATAACAAATGCATCTGCTATAACTTCCGCCATCTCTTTTAATACCCTGGGATGCATTTCATCAGGACCAGGGGACTTGTCTACCTTCAATCCCATTAGTCTGTCCAGCACTACCTCCCTAGTGATAGTGATCATCTCAAGGTCCTCCCTTCCCACATTCCTATGACCAGCAATTTTTGGCATGGTTTTTGTGTCTTCCACTGTGAAGACGGAAGCAAAATAATTGTTTAAAGTCTCAGCCATTTCCACATTTCCCATTATTAAATCCCCCTTTTCATCTTCTAAGGGACCAACATTTACTTTAGTCACTCTTTTCCGTTTTATATATCTGTAAAAGCTTTTACTATCTGTTTTTATGTTTTGCGCAAGTTTACCTTCGTAATCTATCTTCCCTTTCTTTATTGCTTTTTTAGTCATTCTTTGCTGTTGCTTAAAATCTTCCCAATCCTCTAGTTTCCCACTAACCTTGGCCACCTTATACGCATCGGTCTTTGATTTGATACTTTCCTTTATTTCCTTGGTTATCCACGGCTGGTTATCTCTTCTCTTGCCGCCCTTCTTTTTCACTGGAATATATTTTTGTTGCGCATTATGAAAGAGCTCCATAAAAGTCCTCCACTGTTCCTCAATTGTGCCACCGTTTAGTCCTTGTTTCCAGTCTACTTTAGCCAACTCTGCCCTCATCCCACTGTAGTCCCCTTTGTTTAAGCATAGTACTCTCGTTTCTGACACAAATTCCTCATCCTCAATCTGTATTACAAATTCAACCATATTGTGATCACTCATTCCGAGAGGATCTTTTACGAGGAGATCGTTTATTTTTCCTGTCTCGTTACACAGGACCAGATCCAAAATGGCTTGCTCCCTTGTAGGCTCTGTTACATACTGTTCTAAGAAACAATCCCGTATGCATTCTATGAATTCCTCCTCCAGGCTACCCCCTGCGATTTGATTTGACCAATCGATATGTAGGTTAAAATCCCCCATAACTACTGCCGTTCCTTTTTCACATGCCTCCATTATTCCCTTGATTATTGCCCGCCCCACCATGAAGTTATTATTTGGGGGCCTATAAACTATGCCGACCAGTGACTTTTTCCCCTTACTATCTCTAATCTCCACCCACAATGATTCAACATTTTGTTCATTGGAGCCAATATCATCCCTCACAACTGCCCTGATATCATCCCTTATTAACAGAGCTACCCCACCTCCCTTCCCTTCCTGCCTATCTTTCCGAATCGTCAGATACCCCTGTACGTTTAATTCCCAGTCCTGGCCACCTTGCAACCATGTCTCTGTAATGGCCACCAAATCATGAGGAGAGGCAATATAAAATAAATGGTAAAATTAAAGGGGTGTAGGAACAGAAAGACCTGGGAGTGTGTCAACATAAATCTTTGAAGGTGGCAGAACAAGTTGAGAAGGCTGTTAAAAAAGCATATGGGATCTTCATCATAGGCAGTCCCTCGAAATTGAGGCAGATTTGCTTCCATTCTGAAAGTGAGGGTTCTTAGGTGGCTGAACAGTCTAATACGGGAATTACAGTCTCTGTCACAGGTGAGACAGTCGTTGAAGGAAAAGGTAGGTGGGGAGTCTGGTTTGCCGCACGCTCCTTCCGCTGCCTGCACTTGTTTTCTGCATGCTCTCGGCGATGAGACTTGAGGTGCTCAGCGCCCTCCCGGATGCACTTCCTCCACTTAGGGCGGTCTTTGGCCAGGGACTCCCAGGTGTTGGTGGGGATGTTGCATTTTATCAAGGAGGCTTTGAGGGTGTCCTTGAAATGTTTCCTCTGCCCACCTTGGGCTCACTTGCCGTGTAGGAGTTCCGAATAGAGCGCTTGCTTTGGGAGTCTCGTGTCTGGCATGTGAACTATGTGGCCTGGCCAGCGGAGCCGGTCGAGTGTAGTCACTGCTTCGATGCTGGGGATGTTGGCCTGGTCAAGGATGCTAACGTTGGTGCGTCTGTCCTCCCAGGGGATTTGCAGGATCTTGCAGAGACATTGTTGGTGGTATTTCTCCAGCGATTTGAGGTGTCTACTGTATATGGTCCATGTCTCTGAGCCATACAGATTAACAGCTTTATTAATATAACAATGGAGTACAAAAGCAAGGAAATAATGTTCAACCTTTATAAAACATTAGTTTGGCCTCAGCTGGAGAATTGTGTTCAATTCTGGGTACCACACTTTAGGAAGGGTGTCAAGGCTCTAGAGAGGGTGCAGAAGAGATTTACTCGAGAATTACTAGGCATTAGGGATGAGAGACTTCAGTTAAATGAAGAAACTGGAGAAGCTGAGGTTGTTCTCCTTACAGCAGAGAAACTTGAGAGGAGATTTGATAGAGGTGATCAAAATCATGAACGGTTTTCATTGAGTAAATAAGGAGAAACTGTTTCCAGTGGCAGACGGGTCGGTAACCTGTGGACACAGATTTAATGTTATTGACAAAAGAAGCAGAGGCGACATGAGGGAGGTGGCGGTGGAAAGAGTGCAGAAGCCAGGAAAAGCACGATTGGTAGAGGGCAGGTAAGAAGAGAGGTGAAATGCCAGGAGGAAAGAGAAAGAAAGGAGAAGTTAAAATTAGTGCTTTGAGGAAGGGAAGGAAGTAATTAAATGAAGGGGAAGGAAGGAGAATGCCAACTTGAAACAGAAGGATGGGGAGAGTGCTAGCTTGAACTGGGGGTGTGCGGGAAAACATCAGTTTAAATGCGAGGGAAAGGAAAGTGCCAGCTGGGCTAAGGAGACGGAGAGTAACAATTTGAACAGGAGGAAGGGAAGAGCTGACCGGTTCAATTGAGGGAAAAGAAGAATTCCAAATGAACTGGGAAGTTTGGGTGAGAAATTCCAGGAGTCCTGCTACTTTGGTGGAAGTGTGGTGGAGTGGACCTCTTGGCCACCCATGAAGAAATAACCTGATTATAACCCAAATGGCAAGGCAATCGGAGGGATACCATGCCTCTCCAGCTGCTGATCAAAAACTTGGGAACAGCCACAGAGAAACAACACAGCTTTTTTTTTCACACTCAGATAGATTATCTTTGTCTGCAAAACGTTTAGGGCCTTTTCAAAGATCTCAACAGAACTCCCACCTATACGCAGCAGGCAAGAGTTCTTTTGAGGTCTGAGAAGGGTGTAATAGGCAGAATTTCCAGGATCAGCTCGGAACTCCCCAGACACACCCCATAGACATGGAAGAGGTTGGCGAACACTCACCGTGCCCCCCACCCCGCCCCCGCCCCACAATTTCCTGGTCATCTTAGAGGGTTATGAATGATACAAGTTGACTCCCAACTTATTTTCTTACTCAAGCAAATTGCTTCATCATCCCTTGACACGTCGGTAGATAACAGTTGGCTAGGGTCAGACAGTCAGGAGCAAATCTAAGTCCGCTCTTGCTAATTACTGTATGATGCAGTGTTTCAGTACCCTAACTGAAAGTGGTAAGATTCTGGATTACATATGCGATCCCTTTCATAGTGACCTTTCAATCCTCACTAGGTTGTCAGGTGAGGTACCAAGCAGATGGTAGATGCTATCCCACAGAGACGGAAGAAAAATCAAAAGATATGTCACCTATTTCATTCTCCTGAGACAACTGAATAAGCAGAAGCATATAATGGTTATCCGTTAGCCAGTTGACTAAAGATGGTGCATGAAATAGGGAATGAGGAGAAATATAAGGGTCGATTCCACACTCTTATGCTTCCAGCAGGAAGCAACACTTGAAAGGATTCAGAGAGATGGCTACAACAATGTAACATTGATTCAGTGACCATTTGAGCATAGGACCCACTGGGAGTGCTATAGCATGGGCACTCCTGTTGGATGAAATTACCTGAAACGCAGTGACTGCAGTACACAATTCATTCCATCACCAAAATATACTGGAGTTTCCAAAAACTGACTGCACCATGTGGAATGCACAAATTTTACTCCTTTTATCGACAGCAGTTAGCGCCTCCGGAATTGACCAGGCGTTTTACGGAAGCGCTGCAAGGTAGCGCCCCACTCCTGACGGGAGTGCCCCACTGGGCTGCGCATGGACATGATAATGTCATTGTCATGTGCACCGACCTCTTGCTGCCCCGGAAGTTAAATTGCCCTACGCAACCTACCTTAGTGCCTGGCAATGACAACGACAGATTCAGCTGTTGAGTTGCAGTCGGGAACTGGATGGAGCAGTGCTATTTAAAGACATCATCTTGCAAACTATTTTCTGTCGGCCAATATATTTTTCTGCTTTCCAACAGATAGGCAGAGTGTTTGGTGGAACGATAGCAGCGATTTTTACCTCAAAGAGTCTTCTGCCCCCTAACTTGTCCCCTATATAACTCACGGCATTTTTGAAGTTAAAACATTTCTGTCGCTTCATGGGGGCTGTGCTGGCGATTGACCTTCTGCTCCGATGTCACCGTCAGAAGAAGCTTAGACGAAGACAAAGGCTGCGCTAATTACAGAGAGAAAGGCATCAAGAGAGGGAGAGAGAAAGTCAAAGACAAAGAGAGGGAGCACCACAGGGAGAGGCCCATGGAGAGGCACATGGAGAGGCACATGGAGCAGGGCACAGGGAGAGGCACAGACAAAGATAGGCAGCAGAAAATGGAGAACCAGCGGCAGCAGCCCAGGGAGAACCACAGCAACACGTTGCCAGAGGAAGAAGGTGCCACAGGGCTGGCAATAGGAGGCCTTACTCTCCCCGGGTATTCCAGCAGCAGTTCTCCTACATCGATTTCGCTGAGGAGCAGCGTGTACGAAGGTTGCATTTTGGCAAGGATGTGGTCACAGAGCTCGTAAATCTGCTGCAACCAGACCTCAAGCCTCAGACCAAGGTGAGGCTGGCTCTTTCCAGAGAGCAACAGGAGACATCTCCAACATCTCTCAGTTTGCCGTCCATTGCTCCATTCGCGAGGTCACAGATGCTCTGTACAGAAGGATGAGGGACTACATCTTCCCCATGAGCAGAGAGAAGCAGCATGAGCGTGCATGTGGCTTTGCCAGGATTGCAGGGTGCCATTGACTGCACCCACGTCATTTTGAGGACATCGCATCACAATCCTGAGATCTTCCATAACCGCAAAGGCTACCACTCACCGAATGACCGGTGTTCGACACACACGTAGAGTACTTAGCTATTCTGACAGCAGCCACAATGCCTTCATTCTGCCAGCCCTATTCCAGCCTCCAAATGAAGCTCGTGACTGGCTGCTCGGAGACAAGGGCTATCTGCTATAAACCTGGCTCATGACTCTCCTGCATAACCCCACCACTCCAGCCCACATACAATGAGAATTATGCCGCCACTAGGAATATCATTGAGCGGACCATCAGGGTGCTGAAGCAATGGTTCTGCTGCCTTGAACTAAAAAAGTAGTACTCGGTAAAATAATGGGACTAAAGGTGGACAAATCCCCTGGACCTAATGGCTTACATCCTAGGGTCCTAAAAAGTGCTAAAGTGGACTGGGAAACTAGACTAAAGAATGGGATGATTGATGAGCAGTGGCAGACATTTAAAGAGATATTTCATAACTTGCAACAAAAATATATCCCATTGAGAAGGAAAGACTGTAAGAGAAGGGGTAACCATCCATGGCTAACTAAGGAAATAAGGAGGGTATCAAATTGAAAACAAAGGCATACAATGTGGCCAAGACTATTGGAAGGCCAGAGGATTGGGAAACTTTTTAAAGCAGCATAGAACAACAAAAAAAATAATAGAGAGGGAAGATAGATTATGAAAGTAAACTCGCATGAAATATAAAACAGATAGTAAGAGTCTCTACAGCTACATAAAAAGGAAAAGAGTGGCTAAAGAAAATGTTGGTCCCCTGGAGGATGAGACTGGGGAATTAATAATGGAGATCAGGGAAATGGCAGAGATGTTGAACAAATATTTTGTATCGGTCTTCACGGTAGAAGACACTAAAAACATCCCAATAGTGGATAATCAAGGGGCTATAGGTAGGGAGGAACTTAATACAACCACTAGCACTAATGAAATAGTACTCAGTAAAATAATGGGACTAAAGGTGGACAAGTCCCCTGGACCTGATGCCTTACATCTTAGGGTCTGCAAGGTTACAATTTTTCCAGAAAGCACAGAACGAGACCACAAACTAAAAAGTTGATTAAATTGATTTGATACAAGCTTTTGGAATTAACTGGACAAAGGGAGTTAAAGAATGCCAGCCTGGGGGCAGGTGGTGACTCACCACCAATTAAGGATAATCTTTGTGGTTTTATGCATAACAACAATGGCGTTGTTACATTTTCATAAACTAACTGAAGAAGCCCTGATCTGATTGGCCAGAGGGGAGAAAAACAAATCTCGCTGGAGACACCAAGTCTGCAAGAAGACCAGAACAACAAAGGGATAATACTAGGTGTACATTTTTGGAGAACGAAGTATTAATTATGAAAAGTCACCTTGTGCCTGGTGGACTTCGTGTGCAAATTGGGAACTTGCGGGTGCATCATTGCAGTCAATCAAACAAGATCACCGCAAACAACTTATCGATTCAAACACATTATCGAAAACCACAGCAGTGGGGGATTATTCATAACATGGATATAAATATGGGAGCTAGAAGTGGCTCAAAAGCGAAGAAGAGGGACGAAGAAGAGAAGTGAAGAGTGGTACCATACCGAAGTGAAGTACGGAAGGGACAGAACTGAGAAAAACGGCTAGGAGAGGAAACATCCGGTCAAGGAACCAATGACCAAGAACCTACAATCCACGATTACAGCGATAAACTGGACTGGTGATTGTATGTCTTCAGTCAATTCTCTCAGGAATCTAGTTCTGTAGTTTTAGTTAGTTTTTGCTTAATAAAACTGACACTGGGTTAAGCCTATATTTTGTATCACGTGTTGTTATTTTTCCTATAATTCCCAAGGTCAAACAAATCAAGGTAGAGTGTAAAAACAAACACCCAACATAAATTGGTGACCGGCGGCAGGAACTCTGCGTTTGGAATAGGATCACGGACACAAAACCAGGGCAAGAACCCCTAGGGAGGTTTAGTTAAGTCTCAGGTCGGCTAAGGTAATCGAAGTCTCTCAAGGGCGACTTGGGCAGCCAGGAGAGAAACAGTCTCTGAGAGGCAGGAGTAATCTCGGGCTGACTAGGGTAGCCACCGAGAAAAGAAAGTTGCAGGTAGTCTGCGCAGAGGTCTCAGGAAGACCAACAGTATTTCTCGAGAGCAGCTAGGGCAACCGGCAGAGAAACAGTCTCTGATAGGCAGGAGTAGACTAGGGTAGCCACGGAGAAAAGGAGTCTCAGGTAGTCTGTGAAGGGGTCTTAGGGAGACCAAAGTACTCGCAAGTGCAATTAGGGTAGCCGAAGAGCTCCGGCTGACTAGGGCAGCCATCGAGAGAAGTAGTCGTGGGTAGCCTGTGCAGGGGTCTCAGGATGACCAAAGGTATTTCTCAAGGGTGACTAGGGGACCAGGAGAGAAACAGTCTCGGACAGGCAGGAGTAATCTCGGGTCGACTCGGGTAGCCACAGAGTGAAGCCTGAGTAACAGTGACCGCAGGTCACTGCGAGGTGGTCTCAGGAGAGACCAAGGTAGTCAGGGGAAATTTCTCAGCCAGAGTCACTGGAAATGGACTCACCGCAGCAAAACGCGGTAGAGCCCGTGGCTAAAAACAGTCATAGGAAGTCCATGGAGGTTAAGGTAGCTGCATATATATGCAACAAACTGGACATTTCAGAGCCATGGGCACGAAAAATGCTGCACTCTGGGAATCCGCAAGAAAAAGCGGCAGAGGGGACAGTCAGTATTAACCATAAAGGGTCAAAAGAGAAGGCGATTTGGCTCATGTAAGCAGGCATAACTGTTAAGAGAAAGGGTAGGAAAGCTGGAGGAGGAGAATAAGAAGTTAACAGGCATGATAAACATCTTCGAGAAGGAAAGGCAGGACCAAGGTATGCGGGAAGAAATGACGCAGAATCACGTAGAGTATTTGCAGTGCCAGGTGACTGAGTGCGAAAAGCAGCAGCAAACCTACAACGAACAAAGTGAAAGGCACTTAGAAAGAGCCAAAGAGGCAGAAGAGCAGCTCAGGAAAATCAAGATAGCCTATCAGGTAGCGCTGAAACAGGGTTACGAGAGGGCAGATCACGGTCTTGTAAGGAAAAGATCCGCCAGGTAACAGCAGAGTTAGACGGGGCCAAAGGGATGGTTTGTCTCATGGCACCCGGAGCAGGTGAGGAAGGTTGGGATCCAGAGAGGAAAGAGTCAGACGATGGGCCCGAGTATAGCGAGCATTGGCTGGCTCCTGAGGCAATGGGACCCCCAATGGGACCCCCAAAACCGATGTGTCCTTTGAGACGGCAGAAATGGTGGTCCGGCACAATTACAGTGACTATGTGATCCCATACACGCCGCTTCAGCTGCAGGAGATGCTGACAGGTGCAGTAAAGTTAAAGGAAGGAGGTGATGCCTCCGTTCATTATGCTAATATAGAGCAGATAGGGAGTATAAATAATTGCAGCGAGGAGGAGAAAGTGAAGCTAACACTGCTCTTGTTGGAGTGGAACTTTATCAGAGCTTGTCGACAGCCATCAAGTTAGGTGGAGGAACCCCACAGGGCTTAAAGGAGGAAATCATGGCAGCGCTAGTGTACAGTTAGGGTAGTCCATTCTGGCAGGTAGAACAGACTAGGCAGCAAGTAAACGAATCACCCGATACGTTTGCAGACAGACTGTGGCCAACTTATTTAAGGGCCAATGGAGGAAATCTAGTACGGGCAGACTTAATAG
This sequence comes from Pristiophorus japonicus, assembly GCF_044704955.1. Lineage (NCBI taxonomy): Eukaryota > Metazoa > Chordata > Chondrichthyes > Pristiophoridae > Pristiophorus > Pristiophorus japonicus. The sequence goes on along the minus strand of NC_091977.1, from coordinate 401,534,118 downwards.
GGGAACCCAGAAACCACTGGCTGAGAACCACAATGGCTAACAGTTTGCCATGATTCAGAGCAAGGTCGAAGCATGGTTTGACCCATACTATCTCCAGAATACAGAGGCAGGGGTGCTGAGAAGATTAACTCTAGCTTTTAAGTCCAGGCAAGGAGAGGAGGAGAAACTAAAAGGGAATGTGCACAAAGTAAAAGGAGAGGTTAGACCAAACAAAGAACGGAGACAAGAGGGAAGTAATGCGGGTCGAGCTAAAGGAGAGTGTTTTAATTGTGGGACGTTGGGACACTGGAGCAAGGATTGTAGGCTCTCTAAAGGAGGGAAGCCAGGGTACGAGGGTGCTGAGGCAGGAAATGGCCAGAAGAAGGTAACCGATGACCCAGTACAGATTTTAGTGGCCGCATTGCAGCAGGTTATGGGCATGGGTGGAGGAAAGCTGGATGCAACAGCGGGAGAAAAGGGACCCAAAGCATTGGCACCCCCGCTTTAGCATTGCGCCCAGCCAGAATATCTGTGTCCGCTCAAAAATGATGAATGGGGCAGGCCATGTGTGGATGTGAAGTTGGAAACAGTTAGGGGAAGGTATCAAGTAGATACAGGAGCCTCTAGCACGGTTGTCCACTCACCGAATCCAACCACTTCCCCATGGTCGAGCGGAACCCCATTCACACTGGCGGGTTTTATGGGTGATGAGCAGGCTGAGGCAGTGTCGAAACCCTTAACCATTGAGTTAGGACCTAACAAAACGAAATGAAGTGGGAACAGCCCGGTTCGGGAGTTCTCGGAGCCGACTACATGTTGGCACACCATGCCATAGTGGATATGAAAAACAATTATCTATGGGGGGTAGTTGATGCAGATAGGATGGGTTAGATCGTAGTGATTGCCAGGGACAGTACAGACAAAGGCAGCACCTGCACGATGAAGCCGAAAGGGAGTTATGACTTAGAAAGATTAGTCGATAACATTCCGGCCAGGTATCAAGAGTATGTACGGAAGAATATGGATGCATTTGCAACGCACTAGCATGATTGCGGGATAGTAACTGGGGTAGAGGTAAAGATAGATGGGGTTCCAATGACATGGCCCCAGAAACAATATAATTTTCCCCGGGAAGCAGAAAGGGATTTAGAAACTGCTATAAATTCCCTTGTGGATCAAGGTGTGTTGAGGACCATAGCCACACATGTAAACTCACCCTATAGCCAGTAAAGAAGCCCGATAACTCATGGAGGGCCACTGTAGATTACCAAGTCCTGAATGAAAATATTCCAGCCTGTGCACCCACAGTAGAAGTGGTAGCAGGTTGTTATGTATTGATGCTTGGGGTCACCAGACACCAGAGGGCGCTACTGTCGGAGGTCATCGGGCTGTATGTGCGTGTACACTGTCATGGGTGTATATAAGCGCGGGTACTATGTCACGCGGGTACTTTGGGCGCGAATAAAGATGGATCAGGTTTACACCTGACGCAGTTTATAGTAACAAGACTCTTGAGTCATTACGTTTGGCGACAAGGTAAATTAAGAACCTTCGCATGTACAATGGGCACTACTGGAATTCTTCATGAATTTGTGGATGGCGAGGATTGGGCAGATTTCGTTGACCGTCTGGATCAATATTTTGTGACCAACAAAATGGAGGGAGAGGCTGACGCAGTTCGGCACAGGGCGGTTTTCCTCACCATTTGTGGTCAGAAAGTTTACGGCCTCATGAAGAACCTTCTCTCGCCTTTACGTCCAACGACCAAAGAGTACTAGGATTTGTGTGTTTTGGTGTGTGACCATCTTAAGCCAAAAGAGGGGATCATCATCTCACAATATCGCTTCTATACGCATTTGTGCTGAGGGTCAGGATGTGTCGGGATTCATCGCCGATCTACGACGTCTTGCTAAGCCGAGTAAGTTCGGAAACATGTTGGAAGACATGTTGAGAGATTTCTTCATAATAAGCATCAAACACGATGTGATTCTTCGGAAGTTATTGGCCAAGAGAAACTGGATTTGATAAAGGCCATCGTGACTGCCCAGGCATGCATGACGACTGATGATAATTTGAGGCAGATATCATCAAAGAGTCGGAGCTCCACGGCACGTACTGTAAACAAGATTATGTCGTCTTCTGGCAGAGCTGCTTATGGCAGGGCCTACTCGACCGTTTATGTGAAACCTGTAGCTGCTCAGAGTCTGCCAACTGGTACGAATCTGATTTCACCCTGTTGGCGTTGTGGGGGCAATCATCGGCCTCATCAGTGTCGGTTTAAACAATACTCCTGTAATGGCTGTTCGAAAGTGGGGTATCTTCAGAAAATATGCCCACAACTGAGCAAGCGTGCTGCTGCTCATCACATTGTTGATGATGACCAGTCCAGTTCTGGCCCGGATACACAACCCGAGGAGGAAGTGTACAGTCTGTATTCGTTCTTGGCAAAGAGCCAGCCGATAATTGTTAATGTGAAGCTGAATGGTGTCCCTGTATCAATGGAGCTGGACACGGGTGCGAGTCAGTCGATAATGAGCCAAAGGAGATTTGACAAGCTGTGGGACACTGAGGCTGTGAAGCCTAAGCTGAGCCCAGTCAATGCTAAGTTGTGTAATTACACGAAGGAACTCATACCGGTGATTGGCAGTGCAGTAGTCAAGGTGTGATTCAAGATCTACCTTTATGGATCGTCCTAGTTAATGGTCCAACGCTGTTCAGCAGAAATTGGCTTGAGAAAATCAAGCTGAACTGGAATGATGTCAAAGCGTTCTCCCCGGTGGAAGACACTTCGTGTGCTCAAGTGTTGAAGAAGTTTCCTTCTTTGTTTGAACCGGTCATTGGTAAATTTACTGGAGCCAAGGTGCAGATTCACCTGGATCCTGATGCAAGGCTGGTCTATCATAAAGCTCGGTCTGTTCCTTACATGATAAGGGAGAAGGTTGAAATTGAGCTTGACCGATTTCGAAACAGCATCAGTATCTGTTACCGAAGGCTGATGACCTGTTCGCCATGCTAGCTGGTGGAAAGTCGTTCACTAAGCTAGATCTGACGTCGGCCTATATGACACAGGAGCTTGTCGGCAATTCAAAGAAACTCACCTGCATCAACACCCATAAAGGATTGTTTGTCTACAACAAGTGTCCTTTTGGAATTCATTCGGCTGCAGCCATATTTCAGAGGAATATGGAGAGTCTACTGAAGTCCGTTCCTAGAACTGTCTTGTTTCAAGATGACATTTTGGTCACAGGTCACGACACTGTTGAACATCTGAACAATCTTGAAGAAGTCCTACATCGTCTGAACAAAGTGGGACTCAGGCTGACATGTTCGAAGTGTGTCTTCATGACACCTGAAGTTGAATTCCTGGGGAGGAATATTTCTGCTGATAGCATCAGGCCTACTGATTCGAAAACCAAGGCCATCAAAAATGCACCCAGGCCTCAGAATGTGACGGAGCTGCGTTCGTTCCTTGGGCTACTCAACTACTTTGGTAATTTCTTACCCAGATTGAGCACTTTATTAGAGCCACTGAACATGCTACTCAGAAAAGGTGACAACTGGGTCTGGGGTGTGTCTCAAGATAGAGCCTTTGAGAAAGCTAAGAATCTTCTCTGTTCAAACAAGTTGCTTGTTCATTATGATCCGTGTATGCGTCTTGTATTGGCCTGCTCAACACGTTAGGATCTGGACTAGCCATGACCCTATCTTATCGGTTGTGAAACGTGTCCTCAGTGGTGATTGGTCTGCAATACCTATGGAGATGTATGATGAGAGCAAACCTTATAACCGTCGCAAAGATGAGCTGTACATTCAGTCACATTGTTTACTGTGGGGTAATGATGTCATCATGCCTAAGAAAGGTAGAGAAAAATTTGTACTTGAACTACATAGCACTCATCCTGGCATTGTCATGATGAAAGCCATTGCTAGGTCTCATGTATGTTGGCCTGGAATTGACTCTGATCTGGAATCATGTGTGCATCAGTGCAATACTTGCATGCAGCTAAGTAAAGTACCAGCGGAATCTCCGTTGAGTCTTTGGTCGTGGCCATCCAAACCATGGTCGAGGATCCACAATGATTTTGCGGGTCCTCTCCTGGGAAAAATGTTTTTTGTTGTGGATGCATATTCAAAGTGGATAGAATGTATCATTATGTCATCCAGTACATCTACAGCCACTATTGAGAGCCTTCGTGTCATGTTTGCAACTCATGGCTTACCTGACATTGTTGTGAGCAACAACGGATTTTGTTTCACAAGCCTTGAGTTTCAGGAGTTCATGAAGCTCAATGGTATTAGACATGTGAGGTCAGCTCCATTCAAACCTGCTTCTAATGGTCAAGCCGACCATACCATTCAAGCGATCAAGCAAAGTATGAAACGTGTAACTCAGGATTCACTGCAGACTCGTTTGTCATGTATATTGCTCAGTTATAGGACACAACCTCATACGCTTACTGGGGTTTCCCCTGCTGAACTACTGTCGAAGAAAAATCTCAAGACCAAGCTTTCTCTTGTTCATCCTGATTTGAATGATTGTGTTGAAAACAGACGTCAAAGTCAGCAATGGTATCATGATTGTGCTGCTGTGTCACGTGATATTTCTGTTAACGATCCAGTTTATGTACTGAATGATGGTCCAAGGTCCAAATGGGATCGCCGGTACTGTTACAGCCAAGGAGGGTAACAGAGTGTTTATTGTCATGCTCAACAATGGGCAAACATGCAGGAAACATGTTGACCAAGTAAAATTGCGGCAAACGGATGAACTGGAACCGTTTGAGGAAGATGCAGTCAGTGACCAACCAACCAATGTTCATTCATCAGAGGACTCTGCTGTCATTCCTGAACCGGGACCTTCGGTCTCTGATGTGGTCAATACCACTCCCGCCTGATCTGTTACCCAACCGTCAGTCACAACTGACTCAGAACGCTCTCCTGGAACTAAAGTTGAACTGAGACGATCAACTCGTGAGCGGGAAGTCCCAGACTGTCTTAATTTGTAAAAAGACTGATATTAAGATCTTGAAAGGGGGATGTTGTTATGTATTGATGCCAGAGGGCGCCACTGTTGTAAGTCATCAGGCTGTATGTGTGTGTACACTGTCACGGGTGTATATAAGCACGGGTACTATGTCACGCGGATACTTTGGACGCGAATAAAGATGGATCAGGTTTACACCTGACGCAGCTTACAGTAACAAGACTCTTGAGTCATTACACAGATTTGATGGCGAGTATCCCTGCAGCCGCTACAACTTTCACCATGCTGGACATTTCAAACGGGTTTTGGTCCATTCCCCTGAGACGGGAGGATCAATATAAATTTGCCTTTACCTTTAAGGGTCAGCAGTACACGTGGACATGTCTTCCACAAGGGTTTCACAATAGTCCCTCAATCTTTCACCAGAGTATGGCCGAGGCAATAAAAGGTTTTAGTCAGCCAGATCGGTTGACGATATGTGGACGACCTGTTGTTATTCTCTGTAAGTGCGGAGGACCACGGGCCATTATTGAGTGAGTTACCGCGGTTGTTAAAAGAAGCAAATTTCAAAGTAAATCCCAAGAAAGCTCAGGTAGGATAAGAGGAGGTACAGTTTCTAGGTTTGACCATTAGAGCAGCAGAGGGAGCCATTGATGGAGCTAAGAGAAAGGCAATCCAGGAACTATCTGTTCCTAAGGACGTGTCTGGAGTAAGGTCTTTCCTGGGAATAACGGGTTACTGCAGAGAATTTATAGAAGGATATGCAGCCATGGCAGCTCCTTTACCGAGGCTTCTTAGGAAAGGAGTAGAGTGGGAATAAACTGCTGATGGAACCTTGGGTTACACAGGAATGGAAGGTAGGGGATCAGGTAATGGTCAGGAATTATGCCAGAATAGAGCCATTTGAACTGTTGTATAAGGATCATATAGCATTGAAGACAAGGCAAGCCCTATGGTCTACGCAATCCAGCTGCCGAATCATTTAAAGTGGTTTCATCTAAACCAGTATAAATTGTCCAACCCCGGACAGAAAGGAAAAAAGCGGGCCAAGGCCCAAGGAACAGTAATGAGTTTGATCAATGTAAGCCTTCCACCAATGCTGTGGGATGATAAAGATGGAGAAGTAAGGGACGGAGCAGTAAGGTGGAGTGGTCAGGTGCCGCGGACGCCTCCTCCATCTCCACCCCCGAGCTTCCGAAAGTCCAAGCATCGGAATAAAAGGAGAGGAAAGCAGTGATCATAAAAAGGGAACATGTACATATGTGAATAACTGAAGAAGGACATAGAAATAGAGAAACATAGAAAATAGGTGCAGAAGTAGGCCATTTGGCCCTTCGAGTCTGCACCACCATTCAGTATGATCATGGCTGATCATGTAACTTCAGTACCCCATTCCTGCTTTCTCTTCATACCCCTTGACCCCTTTAGCCATTAGGGCCACATCTAACTCCTTTTTGAATATATCTAATGAACTGGCCTCAACAACTTTCTGTGGTAGAGAATTCCACATGCTCACAACTCTCTGAGTGAAGAAATTTCTCCTCATCTCGGTCCTAAATGGCTTATCCCTTATCCTTAGATCCTTAGACTGTGACCCCTGGTTCTGGACTTCCCCAACATCGGGAACATTCTTCCTGCATCTAACCAGTCCAATCCCGTCAGAAATCTACATGTTTCTATGAGATCCCCTCTCATTCTTCTAAATTCGAGTGAATATAAGCCTAGTCAATCCAGTCTTTCGTCATATGTCAGTCCTGCCATCCCGGAATCAGTCTGGTGAACCTTCGCTGCACTCCCTCAATAGCAAGAATGTCCTTCCTCAGATTAGGAGACCAAAACTGAACACAATATTCAAGGTGTGACCTCACCAAGGCTCTGTACAACTGCAGTAAGGTCCCCCTGCTCCTATACTCAAATCCTCTTGCTATGAAGGCCAACATGCCATTTGCCTTCATCACCGCCTGCTGTACCTGCATGCCAACTTTCAATGACTGATGTACCATGACACCCAGGTCTCGTTGCACCTCCCCTTTTCCTAATCAGTCACCATTCAGATAATATTCTGCCTTCCTGTTTTTGCCACCAAAGTGGATAACCTCACATTTATCTACATTATACTGCATCTGCCATGCATTTGCCCACTCACCTAACCTGTCAAAGTCACTCTTCAGCCTCTTAGCATCCTCCTCACAGCTCACACTGCCACCCAGCTTAGTGTCATCTGCAAACTTGGAGATATTACATTCAATTCCTTCGTCTAAATCATCATTGTATATTGTAAATAGCTGGGGTCCCAGCACTGAACTTTGTGGTACCCCACGAGTCACTGCCTGCCATTCTGAAAAGGACCCATTTATTCCTACTCTTTGCTTCCTATCGTCCAACCAGTTCTCTATCCCTGTCAATACATTACCCCCAATACCATGTGCTTTAATTTTGTGTGCTAATCTCTTGTGTGGGACCTTGTCAAAAGCCTTTTGAAAGTCCAAATACATCACATCCACTGGTTCCCGCTTGTCCACTCTACGAGTTACATCCTCAAAAAATTCTAGAAGATTTGTCCAGCATGATTTCCCTTTCATAAATCCATGCTGACTTGGCCCGATCTTGTCATTTCTTTCCAAATGCGCTGCTATTACATCTTTAATAATTGATTCCAACATTTTCCCCAATACCGATGTCAGGCTAACCGGTCTATAATTCCCTGTTTTCTCTCTCCCTCCTTTTTTAAAAAATGGGGTTACATTAGCTATCCTCCAATCCATAGGAACTGATCCAGAGTCTATAGAATGTTGGAAAATCACCACCAATGCATCCACTATGTCTAGGGCCACTTAGTACTCTGGGATGCAGACTATCAGGCCCTGGGGATTTATCAGTCTTCAATCCCATCAATTTCCCTAATACAATTTCCTGACTAATAAGGATTTCCTTCAGTTCCTCCTTCTCGCTAGACCCTTGGTCCCCTAGCAATTCCGGAAGGTTATTTGTATCTTCCTTAGTGAAGACAGAACCAAAGTATTTGTCCAATTGGTCTGCCATTTCTTTGTTCCCCATTATAAAGTCACCTGATTCTGACTGCAAGGGACCTATATTTGTCTTCACTAATATTTTTCTCTTCACAAAAAAAAGAAGCTTTTGCAGTCAGTTTTTATGTTCCCTGCAAGCTTACTCTCATACTCTATTTTCTCCCTCCTAATTAAACCCTTTGTCCTTCTCTGCTGAATTCTAAATTTCTCTCAGTCCTCAGGTTTGCTGCTTTTTCTGGCCAATTTATATGCCTCTTCCTTGGATTTAACACAATCCCTAATTTCTCTTGTTATCCACACGGTTGAGCCACCTTTCTCGTTTTATTTTTACGCCAGACAGGGATGTACAATTGTTGAAGTTCATCCATGTGATCTTTAAATGTCTGCCTTTGCCTATTCACCGTCAACCCTTTGAGTATCATTCGCCAGTCTATCCTAGCCAATTCACGTCTCATACCATCGAAGTTACCTTTCTTTAAGTTCAGGACCCTAGTCTCTGAATTAACTCCATCTTAATGAAGAATTCTACCATATTATGGTCACTCTTCCCCAAGGGGCCTCGCACAACAAGGTTGTTAATTAATCCTCTCTCATTACACAACACCCAGTCTAGGATCGCCAGCTCTCTAGTTGGTTCCTCGACATATTGGTCTCGAAAACCATCCCTTGTACACTCCAGGAAATCCCCCTCCACTGTATTGCTACCAGTTTGGTTAGCCCAATCTATATGTAGATTAAAGTCACCCATGATAACTGCTGTACCTTTCTTGCATGCATCCCTAATTTCCTGTTTGATGCCATTCCCAACCTCACTAATACTGTTTGGTGGTCTGTACACAACTCCCACTAGCGTTTTCTGCCCTTTGGTATTCCGCAGCTCTACCCATACAGATTCCACATCATCCAAGCTAATGTCCTTCCTTACTATTGCGTTAATCTCCTCTTTAACCAGTAATGCTACCCCACCTCCTTTTCCTTTCTGTCTATACTTCCTGAATATTGAATACCCCTGGATGTTGCGTTCCCAGCCTTGGTCACCTTGGAGCCATGTCTCCATAATCCCAATTACATCATATCCGTTAACAGCTATCTGCGCAGTTAATTCATCCACCTTATTACGAATGCTCCTCGCATTGAGACTCAGAGCCTTCAGGCTTGTTTTTTTAACACACTTTGTCTTTTTAGAATTATGTTGTAATGTGGCTCTTTTTGATTTTTGCCCTTGATTTCTCTGCCCTCCACTTTTCCTTATCTCCTTTCTACCTTTTGCTTCTGCCCCCATTTTACTTCCCTCTGTCTCCCTGCATAGATTCCCATCCTCCTGCCATATTAGTTTAAACCCTCTCCAACAGCACTAACAAACACGCCCCCTAGGACATTGGTTCCAGTCCTGCCCAGGTGCAGTCCGTCCGGTTTGTACTGGTCTCACCTCCCCCAGAATCGGTTCCAATGTCCCAGGAATTTGAATCCCTCCCTCTTGCACCATTCCTCAAGCCACGTATTCATCTAAACTATCCTGCTATTTCTACTCTGACTAGCACGTGGCACTGGTAGCAATCCTGTGAGGGGGAGGCCCCACAGAGCAAAAGTATTTATTTCATTTTGTCTTCATAGGAGCAAATGGAGCCAGGGATACGAGATGAGGTGGACGCTGTGGATAGGCCTGTGAATGGCCATGGTTATTAAAGAATTGGGAGATCGGGGAGACACCGAGACATTCCTTACATACGGGTGTATGGGCGGAACCGGCCCCACTGTAACTCAAAGGGGAGCCATACAGAGCAACAACGGCACAAACGTCTATACCCACACTGGCAGTTGGCCAAGGTGGTTAGGGTCAAATTCGATCAAATACTCCAGACAAACCGAGGATAAACTTGGGGAGGTGTCAGTGTCCTGCCCCAGGCTAAACATCACGACCAGGAAGGTATGGGTGAGAGAGGACAGACGAGTTTGTCTGGAATGTAACTGGATTACCCCCATGGCAGGATGGTGGTGGTTATGGAAAACAGACAGGAGAAAAGTTAATGCATCCACAGAATGGGAGAAATTGGTTAATAGCTCAAACAGGCGGACCACAGGAACAAAAGAAGGGGCAAAATTATGTTGGGAGAAGTGGTGGAAGGAGGAACAAGGTCTGTGTGGTTGGATCTAGCCACAAGTGCAGGGGAGGTGTGGCGATTGCTTTTGAACAGAAGTGGCAGGATCCTGTGTCGGGAATGAATTGGACGCAGGGTTTTGATTTCTGTGTGACCTTGAACCCTCCAAAAACAGTCAATGCAACCGAGCTGATCGCGTGCAAATTAAAACCTTAACCTAAAATACTGGAGATTCCAAACCAAGGAATTCCATGTCCTGTTCTGACACCCGGGCCTAAGAACGGGCTGGCGTTAATTCCAACAGGGCAAGTGTTGTATCATACTGTATATTATGAAGTAGCGTCGGTTATTCTAAATTTAACAGAGTTACAATTCCCCCAGTGGTGCCCGCCAGAAACAGAAAAGTTATACGAATAATTGTTGAAAGAAATGTTTAAACAATTCTATCAGAAGAATTATGGGGACGAGAGTCAAGGGGAAGCGTTAAAACCGAGATGAAAAAGGGGATTAATGAGTGATGTAGCTACAGCCTTTAATACTGGGACATCACTGGTAAATAGTGTGGACAACACGCAGTTGCAAGTCCAAGTGAATACCTTAAGGGACCAGTTAAAGAAGGTTCTGGAGGAGGGTAGTGACATAGAGAGTAACGAACTACAGGAGGATCAGGCAATGACAATTCATTTGAAGGATATGGTAGCTGAGGTGGCAACACATGCTCAGACTATCACTAAAGGAGGGTAGAAATGCATCAGATCAAGCTGCTCAGAATGACGTGTGTATCATGTACGGAGCTTGATTGTTAAATGAAGGACGCAGTAATTTAGAGGATTTAAAACAAGGCCACATACCGTCGTGGGTCAGTAACAAGCATCTAAAAACTTTGAGTATCGACAACAACCTCCTGAATTTGTGCCAGCTACGGTCAGCCTCCGAAGCGTACCCACTCCCGGTCAACTGTGGTCAGAGTAAACAATCTATAATGGGAATAGTGCTTCGAATACCGGTGATGGATTAGTCACAACGACCCGTATCGGTATATCGGGTGAAAACATTGGGGTAATTCGGAACGGGGTACTTGTGAAGCATCATAGAACCCCACAGTAGGTGGTAAAATTGGGAGACTCAATAACCGGTGCTAGTCTGGAAGGATGCCAGAGAGGGGGTACACACATGATATTGTGCCCCTATCATATGAATCCTTTCAACCGGCCGATATATGAGTTCATGTACGATGACGGGCAGCCTATAAGCTGTATCATGGAAGTGACAGCTAACGACCATGTTCCGCCACAGGTTGTGTACAAGGGAAACAGGACATAAGTACAAATATTTAGGCCGAGGCTACGGTTGGGCCTTCGGAGGGGGGAAAACCTAAAGAAAAAATTAGCATTAAAAAAAAACACATACATTGCATTCCCAAGACAGTTTTAAGCCTAATCGCTGTGGTAACATTTAAAAAAAATAATTAAATAACCTTTAACTTATCTTTCTTTTCAGGATCACCCTCCTTACCACCCTGGTAAAAGCAACTTTTACAAGGCGGGTCTCTCGGCAATCTGGACGCCGGCGGTTGAGCCCAAACTTACGCCCTGGCGGTTATTCTCGGTGTTGCACGTGGGCAGTTTGGTCCCGGCGGGCGACTTCAGATGTGGGCGATAGCAAGGAAAAAACTTATGTGCAAACTCTCTCCAAGCGAAAAACCAGCTGTGACGCCAAGAAAATCGGCGACAATGAATCCGAAAGTCTGGCCCCATAGTCTTAGAATATGGGGCCGTCTGTTTAAAACTGAGATGAGGAGAAATTTCTTCTCTCAGAGGGTTGTAAATCTACGGAATTCTCTGCCCCAGAGAGCTGTGGAGGCTGGGTCATTGAATATATTTAAGGCAGAGATAGACAGATTTTTGAGCGATAAGTGAGTAAAGGTTTATGGGGAGTGGGCAGGGAAGTGGAGCTGAGTCCTAGATCAGATCAGCCATGATCTTATTAAATAGCGGAGCGGGCTCGAGGGGCCAAATGGCCTACTCCTGCTCCTATTTCTTATGTTCTTTTGTTCTTATGTAAGTGGCTGCAGAGATAGTGAATGCATTGGTTGTAATCTACCAATATTCCCTGGATTCTGGGGCAGTCCCAGCGGATTGGAAAACTGCAAATGTAACACCCCTATTTAAAAAAGGAGGCTGACAGAAAGCAGGAAACTATAGACCAGTTAGCCTAACATCTGTCATTGGGAAAATGCTGGAGTCCATTATTAAGGAAGCAGTTGCGGGACATTTGGAAAAGCCTAATTCAATCAAGCAGAGTCAGCATGGTTTTATGAAAGGGAAATCATTTTTGACAAATTTGCTGGAGTTCTTTGAGGATGTAATGAGCAGGGTGGATAAGTGGGAACCAGTGGATGTGGTGTATTTAGATTTCCAGAAGGCAGTCGATAAGGTGCCACATAAAAGATAACTGCTCAAGATAAAAGTTTACGGGGTTGGAGGTAATATATTAGCATGGATAAAGGATTGGCTAACAAACAGAAAACAGAGAGTCGGGATAAATGGGTAATTTTCCAGTTGGCAAACAGTGACTAGTGGGGTGCCGCAGGGATCGGTGCTGGTTTATGGGGAGCAGGCAGGGAGGTAGAGCTGAATCCATGATCAGATCAGCCATGATCTTGTTAAGTGGCGGAGCAGGCTCGAGGGGCCAGATGGCCTACTCCTGCTCCTATTTCTTATGTTCTTATGTTCTTATGTTCTTATGTTCTTATGTTGACCACTCGGGAGGAGTCCTCTAGTACTCTCCTGATTGGGTGTCCTTATTCATTGTCGTCTGCTGTATGTTGCATGCACAACCTGGCCATCATGAGGGCATAGCCATTGCCGCCAGGCATAGTTGCACCGCCTCAAGAGGAGGAGGAGCAAGTGCAGGAGGAGGACCAGGAGGAGCAGGAGGAGGAGCGACAGCAGGAGGACGAGGAGGAGCAGCACCAGCAACAATCGCGATGGAGGGATGATAACTCCATCGTGATCCTGCAAGGGAGGTCTGCGACTGTCTCATCAGAACTCGTTTCCACTGATTTCCATCCCACTTCCCAGTTCCTCTGGACGTCCCATCACCACATAAATTTGCCCTTCCATACCAAAGCCCCAAAACTGAAATGAGAGACAATCGCAACATTAAACATTCCAATCAACATTTATCAAACAACAATAAAATGTTTAAATATGTATTTATTCTTCACCCTTCTGCATTTCCTTATATCTCCTCTATCGTTGACCTATTCTAATACTCCTCGACAATGTATCCCCTGTGGCTGCAGCATGGCTGGTGGAAGGCTGCTGTGTGTCAAGTTCAGAGACTACAGATGGCTTTGCAGGACGCCCTCGGCCAGCTCTGGGCCTGGAAGGCCCGGCTGTAGACTGCTCCGCCTCAAGCTGGGCGGCAGCAGTCTGGGCTGGCTGGGTGACAGGCAGTGACAAGTGCAATGGCAGAGTGGCAGTGTTGGGATCAGGAATGCTATCATCATGAAAGGACAGCACTGTCCACTGATTCACTGTCACTCCCCAGGGCAGCACCTCAGCATCTCCACCTATCTATTGCAGGACAGATTGCTGGGCTGCTGCAACAGCATGAGATCTCCGGTCGACTGTGGTGGACCCAGTAGTGATGGCAGCAGTCAGAGATTGCATGGCATACAGTTGAGACAACATGACAGCACCAAGACGTTGCGTGGCATTAAGCTGAGATTGCATGAGAGCAGTCTGAGCATCCATGCGAGCAACCATTGACTCCATTACAGCACCAAGATGTTGCGTTGCTTCCAGCTGCGCTGCAATGGAAGCTGCCACATTGCCTGTTGTGTTCAGAATAAACCCACCAGACTGTATTGTAAGCTCAAACTGTTGTGACCTTGTCTCTTTATTCAGACTCCAGAGTGGGGAAGCAGCATGGTGAATCACCTTTTATACCTGCTTGCCCCAGGGTGCACAAGTGACCCCTAGGTCTCCCACAGGTGTACCCCCTAGTGGCAAATCTTACATATTGGTGAGGTTTACATACATACATAACATCACTCCCCCAAAAGTCTTATGTACAAGTTATTTGCAAGTTGAGGCGATCTGGCGCTCTCCATTCCTGGGTCGATCGCCTGAGTTGAAGTCCTGGCAACGGTGAGTTGGTCGGATCGTTGCTGCACGGCCGCGCAGCTGGTGATCGAACTGACGAGCATGGTGGGTTCAGCCTCGTGGTTGACAGCGAGGTCGATTGTGTTAGTGCTTCGCTGGGGGCCAGGTCCTTTCACAGTGGTTCCTGGTTATCTGTAGTTCACAGTTTGGTCTGGTCCAAATGCCTTCTGCGTTTGCTCAGTACATGGTTTCTCAACAAACGCTTCATTTTCATCACAAACACTCCATTCCCCTCTTTGGCTAATACAGTGCTAGCAGCCCATCTGGGGCCCTGAACATGGCCTACATCGTTTATTCTGATGTCGCGTGGAGCAGCCATGCGATCATGGTACATTCTCTGCTGGTAGCATAAGGAAGGCTCGGTTCTGAATGATTCTGTCTGGTGACTGCATAGCACCCGGGATAGCCGTGTCTGTAGGGAGTCTATCATGACATTTGTGGTGCTTGGCTTTATGATTTGGGCTGCCCGCTCCGGACTATTGTCGCTGACCCTAAGGTCTGGCAAGCCCAGGATGGCCGATATGGCCTTGAGACTTTCAGTAGTGGCGGGAGCCATGTGGTTCTCGTGGATCCTGGGCCATGGTATGGAGGCCCCGGATCACCAACTGTGTGTAGCCTCCCTGCCTTTCTTTGCAACGTTGCAGGTTGCCCCATAGGGGGCAATCTGATGGGATCAGCATTTCGTCTTTGTGACGGATAAGCTGCAACATCCCGTCTAGTGGTTTGCTGTTAGCAGGCGGTAACGTGGGATCCTGGCAGGTCCAGGTCCTAAACTGGGGGGCCGTTACAGTTGACACCTCGCTTTCTAGCACTTCCACGACAACGAGTGGGTCTGCAGGCTGCGCCGTTTCCACCCCGGTGGTGGGCAAAGGTAGCCAACTGAGGGCATTAGTACCATTCTCAGTGCCTGGCCCGTGGCAGATCATGTTACAGTGCACAGACAGTGTTAGACATTCTCGAAACAAAGCATCGATAATGGTGCCTCTGCGCTCCCAAAACTGTGGGATGGGCAGCTTGTCTGACTCAAGCAAATATTGAGACACTCTTTGGTACGTCTCTTTTGTCCCGTGAACCTAGGCTACTGCCTTGGTTAACTTATTGGATACATGTACAACCAGTTGAGGCTAGCCCGCTACTTTGGCTTGCTGCACAACACGCCTGACCCTGTGTGGTAACACACCACTTGCTACAAATACTTTGTTACATACATATACAACTGGCTGGGGTTCGCCTGCTACTTTGGCTTGCTGTACAACACGCCCGACCCCGTGTGACAACACATCACATGCTACAAGTACTTTGTCAGATACATATATGACCGGTTGGTGTTCGCCCGTTACTTTGGCTTGTTGTAAGGTACCCCCGACCCCATATGATAGAACATCATTGGCCGCGAAAGAACGCTCACATGGGTTACATAGTGCAAACAATTTATTGGAACGTAGTGGGTTTCTGGCCCTCTCAGCGGCCACCCCTTTACCTTTGCCCCAAATCCAGTTGTCTTCCTTGCTGGGAAACACATGCCTCTGTTTCGTTGCAGCGACCTCTCGTGGTCTGGACGTTCTCTCGTCCCGTGATCTGGACACACTTTCGTCCCGTGGTCTGGTCGCACTCTCGTCCAGTAGTCTGGATGCTCTTTCATTCCGTGGTCTGGACGCCCTCTCGTCCGTGATGCCAACTGCCACGATCTTCCTCCCCAGGGATTTTGTCTCTGGTGTCGGGAAAACGCATTCGGATCGTTTCGGCTGGAGTCCCACTCTGCTTGGTCGATCTGGAGCCTCTTCCATCATCGCGAAGAGGTTGTCGGCTTTGGGTGGTGGGTACCATGCCTGTCCCGTTGCTATGTTGATCTTCACCTCCTCGTGGTCGTGATGAGCGGCCTGTGCCTCGGGGATCTGCAAATGGATCTGCACTTCGATGCCTGGTTCAGCTGAAGGTAGGGCTTTGCTCAGCCTTTGAGCAAGGGAGACATCGTTTGCCGGAGAAGATATGCAGAGGTCTTCCCAGTTCCACCGAATCGTCCACATCCACCTTCTACCAAGCAGCGTTGGTCCATCACCTGAAACAATCCACAGTGGTAAATCGTGCACCGCTCCCTCATGGGATACTCTTATGTCCGCACTACCAATAACTGGTATCAGTTCCTTGGTGTAGGTGCGCAGCTTTGCCTGAATCGGGATCAGCTTGGGTCGTTGTGCTCTGTCGCCCCAAATCCTCTCGAATGCCTTCTGGCTCATTATTGATTGATTCACCCCCGTGTCTAATTCCATGGAGACCATTGAGTTTAACTTTTAACATTATCGGAGGGCTTTTGGTGGTGAAGGTGTGTATCCCATATACTTCCTCTTCATCCTCAGGTTGAGTTGCCTCTCCTGCTCATTCAGCGTGATCCTCGCTGGATCGGTCGTCCTCTCCTGACTCTGCCACGTGGTGAGTCACAGGTCATTCGCTGGAGGTGCCCCATTGTTCCACAGCCCTTGCACACATAGGGCTTGAATCGACATTGATGAGCTCTATGACTGCCCCTGCAGCGCCAACATGGTGTTAATGGATACGCATTCGCGCCCCACGGCGGACTCTGAGTCACTCTAGGCCTAGGTCTGGTCTCTGCAGTCGTGTGGGCCCTGCCCTGTACAGTTCTGCCTGCTGAAACATTATTTTATGCACAGTACTTGCCGGTGAGCTTCGATTCTGTGAAGATATCTGTTTCGTGTTATCGCTCGTGGACATGACGGCTTGGGCTATCATGATGGCCTTGCTCAGATCTAAGGATTCGGCAGACAGCAGTTTGCGAAGAATGACCTCATGGCCGATTCCAAGCACGAAAAAATCCTGCACCATTTCCCTCAAAGATCCTGCAAATTCACACTGTCCCGCAAGGCATCTTAGGTCGGCGACAAAACTCGCCACGTTCTGACCCTCGGAGCGATGGTGCATGTAAAAGCGATACCTGGCCATTAAGATGCGCTCCTTCGGCTTGAGATGTTCCTGAACCAATGTACACAGCTCTGTGTAAGTCTTGTTCGTTGATTTGACTGGTGCCAGCAGATTTTTGAGGCGGCCATATATCGAAGACCCACATACGGTGAGGAGAATCGCCCTGCACTTGATCGTCATCTCAGCCTTGTCCAGTTCGTTGGTCATGAAATACTGGTTGAGGCGCTCAACGAAGGCTTCCCAATCATCACCCTCAACAAATCTCTCAAGAATACCAACGGCAGCCATTAACACGTGAAAGTTCATGATCCGTTACTCGTCGCCAATTTGTTATGTTCAGAATAAATTCACAGGACTGTATTGTAAGCTCAAACTGTTGTGACCTTGGTCTCTTTATTCAGACTCCAGAGTGGGGAAGCAGCATGGTGAATCACCTTTTATACCTGCTTGCCCCAGGGTGCACAGGTGACCCTTAGGTCTCCTAAAGGTGTGCCCCCTAGTGGCAAGTCTTACAAACTGGTGAGGTTTACATACATACATAACATGATACGTGACATAAGGTCTGAATCCGTATAGTCTCTCTGGGAGTCCACCATTGTCTGCACTCTGGCAACGATGGGCTCCATGGTGTGTGCAGAGTTGTGTACAATGTGGGAGGCGGACTCCTCCACACTCCTTACCACTTCCGACAGGCTCTCAGGCATCCTTGATATTGCACCTATCATGTCAGAGTGCATGGCAATTACACTTTATGTGAACGCCTCCCTATCGAGGTCCTCATCTGAGTCCTATGCAACAGAACTAGCTTGCAAATTCGCTCTCTGGTGAGATGTCTCTCCAAGTTCCCTTTCCCCTTGGATGTGCTGCAGCCTGCAAGGCCCCGGTGCATCACCCAGTGCAGGTGCCTCTACTAACCTAACCACTAAGGACCATGTAGTGCCAGTATCTGAGCTGGTGCCTGCGGGTGAGAGAAGCAGTGACGCAGTGCTTAGCTCCTCCTCCTCCTCGCCGCCCTCTTCTCCCCCGTGAGTGGGGGCTCAGGCACAGGCAGCTCATCTGCTGCATGCTAATCTGAAAGCATAAATGACACGAGTCGTGTTAAGGTGGGGGCAGGGGGAGCAAGGAAGGCAGACAGTATGAGGAGCTGGAAAACGATAAGGCCTTCTGGTTTAACAGGGAAGTGGGATGAGAAAAGGCTATAATGATACCATTGTTGCCACCAGTTCTCCGCTGGCCATGGCGCCCACCACCTGTGGGCCAATGAACCACAGCACTCGCTCCTCCAAGTCAGTCAGGTGGCGCAGTTCACCCCCTCCCCCCCGCCCCCCTCCAGTTCGCTGCTGCTTCTCCATCCTGCTGAATGCCATCTTGGCCTGCAAAAGAAAGGAGCCTGTGTGAGGAAGAGTCCAGTTATGTATGTGGAAGATATGCTGCCATGGTTAAATAGCTGTGAATGTGGGCACCCGGCCAATTAACGCGAGCGGGTGTGATGACAACACACATGGGTCTATTTCAGCTGAAATATTTAAAGGGACTCTGCAAAGATGAAAATTGAAGGATTGACAAGGTGGGGGAACGAAGGAAGAAATTGTATTAATGGAGTCCAAACGTGGCAAGGCTGCACCTCGCTTAAATGATGCCTCCCTAGAGCTAATGCTGCATTCTGTAAGGACCGCAGTGAGATTCCCTCCACAGGCCGACTCCAAAACATTTCTCCTCATATGTTCTTACCATGCAGGTGCACCCATTCCTATCTGTCCAGGTAACTAAAGCACATCTTCAGCATTCCAATTGCTTGTTTGATGACAGTTCTCGTGGTTATGTGGCTTTGATTGTCTCTCTCCTGAGCCTCATTGTTTGGACTCATAACAGGTGACCTCAGCCAAGGGGTAGCCCTTACCTCCAAGGAGTCAACCGCTAACTCTGCTTCAATGCTGAAGAGCTCTGGGAGGGCAGACTGACGCAGGATGAAAGCATCATGGCAGCTGCCTGGGAATCTTGCACACATCTGCATGATTATCTTTTTGTGGTTACAGACAAGCTGAACATTTATGGAGTGGAAGCCCTTGCGGTTGACTAAGATTCAATGGTGATTTTGGGGGAACCTTGATTGATACATTGTGTGCAATCGATGACACCCCGGACCTGTAGGAAGCTAGCCAAAGCCACAAAGCGGAGCGCCTGCTCATTCTGACTGGCCCCATTAGTTGCAAAATGCATCATCATCATCATAGGCAGTCCCTCAAAATCGAGGAAGACTTGCTTCCATTCTAAAAGTGAGTTCTCAGGTGACTGTACAGTCCAATACGGGAATTACAGTCTCTATCACAGGTGGGACAGACAGTCATTGTGGGTGGAGTGTCTGGTTTGCCGCACGCTCCTTCCGCTGCCTGCACTTGTTTTCTGAATGCTCTCGGCGATGAGACTTCAGGTGCCCAGCGCCTTCCCTGATGCTCTTCCTCCACGTAGGGCGGTCTTTGGCCAGGGATTCCCAGGTGTTGGTGGGGATGTTGCACTTTATCAAGGAGGCTTTGAGGGTGTCTATGAAATGTTTCCTCTGCCCACCTGGGGATCGCCTGCCCTGTAGGAGTTCTGAGTAGAGTGCTTGCTTTGGGAGTCTTGTGTTGGGGATGCGGACAATGTGGCCCACTCAACAGAGCTGGTCGAGTGTGGTCAGTGTTTCGATGCCTGGGGATGTTGGCCTGAGCGAGAACACTGACGTTGGTGCATCTGTCCTCCCAGTGGATTTGCAGAATCTTGCGGAGACATCATTGGTGGTATTTCTCCAGCGATTTGTGGTATCTACTGCATATGGTAACGTCTCTGAGCCATACAGGAGGGAGGGTATCACTACAGCCCTGTAGACCATAAACTTGGTGCCAGATTTGAGGGCCTGATCTTCGAGCACTCTCTTCCTCAGGCGACCGAAAGCTGCGCTGGTGCACTGGAGGCAGTGTAGGGCTTGTCGTCGATGTCTGCCCTTGCTGATAGTAGACTCCCGAGGTATGGAAAGTGGTCCACGTTGTCCAAGGTTGCGCCGTAGACTTTGATGACCGGGAGGCAGTGCTGTGTAGTAGGGTCAGGTTGGTGGACGACCTTTATCCTACAGATGTTTAGTGTAAGGCCCATGCTTTCATACGCCCCAGTGAAGATGTTTATGATGGCTTGGAGTTCAGTCTCTGAATGTGCGCAGATGCAAGCGTAATTTGACGACAGAGGATGGGATGGTCTTGGACCTAGCCTGGAGGCGACGAAGATTGAACAGGTTCCCACAGGTTCTGTAGTTTCGTTCCACTCCAGCGGGGAGCTTGTTGAGCGTGAGATGGAGCATTGCAGCGAGAAAGATCGAGAAGAGGATTAGCACGGTGACACAGCCCTGCTTGACCCCGGTCCGGATGTGGATTGGGTCTGTGCTGGATCTGTTGTTCAGGATCACGGCTTGCATGCCGTCGTGGAGCAGGCGGAGGATGGCAACAAATTTATCAGGGCAACCGAAACAGAGGAGGACGCTCCATAGTCCCTCGCGGTTAACAGTGTCAAAGGCCTTTGTATGGTCAAAGAAGGCCCTGTACAAGGGTTGGTGCTGTTCCCTGCATATCTCTTGCAGTTGTCACGCCATGAAGATCATGTCTTCATAGCGCTGGCAAAATGGAATCAGTCACCTAAGAGTTGTATTTGTGTGCAACAAATTGCGAGATTCTGCAGATATCTCCAGCATATCCCTGGAAGGAGCCTGAGGCGAAGAAATTGAGTCCGGTGGTGATTTTGGCAGCTACTGACAAAGCGTGCCCACCAGGTCCACTTGGTAGGAGGTCTTCTTCCAGAAGGGTGCAAATGTTTGCGACCATCAGATGTGATACCCTGAGCCTCCTGAGGCATTGGCGTTCCGACATGTCCAGGAAACTGATCCTCTGCCTATACACCTGTGCGCTCATCCACTCTCTCGAGTGTAGTGGCAGGTTGGTGAGGAGAAGGCTGCTTCTTCCACTGCAAGTACTATTGCTGCTGATGCTCATATGGGTCCTCATCTGAGGTCCAAGGTAAAGCTGCATAAGCAGCACCCATACTGAACTGATGCTTGATAGTTGGAAAGTGTAGATCAGAGTCACAAAAATACAAGGTAACAGAAATGACATCCAAAGTAGTGAAAATCAGCTGCAAAGTAGTGAAGGCACACTCTCCAAAAGCCTTTCATTTAGGCAAGGAATTAGGTGTGAGGTCTGAGTATTAGAGAATCGTTTGCCTGTCATTTGCTCACCCTCTCAATCCGTGCTGTCATCCCGCCTTGCTTTCACTGGCGAGTTCCAGGAAGCCCGGTAAACCTGTGCACTCAGAGTTAAAGCTCATATCTGCAGTTAAAACAGCTCCCAATTGCCTCTCAACAGCTCCCAATTGCCTCTTTCAATTGCCAACCTGCCTCTCCCATGGGGGTTTTATGCATGCTGACAAAAGCACTGCAGTTAAAAGCGGAAGTCGGTGGGTTCAAGCCAGCTTCCTGGCCCACTATCAGTTTCATTCCTTTTAACCACCCACCCGCTCCCAAACCCACTCATTTTTAGGTAAAAATTCCCCCCTTGGAAAGAGATGTTCTAGTGCATTGCCTCATTAGCAGAAAATCCCAAATCTGAGCTCGATTAGCAACACAAGATAAATGCAAGTGAATGGAAACAACCTCCGTGATAAGTATCTATGCAGCCCATACAAACAGCCAGTATTATATTATATATAAGAACATAAGAAATAGGAGCAGGAGTAGGCCATTTGGCCCCTCGAGCCTGCTCAGCCATTCAATAAGATCATGGCTGATCTGATCATGGACTCAGTTCCACTTCCCTGCCTGCTCCCTATAACCCTTTACTCCCTTATCGCTCAAAAATCTGTCCATCTCCCGCTTAAATATATTCAATGACCCAGCCTCCACAGCTCTCTGGGGCAGAGAATTCCATAGATTTACAACCCTCTGAGAGAAGAAATTTCTCCTTATCTCAGTTTTAAATGGGCGGCCCCTTATTCTGAGACTATGGGCTCAATTTTCCCCAGTGATTTGCGCCGTTTCTTTTTGGAGCAGGCTGCTCTTTTTGGCTTAAGTTGAAAAACCAGAGTTTTCCCAATCAATTTGTACCAGTGTAACTCGGTTAGTTACGATTTTTTTAGGTCAGTTTTTTTTTCAGCCAAAGGGGGCGTAACCAGCCACCCACGCCAATTCTGGTTATTTATGTAAGTTCGGCCAGCTGAGAGTTACTCCAGTTCTGCTTAGGTCAGCGTATGTGGCCTCTCCAGCAAACCCTTGCGGAGAGTTAAATAAATTGGCGCAAGTAAGGAAATCAGTGCAGCAGGTGCCTGGACACACACTAAAATAATTGAAAAACACAAAGCAGCAACTTACCTGCAACCTCGGTTCCATTCTCGGTCCCCATTCTCCCAGTCCTCCCATTCTTGGTCCCCGGTTCACACACACACACAGAGAGAGAGAGACCCGGGAATTGCAGAATGGGACCGGGGACCGAGAATTGGACCGGACCGGCAAGCCCTTCGGGCAGGATTGGAGGTAAGTTGCTGTTATGTGTTTTTCAGTTCTTTTAATGTTTTGGGGCCTGGCTGTATGCTTCACTTTGCAGCCTCAGTTCGCATTGTGTCCCTGGTTACCATGGCAGGCTGATTTTTTTGGCGCAGATCAAGGCTCCACCCCCAAAACTAAGGGACAGGTTAGACCACGCCAAAATGAAGAAATCCAACGGGGAAACTTAGAACATTTTTTTTTGGTGTAATTCGGCCCAAAATAAATCGGGCGTAACTCTTCAAGCCAAAAAAAGCTTTGGGGAAAATTGAGCCCTATGGCCGCTAGTTTTAGTTTCCCCTATGAGTGGAAATATCCTCTCTGCATCCAGCTTGTCGAGCCCCTCATATGTTTTAATAAGATCACTTCTCATTCTTCTGAACTCCAATGAGTATAGGCCCAACCAACTCAACCTATCTTCATAAGTCAACCCCCTCATCTCCGGAATCAACTGAGTGAACCTTCTCTGAACAGCCTCCAATGCAAGTATATCCTTCCTTAAATACGGAGACCAAAACTGTACTCAATACTCCAGATGTGGCCTCACCAATACCCTGTACAGTTGTAGCAGGACTTCTCTGCTTTTATAATATCTGATATAATGATGTTTAAAATGTTATTTTTTATCTTTCTGGCAACCTTCCCATTTTGAGATGCTCCAGAGTAACTCTGTGGATCAACTGTGAAACACCATCTCCTCATTTTGTATTTTGAACAGATGAAAAAATAAAAGAATTAATATAATAATAATAGATTAATTGAGCAAAATAAGTCATTCATGCTCTGGATTTGAATATAATTATTGCATTCTGTATTTAACCAGGTATGTGGTACTTTAAGAATTAGGTTATTATTACACAAAGGCTGAAGTCCAGTTTAGTATTCTATAGTTTGATAACAATAGAGATCATTATTTATAATGAAAAAAGTGCTCTACATTAATCATTAATCACATATTTTGCAAAGTAATTTATATTCGACTCAATGGGTGAATAGGAAACACAGCACAAACAGCATTATTTCATCCATTTTCGAAACACAATTAGATATTTTATTAATAGTTTCATTTTAGTCTATCACAAGACTGATTTTAATAAATGAATACCCTAATAATTTACCACATGAGCCATTCATAATCGTTACAGATTGTGTTATGTTTAATTCAAGAGTATCAATTCTAAAGCAAATTATTAGAATGAAAGTAACACTCCTGTTCCTACATACCCTAAGGTTTTCAAGTAAGGAATAAAAAAGAGCATTTAAATTGCAGTGCAGCCAGAGTTTTAGAAGAAATAAATTATTCTATAAAATTGACCTGTTCAACTGTACATTATTTGACATCTTTACTTCAACCACTGAATATGTTGTTCACTGCATGGTTGTCTGGAAGCTTCCTCATATTTAACCTTATCATGAATATCTGCTTTACCAAAAATGACTATTAACAAATCGAGTGTGGTCAGTGCTTCAGTGCTGGGGATGTTAGCCTGGACGAGGAAACTGATGTTGGTGCGCCTGTCCTCCCAGGGGATTTGTAGGATCTTGCAGAGACATCATTGGTGATATATCTCCAGCGACTTGTGGTGTCTACTGTACATGGTCCATGTCTCTGATCCATACAGGAGGGTGGGTATTACTACAGCCCTGTAGACCATGAGCTTGGTGGTAGATTTGAGTGCCTGGTCTTCTAACACTCTTTTCCTCAGGCTGGCCAAAGACCGCCATAAGTGGAGTAAGTGCATCCGGGAGGGCGCTGAGCACTTTGAATTTCAACGCCGAAGCGTGCAGAAATCAAGCGCAGGCAGCGGAAAGAGCATGCGGCAAACCAGTTCCACCCACCCCTTCCCTCAACGACTATCTGTCCCACCTGTGACAGAGTCTGTGGCTCTCATATTAGACTGTTCAGCCACCAAAGAAATCACTTCAGGAGTGGAAGCAAGTCTTCCTCGATTCCGAGGGACTGCCTATGATGATGATTAACAAATTACTGTTATGGTAAATGGAACAACATGCACTGGTATACAGATAGAACCCCAGGTTGGCACCTCCAAAGAAGAGAAGGGACAGCTACAGAGAGTCGCAATACCCAAAGAATATGTGAAGTCTTAACAAGTCAACATGGAGATAAATATCCTGACAAAGATCATTGACCTGAAACATTGGGGGGAATTTTAACCCCAAAAACAGGTGGGTTGGTGTCAGGTGTGAGCTTCTAGTATAAAAAATTTGAATCTCGACCCCAACCCGGCTCCACTTCTGGGTTTAACGGAGGTGGAACGGGGGCCGGGCAGCCAAACCATTCCCAGGAGGCAGGTTGGCACATTAGATATTATAATGAGTCTGGAAGCCTCAGATTTAACCTGCTTTGCCTTAGGATTCTCAGCAGCTGCAGCAAGGCGAAGACAGCCTTGGGGAGCACTCCTTGTGAGCTGGGAGGAGCAGGACTCTTTCCGCCTGGTCCCCCAAGCTCACCCACTCGCCCCAACTCTCTGGATCAGACCCATCCCTAGGGTCGGTGATGGGATGTCACCCTCTCCGATCGGATTCCCCACCGGGTCAGGGTTCAGACCCCCCTCCGGGGTCGGAAACCCTCCCACCCCCACCCCGGATTGATGATCGGACACCCTCAGGGCCAGGGATCAGATGCTTCTCAGGATGAGGGAGTGGACCTTCCCCCTTGGATCAGACCCACCCCGGGCTCAGGGCTCGCACCTACCTGGAGTTGCGGCTTCTTCTCCAGAGTTCCCTGCCTGGCTAGAAGCCAGCCTGTCAATCAGGCTGACTTCCGGGTGGGGAACCGGTCCGTGACGTCACACACATGCTATGGACTTAAAACTCCACAGGGTGAGCGGAAACCCAGGCTGGTTTCCCATGCTGTACCACCACCCCCCCCCCCACCCGCTCTCGGCAGCTCAAAAACTTACAATTACGACCAATAACTCTGTTTCTCACTCCACAGCTGCTGTCTGACCTGCTGAGTATATCCAACATATTCAGTTTGTTTTTCAGATTTCTAGCTGATCTGTCTTGTTCTGAGATAGTCCCTCAGAGTTGAGGACGACTTACTTCCACAATAATATGAGTTCTCAGGTGACCGACAGTCTCTGTCTCAGGTGGGTCAGACGGTGGTTGAAGGGACGGGTGGGTGGCGTGCTTGGGTTGTCGTGCACTCCTTCCGCTGTTTGCACTTGGCTTTCGCGTGCTCCCGGCAAAGAGACTCGAGGTGTTCAGCACCTTCCTGGATGCTTCTCCTCCATTTTGAGTGGTCTTGGGCCAGGTGTCGTTGAGGTTGTTGCACTTTTTCAAGAAAGCTTTGAGGGTGTCCTTGAAGCATTTCCTCTGTCCACCTGGGGCTCTCTTGCCATGTCGGAGCTCTGAGTAGAGCGCTTGTTTTGGGAGTCTAGTATCAGGCATACAGACGATGTGGCCCATCCATCGGAGCCAATCGAGCGTGGTCAATGCTTTGATGCTGGGAATGTTGGCCTGAGCGAGAACACTGACGTTGGGGCGCTTATCCTGTCAATGGATTTGCAGGATCTTGCGGAGGCAGCGTCAGTGGTACTTCTCCAGTGCTTTGAGGTGCCTGCTGTACATAGTCCAGGTCTCTGAAGCATATAGGATATCACTACTGCTCTGTAGACCATGAGCTTGGTGCCAGGTTTGAGGTCCTGGTCTTCAAACACCCTCTTCCTCAGGCGAACGAAGGCTGCACTGGCACACTGAAGGCAGTGTTGGACTTTGTCATCGACATCTGCCCTTATTGACAGTAGGCTCTCGAGGTATGGAAAATGGTCCATGTTGTCCAAGGCCTCGTCATGGATCTTGATAGTCGGAGGCAGTACTGTGTGGCAGGGGCAGGTTGGTAGAGAACCTTTGTCTTACGGATGTTTAGTATAAGGCCGATACTCTCGTATGCTTCGGTGAAAGTGTTGACGATGGTTTGGAGTTCGACCTCGGAGTGTGTGCAAATGCAAGCATTGTCTGCATACTGTAATTCAATGACAGAGGATGGGATGCCTTCGATCTGGCCTGGTGGCAACGGAGGTTGAACAGATTCCCATTTGTTCTATAATTTAGCTCCACTCCAGCGAGGAGCTTATTGAAGTGAAATGGAGCATTGCAGCAAGGAAGATCAAGAAGAGCATTGGTGCGATGACACAGCCTTGCTTGACCCCGGTCCGCACGTGTATTGGGTCTGTGGTGGACTCGTTGGTCAGGATCACGGCTTGCATGTCATTGTGAAGCAGGCGGAGGATCATGACAAACTTTTGAGGGCAGCCGAATTTGAGGAGGACACACCATAATCTATCCTGGTTGACAGTGTCGAAGGCCTTTGTGAGGTCAAAGAAAACCATGTACAGGAGTTGGTGCTGTTCCCTGCATTTTTCATAAATTTGACGCATGGTGAAGATCATGTCTATTGTGCCCCTTAGTGGGCGGAATCCGCATTGCGACTCTGGAAAGTGCTCTTCAGCCACTGGGAGAAGGCGTTTGAGGAAGATTCTTGCAATGACTTTCCCTGTGGCAGACAATGAAACTCTGCTGTAATTACCGAAATCGGACGTCACCTTTCTTGAAGATGGTCACAATTACAGCATCTCTGAGATCCCCTGGCATGCTCTCCTCCTTCCAAATAAGAGAAATGAGTTCATGTATTTTCGCCAATAGTGCTTCACCACCATGCTTTAGTGCTTTGGTGGAGATTTCATCTGCTCCTGAGGCCTTGTTGTTTGGATGGCCTTTTCAACCTCATGCCAAACTGGTGTTGTGCTGAGGTGGTGGCGGGTAGCATGCTGCGGGATGGACTCAAGGACACTTACGTCGAAGACAGAGTCTCTAGTAAGAAGATCTTCAAAGTGCTCCTTCCAGTGGGCGCTGACTGCCTCTCTGTCCTTGATGAGTATCTCTCCGTTCTTAACCCTCAGTGGGGTACGACCTAGGGTGCTTGGGCCATAGGTATTTTTGATTGCACTGAAGAATCCAAGCACGTCGGCTAGCTGTTTGATCTCCTGCGCTTTTTCCACCCATCATCTGTTCTTTAGGTCGCGAGTTTTATGTTGGACCTCGGCCTTCAGATGTCTATAGGCCATTTTCTTGCTCTCGAGTTGTGTTGCTGTTTCCAGTTCAAGTAGACCTTGCACTTGCGGTTTATCAGCTCCTAGATCTCTAGGTCGTTCTCGATGAACCAGTCTTGATGTTTTCTGATGGAGTTACCAAGCATCTCTTAACAGGTGCTAATTATGGAGGCCTTGAGGACAGACCAGGCACTGTGGACACTCTGCGTCTCAAGTTCACTGGAAGTCATCAGATTGGTTGTGAGGCGCTGGCTGAATAGGACTTTCTCAGCAGGGTCTTTGAGTGCTCCAGCATTGACTTTCCTGCAGCAGCGTTTCTGTTGCTGCCGCTGTTTTGGGGCTACATTGATGGAAATGACACAATTAGGTGGTGGTCAGTCCAACAGTTGTCAGCTTCTGTCATGGCGTGGGTGATGTGGACGTCCTTGCGGTCCCTTGCTCGGACAATGATATAGTCTAGCAGATGCCAGTGCTTGGAGCGAGGTGTTGCCATGAGGCCTTATACTTGTCTCTCTGACAGAACAGGGTGTTGGTTATGACAAGACCATGGACTAGAACCTCCACTTTTGAGCTTATTGCCCAAAAATGTGTGTTATTTCCGGTGTGGGCGGTAAAAGGGGGATTTCAGATCATTCTCAAAACATCTAGTTTACATTTTTGAAATTGGGCGTTACCGTGAACAATATCAAATGGGCGGTAGCGTTAAATTTTTTTGACCTACTGCCGTAAAGTGTGGCTGTCCTTAGCAACGGCATGGCAACGCTCGATTCCCACAATTCAGGAGGTCAAGGGTCATCATGACATGTGCAGAAGCGGAGACAGAGAGAGAGGGAGCTCAGAGGCACTGAAAGCGTGTGTGGCTGTGGTGTGTGCTTGTCTGACTGTTGTGGGAGCCACGACAGAGATTCACCAGTAGCAAAATGCCTACTAAGCAGCAAGAACGTAGTTGCCACCGAGTTTTTGTCCAATAAATAAGATATAACATGGAAGGGATGGAGGAAGCCCTGGAGCTGGTAGCCAGGAACAGTGGTGGCAGAGGGCTCCCAGTGGTCCCCGAGTGCATCACTCCACCCCTAGGTGCCGCACCACCACTGCGAATGACAGATGAAAGCAAGGTCCAAGATCCTGCTTCTGCATCAGAGAATGTTGCCCCCTCGGCACCCCCCGCTCCCGTACCCGTGCAACCACCGCATCTGCCTTCATCCCCCCCAATGAGGCACCACCTGAAGAGCTCCTCGGCCTGGTGCCGTAGAGCGAGAAGGGTAAGGGATAGAGGTGGGGAGAAGAAAGAGAGGGGGGAAGGAAAGTGAGGTGCATGTGTGCAGGTGATGGCTGTGTTATATCTCCATCTGGGTGCATGCAATTTGTTGCAATGTACGGTGTCTGAGGACCAGGCTCCTGCTTTGCCTTTGTATTCTGTGTTGCTGGACATGTTGACCATGTGATTTATATCAATGGTGGAAAAAGTAGGATGTGGGCGGGGGTTGGGTGTTATTGGCTGTGTTACTTATGATTTCAGACCAATGGTGGCATTAAACTTTTGTTATTGAACATAACCTTGTTGCGCATTGTCTCAGACAGCTGGACCATTACTGTGAAAGGGTTAAATACAACTGAACATCAATCAACATAAACTTTAACTGGCACCAAGGTGATGGACACCATTGATGTCTGAGCTGCACACACACAGCAGTGTGTCAGCGTTGTCACTCACATCAGCGCTCTTTCAGGCAAATATTTCCGATATCAGCTCCTCACGTAAGAGTGGGATTTAACAAATGCCAGCCACACCGCTGGCATCCGTCCCGGTTAGTTCCACTTTTTGTGGGTGGTTTTTTGAGCGGGCGATATTCTGGGCGATATGTGTGCGAGGTGGTGAAATTGACGGTGGGCGATCTCCATGGCCGCTAGTTTGGGTAAATATGCTCTTTACAACAAAAACCAGTCACCGGGTGTTTTTATTGAATCTCGGATATAAGTCTGTGAGGAAACTAACACTGGGTGATATTATGGGTGTTAATTTCGTCCATTCTGCTGATTCCACCCCAAAAAAGTGGGCGGTCGGTAATATTTATTCTCGGCGTTAAACACACGGGGAAAGTAACGCTCGGCGATAAGTCTCCTAAAAAAAGCCCGTCAGGTTCCTTTTTGTGCCAAAATGGGCGCTATCTGGGCGCTATACGTCATTTCAGCGGTTAAATGGGCGTTAAGTGGGCGTTAAGCAGGCAAAAAAAGTGGAGGTTCGAGCCCATAGTTCTAAACATTTCGTCAGGAGGAGGGTACCTTTGGTGTTGGCTTTCCCTACCCCCGCTCTGCCGATCACACCTCCCCAGAGGTCTGTGTCCTTTCCAACTCTGGCATTAAAGTCGCCGAGGAGGATCAGCTTGTCACCCGGTGGGGCTCGGGTCAGGGAATGTTCAACGCTGTAGTAGAATTCCTCTTTGGTCTCGTCTGTAGCTTCCAGTGTTGTGGCATGCGCACTGATGACCGTAGCGCACTGGTTCCAGGCTAGGGTCAGCCGAAGGGTCATGAGGCATTCATTTATTCTGCAAGGGAAGTCTCTGTGACGTCCAACGAGCTCATTTTTTATGGCAAAGCCTACCTCATGGAGGCAGCGTTCTTCTTCTGGTTAACCTTTTCAGAAGAAGGTGCAACCACCACCTTATTCCCTGAGCTGGCCTTCCCCTGCTTGCCGAATCTCGCTTCGGGCAACGATGTCTATGTCGAATCGTCTGAGTTCCCGGGCAATGATAGCAATACAGCGTTCTGGTCTGTCACTGTTGGGGTTGTCCATGAAGGTCCTGACGTTCCAGGTTCACAACTTCATTTTTGAAGTGTGGAAGATGCCTGTGCGTGACTTCTTTTAACGTGGCTGTTCTGTGACTGTATAGTGTCAGCATTTTCAACTTACTTTCAGCTTGAACATTTGCAGAATATTCTGGGCGTTGTGGGAAATATATTCAATGTTTACTTTCCATAAGCAAGAAGGTATTTGTTTGTAAGATTATCACTTTCCAAGCGTTACTACAAGGAATTTTTTGAGGATGTTCCAATAGAGTGGACAAGGGGGAACCAGTTGATGTGGTATATTTGGACTTTCAGAAGGCTTTCGACAAGGTCCCACACAAGAGATTAATGTGCAAAGTTAAAGCACATGGGATTGGGGGTAGTGTGCTGACATGATTGAGAACTGGTTGTCAGACAGGAAGCAAAGAGTAGGAGTAAATGGGTACTTTTCAGAATGGCAGGCAGTGACTAGTGGGGTACCGCAAGGTTCTGTGCTGGGGCCCCAGCTGTTTACACTATACATTAATGATTTAGACGAGGGGATTAAATGTAGTATCTCCAAATTTGCGGATGACACTAAGTTGGGTGGCAGCGTGAGCTGCGAGGAGGATGCTATGAGGCTGCAGAGCGACTTGGATAGGTTAGGTGAGTGGGCAAATGCATGGCAGATGAAGTATAATGTGGATAAATGTGAGGTTATCCACTTTGGTGGTAAAAACAGAGAGACAGACTATTATCTGAATGGTGACAGATTAGGAAAAGGGGAGGTGCAACGAGGCCTGGGTGTCATGGTACATCAATCATTGAAGGTTGGCATGCAGGTACAGCAGGCGGTTAAGAAAGCAAATGGCATGTTGGCCTTCATAGCGAGAGGATTTGAGTACAGGGGCAGGGAGATGTTGCTACAGTTGTACAGGGCCTTGGTGAGGCCACACCTGGAGTATTGTGTACAGTTTTGGTCTCCTAACTTGAGGAAGGACATTATTGCTATTGAGGGAGTGCAGCGAAGGTTCACCAGACTGATTCCCGGGATGGCGGGCCTGACCTATCAAGAAAGACTGGATCAACTGGGCTTGTATTCACTGGAGTTCAGAAGAATGAGAGGGGACCTCATAGAAATGTTTAAAATTCTGATGGGTTCAGACAGGTTAGATGCAAGAAGAATGTTTCCAATGTTGGGGAAGTCCAGAACCAGGGGTCACAGTCTAAGGATAAGGGGTAAGCCATTTAGGACCGAGATGAGGAGAAACTTCTTCACCCAGAGAGTGGTGAACCTGTGGAATTCTCTACCACAGAAAGTTGTTGAGGCCAATTCACTAAATATATTCAAGAAGGAGTTAGATGAAGTCCTTACTACTAGGGGGATCAAGGGGTATGGCGAGAAAGCAGGAATGGGGTACTGAAGTTGCATGTTCAGCCATGAACTCATTGAATGGCGGTGCAGGCTAGAAGGGCCGAATGACCTACTCCTACACCTATTTTCTATGTTTCTAAGTTTCTATGTAAGTACAAATGAGACTATTTTAGCTCATCCATCCAGAAAAATGTAGAGTTCCAATCCCCTCCCATCACAGCAACCAATTGTCTCTTAAGTGACTCTGAGGTTTTTGCTAGCATCACCCGACATGGAGGTTCATTTTGAGTATTAATAACTTTTTGTGGAAAGAACTAACTGACATTACTTCCAGGATGATTCCAGGACAGTAGTGTGCAGTTTTGGCAGAGACAATTGAGGCCAAATAGTGCTTGATATGGTCCAGCCAGATCAGGTGATGGATAAATGAGCTGTGGACCAAACAAGTTCAAGTCTGTGCCCCTTGGAATGTAGTCTAGAGCACATCCACAGCACCATGGGGAAAATGACTGCACATGGCGGTACAGCAAAGT
Source organism: Pristiophorus japonicus (assembly GCF_044704955.1). Classification (NCBI taxonomy): domain Eukaryota; kingdom Metazoa; phylum Chordata; class Chondrichthyes; family Pristiophoridae; genus Pristiophorus; species Pristiophorus japonicus. Next base: position 401,501,612 of record NC_091977.1, on the reverse strand, counting down.
GTGGAAATGCAGTCATAGGGGATTCAACAGTCAGGGGATAGATAGGCGTTTTCGCAACCATCGACGTGAGACTCACATGGTGTGTTACCTCCCTGGTGCCAGGATAAAGGACATCACTGCACGGGTGCAAAACATTCAGCAGGTGGAGGGAAACAGCCAGAATTCATGGCCCATGTTCGAACAAATGTCATAGGTAGGAAAAGGGTTGAGGTCCTACTGACAGAGTATCAGGAGCGAGGGAGGTAATTAAAGAGCAGGACCTCAAACTGCAGTGATCTCTGGATTACTCCGAGTGCCACATGCTAGTGATAATAGGAGCAGTAAGATCAGACAGGTTAACACGTTGCTGGAGAAATGGTGCATGATTCCTGGGGCAGTTCTGGGGCAGGAGAAACCTGTACAAAGTGAACAGGTTGCACCTCAACAGGGCTGGGACCAATGTTTTCGCAAGGAGTTAACTAGTATTGTGGAGGAGGGTTTAAACTAATTTGGCATGGGGAAGGGCACTAGGATGAAGCGTTAGAAAGGGGTTACAAAGTGTACGGAGGACTGAGAGAAACAAACAGCATTAGAATAAATAGTAATTCAGGAATAGTTGGGATCAAACATGGGCAAATGCGAGCCAGGCTAAGATGGGTTTAGAGTGCATATACGTATATGCCCAGAGAGTGGTTATCATCATAGGCAGTCGCTCGGAATCGAGGAAGACTTGCTTCCACTCCTAAAGTGCGTTCTTTGGTGGCTGAACAGTCCAACACGAGAGCTACAGACCCTGTCACAGGTGGGACAGACATTCATCAGGGGAAGGGGTGGGTGGCACTGATGTACCACACGCTCCTTCCGCTGCCTGCGCTTGACCTCTTCACGCTCTCGGCGTTGAGATTCGAAGAGCTCAACGCCCTCCCGCATGCACTTTCTCCATCTAGGGCGGTTTTCTGCCAGGGTCGCCCAGCTGTCACCAGGTGTCACCTCCCTGGTGAAGAGATGTCGCACTTCACCAGGGAGGCTTTGACGGTGTCCTTGTAACATTTCCGCTGCCCACCTTTGGCTCGTTTGCCATGAATGAGCTCCGCATATAGCAGTTGCTTAGGGAGTCTCGTGTCTGGCATGCGAACTAAGTGGCCTGTCCAGTGAAGCTGATCGAGTGTGGTTAGTGCTTCAATGCTGGGGATATTAGCCTGGGCAAGGACACTGATGTTGGTGCGTCGGTCCTCCCAGGGGATTTGCAGGATCTTGCGGAGACATCGTTGGTGATATATCTCCAGCGACTTGATGTGTCTTCTGTAAGTCGTCCATGCCTCTGATCCATTTGGGAGGGCGGGAATTACTACAGCCCTTTAGACCATGAACTTGGTGGTAGGTTTGAGGGCTTGGTCTTCGAACACTCTTTTCCTCAGGTGGCCGAAGGCTGCACTGGCGCACTGGAGGCGATGTTGAATCTCCGCATCAATGTCTGCCTTTGCTGAAAAGAGGCTCCCGAGGTATGGGAAGTGGTCCACGCTGTCGAGAGCCATGCTGTGAATCTTGATGACTGGAGGGCAGTGCTGTGCGGCGAGGACAGGCTGGTGTAGGACCTTTGTCTTACGGATATTAAGCGTAAGACCCATGCTTTCATATGCCTCAGTGAATACGACTATATCCTGGAGTTCAGTCTCCAAATGTGCGCAGACGTAGGCGTCGTCCGCGTACTGCAGTTCAACGACAGAGGTTTGGATGGTCTTGGACCTGGTCTGGAGGCGACGTAGGTTAAACAGCTTCCCACTAGTTCTGTAGTTTAGTTCCACTCCAGCGGGGAGCTTGTTGACAGTGAGGTGGAGCATGGCAACGAGGAAGATTGAGAAGAGGGTTGGAGCGATGGCGCAGCCCTGTTTAACCCCGGTTCAGACGTGGAATGGGTCTGTAACGGATCCGCTGGTAAGGATCACAGCCTGCATATCGTCGTGGAGCAGGCGAAGGATGTTGACAAACCTTTGGGGGCACCCAAAACGGAGGAGGATGTTCCATAAACCCTCACGGTCGACAGTGTCAAAGGCCTTTGTAAGATCGAAAAAGGCCATGTATAAGGGCTGGCGCTGCTCCCCACATTTTTCCTGCAGTTGTCGTGCTGCAAAGATCATGTCTGTTGTACCCATAGGGGACGAAATCTGCACTGGGACTCCAGGAGGAGCACCTTGGCCACAGGGAAAAGACAGTTGAGGAGGATTCTAGCAACAACCTTCCCAGTGGTTGATAGCAGGGGGATTCCCTGCCACAGTAGGATTTGTTCCCCTTTTTAATATGGACACGATCACTGCATCTCTGAGATCTCCTGGCATGCTCTCCTCCCTCCAAATGAGAGAGGTGAGGTCATGTATCCATGCCAACAGCACCTCTCCACCATATTTTAGCGCCTCAGCAGGAATTCCATCCGCACCCATAGCCTTGTTATTCTTGAGTTGTTTTATGGCTTTGCCTACCTCTTGCAGCGTTGGAGTTTCACTGAGGTGGTGGCGGGTTGCATGCTGCGGGATGGAGTTGAGAACACTTGAGTCAAAGGCTGAGTCTCGATTGAGGAGATCTTCAAAGTGCTCCTTCCAGCGGACCCTGACAGCCTCGGTGTCCTTGATGAATGTTTCCCCATTCTTGGCCAGGAGTGGGGTGGGGCCTTGGGAGTTTGTACCGTAGGTGGCCTTGCCTGCAGTGAAGAATCCTCGTATGGCGTGGCTGTCGGCTAGTTGTTGTATCACCTGCGCTTTTTCCATCCACCACCTGTTCTTTAGGTCCCGGGTATTTTGTTGGACCTCAGCCTTGAGCCACCTGTAACGTTGCTTTGTAGCTCCCGAGTTTGGTTGTTGCTTGAGGCGCAAAAATGCTCTGTGCTTACGATTTATTAGTTCTTGGATCTCCTATCGTTTTCATCAAACCTTTGGTTGAGTAACCAAGTGTCTTTTCACAGGCACTGCTTTGGAGGCCTGGAGGACAGACCAAGTGCTGTGGGCATTGAGCATCTCGGGGTCATCAAGGCATGCCAGATTGGCTGTGAGGCACTGGCTGTATAGGGCTCACTTAGCTGGGTCTTTAAGTGCCCCGGCATTAATTTTTTTGCAGCACTGCTTTTGCTGTCCCCTCTGTTTGGGGTTATGTTAATATTGATGATGGATCGGATTAGGCGGTGGTCCGTCCTGCAGTTGTCAGCTCCTGTCATGGCACGGGTGATGCGCACACCCTTGCGATCCTTGGCTCGGACGATGACATAGTCCAGCAGATGCCAGTGTTTGGAGCGAGGGTGTTGCCACGATGCCTTGTATTTGTCCCTCTGGCGGAACAGGATAGAAACATAGAAACATAGAAAATAGGTGCAGGAGTAGGCCATTCGGCCCCTCGAGCCTGCACCGCCATTCAATGAGTTCATGGCTGAACATGCAACTTCAGTACCCCATTCCTGCTTTCTTGCCATACCCCTTGATCCCCCTAGTAGTAAGGACTACACCTAACTCCTTTTTGAATATATTTAGTGAATTGGCCTCAACAACTTTCTGTTGTAGAGAATTCCACAGGTTCACCACTCACTGGGTGAAGAAGTTTCTCCTCATCTCGGTCCTAAATGACTTACCCCTTATCCTTAGACTGTGACCCCTGGTTCTGGACTTCCCCAACATTGGGAACATTCTTCCTGCATCTAACCTGTCTAAACCCACCAGAATTTTAAACGTTTCTATGAGATCCCCTCTCATTCTTCTGAACTCCAGTGGATACAAGCCCAGTTGATCCAGTCTTTCTTGATATGTCAGTCCCGCCATCCCGGGAATCAGTCTGGTGAGCCTTCGCTGCACTCCCTCAATAGCAAGAATGTCCTTCCTCAAGTTAGGAGACCAAAACTGTATACAACACTCCAGATGTGGCCTCACCAAGGCCCTGTACAACTGTAGTAACACCTCCCTGCCCCTGTACTCACATCCCCTCGCTATGAAGGCCAAAATGACATTTGCTTTCTTAACCGCCTGCTGTACCTGCATGCCAACTTTCAATGACTGATGTACCATGAGACCCAGGTCTCGTTGCACCTCCCCTTTTCCTAATCTGTCGCCATTCAGATAATAGTCTGTGTCTCTGTTTTTACCACCAAAGTGGATAACCTCACATTTATTCACATTAAACTTCATCTGCCATGCATTTGCCCACTCACCTAACCTATCCAAGTCACTCTGCAGCCTCATAGAATCCTCCTTGCAGCTCACACTGCCACCCAACTTAGTGTCATCCGCAAATTTGGAGATACTACATTTAATCCCCTCGTCTAAATCATTAATGTACAGTGTAAACAGCTGGGGCCCCAGCACAGAACCTTGCGGTACCCCACTAGTCACTGCCTGCCATTCTGAAAAGTACCCATTTACTCCTACTCTTTGCTTCCTGTCTGACAACCAGTTCTCAATCCACGTCAGCATACTACCCCCAATCACATGTGCTCCAAATTTGCACATTAATCTCTTGTGTGGGACCTTGTCGAAAGCCTTCTGAAAGTCCAAATACACCACATCAACTGGTTCTCCCTTGTCCACTCTACTGGAAACATCCTCAAAAAATTCCAGAAGATTTGTCAAGCATGATTTCCCTTTCACAAATCCATGCTGACTTGAACCTATCATGTCACCTCTTTCCAAATGCGCTGCTATGAAATCCTTAATAATTGATTCCATCATTTTACCCACTACCGATGTCAGGCTGACCGGTCTATAATTCCCTGTTTTCTCTCTCCCTCCTTTTTTAAAAAATGGGGTTACATTGGCTACCCTCCACTCGATAGGAACTGATCCAGTATCTATGGAATGTTGGAAAATGACTGTCAATGCATCCACTATTTCCAAGGCCACCTCCTTAAGTACTCTGGGATGCAGACCATCAGGCCCTGGGGATTCAATCCCATCAATTTCCCCAACACAATTTCCCAACTAATAAGGATTTCCCTCAGTTCCTCCTTCTTACTAGACCCTCTGACCCCTTTTATATCCGGAAGGTTGTTTGTGTCCTCCTTAGTGAATACCGAACCAAAGTACTTGTTCAATTGGTCTGCCATTTCCTTGTTCCCAGTTATGACTTCCCCTGATTCTGACTGCAGGGGACCTACGTTTGTCTTTACTAACCTTTTTCTCTTTACATATCTATAAAAGCTTTTACAGTCCATTTTAATGTTCCCTGCAAGCTTCCTCTCATACTCTATTTTCCCTGCCCTAATCAAACCCTTTGTCCTCCTCTGCTGAGTTCTAAATTTCTCCCAGTCCCCGGGTTCGCTGCTATTTCTTGCCAATTTGTATGCCACTTCCTTGGCTTTAATACTATCCCTGATTTCCCTTGATAGCCACAGTTCAACCAGCTTCCCTTTTTTATTTGTACGCCAGTCAGGGATGTACAATTGTTGTAGTTCATCCATGCGATCTCTAAATGTCTGCTATTGCCTATCCACTGTCAATCCCTTAAGTATCATTCGCCAATCTAACCTAGCCAATTCACGCCTCATACCTTCAAAGTTACCCATCTTTAAGTTCTGGACCATGGTCTCTGAATTAGCTATTTCATTCTCCATCCTAATGTAGAATTCCACCATATTATGGTCACTCTTCCCCAAGGGGCCTCGCACAACGAGATTGCTAATTAATCCTCTCTCATTACACAACACCCAGTCTAAGATGGCGTTCCCCCTAGTTGGTTCCTCGACATATTGGTCTAGAAAACCATCCTTTATGCACACCAGGAAATCCTCCACCACTGTATTGTCTCCAGTTTGGTTAGCCCAATTTATATGCATATTAAAGTCACCTATGATAACTGCTGCACCTTTATTGCATGCACCCCTAATTTCCTGTTTGATGCCCTTCCCAACATCACTACTACTGTTTGGAGGTCTGTGCAACTCCCACTAGTGTTTTCTGCCCCTTGATATTCCGTAGCTCCACCCATACAGATTGCACATCATCCAAGCTAATGTCTTTCCTTACAATTGCATTAATTTCCTCTTTAACCAGCAACGCCACCCCGCCTCCTTTTCCTTTCTGTCTATCCTTCCCAAATGTTGAGTACCCTTGGATGTTGAGTTCCCAGCCTTGGTCACCTTGGAGCTATGTCTCCGTGATGCCAACCACATCGTATCCGTTAACTGCTATCTGCACAGTTAATTCGTCCACCTTATTCCGAATACTCCTCGCATTGAGACACAGAGCCTTCAGGCTTACCTTTTTAATGCACTTAGACCCGTTAGAATTTTGCTGCAAAGTGGCCCTTTTTGTTTTTTGCCTTGGGTTTCTCTGCCCTCCACTTTTACTCATCTCCTTTCTGTCTTTTGCTTTTGTCTCCTTTTTGTTTCCCTCTGTCTCCCTGCATTTGTTCCCATCCCCCTGCCATATTAATTTAACTGCTCCCCAACAGCACTAGCAAACACTCCCCCTAGGACATTGGTTCCGGTCCTGCCCAGGTGCAGACCGTCCAGTTTGTACTGGTCTCACCTCCCCCAGAACCGGTTCCAATTCCCCAGGAATTTGAATCCCTCCCTGCTGCACCACTGCTCAAGCCACGCATTCATCTGAGCTATCCTGCGATTGCTACTCTGACTAGCATGTGGCACTGGTAGCAATCCCGAGATTGTTACTTTTGAGGTCCTACTTTTTAATTTAGCTCCTAGCTCCTTAAATTCGTCTCGTAGGACCTCATCCCTTTTTTTACCTGTATCGTTGGTACCAATGTGCACCACGACAACTCCTTTTTTAGAATGTCCTGCACCTGCTCCGAGACATCCTTGACCCTTGCACCAGGGAGGCAACATACCATCCTGGAGTCTCGGTTGCCGCACCAGAAACGTCTATCTATTCCCCTTACAATTGAATCCCCTATCACTATCGCTCTCCCACTCTTTTTCCTGCCCTCCTGTGCAGCAGAGCCAGCCACAGTGCCATGAACTTGGCTGCTGCTGCTCCCCCTGATGAGTCATCCCCCTCAACAGTACTCAAAGTGGTGTATCTGTTTTGCAGGGGGATGACCGCAGGGGATCTCTGCACTACCTTCCTTGCACTGCTCTTCATGTTGGTCTTCCATTCCCTATCTGGCTGTGGACCCTTTACCTGCAGTAAGACCAACTCACTAAACATGCTATTCACATCATTCTCAGCATCGTGGATGCTCCAGAATGAATCCACCTTCAGCTCCAATTCCACAACACGGTCTGTCAGGAGCTGGAGGCGGATACACTTCCCGCCCACGTAGTCGTCAGGGACACCGGAGGCGTCCCTGATTTCCCACATAGTACAGGAGGAGCATAACACGCATCCGAGCTCTCCTGCCATGACTTAACCCTTAGATTAACTTAAATTGGCAACAACAATGTTAAATGTTACTCACCAATATAGAAGAGAAAAAAAAACTACTTACCAGTCACCAGCCAATCACTTACCCCCTTGGCTGTGACGTCACCTTTCTATTTCTTTCTACTTCTTTTTTGCCTTCTCCCTGTAGCTACACAAGCACGCTTTTTGTAGGCCTCTCTGACTCACGGACTCCCAACTCAGCGACGCACCTCCCGACCTCGCAGCCTTTTGTCGGCCTCTCTGACTCACGGTGATGAGGATTTCGTGTTCTAGACATTTTGTCAGGAGTAGAGTGCCGTTGGAGTTGGATTTCCCTACCCCCTCTCTGCCAATCACGCCTCCCCAGAGGGCTGTGTCTTTGCCGACCTTAGCATTAAAGTCCCCTAGGAGGATCAATTTGTCGTCCTTGGGGACGCAGGACAGGGATGTCTCAAGGTTGGAATAAAAACCCTCTTTAGCCTCATCCGTTGCATCGAGTGTTGGGGCGTATGCACTGATGACTGTGGTGCATTGGTTCCGGGATAGGGTAATACGGAGAGTCATCAGGCTTTCGTTATTCCCGTAGGGGGAGCCTTTGAGGCGGCCGACCAGTTCATTTTTGACGCCGAAGCCGACTCCATGAAGGCGGCGTTCTTCCTCTGGTTTTCCTTTCCAGAAAAAGGTATAACCGCCACCATGTTCCTTAAGCTGGCCTTCCTTTACCCGCCTGGTCTCACTTAGGGCAGCGATGTCGATGTCAAAGAGTCTAAGTTCCCAGGCAACTATGGCGGTGCAGTGTTCCAGCCTATCACATGGTTAATAAGGTTGGTGAGCTGCATGCACATGATGCCACAAGGGATTATGCTGTAGTGGCAATAACAGAGACGTGGCTAAAAGAAGGGAGTTGGGAGCTTAAGGCGTGAAAATTACCCCTTTCTGCGACGCCCGTTAGCTCCTTCAGGGGGCGCTAACGGGGTGCAAAACACTTTTTGTCCGGGGGGGTGGGGGCCGGTGGGGGCGGGGGGGGCAGATGATTCCATCCCAGCTATCCCGGCCAAAAAGGGTCTGTCTGGGTTGCATCCTTCCTTTTGCTTCCTCCTCTTCATAATATTCCTCTCCTTCTGCTTTCCCTCTTTGGCTTCTTCCTCTTCTGTGCCTTTCTCTTCCCTTTGCAAGTGGATGCTATAAATCTGAACTGACAACATTACATGCTGGAAATACTCAATAGGTCAGGCTGCATCTCAACCTAAGATGTGAGCTCTGTTTCTCTTGCCACGGATTTTGCCCAACCTGCTGAGTATTTGCAGCATTTTCTGTCTTTTCAAGAGACCTTGCTTTACCATGCGAGATCTTTCAAGCATCCAGCAGCAGTCTTTCAGCACACTTGAAAAGCTTTTAACATGTACTGGAGCAAGCCACTACTTCAATAAAATCCAAAAAAACAGTATAAAAGCTGAAATGCAAACTTAGCTGAAAGATGTGTGTGCCCTTTAAGAGGTGCTGACAGCGCCTCTGTCAGTCTGCATGCATGCTGAGTTTACCTGGAGTGCTGCGTCCCCAGCTGAACTCAGCACTAGGGTCAACGTTCGCAATGCTGATGTTAAGTTGGCGTGCAACATTACCATAGTGCCGTTTTTCTTTTCAGAAGGAACAGAGAAATGGCAGAGACTTTGAACAAACATTTTGTATCGGTCTTCACGATAGAAGACACTAAAAACATTGCAATAGTGGATAATCAAGGGGCTATAGGGAGGAAGGAACTTAATACAATCACTGTCACTAAAGAAGTAGTACTCGGTAATATAATGGGACTAAAGGCAGACAAGTCCCCTGGACCTGATGGCTTGCATCCTAGGGTCTTAAAAGAAGTGACTGCACAGATAGTGGATGCATTGGTTGTAATCCAAAATTCCCTAGATTCTGGAACAATCCCAGCGGATTGGAAAACCACAAATGTAACACCCCTATTTAAAAAAGAGTGAGACAAAAAACAGGAAACTATAGACCAGTTAGCCTAACATCTGTCGTTGAGAAAATGCTGGAGTCCATTATTAAGAAAGCAGTAGCAGGACATTTGGAAAAGCATGATTCAATCAAGCAAAGTCAGCATGGTTTTATGAAAAGGAAATCATGTTTGACAAATTTTCTGAAGTTCTTTGAGGATGTAACGAGCAGGGTGGATAAGGGGGAACCAGTGGATGTGGTGTATTTGGATTTCCAGAAGGCATTCGATAAGGTGCCACATAAAAGGTTACTGCACAAGATAAAAGTTCAGGGGGTTGGGGATAATACATTAGCATGGATAGAGGATTGGCTTACTAATAGAAAACAGAGAGTCAGGATCAATGGGTCATTTTCCGGTTGGCAAACAGTGACTAGTGGGCTGCCGCAGGGATTGGTGCTGGTGCCTCAACTATTTACAATCTATATTAATGAATTAGATGAAGAGACCGAGTGTAATGTAGCCAAGTTTGCTGATGATACAAAGATGGGTGGGAAAGCAAATTGTGATGAGGACACAAAAAATCTGCAAAGAGATATAGATCGGCTAAGTGAATGGGCAAAAATTTGGCAGATGTAGGAAAATTTGAGGTTATCCACTTTGGCAGAAAAAATGGAAAAGCAAATTATAATTTAAATGGAGAAAAATTGCAAAGTACTTCAGTACAGAGGGACCTGGGAATCCTTGTGCATGATGCACAAAAGGTTAGTATGCAGGTACAGCAAGTAATCAGGAAGGCAAATGGAATGTTGGCCTTTATTGCAAGAGGGATAGAGTATAAAAGCAGAGAAGTTCTGCTACAACTGTACAGGGTATTGGTAAGACCACACCTAGAGTAGTGCGAACAGTTTTGGTCTCCGTGTTTAAGGAAGGATATAATTGCATTGGAGGCTGTTCAGAGAAGGTTCACTAGATTGATTCCAGAGATGAGGGGGTGGACTTATGATGTTAGGTTGAGTAGATTGGGCCTATACTCATTGGAGTTCAGAAGAATGAGAGGTGATCTTATCGAAACATATAAGATAATGAGGTGGATGCAGAGAGGATATTTCCATTTATTGGGGAAAATAAAACTAGGGGACATAGTCTCAGAATAAGGGGCCGCCCATTTAAAACTGAGGTGAGGAGGAATTTCTTCCCTCCGAGGGTTGTAAATCTATGGAATTCTCTGCCCCAGAGAACTGTGGAGGCTGGGTCATTGAATATATTTAAGGTGGAGATAGACAGATTTTTGAACAATAAGCAAGTGAATGGTTATGGGGTGCGCGCAGGGAAGTGGAGCTGAATCCATGATCAGATCAGCCTTGATCTTATTACATGGCAGATCAGGCTCGAAGGGCCAATGGCCTACTTCTGCTCCTATTTCTTATGTTCTTATCTCCAGGACCAGAGAACAGAAGAAGAAGATGGCACATTTCAAAGACATCGTCAAAAGTAAATCTATCCCACAGTACCATTTAGATTGCCCAAATATGCATGTGACAAAGTGTTGCCTGTCAACCTGTTCCATATTTACAGCTGGCCAATGTCAAGCCCTCAGTTTTTATTTCTTATCATTCATACGCATAATCCAGCAGAGCACATATTCAAATGCCAACTTATATCAAACAGCATAATCACATCTTCAAACAGCTTCACATCCAAAATTATTGTACAACAACCTTCAGGCATGATGCATGGTATTTGCTGAGGCACAGCATAAGCTTTAGGCAGGCCATGTGACTGCCATTTCCCACACTTCTGCTCTCACCCCGTCCCCTCCCTCCCAGAACCACAATAGGGTTCCTTTGTCCTCACCGTCCAATCCACCAGACTTTGCATTCAACGGATCATCCTCCCCCATTTCTGCCACCTCCAGTGCGATACCACTGTCAAATATATCTTCCCCCTTCAGCATTCCGAAGGGACCATTCCCTCCACGACACCCTGGTCCACTCTTCCATCACCCCCAACACATGCTCCCCTTCCCACGGCACCTTCCCGTGCAAGTACAGCAGATGCTTTTCACCTCCTTCCCACTGTCCTGGGCCCCAAACACTCCTTCCAAGTAAAATAGCGATTTACTTGTACTTTTTTCAATTTAGTATACTGTACTCGCATCTCACGATAAAGTCCCCTCTACATTGGGAATCTCAAACGTCGATTAGATGATTGCTTTGCTGAACACTTCAGTCCGTAAGCGGGACCCTGAGCTTCTGGTCGCGTGCCATTTTAATTCTCCATCCAGCTCCCAGTCTGGCCTTTCTGTGTTCGGCCTCCAACACTGTTCCAATGAAGCTCAACAGAAGCTCAAGGAACAGCCCCTCATCTTTCTATTAGGCACTTTACAACCTTCCGGACTCAACATTGAGTTCAACATTTGCAGATCATAATCACTTTTTTGGACAGCAGGTGCTGGTAATGATTTTGTTGTTGCCATTTACAGCTCCGCTAGACCCATCTTTAGTTCCTTTAAGTGTAATAGAGCTCCCCTTAGTGGACTATTGCTTCAGTTAGTGGACTACTCATGCACTGCAACTACTGATGTAAATAATAAAGGATCATGTAGTAAGGCCACATGATGACAGTTTTCTGTATGGAGCCATCTTGTGTATGTGTGCTGTTAGTGATGTCTTAAGAATATACCACATATTGGTGATGAGAATAGGATTTCTGGATTCCCTAGCTGAAATTTTTGTTGGTGGATGTTCCTGCCAACCAACAGAGAGACTTTGTTTTGCAGAATAGCTAAAAATCCAAGGTAAATTACAAGCACCCTTGGCTGAACTGTCGATGTCCAGAAGGCTCACCTATGGGAATAATAGGGCACTTGGGTGAGTGCCATCATGACAGAGAGACTTTTGGAGCGTATGTGGAACGGCTAGAAATGTCTTTCACCGCGAATAGTATCCCCGATAATGAAAACCATAACCAGTTGGTTTTAGAAAGGAAACGGACTATTTTCTTGACTGAGGCATGCCCTGAGGAGTATGAAACCCTGAAAAATGTGCTTGTTCCCATCAAGCCAAAGGATACACCACTGACGGCGATTCTAACCAAGTTTAAAACCGCACTACAGTCCTGAGCCCCTGGAAATTGCTGAAAGTTGTCATTTTGGAATACGAGATCAATTAAATGAAGAGGGTATCAGTGGCTACATTGTAGCTTTAATAAAGCTACCCATTCACTGTCATTTTGGAAACTTTCAGGACCGAACATTGTGTGACAGCTTTATTTGTGGAATGAAAAATGAAGTAATCAGAAGAAAGTTGTCGACAACCCCTAACTTGACTTTTGATTTAGCTTGTCAGACAGCTATGTCGATGGATATGGCCGACCAATACTCCCGAGAATTTCGCACCATTTCCAGTCATCAGACAACTGAGGTGAATTGCCTGCAGGTTAAACTTAAAAGGCAATTGGGTCCCAAGGCATCAGCAAATGGCCAGGTTAACAGTGCATTGAAGTCATGCTATCAGTACCTGGGACAACATATCGCTCAAAGTTGTCCATATGTGAAGGCAGAGTGTTTCTTCTGCAAGAAAACTGGGCATTTTGCGAAGGCAAGCTGACTGAAAAATAAACCAATATTCCCCCGCACCTATCAAAAAATATGAGGCAATATCACCACCATTGTATCAAGTGGCCCATGATAGGCAAGAAGCAGACCAGTGCCGCAAGAGGTGGAACAGCCTGGTTGCTTCGGCAAGAGTAAGTATTAAATTATTACATTTTAAATTGTAATGATCCACTAAATTAATTAGAATGTAAATCTGCCAGATTGTAATTAAGCTGGGTAATCTTGAGTAGCTACCTGCTAAGGTTTGGACTGAGGTCAGAACCTGCGCCCTTTGAGTCTAATTTTGCTCAGATGCCTTACATTTAATCAACAGTATTAATTATTATTATTTAAAGGAATAACTGGAAACAGACAGACCGCAAACATTCGACATTTGTTCCACGTTAGTTTAGAAGGAGAATTTTTGTGTGCTGTGAGCAAGTCTTTAAATTGGGCACCGTCTCCTTTTTGCTAACATTGGTGGATGGGGCATGACTGAGCACTGAGGGGTCCGGTCAGCTTTGCCCAGACTATGTGAGTCTCTGCGGCTGCTGTCACTCACACAGCCTGGACTGGGGGACAGCTGCCCTGGCTCACTGTCTACCCTGGGACACTTTGGGACATTAGCTCCAGCCACATGGAGGTCTCTGAGCGCAGCCCATGGACACAGTGCCCCCTCCCATTACACACCTGTCATTGCCGAGCTCACCAACGGTCCTGATTCCCCCCTATGGGGGACCTCCATCGATTTAAATAAACCGCGTACCTCCCCTCAGGTGCCGAATAGCACGGCCCATGGATGGGGCCTTTCCTGGAGATTGTACGCGAGATGTTTGGTGTGAAGCCTTAGTTCCTAAACACGATCTTATAAAATACAAACTGTATTAGCATATAACGTTAAAGTTATGGATGAATAAAATGTGGGATGGCTAATTGTGGATTACAATATCTGTTGTGTTTCCGTAATCAATCAATCAATCAATCATAGGCAGTCCCTCGAACGAGGATGACTTGCTTCCACAAGAATTCACAGATGTTTCAATGAAGGACCCGATCTTTCAGTCCTGAACTCCAATTGAGGGTGTGGAAGATGCCTGTGCGTGGATGTTTTTTAACGTGTGGTGACCGTTGCACATCAGCCACCACCCGGGCTCGTAATAGTACCTAGTCAATTAGTTTATGCCATGCTCTTGTCACATTTGCAGAGGAAGATATCTAAGAATCGGGTGGAGCAGAGGCGCACCGGAGGAGGTCCTGCTGAGCTGTACCCGCTCACCGATTTGGAGGAATGTGCTGTAGCACTAGTGGGCACCCACAACCCTTCTGCCACCCTTGTTGGCGCAGATCCCATTATTGCGCCATGTGAGTAATTTAAAGTAATTTAGTGGCATTTCATTATAATATATGAATGATGTAATGTTATGCATGCAGCTTCTGTACTCTCAGGTTAATGATATGTAACGTCGCTCGTTCACATTTATTGCAGTAATGTTGCTCCTCGTACATATGCCAGCGCAGCGCAAGAATTCTCATGTCTACCCTTCTCTTCTCATAACTTCAATTCTGTTTTGCAGCCACCCAGACTCCCGAGATGCAAAGGGAGGCCACTGCAACAACCCCTTTGCCACTGCAGGTGGTCATCACCATGGGTGCGGAAGAGGAAACCGAGGAGGAGGATGGCCAAATTTCATCTATGGTACCTGCGGCCACCTCTTCATCTAAATATGAAGTAGCGGAGCCAAACGGCGTGCAGCAGGCCACTCCAAGGCATCCAGTGCCCACGCTGACCCCACGGAGGTTGAGTCGGCGAGGTAGTCACGCGCTGCGATGAGAAGATCCAAATGAGGACATGGTGTCACTGTCAAGGGCGAGCGTCGACATAGGTCGAGAGTCCCTCCAGGCGTTTGGTGGGTTGACTGGCAACATTGCCACACTGTCCGCACGAATAACGGAGGGCATGGAGCGGATAGTTGTGACAATGGGGCGAACGACCGACACTGTCGATGCCTTGCGGGCTTGCAATAGTTTCAGGAGATGGCACTGCACCCCAAGGTGCCATCTCACCAAGCACCATGACAGATGCGAGACAGGAGGAAGAACTTCCTTCCTTCTGACTCGGAAGACGTTTCTTCGGAAACGTCTTCTCCTTCAGTCACCGAGGTGATTCTGCCGATGTCACCCCACCCCGCCACAGCAACAGGCTTTCAGGTGCCCTGATGTAAGACGTCTTGGTCCCATTACTCGGGGAGTTACTGGGAAATTGGAGGTTAATACAAGGGGGGGGGTGGGGTCAAGGTGCAGGAGGGAAGCGTGGCCACAGATGTTGTATATTGTTATTGTTGTTGTTGTTAAAAATAAAATGTTGTTGAATGTTCACTGTCGGGGATGGTGGGAGGCTGTTGTTATATTGTTGTGTTACAAATGTTGTTGACTATTGGGGGTTGCGGGGGGTGGGGGAGGGCGGTGTTATAAATGTTTGTTCAAAATATTTTCACATACGTCTTCAATTATTAAACATTTTTATTTAACTTTACAATTATCCTGAAGTGTCTTCTAATAACGTAAGGTAAAATATCAATACAATGGTTGGAAACAATGGCCATGGCCAAGCAAGGATGAAACATAACGCAACTGTAACTGTGACCAACGTAAGTTCACGCAAAGCGTTCATTTATGAGCTGCTGATGCAAGAGTTTTGCAGCTGCGTAATGACCACGGGGCTTTTCCAGTATTGCGGGGAGGTGTGGGGGCATGGATTCATTGCCAGGCTGATTGTCTTCCCTGAGGTCCTCGTCATCCTCCTCCTCCTCGTCCTCCTCTTCCACCTCCCCTCTTTCCTGGACCAGTGGTCCTATCTGGCAATTGTTGTCCTCTCCTCATAGCTAGGTTAGGCAACATGCAGCAGATCACAATGAACTCAGCGACCTGCTCAGGGTGGTATTGTAGGTTGCCTCTTGAGTGGTCCAGGCATCTGAAGCACTGCTTAAGCACTCCAATTGTCTTTTCCACGATATTGCGTGTAATGATATGGCTTTTGTTGTAGCGCTTCTCGGCTTCTGTCTGGGGCTTACACAGGGGGTCATGAGCCAGCTGGTAAGGCCATATCCTTTATCCCCCAGCATCCAACTGTGACCTTGTGGCTCACTCTTAAATAGGTCAGAGACAGTACTCTCATGCAAGATGTGCGCATCATGGATGCTCCCTGGAAAATTTGCATTTACTGCTATGATTATTTGCTTGTGGTCGACAACGAGCTACACATTCAGGGAGTGGAATCCCTTTCGGTTCCGAAACACCTCTGCAAGATGTAAAGGTGCTCGCAGGGCGATGTGTGTACAGTCTATTGCTGCCTGCATCTTGGGGAAGTTTGCTATTCGCGAGAAACCCAAAGCCCTCTCAGTCTGTGGCTCCCTGGTCATAGGGACACTTATAAAGTCCATCCTGCGTGCGTAAAGGGTTTCTGTCACCTGTCGAATGCAGCAATGTGCAGCGTGCTGAGAGATACCACAACTGTTGCCAGTTGAGGCCTGAAAGGAGCCCAATGGGTAGAAGGAAAGTGCCGCAGTAACTTTAACCTCAACGGGCAGTGCGGTCCTGATGGTGCTGGTAGGCTGCAGATCTCCCTTAATTAGCTGGCATATCTCACTGATGACCTCCTTTCGGAAGCGCGGCCTCCTAATGCGAGTGTTATCGGACAAGTCCAGGTATGATTACTTATCCCTGTAAATGTGTTGGGTGTAATGTCTCCTCCTCTGCAGCAGTCTGCCATCTCTTTGATTGGGCACGTAATGCTCTTCAATATACCTTCTCCCATCTCTATTCTGCAGCATGTGATTAGTGATCAATACTGGTTGAGAAATTACAAGTCCCATCACTATAAATTGCTATAAATGCTCTTAATATGTCCTCAACAAATACAAATGTAATTAAATGATTGTCAAGAGTCAAAAAGACCCTTAAAATCACTCACAAATTGATTCTTCTCACAAACATTTGAAGCAGCCTTTTACTACAGATCCTCCGAGTTAGAAAATGGCGTCCAGAGTGCCGAGTTCTGCCGAGTAGTGCTGTGTTAAGGTCAGGTGATTGCAGCTTTTCTTCAGCGTCTTTCTCAGCCAGCGATCATTTGGGCAAATTGTGGGCGAAATACCGAAAGTAGCAGTCGACGATAATCTTGGCCATAATCGGGCGCAAGTTTCCATTGTAAGCACCATTCTCGGCCTTGCTCGAGGATGACATCATTTTTTTAAAAACTAGGCCAGGTGATGCAGCTCATTCATGTGTGCCGAAAGTTGAGCCGGCGATAAATGGGCTATAATCGGGTGCTTGTTTCCATTTTTCATGAAATATGGGCAATAGCCTGCATCTCAGCGCTTATAAGGGCGCTAAATGAGCGATGATGTGCCAAAAGTCTAGCCCTAAGAGTTAACCACATTGCTGTGGGACTGGAATCACATATAGTTCAGAATGTATAAGAACAGCAGGTTTATTTCCATAAACGACATTAGTAAACTAGTTGGGATTTTATGACAGTCCAATGGCTTCATGGTCACTTTTACTGATACCAACTTTAGTATTTCTATTTTTTATTGCACTTGTCCACTGACATCATTTACTGCCACTACATTTATTTTGCCAGCCACTTTTCTTGCCTCCTACAGCTCTTGGAAAGGCTGAAATATACTTTGAAAATACTTATAGCCCTTCAAAGGCTGCTGACCTGCATAATTTCCTGCCTTCCCACCTTTGGTGAGCTCCTGGAGTCAGGTGCAATATAGACTGAGAGCTGGCTGCTGATCTGGAGAGATTGACACCCTAAAGTTCTTTGCTATCTATAACAGCCATGCCAACTATTGTTGTCCACTTCAGTACTATTGCCTTCATGGAGTCACCTGCAATTGAAATACAAAATTATCCGACAAAACTTTTATTTTTACGCAAGCTATACTGTGGGTTCTAGATTTTATTCTTACAAAGAAATGATCACAGCATAAAATGGAATCAAAAAGTTGATCTTCTTGCTGGTAGCACTGCTGTCTCCTTTGTTGTTTCATCCAGATTTGCTGTTGTATCAGCTGCTTTTACAAATGCTGGTCTTGCCAGATGGTTTGCAAAGTAAAACAATAGGCTGTCTCCTACTAATGGAAATAATGAATATGGTAAAAAAATAAAATTCAGAGAACTGGAAGAATTTGTAAATATAACGATATTTTCTTTTGCAAATATAGCCTGTTTTCAGTTTATACCAATTTTCTATGTCTAAAGTTATCAACTCAGTTTTATTATGTGTTTCCCAAGATTACTGTAGCAAGAACAGAAATAATATTCTATTGCTGAGTTTTCTAATGCCTTGCGAGTGATAGATTTCATACATATGTGCCTCAGAGCATCTTGAGAGAACAAACTCATTTAATGTAACAATATTTTTGCTCACTGACTCTGCAGTTGGCTCATGGTGTGTAATGTTAAGTGCAGTGTTATGGGTATGGTACCCAAATTCTCAGGATTCTGTTACCACAATGAATTTTGGCCTGGTCAACATTATCAACAGGAATGAAAATATAGGTGCCAATTGCTAAGTTATCTTTTCGATATTGCACCACATATTTAATGATAATGGCATGAAGATTTGGCTGATGACTCCCTTTCAAGATCCAAGAACTTCTGATCAAGCCTGATAAACATGGCATTCTTTACCACCTCCTGAAATATTATTTTGACGCCTTATATTCCTATGAGTGCATTTCACCACAGACTGCATAGTCTAGACATGGTTATCTTTCACAACATCAATATGACCTATAGAGATGGAATGACAATAAGGGTATCTTATACATCCCATTAATTCTTATTAGCCAGAAATGTCAGCAAGAATTTAATTTGAGATGTCATCAATTAATTGGTGTGTTGTATATTAAATGCAAATCAATCAATTGGATCAAGTTACAGAGCTTAAAACATAAAAGAAAACTTGCTGTTTGTATGTTTTGTAATCTGTTCTGCAGAGCATTCCTAAGAATCCTTAACCAAAAGAAGTTAACAGGACAGCTGCCTATGGTAAAGTACATTAATACTTTGTTTTTGTTCAAAAATTTTAATTCATATTTTGGAAGAAGACCTAGGTACTCAGAAATTATATAATGCATTTGTTAGCTGTGCTCAGTGGATAGCACCCTCACCTCTGTGTCAGAAAGTTGTGGGTTCAAGTCCCACTCCAGAGACTGGAGAACAAAAATCTAGGCTGACACTCTAGTGGAGTGCTGCATAAAATCATAGAAATTTACAGCACGGAAGGCAGTCCATCGTGTCCATGTAGGCCGACAAAGAGCTATCCAGCCTAATCCCACTTTCCAACTCTTGGTCCATAGCCCTGTAGGTTATGACACTTTAAATGCACATCCAAGTATTTTTTTAATGTGGTGAGAGTTTCTGCCTCTACCATCCTTTCAGACAGTGAGTTCCAGACTCCCATTACCCTCTGGGTGAAGAAATTTCCTTTCATATCTCCTCTAAACCTCCCCACAATTACTTTAAATCTATGTCCCATGGTTGTTGACCCATCTGCCAAGGGAAATAGGCCCTTCCTATCCACTCTATCCAGGCCCCTCATAATTTTATACACCTCAATCAGATCTCCTCTCAGCCTCCTCTGTTCCAAAGAAAACGGACCCAGCACCTCCATTCTTTCCTCATAGCCAAAATTCTCCAGTCCAGACAACATTCTTGTAAATCTCCTCTGCACCCTTTCTAGTGCAAACACATCTTTCCTATAATGTGATGACCAGAACTGCACACAGTACTCCAGCTGCAGCCTAACCAGTGTTTTATACAGTTCAAGTATAACCTCCTTGCTCTTGTATTCCATGCCTCAACTAATAAAGGCAAGTATTTCATATGCCTTCTTAACCACCTTATCTACCTGGCCTGCTATCTTCAGGGATCTGTGGACCAGCACTCCAAGGTCCCTTTGTTCCTCTACACTTTTCAGTGTCGTACCATTTAATGTATATTCCCTTGCCTTGTTAGACCTCCCCAAATGCATCACCATATAATTATCCGGATTGAATTCCATGTGCCACTGTTCCGCCCAAGTAACCAGTATATTGATATCTTCCTGCAATCTGCAGCTTTCTTCTTCATTATCAACCACAAAGCCTACTTTAGTGTCATCAGCAAACTTCTTAATCATACCCCCAACATTCAAGTCCAAGTCATTGAAATAGACCACAAAACGCAAGGGACCCAGCATTGAGCCCTGCGGAACCCTACTGGATACAGCCTTCCAGTCACAAAAACACCCATCAACCATTACCCTTTGTTACATAGAAACATAGAAACATAGAAAATAGGTGCAGGAGTAGGCCATTCGGCCCTTCTAGCCTACACTGCCATTCAATGAGTTCATGGCTGAACATGCAACTTCAGTACCCCATTCCTGCTTTCTCGCCATACCCCTTGATCCCCCTAGTAGTAAGGACTACATCTAACTCCTTTTTGAATATATTTAGTGAATTGGCCTCAACAACTTTCTGTGGTAGAGAATTCCACAGGTTCACCACTCTCTGGGTGAAGAAGTTTCTCCTCATCTCGGTCATAAATGGCTTACCCCTTATCCTTAGACTGTGTCCCCTGGTTCTGGACTTCCCCAACATTGGGAACATTCTTCCTGCATCTAACCTGTCTAAACCCATCAGAATTGTAAACGTTTCTATGAGGTCCCCTCTCATTCTTCTGAACTCCAGTGAATACCAGCCCAGTTGATCCAGTCTTTCTTGATAGGTCAGTCCCGCCATCCCGGGAATCAGTCTGGTGAACCTTCGCTGCACTCCCTCATTGGCAAGAATGTCCTTCATCAGGTTAGGAGACATAAACTGTACACAATACTCCAGGTGTGGCCTCACCAAGGCCCTGTACAACTGTAGCAACACCTCCCTGCCCCTGTACTCAAATCACCTCGATATGAAGGCCAACATGCCATTTGCTTTCTTAACCGCCTGCTGTACCTGCATGCCAATCTTCAATGACTGATGTACCATGACACCCAGGTCTCGTTGCATCTCCCCTTTTCTTAATCTGTCACCATTCAGATAATAGCCTGTCTCTCTGTTTTTACCACCAAAGTGGATAACCTCACATTTATCCACATTATACTTCATCTGCCATGCATTTGCCCACTCACCTAACCTATCCAAGTCGCTCTGCAGCCTCATAGCATCCTCCTCGCAGCTCACGCTGCCACCCAACTTAGTGTCATCCGCAAATTTGGAGATACTACATTTAATCCCCTCGTCTAAATCATTAATGTACAGTGTAAACAGCTGGGGCCCCAGCACAGAACCTTGCAGTACCCCACTAGTCACTGCCTGCCATTCTGAAAAGTACCCATTTACTCTTTGCTTCCCGCCACTGAGTCAATTTTAAGAACATAAGAATATAAGAGATAGGAGCAGGAGTAGGCCATATGGCCCCTCGAGTCTGCTCAGCCATTTAATACGAGCATGGCTGCTCCGATCATGGACTCAGGTCCACTTCCCTGCCCGCTCCACATAACCTCTTATTCCCTTATCATTTAATAAACGGTCTATTTCTGTCTTAAATTTATTCAATGTCTCATAGAAACATAGAAACATAGAAAATAGATGCAGGACTAGGCCATTCGGCCCTTCGAGCCTGCACCACCCTTCAATAAGATCATGGCTGATCATTCACCTCAGTACCCCTTCCCTGCTTTCTCTCCATACCCCTTGATCCCTTTGGCCATAAGGGCCATATCTAACTCCCTCTTGAATATAACCAATGAACTGGCATCAACAACTCTCTGCGGTAGGGAATTCCACAGGTTAACAACTCTCTGAGTGAAGAAGTTTCTCCTCATCTCATAGAAACATAGAAAATAGGTGCAGTAGTAGGCCATTTGGCCCTTCGAGCCTGCACCGCCATTCAATGAGTTCATGGCTGAACATGAAACTTCAGTACCCCATTCCTGCTTTCTCGCCATACCCCTTGATCCCCCTAGTAGTAAGGACTATATCTAACTCCTAAATGGCTTACCCCTTATCCTTAGACTATGTCCCCTGGTTCTGGACTTCCCCAACATCGGCAACATTCTTCCTGCATCTAACCTGTCCAGTCCCGTCAGAATTTTATATGTTTCTGTGATATCCCCTCTCATCCTTCTAAACTCCAGTGAATACAGGCCCAGTTGATCCAGTCTTCCTTGATATGTCAGTCCTGCCATTCTGGGAATCAGTCTGGTGAACCTTCGCTGTACTCCCTCAATAGCAAGAACGACCTTCCTCAGATTAGGAGACCAAAATGGAACACAATATTCCAGATGAGGCCTCACCAAGGCCCTGTACAACTGTAGTAAGACCTCCCTGCTCCTATGCTCAAATCCCCTAGCTATGAAGGCCAACATACCATTTGCCTTCTTCACCGCCTGCTGTACCTGCATGCCAACTTTCAATGACTGATGTACCATGACACCCAGGTCTCGTTGCCTTTACCTAATCTGCCGCCATTCAGATAATATTCTGCCATCGTGTTTTTGCCACCAAAGTGGATAACCTCACATTTATCCACATTATACTGCATCTGCCATGCATTTGCCCACTCGACAACATAGAGGATACCCCAGGCGGGGCAGAAATTCGACAGACCCCAAGTGGAGGAAAGATAGAAGAAACAGAGGATACCCCAGGTGGGGCATAATTCGAACACCAAGAAAATGTTGGCTAGAAAGGACTTATACACGAACTATGCTGGACTAAATGTACTGGTTGTAGTGCAAGGGAACTCATGTCGCTAGTATTATCCTGTAAAAAGGTGTAACCGTCATAAAAGGCAGGCCCTAGCCTGTACTATAATTAAAACATTGAATAAAGGGAAATCAGACAGTCTGGCAGAAAGAACTTACTTAGTATAACCTTGATGGAAAGCCAACAGGTAGATCCTGCAGCTCGGGAAGTAGCGCTACCCAAGCGAAAGGACAACCCTGGAAGCTCACCCATGAGGAATTATTTGGGAAATGGCCTATCTTGGGCATATAACCAAGGACCATTAGGGAGGAATTGTAAGGGATAAATTGTAAGAGTTGCAAATAGGTGGTCAGAATTATGTATAACACATTAAACTGTATCCTTAACCTTAATAACACTTAAACAGCCGAAGTCAGCAGTTTTTGATTAGAAGCCTCTGAGGAAGAGATAAGGAAGCCAGTACTCCAGGCGACGTGCAGTCTGGGGTAGAGGGCAAATAATGGAACAATACAATGATGGGAGATGGACAATTGTATATACGACTCAGAGCCAGTCTGATAAGAGTCGACAAATCAATGTAACTCCGCTGATAGCAATAGATCTATCGATGATTTTGTAGGAGGGTAGCTCCTCTCCAAAACCTGTATAAATTAGACTTGAAACCTCTTGTATTTCGAAGGTTTAGACTGAACCTTCCCTTGCATTGTTCAAAATAAAGCCAGTAAACCTGAGGTTTCATTTATTTACTTCCATGGTCGTTATACAGTGGGAGCTGGGCGAGGTGTCGATTAACTATATCAGTTAATCTACCCCGAGGGAGAGAAGCCTCCTTCTTACCCCTACAATACAAATCTTGAGCATTTGCTCTACTGATGCTGCATTCCACCAACCTCACAGTGCAGCGATATACCCAAACAATTTCTCTTTCAAAAAATGATTTGTGAGAAATATCTTGTTGTGATTGCAAAAAATACACAAATTAGGAAAATAAGCCTCTCTTAAACCTATATTGTGTAAATCAGAGGATTTTAGTGTATAAGTATTCAATGAAATACAGAGTACATGATGAGTAACATGAACATTCACATTACTATCATTCACCACTTCTGTTACATCTTCACAGAATTCTAATGAATGCATTTGGTATGACCAACCTTTCATAACCCCATGTTGACTTGAAATAATTGTCTTTACTCATTAATTATGCTCAAACCTCTTCCGTTATAATAGGCTCCTTTTTTTTAATATAATAGATATCAAGCTAACAGGCCTATAATCATCCAATCTTCTAGTACCACTCATAGCTTAAGAGATATAAATAAATCTCTGCTAAAGTACTGATATTTCTACCCTCATTTATTAAACACTCTTGGACACATTTCATATGTTCAGGTTCCTTATGAACAGTCAAGTTAGTTAGACTTCTGAGTAACTGTTTCAGTACTAATCTGCATTTTCCCTATGACGTTGCATGCACTCCACTTCTTCAACTATTGGAAATGTTATCAATTTGCCATAATGAAAACTGTTATGAAGAAATAATTCTAAATTTCTGCTACATAGTTTACCTTACCACTCATCTCATTTTTTTCCTCACCAAATTTCTTCCCTTCCCTCCCAAAGGCTTTGAGACTTTGCTGAATTGGTAGCTATGTACTGTTTTGATCTGGATTATGATATTAATTTTTTACTCATATATTGTTATTTTTGTATCATTAACACTCTATCCATGGAGAATTGTGTGAAGTACTGGAAGAATTCGCAAGCTGATTAATAGTCTGTGGCATTAATTCTCCTTCCACGACATGAACTATCTTTACACCAGCCGTTAGGGTGATTAGTCCGATTTGTCGGGAGCATTTTATGGTCTCCCATAAACCATATGATGAGTGGTAGGCTGCACACACACACACCACATGCAAGAACCTCATTGGTGTTAACCCATAATTCAGAGCCAGAGCTCTGGATTCCACTTGCCAAGAGTGAGTGAAGCAGGGTTTGAAACCATCACCTCTGACTCACAGGTAGAAATGCTACCAATAAGCTACCATCTCGGCCTCCTCCTGAGGTCCCAAACATTACTTTATTAGTAGAGGCATGGAATACAAGAGCAAGGAGGATATGCTTGAACTGTATAAAACACTGGTTAGGCTGCAGTTGGAGTATTGCGTGCAGTTCTGGTCACCACATTACAGGAAAGATGTGATTGCACTGGAAAGGAGATTTACAAGAATGTTGCCTGGACTGGAGAATTTTGGCAATGAGGAAAGATTGGAGATGCTGGGTCTGTTTTCTTCAGAACAGAGGAGGCTGAGAGGAGACCTGATTGAGGTGTATAAAATTATGAGGGGCCTGGATAGAGTGGATAAGAAGGATCTGTTTCCCTTGGCAGAGGGGTCAACAACCAGCGGACATAGATTTAAAGTAATTTGGGGGAGAATTAGAGAAGATATGAGGGAAAGTTTATTCACCCAGAGGATAATGGGGGTCTGGAACTCATTGCCTGAAAGGGTGGTAGAGGCAGAAACCCTCACCACATTTTAAAAATGCTTGGATGTGTACTTAAAGTGTAGTAACTACAGGGCTACGGACCAAGAGCTGGAAAGTGGGATTAGGCTGGATAGCTCTTGATCGGCTGACGCAGACACGATGAGCCAAAATGGCCTTCTTCCGTGCTGTAAATTTCTATGATTCTATGAATCTATGATCACAGAAGCCAGTCTTCAGCCAATTTGATTCACTCTACTTGGTATCAAGTGCATTGGATGGAGTGAAGTCTATGGGCCCCAACAATATCTCGAGCTGAAGACTTGTGTTCCAGAACTAGCCGCACCTCCAGCCAAGCTACAACACTGGCCTCTACCCGACAATGTGGAAAAATGTCCTGTTCACAAAGAAACAGGACAAATCCAATGTGGCCGATTACCGCTCCATCAGTCTACTCTCAATCATCAGCAAAATGATGGCAGGTGTTGTCGACAATGCTATCAAGCAACACATACTCACTAATAACCTGCCCACTGATGTTCAGTTTGGGTTCTGCCAGGACCACTCAGCTCAAGACCTCATTATAGCCTTGGTCCAAACATGGACCAAAGAGCTGAGTTCCAGAGGTGAGGTGAGAGTGACTTCCCTCGACATCAAGGCAGCATTTCACCGACTGTGGCTTCAAGGAGCTCCTGTAAAATTGAAGTCAATGGGAATCAGGGGCAAGACTCTCCACTGGCTGGAGTCAAAGCCAGCACAAAGGAAGATGTTTGTTGTTGTTGGATGCCAATCACTTCAGACCCTGGACATTGCTGCAGGAGTTCCTCAAGGCAGTGTCCTAGGCCCAACCATCTTCAGCTATTTCATCAATGATCTTCCCTGCATCATAAGTTCAGAAGTGGGGATGTTCGCTGATGATTGCACAGTGTTCAGTTCCTCAGAAGCCATCTATGCCCGCATGCAGCAAGACCTGGATGACATTCAGGCTTGTGCTGATAAGTGATAAGTAACATTCGTGCCACACAAGTGCCAGGTAATGACTATCTCCAATAAATGAGAGTCTAACCATCGCCCCTTGACTTTCAACAGCATTACCATCACCGAATCCCCCACCATCAACATCCTGGGAGGTCACCATTGACCAGAAACTTAACTGGACAAGCCACATAAATACTGTGGCAACAAGAGCAGGTCAGCGGCTGGGTATTCTGTGGCGAGTGTCTCACCTCCTGACTCCCCAAAGCCTTTTGACCATCTACAAGGCACAAATCAGAAATGTGATGGAATACTTTCCACTTGCCTGGATGAGTGCAGCTCCAACAACACTCGAAAAGTTCGAAACCATTCAGGACAAAGCAGCTCGCATCAACCACCTTAAACATTGACTCTCTCTACCACTGGCACACCGTGGCTGCAGTGTGTACCATCTACAAGATGCACTGCAGCAACTTGCCAAGGCTTCTTCGCCAGCACCTCCCAAACCCACGACCTCTACCACCTAGAAGGACACCATAACCTCCAAGTTCCCCTCCAAGTCACACACCATCCTGACTTGGAAATATATTACCGTTCCTTCTTAGTCGCTGAGTCAAAATCCTGGAACTCCCTCCCTAACAGCACTGTGGGAGTACCGTCATCATGCGGACTGCAGTGGTTCAAGAAGGCGGCTCTCAAGGGTAATGCCAGCGATGCCCACATCCCAGGAACAAATTTTTTTAAATATTCCTTGTATATATAGAAATATACATATAGATATGTTCCTTTGCCTATGGCAACCTGACTTCCTGGCAGCATTATAAACTAACTGCAGTGATGATGCTGCCTCCAGAGGTGGCAAGAACTGAGCCAGATTCCACAGCACCAGTAACCAACAATATTACAGGACCATTTCTTGAAGAGTTGTTTTTCCCTCCAGTATTACTTGGCAAATTATTCCTCCCATTTTAGCCCACATGGTTTTCTACTCAATAGTCCTGAAATCTAGTATATTTAGTCCAGTATGCTTGTACCATACACCAGAACACAGATAAGAACATAAGAAATAGGAACAGGAGTAGGCCATATGGCCCCTTGAGCCTGCTTCGCCAATCAATAAGAGCATGGCTGATCTGACCATGGACTCAGCTCCACTTCCCTGCCCGCTCCCCATAACCCCTTATCCCCTTATCGTTTAAGAAACTGTCTATTTCTGTCTTAAAGTTATTCAATGTCCCAGCTTCCACGGCTCTCTGAGGCAGCAAATTCCACAGATTTACAACCCTCTGAGAGAAGAAATTTTTCCTCATCTCAGTTTTAAATGGGCGGCCCCTTATTCTAAGATCATGCCCTCTAGTTCTAGTCTCCCCCATCAGTGGAAGCATCCTCTCTGCATCCACCTTGTCAAGCCCCCTCATAATCTTATACGTTTCGATAAGATCACCTCTCATTCTTCTGAATTCCAATGAGTAGAGGTCCAACCTACTCAACCTTTCCTCATAAGCCAAGCCCCTCATCTCTGGAATCCACCTTGTGAACCTTCTCTGAACTGCCTCCAAAGGAAGTATATCCTTTCCTAAATATGGAAACCAAAACTTCACGCAGTATTCCAGGTGTGGCCTCACCAATACCCTGTACAACTGGAGCAAGATTTCCCTGCTTTTATGCTGCATCCCCTTTGCAATAAAGGCCAAGATTGCATTGGCCTTTCTGATCACTTGCTGTACCTGCATACTAACCTTTTGTGTTTCATGCACAAGTACTCCCAGATCCCGCTGTACTGTAGCATTTTGCAATCTTTCTCCGTTTAAATAATAATTTACTCTTTGATTTTTTTTCTGCCAAAGTGCATGACCTCACACTTTCCAACATTATATTACCATCTGCCAAATTTTTGCCCATTTACTTAGCCTGCCTATGTCCTTTTGCAGATTTTTTGTGTCCTCATCACATATTGCTTTTCCTCCCATCTTTGTATTGTCAGCAAACTTGGCTACATTACATTTGGTCCCTTCTTCCAAGTCATTAATATAGATTGTAAATAGTTGGGGTCCCAGCACTGATCCCTGCGGCACCTCACTGGTTACTGATTGCCAACCAGAGAATGAACCATTTATCCCGACTCTCTGTTCTCTGTTAGTTAGCCAATTCTCTATCCATGCTAATATATTACCCCCAACCCCGTGAACTTTTATCTTGTGCAGTAACCTTTTATGTGGCACCTTATCAACTATCTTCTGGAAGTTCAAATACACCACATCTACTGGTTCCCCTTTATCCAACCTGTTTGTTACATCCTCAAAGAACTCCAGCAAATTTGACAAACATGACTTCCCCTTCATAAATCCATGCTGACTCTGCCTGACTGAATTTTTATTTTCCAAATGCCCTGCTACTGCTTCTTTAATAATGGACTCCAACATTTTTCCAATCACAAATGTTAGGCTAACTGGGCTATAGTTTCCTGCTTTTTGTCTGCCTCCTTTTTTAAATAGGGGTGTTACATTTGCAGTTTTCCAATCTGCTGGGATGGCTCATTCATGTTGAATTCTGTTCTTTAGTTGGATTCAGAGCATAATTTCATAGTATTTTATTAAAAATGGATTCAATATGAGTTTTTCTCTCAACAGATTTGGAATGTTTCAAGTCACAAGCCAATTCCAACACTATTGTAGCATAGGGTATTAATTTTAATTATTATTCAAAACTCTTCTGGAAATACAATGACATACTTTAGGGGTGGTGAATACAAAGTAATTTAAAAATTACTGCTCTCAGTAGAGAAAAATTACATTGCACATATGTAACCCTCCTGCAGCCAACATTTACATAATTTTGTACTTGGAAGAGTGTCAATAATTTCATATTTGTACTGAAGTTAGACTGAACCATCCAGATTTAAATTTAACTTGAAAGAATTTTTCTGCCCTCACATTCTGGAGTTTCAATATTAAAATGCAAGGAGATGACAGCATATGCAGTCCTCGCTCTGGTCTGACATCCATCAAGCTTATTTTAATTTATGCTAGGGAGTCATTAGGAAATCAGTTCTGGCCATTTCACAGGATATGATATAAATTCTCTGTGTATGAAGCTATCTTGAAAGACGCAATGATGAAATTGCAAAAAGAATGGGACTGCTTTTACATAAAAATTTCTTGTCCCCTGAGTTCTTTAAAGGACATCGAAAAACATCATTTATTTTACTGGCAGAGACGAAATTGGGCCTGCGATTTCCCTAAATCCCATTCCCCACTCCCCGCACCCCTCCCTCACCACTGACTTGCCTGCAGGTCGGACCGGCAAGCTGCATTGAGTCACCTGGCTGGTGTCCGCAGTTCGCCAGTATTATGGAGATGAGGCCTGTGGCCCAATATGGAGTGAACCTCGGGCCTCTGCCATCAAACCCAATGTTTCCCCCCTTTTTTTTGTTAAATTGCTCAAGCACATATCTAGCCCAGCTGGTCCTACCTATCTCCAAGAGGCAATAATGATTGTATTAGAGTTATGGTGAATGCAGCTCTGTTTATTGGACTTCATTGATCTGTGTACAAAATTGGTTCAGATTGTAAATGGACAGCTATATATATCCAACTAAGATTCAAATTGATGGTTCTATCTAAGAAACAGGAAATGAATTTTAAAGTTGATCAAGTAATGCCACTCCTTTGCTGTTACTAGCATTCTTGCATCATATTACAACATGTTATTGCAGGAACATTTCCAATCCATTTGCTGTTCAGTGTGTAATAGACAACATGTATACAATCCTGAAGTTGCCATGGTGACAATACTCTAGAGACTGAAGTGTCTATGGGCCCACGTTTCCGATATCCGCTAGAACACGCACCTCTGAGAGGTCCGCCTATTTTGTAGAATGAAAAGCGCGCCAAAAACTTACCTCGCGATTCTCCGAGTGCAGCAGGCCTATTCAGCAGTCAGTGTGACGCAGTACAACAGTGGTGGGGGGGGGGGGGAGTGGAGCTACAGCCCTGGGCCAAAAAGTGTGCCGGAAGCTGCGCGTGTGCGCAGTAGCTCTTGGCCCCCACAATTTGTGTGCATGTGCTGGTGGCTGTGTGGGAGGGGCCCGAAGCACGCTGACCATAGCCGTGGCTGAATGGGCTCCCCGCTGCAAGTAAGGCTGACTGGTTATCTCCCCAAGACAAGAAATATTGGAGGGGTTTCACAGTGGAGGAGAAGGTCAAGCGTTCAGCACCACTCCCTCCCCGCCAATGCCGCGTTGAGCCTAGCCTCCCAGTGTGCGCTTACCACACCTAGCCCTGCCTGGCTGAATGGGCTCCTCGCTGCAAGTAAGTCTGACTGGTTATCTCCCCAAGGCAAGAAATATTGGAGGGGTTTCACAGTGGAGGACAAAGTCACTGGCCGAATGGGCTCCCTCATCGCGGCCAGAGTGCTGATTTCAAGCCTGCAGCATGCAGCCCCTAGCCCTGGCCGGGCTCCCGGTGCTCCCGAATGGGTAGGTGAGGTAGGAACTTTTTATTTTTTATTTATTGATTTATTGAATGATTTTTTTATTTTTTATTTTTTTTATTTTTTATTTATTGATTTATTGATTTATTTATCATTTATTATTGATGATGGTTCTTTATTTTTAAAAGTGAAGTGTTTAATGCTTTGGAAAATCCCCTAACTTCCCACTAACTTCTCTTCCCCCCCCCTCTATCTCTGGCTACTTGCGCCTAATTCCAAAGTGTAGGCAAGGTTTTTCTGAGCGTACAAAAGTCAATACCTACTCCGTTCTAAGTTAGTTTGGAGTAATTTTTCGGTGCCTAAACTTGCAAAGCAGGCGTAAGTGGCTGGTAACGCCCCTTTTGAAAAAAAAACTGAACTAAAACGAAAGTAAACTAACTCACTAGAACTGGAATAAACTAAATGCTGAGAATTGCGATTTCTAAGATACTCCAAACTAAACTAGTTGCTCCAAAAAAAAGGAGCAATTCCGCCCGAAACTTGGGCCCAATTCCGCCCAGTGCCACTTTTCATTTGGGCTGGAGCGGGCGGGCGGGCGGGGAGAGCTGCCGGGAACCACCCGCTGATGTCAGCGGACAGCTGAGTAGTGCAACTGAGCTCCCGTCTGCTGAGCTGCCAGATTCCTGGGGGTGGGGGTCGGCGGGACTCGGCAGCAGAACAGGGGTGGACCGTTGGCTGCAGGCTGGTCTGTCTCCGACGGTAAGTAGCAAGAACCTGAAAAAAATGTTTTTCAACAGCGACTTACCTGCATGGGGTCCCCTGAATATCTTTGGATAGTTTTTTTATTTTTTAGTGTTGATTTTTTTTTTCAGCTCTTTGACCCTCCGTGGGCCTGACTCCATCTTCGGCGGCACTTGCGTGGCAAGCGCCTCTGCCGCCGGGAATGAGACCACCTGCCCGCTGTCGCCCAGATTGGCGGCGTACGACATTGATTTGCCACCCGCTGACCTTCGAGGGACCTCGGCCATGAATATCCCGCCCAAAGTACCATCCAGTACCTCGGTGGCCATCGGCGGCACTTTGGGCGGCGCTTGGGCAGGTGGAGGCCGTGATGAAAATCGGCCCCCATCTCGCATATACTGCTGCTTTAGAGGTGAAATTATCCCTAGTGACCAATCTAATATTGATAGTTTTATATTATGGAATCTGTGAATCCTCCCATGCAGCATTTTATAATTTCTCAGACTTTAGTCAGTTCAAAGCCTGTCTCTCAGACTAGTTAGACAATATTGACATGAATTGGTGTTTCTGATGTTACTTTTGATACTAAGAAAACAACATCAACATTCTGTATTTATATAATGCCTTTAACGTAGTAAAACATCACAAGCTGCTTCATAGGAGTGTTATAAAACAAAATTTGATACCGAGTCACATAAGGAGATATTAGGATAGATAAGGAAATATTAAGGAGCGTCTTAAAGGAGGAAAGAGAGGCAGAGAGGTTTCGGGAGCTGATGGCACGGCCACCAATGATTGAGCAATTAAAACCAGGGATGCTCAAGAGGGCAGAATTAGAGGAGCACAGATATCTCGGGGGGTTGTGGGGCTGGAGGAGATTACAGAGCTAGGTAGGGGCGAGTCCACGGAAGGACTTGAAAACAAGGATGAGAATTTTAACATCAAGGTGTTGCTTAACTGGGAGCCAATGTAGGTCAGCGAGCACAGGGTTGATGAGTGAATGGGACTTGGTGCAAGTTAGGATGGGCAGCCAGGTTTTGATGTGATAACGGCACACTTAGATAATATCAATGGGATTAAGCAAAGTCAACATAGATTTATGAAAGGAAAATCATGTTTGACAAACCTACTGGAGTTTTTTGAGGATGTAACTGATAGAATAGATAAGGGAGAACCAGTGGATGTAGTGTATTTGGATTTTCAGAAGGCCTTTGATAAGAGGTTAGTGTGCAAAATTAAAGCACATAGGATTGAGGGTAATGTATTGGCATGGATTGAAAATTGGTTAACTGACAGGAAACAGAGTAGGAATAAACAGGTCTTTTTTGGGGTGGCGGGCAGTGATTAGTGGGGTACCACAGGGATCAGTGGTTGGGCCCCAGCTATTCATAATATATATAAATGATTTGGATGAGGGAACCAAATGTAATATTTCCAAGTTTGCTAACGACACAAAGCTAGGTGGGATTGTGAGTTGTGAGGAGGATGCAAAGACACTGCAAGGCAATTTAGATAGGTTGAGTGAATGGGCAAACACATGGCAGATGCAGTATAACGTGGATAAATGTGAAGTTATCCACTTTGGTGGGAAAAACATAAGGACAAAGTATTATTTAAATGGTGATGGCTTGGGAAGTGTCGATGTACAGAGGGACCTGGGTGTCCTTGTACACCAGTCATTGAAAGCAAACATGCAGGTGCAGCAAGCAGTTAGGAAGGCAAATGGTATGTTGGCCTACATTGCAAAAGGATTTGAGTACAGGAGCAAGGATATCTTACTACAGTTATACAGGGCCTTAGTGAGACCGCACCTGGAGTATTGTGTGCAGTTTTGGTCTCCTTACCTAAGAAAGGATATACTTGCCATAGAGGGAGTGCAGCGAAGGTTCACCAGATTGATTCATGGGATGGCAGGACTGTCATATGAGGAGAGATGGGGTCAACTAGGCATGTATTCACTAGAGTTTAGAAGAATGAGAGGGGATCTCATTGAAACGTATAAAATTCTGACTGGGTTGGATAGACTGGATGGGGGAAGATGTTGCCCCTGGCTGGGAAGTCTAGAATAATGGGTCACAGTCTCAGGATACGGGATAGGAAATTTAGGACCGAGATGAGGAGAAATTTTTTCACTCAGGGGGCGGTGAACCTGTGAAATTCTCTACCACAGAAGACTGTCACGGCCAAGTCATTGAATATATTTAAGAGGGAGATAGATAGATTTCTAGAAACAAAAGACATTAAGGGATATGAGGAAAAAGCGGGAATGTGGTGTTGAGATAGAGGATCAGCCATGATCATATTAAATGGCGGTGCAGACTCGAAGGGCCGAATGGCCTACTACTGCTCCTATTTTCTATGTTTCTATGTTTTGGATTACCTCAATTTTACATAATGGTGTATCGGTGTTTCACAATGTCAGAAATGGTTGTAATCTCATCAGGCAGAAATTGGCCAATCACTGTATACCTGCACTGATGCTCATTTCCTTGCTTCTCAAGCAGTTAACAAACTGTTTAATCACTAGAGCTTTGAGCAGGCCCTAAGTACAATACTGCAATGAAGAAATCAGAATGTGCAGGCAATTGGTGCCCACAAAATTGATAAACACCAATTTCTCATCAAGGTTGTACAATACTTCTTCGTGTTATGCATAACAAACAAGATGACCTTTCTGGGGCCAGAGGGCAGTTCACAAAACAAGTTCAGTTCCAGGTTCTCTGGACACACCGCTTTTTATCTTGTGTGACCCTCCTGAATGGCGGCAGATTAGGAAAAGAGGAGGTGCAATGAGACCTGGGTGTCATGGTTCATCAGTCATTGAAAGTTGGCATATAGGTACAGCAGGCGGTGAAGAAGGCAAATGGTATGTTGGCCTTCATAGCTAGGGGATTTGAGTATAGGAGCAGGGAGGTCGTACTGCAGTTATACAGGGCCTTGGTGAGGCCTCACCTGGAATATTGTGTTCAGTTTTGGTCTCCTAATCTGAGGAAGGACGTTCTTGCTATTGAGGGAGTGCAGCGAAGGTTCACCAGACTGATTCCCGGGATGGCTGGACTGACATACGAGGAGAGACTGGATCAACTGGGCCTTTATACATTGGAGTTTAGGAGGGTGAGAGGGGATCTCATAGAAACATGCAAGATTTTGACGGGATGGGACAAGTTAGATGCAGGTAGAATGTTCCCGATGTTGGGGAAGTCCAGAACCAGGGGACACAGTCTTAGGATAAGGGGTAGGCCATTTAGGACTGAGATGAGGAGAAACTTCTTCACTCAGAGAGTTGTTAACCTGTGGAATTCCCTGCCGCAGAGAGTTGTTGATGCCAGTTCATTGGACATATTCAACAGGGAGTTAGATTTGGCCCTTACGGCTAAGGGGATCAAGGGGTATGGAGAGAAAGCAGGAAAGGGGTACTGAGGGAATGATCAGCCATGATCTTATTTAATGGCGGTGCAGGCTCGAAGGGCCGAATGGCCTACTCCTGCACCTATTTTCTATGTTTCTATGTTTCTATGAAACCCTTTTTCCTGCCACTTACACGCATCTTCCCCTGCAATTAGCTGCTCCCAGATGACGTAAACGATCCCATGACACTACTCAAAAAGAGCAGAGGAGTTCTCCCAGTGTCCGAGCCACTATTAATCCTTCAACCAACATCAATGAAACAATTTAACTGGTCATTAACTCATTCCTGTTTGTGGGACTTTGCTGTGTGCAATTTGGCTGCTGTGTTTCTCTACATCACAGTAGTGACTACACTTCAAACATACATAATTGACTGTGAAGCACTTTGGGACATCCTGAGGTCACTAAAGGTGCTATATAAATGCAAATTCTTCAATAGCTTTGCAGAAATTCTTGAATTTAAGCTGCGTGCATGGTGAGTGATAAATGATCCTATGGCACTATTCGAAGAAGAGCAGCGGCGTTCTCCCAGTGTCCGAACCACTATGGTCTGTTTCTAACAAAAGGGGCCAACAAACAAAATCTCAACATTTTGAAGCAGTGAACAAACCCTTCACTTGTTTTTTTCCCATTTGTTTATTTATACCTCAACTCTTTACCATTGGATAACACAGTTTTAAGGGAATTTGCAAAAAAGTATGTCCTCAGTTTATGCACTGCACCTTTATCTTAACTGTTTGAATCATGACAAAAATATAGGCCATGGCTATGGTTTATGTTGTCTTTTCCACAGTCTGGAATTGAAATTGATTGTGGTAGACAATACAGGCTATAATTCCTTCCAAAAGCAATCCCAGCCTAAAGTCTGAATGAAATGTAAATTATCTGTAGTACAGGTATATGTAATAATGGTTTGACTTTAGCTTACATTAGGAATTTCATGAGAACAAACAAATGTGACTCTTATATTGTTAATCTCCCTCCTTTTATTATCTGTGACTACCACATAATCTGATATTTCAAACTCACTTTATTATTTTTGGGCATTTGTCATTGACTATGTTGATAAGTCTACACCTACTATTCTGATCTCCTTTCTCATGGGGAAACATCTCAAACATCTAATGAGGATGTTGGAGTCTTGGAGGTGAAATGTGTTTGCGGTTGCTTATAATTATTTTCCAGAGCACAACTGATTAGCTCTGCTTCATTGTAAACCATGGAGCTGAAGTGAAATGTAGATCCCCTCGCCCAATTCAGAGAGCTGTAAGATGATGAGTTTGCAAGTACTCTTCTTCTTCAGCCTTTTGTCATTATTCTCCCACTTTTACTGTCCTCCTCACTGAGGCTAAACCTCCTACTTTTGTTTTGTTGGCAAATTTCAGGATTGTTTCCCCTAGACCCAAGTCCAAATTATCCACATATACTGAGAACAAAAGTGAACCAAACACAGACCTCTGCTGTACACCACTTGCAACCATTACAATCCTGAAATCTTTAAAAAAGAAGAAAGACTTGCATATCATGACCACTGGACATTTCAAAGCACTTTACAGAAAATGAAGTATTTATTGAAGTGTAGTCACTGTTGTAATGCAGGAAAGGCAGTAACCAATTTTGTGCACAGCAAGCTCCCACAAGCAGCAATGTGATAATGATCAGATAATCTGTTTTAGTGATGTAGATCGAGGGATAAATATTGGCCAGGAAACCGGGGATAACTCCGCTGCTCTTCTTCAAAATAATGCCATGGGATCTTTTACGTCCACCTTGGTTCAACATCTTATCCAAAAGATGGCCCATCCGATAAGGGCTGGAAAATAGACAACCAAGGGACTTTGGCACCATTAAATGGTATATACTTCAATGCAAGGAGTATAGGGAATAAGGCATATGAGCTGAGAGCACAGATAGACAGTTAGTAGAACGATATTGTAACCATTACTGAGACATGGCTGAAAGAAGGACAGGTATGGCAGCTCAACATTCCTGGTTACAGGGTCTCAGACGGTATATAGGGGGGGGGTTAAAAAAAGATAAACATAATGAGAGAGGAAGTATTAAGGGGATTAGCAGCTTTGAAAGTGGATCAATCCCTAGGCCTGGATGAAATGTATCCCTGGTTGTTATGAGAAGCACAAGAGGAAATAGCAGAGTCTCTGACCATCATTTTCCAGTCCTCTCTGGCTACAGGTGTGGTGCCAGAGGACTGGAGAACTGCTAATGCTGTACCTTTGTTTACAAAGGGAGAAAGGGATAGACCGAGTAATTATAGGCCAGTCAGCCTAACCTCAGTGGTGGCAAAATTACTGGAAAAAATCCTGAGGGACAGGATAAATCATTTGGAAAGACATGGATATCAAGGACAGTCAGCATGGATTTGTTAAAAGAAGATCGTGTCTGATTAACTTGATTGAATTTTTCGAGGAGTTAACCAGGAGGGTCGATGAGGGCAATGCATATGATGTAGTGTATATGGATTTTAGCAAAGCTTTTGATAAGGTCCCATATGGCAGACTGGTTACGAAAGTAAAATCGCATGGGATCCAAGGCAAAGTGGCAAGTTTGGGCCCAGCATTGGGCCCTGTGGCACCCCACTAGTTACTGCCTGCCACTCTGTAAAGGACCCGTTTATCCCGACACTCTGCTTCCTGTCTGCCAACCAGTTCTCTATCCACGTCAATACATTACCCCCAATAGCATGTGCTTTAATTTTGCACACTAATCTCTTGTGTGGGACCTTGTTAATAACTTTTTGAAAGTCCAAATACACCACATCCACTGGTTCTCCCTTGTCCACTCTACTAGTTACATCCTCAAAAATTTCTAGAAGATTTGTCAAGCATGATTTCCCTTTCATAAATCCATGCTGACTTGGACCAATCCTGTCACTGCTTTCCAAATGCGCTGCTATTACATCTTTAATAATTGATTCCAACATTTTCCCCACTACTGATGTCAGGCTAACCGGTCTATAATTCTCTGTTTTCTCTCGGCCTCCTTTTTTAAAAAGTGGGGTTACATTAGCTACCCTCCAATCCATGGGAGCTGATCCAGAGTCTATAGAATGTTGGAAAATGATCACCAATGCATCCACTATTTCTAGGGCTACTTCCTTAAGTACTCTGGGCTGCAGACTATCAGGCCCTGGGGATTTATCGGCCTTCAATCCCATCAATTTCCCCAATTTCAGGTTTCTATACAGGCTTATAGTGTTTAACCTGCAGAAGTTGGGGGTGGTTATATAGGGCCCAAGTTTCGACTCAAGTTGCTCCTATTTTTTTGGAACAACTAGTTTAGTATGGAGTACCTTAGAAATCGCAATTCTTGGCATTTAGTTTGCTCCAGTTGTAGTTAGTTAGAATAGTTTTGTTTTAGTACAGTTTTTTTTTCAAAAGGGGGCGTTACCAGCCACTTACACCTGTTTTGCAAGTTTAGGCAGCAAAAAGTTACTCCAAACTAACTTAGAATGGAGTAAGTGTCGATTTTTGTACACTCAGAAAAACCTTGCCTAAACTTTAGAAATTAGGCTCAGGTAGCGAGAGATGGGGGGGGCAGGGGGGGGGGGGAGGAAGTTAGAGGGAAGTTAGGGGATTTTACAAAGCATTAAACACTTCATTTTTACCAATAAAGAGCCATCATCAATAATAAATGATAAATAAATCATAAATCAACCAATAAATCAATAAATCAATCAATTAAAAAAAACATTAAAAAATTAAAAAAATTAAAAATAAATCAATAAATAAAAAATGTAAAGTTTCTGCTCACCTACTGCAGCACCGGGAACCCTCTAACAGCATGCCGAAGAGCTGGTCGGGTGGGCCCCGCCACCGGGGAGTAGTTAGGGCGGGGCCCACCACCAAAGAGCTGCTGGTCGGGCGGGCCCCGACGCCGAAGAAGTGCTCGGGCAGGGCCCACCACCAAAGAGCTGCAGTTCGGGCGGGGCCCACCACTGAGGAAGAGTTCAGGCAGGCCCAGTCGCCGAGGAGGTAAGGGCAGTGGCGACGAGGCGAGGCGAGGGACGGTGAGGCCAGTAGGCCACCCGGACCGGGATAGGGGCGGCGAACAGCGCGACATCCCTTCGGCCAGGGATAGGGTCACCCAGAGACAGGACGCACTGGGAAGGCCAGGAGCTACTGCGCACGCGTGCAGACTCCACTGCGCACATGCGCAGCTGCCGGCACTCTTTTTGGCCCAGGGCTGTAGCTTTGCCCCCAGCTGCTTGTGCTGCACTACGTTGACTGTGAAACAGGCCTGCTGGACTCGGAGAATTGCGAGTTAAGTTTTAGGCGCTTTTTTAATTCTAAAAAATAGGCGGGCCTCTCGGAGTGCGCCGTTCTGAGAGGACATCTGAAACTTGGTCCCATAGTGTTTAAATTTAGGAATACAGTAATTATTCGCTGACGTACACCGAAGTATATGTTATCCTTGGTCTGCCTTATCAATCCCCCTTTTGCCCCAGCGTTCATAGTTGAACACGTTTGTGGTGCTGGGGGTGTGATGGCCAGGGCCCTGATAGTGCTCACTGTTGCTAAAGTAGTGGGTGGTGCCGTGTTGGTGGCCTGACTCGGGAGATATCCCTCCACCACCATTCATAGATGTTGAGTGAAACCTGCATCCCCTTCCCCCGGGTGCAGTATCCCTGTCCCTCCTGGTTATAAAACACACCGTGGTCTTATTCCCACTAATTATTGGTCCCGTATTACTGGCCCATCTCCAATGTTGTTTCGTTTTCTTGTTACGTTGTTTTATGCCGGTTGTTTAAGTCTACTGTTACTCCGTCTGTCACTATCAGTGTTTTTTGATTCTTTATTAAACTAATGTCGCATGAGTCCCTGTAATACAGGCCTTGCCATCCCTCAGCCTGTTGTCCTTGATATGAGGCTACGTTACCCCACGTTGTTTCCATGAGCACTAGAGTCCTGCAATAAAACAATATTTCCCGGTCATCACTGGTTAGTTAGTGACCATGCTTTTTCAACTGGGTCCAGTGTTTCCACTTGCTGATACCCCTTATAAATTCCATAACTTACCATTATTACCTGATAGGGTCCGGTCCATTTGGGTGCCAGCCTGGACCTCTCTGGGGTAATCACCTGACTGCCTATTTGGGGTATTTGGACCTTCTGTTCCTTAGTGTTGTCACCTACATCCATGATTATTTGCTGTTCTCTGGCCTGTGCCTTTAAAGTCATGTAACTGCTTACAGAATTCCATTACCAATTTCCTTATCCTGCCTTTATATGGTCCTATGTCCTTGCTTCCTCATTAGTTCAAAGGGTGTCAGTCCTGTCATGCGACTAGGGGTTGCCCTAAGCTTCATTAGTACTCGAGGTAACATCTCGACCCACCCTTTTCCAGTTTCCTTGATTGTTTTAGCTAGGGCTGTTTTTAAGGTCCTATTCATTCGTTGCCCCAATCCGGAAGATTCTGGATGATATGGGCTATGGAACTTTTGCCTAGTAAAGCGCAGGCCTGTTTCATAACCTTCCCTGTGAAGTGGGTACCTTGATCTAAGTCCAGCTGCCTTGGCATTCCCCATCAGGGTATTATTTCTTCCAGAAACATAGAAAATAGGTGCAGGAATAGGCCATTCGGCCCTTCGAGCCTGCACCGCCATTCAATGAGTTCATGGCTGAACATGCAACTTCAGTACCCCATTCCAGCTTTCTCGCCATACCCCTTGATCCCCCTAGTAGTAAGGACAACATCCATCTCCTTTTTGAATATATTTAGTGAATTGGCCTCAACAACTTTCTGTGGTAGAGAATTCCACAGGTTCACCACTCTCTAGGTGAAGAAGTTTCTCCTCATCTCGATCCTAAATGTCTTACCCCTTATCTTTAGACTATGACCCCTGGTTCTGGACTTCCCCAACATTAATAAGAACATAAGAACATAAGAACATAAGAATTAGGAACAGGAGTAGGCCATCTAGCCCCATTGAACAAGATCATGGCTGATCTGGCCGTGGACTCAGCTCCACTTACCCACCCGCTCCCCATAACCCTTAATTACCTTATTGGTTAAAAATCTATCTGTCTGTGACTTGAATATATTCAATGAGCTAGCCTCAACTGCTTCCTTGGGCAGAGAATTCCACAGATTCACAACCCTCTGGGAGAAGAAATTCCTTCTCAACTCGGTTTTAAATTGGCTCCCCGTATTTTGAGGCTGTGTCCCCTAGTTCTAGTCTCCCAGACCAGTGGAAACAACCTCTCTGCCTCTATCCTGTCTATCCCTTTCATTATTTTAAATGTTTCTATAAGATCACCCCTCATCCTTCTGAACTCCAACGAGTAAAGACCCAGTCTACTCAATCTATCATCATAAGGTAACCCCTCATCTCCGGAATCAGCCTCGTGAATCGTCTCTGTGCCCACGCCAAAGCCAGTATATCCTTCCTTAAGTACTCCAGGTGCGGCCTCACCAATACCCTGTACAGTTGCAGCAGGACCTCCTTGCTTTTGTACTCCATCCCTCTCGCAATGAAGGCCAACATTCCATTCGCCTTCCTGATTACCTGCTGCACCTGCAAACTAACCTTTTGGGATTCATGCACAAGGACTCCCAGGTCCCTCTGCACCGCAGCATGTTGTAATTTCTCCCCATTCAAATAATATTCCCTTTTACTGTTTTTTTTCCCAAGGTGGATGACCTCACATTTTCCAACATTGTATTCCATCTGCCAAACCTTAGCCCATTCGCTTAACCTATCTAAATCTCTCTGCAGCCTCTCTGTGTCCTCGAC
This sequence comes from Pristiophorus japonicus, assembly GCF_044704955.1. Lineage (NCBI taxonomy): Eukaryota > Metazoa > Chordata > Chondrichthyes > Pristiophoridae > Pristiophorus > Pristiophorus japonicus. The sequence continues at coordinate 401,460,205 of NC_091977.1, read as the reverse complement.
ACAACCCGCTTTCCCACTAATCTTTGTGTCATCTGCAAATTTTGTTACACTACACTCTGTCCCCTCTTCCAGGTCATCTATGTATATTGTAAACAGTTGTGGTCCCAGCACCGATCCCTGTGGCACACCACTAACCACCGATTTCCAACCCGAAAAGGACCCATTTATCCCGACTTTCTGCTTTCTGCCAGCCAGCCAATTCTCTATCCATGCTAATACATTTCCACTGACTCCGCGTATCTTTATCTTCTGCAGTAACCTTTTGTGTGGCACCTTATCAAATGCCTTTTGGAAATCTAAATACACCACATCCATCGGTACACCTCTATCTACCATGCTCGTTATATCCTCAAAGAATTTCAGTAAATTAGCTACACATGATTTCCCCTTCATGAATCCATGTTGCTTCTGCTTGATTGCACTATTCCTATCTAGATGTCCCACTATTTCTTCCTTAGCTTCAAGCATTTTCCCCACTGCAGATGTTAAACTAACCGGCCTATAGTTACCTGCCTTTTGTCTGCCCCCTTTTATAAAGAGAGGCGTTACATTATCTGTTTTCCAATCCGATGGTACCTCCCCAGAGTCCAGAAAATTTTCGTAGATTATAACGAATGCATCTGCTATAACTTCCGCCATCTCTTTTAATACCCTGGGATGCATTTCATCAGGACCAGGGGACTTGTCTACCTTGAGTCCCATTAGCCTGTCCAGCACTACCTCCCTAGTGATAGTGATTGTCTCAAGGTCCTCCCTTCCCACATTCCCGTGACCAGCAATTTTTGGCATGGTTTTTGTGTCTTCCACGGTGAAGATCGAAGCAAAATAATTGTTTAACGTCTCAGCCATTTCCACATTTCCCATTATTAAATCCCCCTTCTCATCTTCTAAGGGACCAACATTTACTTTAGTCACTCTCTTCCGTTTTATATATCGGTAAAAGTTTTTACTTTCTGTTTTCATGTTTTGCGCAAGTTTACTTGCGTAATCTATCTTTCCTTTCTTTATTGCTTTGTTAGTCATTCTTTGCTGTCGTTTAAAATTTTCCCAATCTTCTAGTTTCCCACAAACCTTGGCCACCTTATACGCATTGGTTTTTAATTTGATACTCTCTTTTATTTCCTTGGTTATCCACGGCTGGTTATCCCTTCTCTTACTGCCCTTCTTTTTCACTGGAATATATTTTTGTTGAGCACTATGAAAGAGCTCCTTAAAAGTCCTCCACTGTTCCTCAATTGTGGCTCCGTTTAATCTGTGTTCCCAGTCTACTTTAGCCAATTCTGCCCTCATCCCACTGTAGTCCCCTTTGTTTAAGTATAGTACGTTCGTTTGAGATACTACTTCCTCACCTTCAATCTGTATTACAAATTCAACCATACTGTGATCACTCATTCCGAGAGGATCTTTTACTAGGAGATCATTTATTATTCCTGTCTCATTACACAGGACCAGATCTAAGATAGCTTGCTCCCTTGTAGGTTCTGTAACATACTGTTCTAAGAAACAATCCCGTATGCATTCTATGAATTCCTCCTCAAGGCTACCCCGTGCGATTTGTTTTGACCAATCGATATGTAGGTTAAAATCCCCCATGATTACTGGCGTTCCTTTGCCACATGCCTCCATTATTCCCCTGATAATTGTTCGCCCCACCGTGAAGTTATTATTTGGCGGCCTATAAACTATGCCCACCAGAGACTTTATCCTCTTACTATCTCTAATCTCCACCCACAATGATTCAACATTTTGTTCATTAGTGCCAATATCATCTCTCACAACTGCCCTGATATCATCCATAATTAACAGAGCTACCCCACCTCCCTTCCCCTCTTGTCTATCTTTCCAAATTGTCAGATACCCCTGTATGTTTAATTCCCAGTCTTGGCCACCCTGCAACCACTTTTCAGTAATGGCCACCAAATCATACCCATTTGTAATGATTTGTGCCGTCAACTCATTTACTTTGTTTCGAATGCTGCTTGCGTTGAGGTAAAGTGTTTTAATACTAGTTTTTAAACCATGATTTTTAGTTTTGACCCCTCCTGCAGCCCCTTTTTATTCATACATATTGTCCCTTCCCATCACCTTGTGGTTTACACTTACCCCAGTGCTACTCTGCTCTGTTGCCTCCTGCCTTTTGCATTCTTTCTTGGGGTTCTGTTCATCTGAGCTCTCACCCACTCTAACTAGCTCAGAGCCCTCTCCTGTGTTCCCATCCCCCTGCCAAGCTAGTTTAAAGCCCTCCCAACCGTACTATCAAAACCACCCGCGAGAACATTGGTCCCGTCTCTGTTGAGGTGTAACCCGTCCGACTTGTACAGGCCCCACCTACCCCAGATCGGTCCCAATTGTTCAGGAAACTAAAGCCCTCCCTCCTACACCAACGGGAGAGTGGAGAGCACCAGTTCCAACTGTCACAGGACAGGAGAGTGGAGAGCACCAGTTCCAAATGTCACAGGACAGGAGAGTGGAGAGCACCAGTTCCAAATGTCGCAGGACAGGAGAGTGGAGAGCACCAGTTCCAACTGTCACAGGACAGGAGAGTGGAGAGCACCAGTTCCAAATGTCGCAGCAGAGAGAGTGGAGAGCACCAGTTCCAACTGTCACAGGCGAGAGAGTGGAGAGCACCAGTTCCAACTGTCACAGGACAGAGAGTGCAGAGCACCAGTTCCAACTGTCACAGGAGAGAGAGTGGAGAGCACCAGTTCAAACTGTCACAGGACAGAGAGTGGAGAGCACCAGTTCCAACTGTCACAGGACGGGAGAGTGGAGAGCACAAGTTCCAACTGTCACAGGACAAAGAGTGGAGAGCACCAGTTCCAACTGTCACAGGACAAAGAGTGGAGAGCACCAGTTCCAACTGTCACAGGACAGAGAGTGGAGAGCACCAGTTCCCACTGTCACAGGACAGAGAGTGGAGAGCACCAGTTCCAACTTTCACAGGAGAGAGAGTGGAGAGCACCAGTTCAAACTGTCACAGGACAGAGAGTGGAGAGCACCAGTTCCAACTGTCACAGGACGGGAGAGTGGAGAGCACCAGTTCCCACTGTCACAGGACAGAGAGTGGAGAGCACCAGTTCCAACTGTCACAGGAGAGAGAGTGGAGAGCACCAGTTCAAACTGTCACAGGACAGAGAGTGGAGAGCACCAGTTCCAACTGTCACAGGAGAGAGAGTGGAGAGCACCAGTTCAAACTGTCACAGGACAGAGAGTGGAGAGCACCAGTTCCCACTGTCACAGGACAGAGAGTGGAGAGCACCAGTTCCAACTGTCACAGGACAGAGAGTGGAGAGCACCAGTTCCAACTGTCACAGGACAGAGAGTGGAGAGCACCAGTTCCCACTGTCACAGGACAGAGAGTGGAGAGCACCAGTTCCAACTGTCACAGGACAGAGAGTGGAGAGCACCAGTTCCCACTGTCACAGGAGAGAGAGTGGAGAGCACCAGTTTAAACTGTCACAGGACAGAGAGTGGAGAGCACCAGTTCCAATTGTCACAGGACAGAGAGTGGAGAGCACCAGTTCAAACTGTCACAGGACAGAGAGTGGAGAGCACCAGTTCCAATTGTCACAGGACAGAGAGTGGAGAGCACCAGTTCCCACTGTCACAGGACAGAGAGTGGAGAGCACCAGTTCCAACTGTCACAGGACAGAGAGTGGAGAGCACCAGTTCAAACTTTCACAGGACCGAGAGTGGAGAGCACCAGTTCCAACTGTCACAGGACGGGAGAGTGGAGAACACCAGTTCCCACTGTCACAGGACAGAGAGTGGAGAGCACCAGTTCAAACTGTCACAGGACGGGAGAGTGGAGAGCACCAGTTCCAACTGTCACAGGACAGAGAGAGGAGAGCACCAGTTCCAACTGTCACAGGACAGAGAGAGGAGAGCACCAGTTCCAACTGTCACAGGAGAGAGAGTGGAGAGCACCAGTTCCAACTGTCACAGGACAGAGAGAGGAGAGCACCAGTTCCAACTGTCACAAGACAGAGAGAGGAGAGCACCAGTTCCAACTGTAACAGGAGAGAGAGTGGAGAGCACCAGTTCCAACTGTCACAGGACAGAGAGTGGAGAGCACCAGTTCCAACTGTCACAGGACAGAGAGTGGAGAGCACCAGTTCCCACTGTCACAGGACAGAGAGTGGAGAGCACCAGTTCCCACTGTCACAGGACAGAGAGTGGAGAGCACCAGTTCCAACTTTCACAGGAGAGAGAGTGGAGAGCACCAGTTCAAACTGTCACAGGACAGAGAGTGGAGAGCACCAGTTCCAACTGTCACAGGACGGGAGAGTGGAGAGCACCAGTTCCCACTGTCACAGGACAGAGAGTGGAGAGTACCTGTTCCCACTGTCACAGGACGGGAGAGTGGAGAGCACCAGTTCCAACTGTCACAGGAGAGAGAGTGGAGAGCACCAGTTCCAACTGTCACAGGACAGAGAGTGGAGAGCACCAGTTCCAACTGTCACAGGAGAGAGAGTGGAGACCAACAGTTCAAACTGTCACAGGACAGAGAGTGGAGAGCACCAGTTCCAACTGTCACAGGAGAGAGAGTGGAGAGCACCAGTTCAAACTGTCACAGGACAGAGAGTGGAGAGCACCAGTTCCAACTGTCACAGGACAGAGAGTGGAGAGCACCAGTTCCCACTGTCACAGGACAGAGAGTGGAGAGCACCAGTTCAAACTGTCACAGGACAGAGAGTGGAGAGCACCAGTTCCAACTGTCACAGGAGAGAGAGTGGAGAGCACCAGTTCAAACTGTCACAGGACAGAGAGTGGAGAGCACCAGTTCCCACTGTCACAGGACAGAGATTGGAGAGCACCAGTTCCAACTGTCACAGGACAGAGAGTGGAGAGCACCAGTTCCAACTGTCACAGGACAGAGAGTGGAGAGCACCAGTTCCCACAGTCACAGGACGGGAGAGTGGAGAGCACCAGTTCCCACTGTCACAGGACAGAGAGTGGAGAGCACCAGTTCCAACTGTCACAGGACAGAGAGTGGAGAGCACCAGTTCCAACTGTCACAGGACAGAGAGTGGAGAGCACCAGTTCCCACTGTCACAGGAGAGAGAGTGGAGAGCACCAGTTTAAACTGTCACAGGACAGAGAGTGGAGAGCACCAGTTCCAATTGTCACAGGACAGAGAGTGGAGAGCACCAGTTCAAACTTTCACAGGACCGAGAGTGGAGAGCACCAGTTCCAATTGTCACAGGACAGAGAGTGGAGAGCACCAGTTCCCACTGTCACAGGACAGAGAGTGGAGAGCACCAGTTCCAACTGTCACAGGACAGAGAGTGGAGAGCACCAGTTCAAACTTTCACAGGACCGAGAGTGGAGAGCACCAGTTCCAACTGTCACAGGACGGGAGAGTGGAGAGCACCAGTTCCCACTGTCACAGGACAGAGAGTGGAGAGCACCAGTTCAAACTGTCACAGGACGGGAGAGTGGAGAGCACCAGTTCCAACTGTCACAGGACAGAGAGAGGAGAGCACCAGTTCCAACTGTCACAAGACAGAGAGAGGAGAGCACCAGTTCCAACTGTAACAGGAGAGAGCGTGGAGAGCACCAGTTCCAACTGTCACAGGACAGAGAGTGGAGAGCACCAGTTCCAACTGTCACAGGACAGAGAGTGGAGAGCACCAGTTCCCACTGTCACAGGACAGAGAGTGGAGAGCACCAGTTCCCACTGTCACAGGACAGAGAGTGGAGAGCACCAGTTCCAACTTTCACAGGAGAGAGAGTGGAGAGCACCAGTTCAAACTGTCACAGGACAGAGAGTGGAGAGCACCAGTTCCAACTGTCACAGGACGGGAGAGTGGAGAGCACCAGTTCCCACTGTCACAGGACAGAGAGTGGAGAGTACCAGTTCCCACTGTCACAGGACGGGAGAGTGGAGAGCACCAGTTCCAACTGTCACAGGAGAGAGAGTGGAGAGCACCAGTTCCAACTGTCACAGGACAGAGAGTGGAGAGCACCAGTTCCAACTGTCACAGGAGAGAGAGTGGAGACCAACAGTTCAAACTGTCACAGGACAGAGAGTGGAGAGCACCAGTTCCAACTGTCACAGGAGAGAGAGTGGAGAGCACCAGTTCAAACTGTCACAGGACAGAGAGTGGAGAGCACCAGTTCCAACTGTCACAGGACAGAGAGTGGAGAGCACCAGTTCCCACTGTCACAGGACAGAGAGTGGAGAGCACCAGTTCAAACTGTCACAGGACAGAGAGTGGAGAGCACCAGTTCAAACTGTCACAGGACAGAGAGTGGAGAGCACCAGTTCCAACTGTCACAGGACAGAGAGTGGAGAGCACCAGTTCCAACTGTCACAGGAGAGAGAGTGGAGAGCACCAGTTCAAACTGTCACAGGACAGAGAGTGGAGAGCACCAGTTCCCACTGTCACAGGACAGAGATTGGAGAGCACCAGTTCCAACTGTCACAGGACAGAGAGTGGAGAGCACCAGTTCCAACTGTCACAGGACAGAGAGTGGAGAGCACCAGTTCCCACTGTCACAGGACGGGAGAGTGGAGAGCACCAGTTCCCACTGTCACAGGACAGAGAGTGGAGAGCACCAGTTCCAACTGTCACAGGACAGAGAGTGGAGAGCACCAGTTCCCACTGTCACAGGAGAGAGAGTGGAGAGCACCAGTTTAAACTGTCACAGGACAGAGAGTGGAGAGCACCAGTTCCCACTGTCACAGGACAGAGAGTGGAGAGCACCAGTTCCAACTGTCACAGGACAGAGAGTGGAGAGCACCAGTTCAAACTTTCACAGGACCGAGAGTGGAGAGCACCAGTTCCAACTGTCACAGGACGGGAGAGTGGAGAGCACCAGTTCCCACTGTCACAGGACGGGAGAGTGGAGAGCACCAGTTCCCACTGTCACAGGACAGAGAGTGGAGAGCACCAGTTCCAACTGTCACAGGACAGAGAGAGGAGAGCACCAGTTCCAACTGTCACAGGACAGAGAGAGGAGAGCACCAGTTCCAACTGTCACAGGACAGAGAGAGGAGAGCACCAGTTCCAACTGAAACAGGAGAGAGAGTGGAGAGCACCAGTTCCAACTGTCACAGGACAGAGAGTGGAGAGCACCAGTTCCAACTGTCACAGGACAGAGAGTGGAGAGCACCAGTTCCCACTGTCACAGGACAGAGAGTGGAGAGCTCCAGTTCCCACTTTCACAGGACAGAGAGTGGAGAGCACCAGTTCCAACTTTCACAGGAGAGAGAGTGGAGAGCACCAGTTCAAACTGTCACAGGACAGAGAGTGGAGAGCACCAGTTCCAACTGTCACAGGACGAGAGAGTGGAGAGCACCAGTTCCAACTGTCACAGGAGAGAGAGTGGAGAGCACCAGTTCCAACTGTCACAGGACAGAGAGTGGAGAGCACCAGTTCCAACTGTCACTGGAGAGAGAGTGGAGACCAACAGTTCAAACTGTCACAGGACAGAGAGTGGAGAGCACCAGTTCCCACTGTCACAGGACAGAGAGTGGAGAGCACCAGTTCCAACTGTCACAGGACAGAGAGTGGAGAGCACCAGTTCCAACTGTCACAGGACAGAGAGTGGAGAGCACCAGTTCAAACTTTCACAGGACCGAGAGTGGAGAGCACCAGTTCCAACTGTCACAGGACGGGAGAGTGGAGAGCACCAGTTCCCACTGTCACAGGACAGAGAGTGGAGAGCACAAGTTCCCACTGTCACAGGACAGAGAGTGGAGAGCACCAGTTCAAACTGTCACAGGACGGGAGAGTGGAGAGCACCAGTTCCAACTGTCACAGGACAGAGAGAGGAGAGCACCAGTTCCAACTGTCACAGGAGAGAGAGTGGAGAGCACCAGTTCCAACTGTCACAGGACAGAGAGAGGAGAGCACCAGTTCCAACTGTCACAGGACAGAGAGAGGAGAGCACCAGTTCCAACTGTCACAGGAGAGAGAGTGGAGAGCACCAGTTCCAACTGTCACAGGAGAGAAAGTGGAGAGCACCAGTTCAAACTGTCACAGGACGGGAGAGTGGAGAGCACCAGTTCCAACTGTCACAGGACAGAGAGTGGAGATCACCAGTTCCAACTGTCACAGGACAGAGAGTGGAGAGCACCAGTTCCAACTGTCACAGGACGGGAGAGTGGAGAGCACCAGTTCCAACTGTCACACGACAGAGAGTGGAGAGCACCAATTCCCACTGTCACAGGACAGAGAGTGGAGAGCACCAGTTTAAACTGTCACAGGACAGAGATTGGAGAGCACCAGTTCCAACTGTCACAAGACAGAGAGTGGAGAGCACCAGTTCCCACTGTCACAGGACAGGAGAGTGGAGAGCACCATTTCCAACTGTCAAAGGACAGAGAGTGGAGAGCACCAGTTAAAACTGTCACAGGACAGAGAGTGGAGATCACCAGTTCCCACTGTCACAGGACAGAGAGTGGAGAGCACCAGTTCCCACTGTCACAGGATAGAGAGTGGAGAGCACCAGTTCCAACTGTCACAGGACAGAGAGTGGAGAGCACCAGTTCCAACTGTCACAGGACAGAGAGTGGAGAGCACCAGTTCCCACTTTCACAGGACGGGAGAGTGGAGAGCACCAGTTCCCACTGTCACAGGACAGAGAGTGGAGAGCACCAGTTCCAACTGTCACAGGACAGAGAGTGGAGAGCACCAGTTCCAACTGTCACAGGACAGAGAGTGGAGAGCACCAGTTCCCACTGTCACAGGAGAGAGAGTGGAGAGCACCAGGTCAAACTGTCACAGGACAGAGAGTGGAGAGCACCAGTTCCAACTATCACAGGACAGAGAGTGGAGAGCACCAGTTCCAACTGTCACAGGACAGAAAGTGGAGAGCACCAGTTCCCACTGTCACAGGACGGGAGAGTATAGAGCACCAGTTCCAACTGTCACAGGACAGAGAGTGGAGAGCACCAGTTCAAACTGTCACAGGACAGAGAGTGGAGAGCACCAGTTCCCACTGTCACAGGACAGAGAGTGGAGAGCACCAATTCCCACTGTCACAGGACAGAGAGTGGAGAGCACCAGTTCCCATTATCACAGGACAGAGAGTGGAGAGCACCAGTTCCAACTGTCACAGGACAGAGAGTGGAGAGCATCAGTTCCCACTGTCACAGGGCGGGAGAGTGGAGAGCACCAGTTCCCACTGTCACAGGACAGTGAGTGGAGAGCACCAGTTCCAACTGTCCCACGGGAGAGAGAGTGGAGAGCACCAGTTCAAACTGTCACAGGACAGAGAGTGGAGAGCACCAGTTCAAACTGTCACAGGACAGAAGTGGAGAGCACCAGTTCCCACTGTCACAGGACAGAGAGTGGAGAGCACAAGTTCCCACTGTCACAGGACAGAGAGTGGAGAGCACCAGTTCCCATTATCACAGGACAGAGAGTGGAGAGCACCAGTTCCAACTGTCACAGGACAGAGAGTGGAGAGCATCAGTTCCCACTGTCACAGGGCGGGAGAGTGGAGAGCACCAGTTCCCACTGTCACAGGACAGAGAGTGGAGAGCACCAGTTCCAACTGTCCCACGGGAGAGAGAGTGGAGAGCACCAGTTCAAACTGTCACAGGACAGAGAGTGGAGAGCACCAGTTCCAACTGTCACAGGACGGGAGAGTGGAGAGCACCAGTTCCCACTGTCACAGGACAGAGAGTGGAGAGCACAAGTTCCCACTGTCACAGGACAGAGAGTGGAGAGCACCAGTTCAAACTGTCACAGGACGGGAGAGTGGAGAGCACCAGTTCCAACTGTCACAGGACAGAGAGAGGAGAGCACCAGTTCCAACTGTCACAGGAGAGAGAGTGGAGAGCACCAGTTCCAACTGTCACAGGACAGAGAGAGGAGAGCACCAGTTCCAACTGTCACAGGACAGAGAGAGGAGAGCACCAGTTCCAACTGTCACAGGAGAGAGAGTGGAGAGCACCAGTTCCAACTGTCACAGGAGAGAAAGTGGAGAGCACCAGTTCAAACTGTCACAGGACGGGAGAGTGGAGAGCACCAGTTCCAACTGTCACAGGACAGAGAGTGGAGATCACCAGTTCCAACTGTCACAGGACAGAGAGTGGAGAGCACCAGTTCCAACTGTCACAGGACGGGAGAGTGGAGAGCACCAGTTCCAACTGTCACACGACAGAGAGTGGAGAGCACCAATTCCCACTGTCACAGGACAGAGAGTGGAGAGCACCAGTTTAAACTGTCACAGGACAGAGATTGGAGAGCACCAGTTCCAACTGTCACAAGACAGAGAGTGGAGAGCACCAGTTCCCACTGTCACAGGACAGGAGAGTGGAGAGCACCATTTCCAACTGTCAAAGGACAGAGAGTGGAGAGCACCAGTTAAAACTGTCACAGGACAGAGAGTGGAGATCACCAGTTCCCACTGTCACAGGACAGAGAGTGGAGAGCACCAGTTCCCACTGTCACAGGATAGAGAGTGGAGAGCACCAGTTCCAACTGTCACAGGACAGAGAGTGGAGAGCACCAGTTCCAACTGTCACAGGACAGAGAGTGGAGAGCACCAGTTCCCACTGTCACAGGACGGGAGAGTGGAGAGCACCAGTTCCCACTGTCACAGGACAGAGAGTGGAGAGCACCAGTTCCAACTGTCACAGGACAGAGAGTGGAGAGCACCAGTTCCAACTGTCACAGGACAGAGAGTGGAGAGCACCAGTTCCCACTGTCACAGGAGAGAGAGTGGAGAGCACCAGGTCAAACTGTCACAGGACAGAGAGTGGAGAGCACCAGTTCCAACTATCACAGGACAGAGAGTGGAGAGCACCAGTTCCAACTGTCACAGGACAGAAAGTGGAGAGCACCAGTTCCCACTGTCACAGGACGGGAGAGTATAGAGCACCAGTTCCAACTGTCACAGGACAGAGAGTGGAGAGCACCAGTTCAAACTGTCACAGGACAGAGATTGGAGAGCACCAGTTCCAACTGTCACAAGACAGAGAGTGGAGAGCACCAGTTCCCACTGTCACAGGACAGGAGAGTGGAGAGCACCATTTCCAACTGTCAAAGGACAGAGAGTGGAGAGCACCAGTTAAAACTGTCACAGGACAGAGAGTGGAGATCACCAGTTCCCACTGTCACAGGACAGAGAGTGGAGAGCACCAGTTCCCACTGTCACAGGATAGAGAGTGGAGAGCACCAGTTCCAACTGTCACAGGACAGAGAGTGGAGAGCACCAGTTCCAACTGTCACAGGACAGAGAGTGGAGAGCACCAGTTCCCACTTTCACAGGACGGGAGAGTGGAGAGCACCAGTTCCCACTGTCACAGGACAGAGAGTGGAGAGCACCAGTTCCAACTGTCACAGGACAGAGAGTGGAGAGCACCAGTTCCAACTGTCACAGGACAGAGAGTGGAGAGCACCAGTTCCCACTGTCACAGGAGAGAGAGTGGAGAGCACCAGGTCAAACTGTCACAGGACAGAGAGTGGAGAGCACCAGTTCCAACTATCACAGGACAGAGAGTGGAGAGCACCAGTTCCAACTGTCACAGGACAGAAAGTGGAGAGCACCAGTTCCCACTGTCACAGGACGGGAGAGTATAGAGCACCAGTTCCAACTGTCACAGGACAGAGAGTGGAGAGCACCAGTTCAAACTGTCACAGGACAGAGAGTGGAGAGCACCAGTTCCCACTGTCACAGGACAGAGAGTGGAGAGCACCAATTCCCACTGTCACAGGACAGAGAGTGGAGAGCACCAGTTCCCATTATCACAGGACAGAGAGTGGAGAGCACCAGTTCCAACTGTCACAGGACAGAGAGTGGAGAGCATCAGTTCCCACTGTCACAGGGCGGGAGAGTGGAGAGCACCAGTTCCCACTGTCACAGGACAGTGAGTGGAGAGCACCAGTTCCAACTGTCCCACGGGAGAGAGAGTGGAGAGCACCAGTTCAAACTGTCACAGGACAGAGAGTGGAGAGCACCAGTTCAAACTGTCACAGGACAGAAGTGGAGAGCACCAGTTCCCACTGTCACAGGACAGAGAGTGGAGAGCACAAGTTCCCACTGTCACAGGACAGAGAGTGGAGAGCACCAGTTCCCATTATCACAGGACAGAGAGTGGAGAGCACCAGTTCCAACTGTCACAGGACAGAGAGTGGAGAGCATCAGTTCCCACTGTCACAGGGCGGGAGAGTGGAGAGCACCAGTTCCCACTGTCACAGGACAGAGAGTGGAGAGCACCAGTTCCAACTGTCCCACGGGAGAGAGAGTGGAGAGCACCAGTTCAAACTGTCACAGGACAGAGAGTGGAGAGCACCAGTTCCAACTGTCACAGGACGGGAGAGTGGAGAGCACCAGTTCCCACTGTCACAGGACAGAGAGTGGAGAGCACAAGTTCCCACTGTCACAGGACAGAGAGTGGAGAGCACCAGTTCAAACTGTCACAGGACGGGAGAGTGGAGAGCACCAGTTCCAACTGTCACAGGACAGAGAGAGGAGAGCACCAGTTCCAACTGTCACAGGAGAGAGAGTGGAGAGCACCAGTTCCAACTGTCACAGGACAGAGAGAGGAGAGCACCAGTTCCAACTGTCACAGGACAGAGAGAGGAGAGCACCAGTTCCAACTGTCACAGGAGAGAGAGTGGAGAGCACCAGTTCCAACTGTCACAGGAGAGAAAGTGGAGAGCACCAGTTCAAACTGTCACAGGACGGGAGAGTGGAGAGCACCAGTTCCAACTGTCACAGGACAGAGAGTGGAGATCACCAGTTCCAACTGTCACAGGACAGAGAGTGGAGAGCACCAGTTCCAACTGTCACAGGACGGGAGAGTGGAGAGCACCAGTTCCAACTGTCACACGACAGAGAGTGGAGAGCACCAATTCCCACTGTCACAGGACAGAGAGTGGAGAGCACCAGTTTAAACTGTCACAGGACAGAGATTGGAGAGCACCAGTTCCAACTGTCACAAGACAGAGAGTGGAGAGCACCAGTTCCCACTGTCACAGGACAGGAGAGTGGAGAGCACCATTTCCAACTGTCAAAGGACAGAGAGTGGAGAGCACCAGTTAAAACTGTCACAGGACAGAGAGTGGAGATCACCAGTTCCCACTGTCACAGGACAGAGAGTGGAGAGCACCAGTTCCCACTGTCACAGGATAGAGAGTGGAGAGCACCAGTTCCAACTGTCACAGGACAGAGAGTGGAGAGCACCAGTTCCAACTGTCACAGGACAGAGAGTGGAGAGCACCAGTTCCCACTGTCACAGGACGGGAGAGTGGAGAGCACCAGTTCCCACTGTCACAGGACAGAGAGTGGAGAGCACCAGTTCCAACTGTCACAGGACAGAGAGTGGAGAGCACCAGTTCCAACTGTCACAGGACAGAGAGTGGAGAGCACCAGTTCCCACTGTCACAGGAGAGAGAGTGGAGAGCACCAGGTCAAACTGTCACAGGACAGAGAGTGGAGAGCACCAGTTCCAACTATCACAGGACAGAGAGTGGAGAGCACCAGTTCCAACTGTCACAGGACAGAAAGTGGAGAGCACCAGTTCCCACTGTCACAGGACGGGAGAGTATAGAGCACCAGTTCCAACTGTCACAGGACAGAGAGTGGAGAGCACCAGTTCAAACTGTCACAGGACAGAGAGTGGAGAGCACCAGTTCCCACTGTCACAGGACAGAGAGTGGAGAGCACCAATTCCCACTGTCACAGGACAGAGAGTGGAGAGCACCAGTTCCCATTATCACAGGACAGAGAGTGGAGAGCACCAGTTCCAACTGTCACAGGACAGAGAGTGGAGAGCATCAGTTCCCACTGTCACAGGGCGGGAGAGTGGAGAGCACCAGTTCCCACTGTCACAGGACAGAGAGTGGAGAGCACCAGTTCCAACTGTCCCACGGGAGAGAGAGTGGAGAGCACCAGTTCAAACTGTCACAGGACAGAGAGTGGAGAGCACCAGTTCAAACTGTCACAGGACAGAAGTGGAGAGCACCAGTTCAAACTGTCAGAGGACAGAGAGTGGAGAGCACCAGTTCCAACTGTCACAGGACAGAGAGTGGAGAGCACCAGTTCAAACTGTCACAGGACGGGAGAGTGGAGAGCACCGGTTCAAACTGTCACAGGACAGAGAGTGGAGAGCACCAGTTCCAACTGTCACAGGACAGAGAGTGGAGAGCACCAGTTCCAACTGTCACAGGACAGAGAGTGGAGAGCATCAGTTCAAACTGTCACAGGACAGAGAGTGGAGAGCACCAGTTCCAACTGTCACAGGACGGGAGAGTGGAGAGCATCAGTTCAAACTGTCACAGGACAGAGAGTGGAGAGCACCTGTTCCAACTGTCACAGTACAGAGAGTGGAGAGCACCAGTTCAAACTGTGACACGACGGGAGAGTGGAGAGCACCAGTTCCCACTGTCACAGGACAGAGAGTGGAGAGCACCAGTTCCAATTGTCACAGGACAGAGAGTGGAGAGCACCAGTTCAAACTGTCACAGGACAGAGAGTGGAGAGCACCAGTTCCAACTGTCACAGGACGGGAGAGTGGAGAGCACCAGTTCCAATTGTCACAGGACAGAGAGTGGAGAGCACCAGTTCCCACTGTCACAGGACAGAGAGTGGAGAGCACCAGTTTAAACTGTCACAGGACAGAGATTGGAGAGCACCTGTTCCAACTGTCACAGGACAGAGAGTGGAGAGCACCAGTTCCCACTGTCACAGGACAGGAGAGTGGAGAGCACCAGTTCCAACTGTCAAAGGACAGAGAGTGGAGAGCACCAGTTAAAACTGTCACAGGACAGAGAGTGGAGATCACCAGTTCCCACTGTCACAGGACAGAGAGTGGAGAGCACCAGTTCCAACTGTCAAAGGACAGAGAGTGGAGAGCACCAGTTAAAACTGTCACAGGACAGAGAGTGGAGAGCACCAGTTCCCACTTTCACAGGACAGAGAGTGGAGAGCACCAGTTCCCACTGTCACAGGATAGAGAGTGGAGAGCACCAGTTCCAACTGTCACAGGACAGAGAGTGGAGAGCACCAGTTCCAACTGTCACAGGACAGAGAGTGGAGAGCACCAGTTCCAACTGTCACAGGACAGAGAGTGGAGAGCACCAGTTCCCACTGTCACAGGACGGGAGAGTGGAGAGCACCAGTTCAAACTGTCACAGGACAGAGAGTGGAGAGCACCAGTTCCAACTGTCACAGGACAGAGAGTGGAGAGCACCAGTTCCAACTGTCACAGGACAGAGAGTGGAGAGCACCAGTTCCCACTGTCACAGGAGAGAGAGTGGAGAGCACCAGGTCAAACTGTCACAGGACAGAGAGTGGAGAGCACCAGTTCCTACTATCACAGGACAGAGAGTGGAGAGCATCAGTTCCAACTGTCACAGGACAGAGAGTGGAGAGCACCAGTTCAAACTGTCACAGGACAGAGAGTGGAGAGCACCAGTTCCCACTGTCACAGGACGGGAGAGTGGAGAGCACCAGTTCCAACTGTCACAGGACAGAGAGTGGAGAGCACCAGTTCCCACTGTCACAGGACAGAGAGTGGAGAGCACCAATTCCCACTGTCACAGGACAGAGATTAGAGAGCACCAGTTCCCATTATCACAGGACAGAGAGTGGAGAGCACCAGTTCCAACTGTCACAGGACAGAGAGTGGAGAGCACCAGTTCAAACTTTCACAGGACCGAGAGTGGAGAGCACCAGTTCCAACTGTCACAGGACAGAGAGTGGAGAGCACCAGTTCCAATTGTCACAGGACAGAGAGTGCAGAGCACCAGTTCAAACTGTCACAGGACAGAGAGTGGAGAGCACCAGTTCCAATTGTCACAGGACAGAGAGTGGAGAGCACCAGTTCCCACTGTCACAGGACAGAGAGTGGAGAGCACCAGTTCCAACTGTCACAGGACAGAGAGTGGAGAGCACCAGTTCCCACTGTCACAGGACAGAGAGTGGAGAGCACCAGTTCCCACTGTCACAGGACAGAGAGTGGAGAGCACCAGTTCCAAATTTCACAGGAGAGAGAGTGGAGAGCACCAGTTCAAACTGTCACAGGACAGAGAGTGGAGAGCACCAGTTCCAACTGTCACAGGACGGGAGAGTGGAGAGCACCAGTTCCCACTGTCACAGGACAGAGAGTGGAGAGTACCAGCTCCCACTGTCACAGGACGGGAGAGTGGAGAGCACCAGTTCCAACTGTCACAGGAGAGAGAGTGGAGAGCACCAGTTCCAACTGTCACAGGACAGAGAGTGGAGAGCACCAGTTCCAACTGTCACAGGAGAGAGAGTGGAGACCAACAGTTCAAACTGTCACAGGACAGAGAGTGGAGAGCACCAGTTCCAACTGTCACAGGAGAGAGAGTGGAGAGCACCAGTTCAAACTGTCACAGGACAGAGAGTGGAGAACACCAGTTCCAACTGTCACAGGACAGAGAGTGGAGAGCACCAGTTCCAACTGTCACAGGACAGAGAGTGGAGAGCACCAGTTCCAACTGTCACAGGACAGAGAGTGGAGAGCACCAGTTCCCACTGTCACAGGATGGGAGAGTGGAGAGCACCAGTTCCCACTGTCACAGGACAGAGAGTGGAGAGCACCAGTTCCAACTGTCACAGGACAGAGAGTGGAGAGCACCAGTTCCAACTGTCACAGGACGGGAGAGTGGAGAGCACCAGTTCCCACTGTCACAGGAGAGAGAGTGGAGAGCACCAGTTTAAACTGTCACAGGACAGAGAGTGGAGAGCACCAGTTCCAATTGTCACAGGACAGAGAGTGGAGAGCACCAGTTCCAACTGTCACAGGACAGAGAGTGGAGAGCACCAGTTCCCACTGTCACAGGAGAGAGAGTGGAGAGCACCAGTTTAAACTGTCACAGGACAGAGAGTGGAGAGCACCAGTTCCAATTGTCACAGGACAGAGAGTGGAGAGCACCAGTTCAAACTGTCACAGGACAGAGAGTGGAGAGCACCAGTTCCAATTGTCACAGGACAGAGAGTGGAGAGCACCAGTTCCCACTGTCACAGGACAGAGAGTGGAGAGCACCAGTTCCAACTGTCACAGGACAGAGAGTGGAGAGCACCAGTTCAAACTTTCACAGGACCGAGAGTGGAGAGCACCAGTTCCAACTGTCACAGATCGGGAGAGTGGAGAGCACCAGTTCCCACTGTCACAGGACAGAGAGTGGAGAGCACAAGTTCCCACTGTCACAGGACAGAGAGTGGAGAGCACCAGTTCAAACTGTCACAGGACGGGAGAGTGGAGAGCACCAGTTCCAACTGTCACAGGACAGAGAGAGGAGAGCACCAGTTCCAACTGTCACAGGACAGAGAGAGGAGAGCACCAGTTCCAACTGTCACAGGAGAGAGAGTGGAGAGCACCAGTTCCAACTGTCACAGGACAGAGAGAGGAGAGCACCAGTTCCAACTGTCACAGGACAGAGAGTGGAGAGCACCAGTTCCAACTGTCACAGGACGGGAGAGTGGAGAGCACCAGTTCCAATTGTCACAGGACAGAGAGTGGAGAGCACCAGTTCCCACTGTCACAGGACAGAGAGTGGAGAGCACCAGTTTAAACTGTCACAGGACAGAGATTGGAGAGCACCTGTTCCAACTGTCACAGGACAGAGAGTGGAGAGCACCAGTTCCCACTGTCACAGGACAGGAGAGTGGAGAGCACCAGTTTAAACTGTCACAGGACAGAGATTGGAGAGCACCTGTTCCAACTGTCACAGGACAGAGAGTGGAGAGCACCAGTTCCAACTGTCAAAGGACAGAGAGTGGAGAGCACCAGTTAAAACTGTCACAGGACAGAGAGTGGAGATCACCAGTTCCCACTGTCACAGGACAGAGTGTGGAGAGCACCAGTTCCCACTGTCACAGGACAGAGAGTGGAGAGCACCAGTTCCAACTGTCACAGGACAGAGAGTGGAGAGCACCAGTTCCAACTGTCACAGGACAGAGAGTGGAGAGCACCAGTTCCAACTGTCACAGGACAGAGAGTGGAGAGCACCAGTTCCCACTGTCACAGGACGGGAGAGTGGAGAGCACCAGTTCAAACTGTCACAGGACAGAGAGTGGAGAGCACCAGTTCCAACTGTCACAGGACAGAGAGTGGAGAGCACCAGTTCCAACTGTCACAGGACAGAGAGTGGAGAGCACCAGTTCCCACTGTCACAGGAGAGAGAGTGGAGAGCACCAGGTCAAACTGTCACAGGACAGAGAGTGGAGAGCACCAGTTCCAACTACCACAGGACAGAGAGTGGAGAGCATCAGTTCCAACTGTCACAGGACAGAGAGTGGAGAGCACCAGCTCCCACTGTCACAGGACAGAGAGTGGAGAGCACCAGTTCCCACTGTCACAGGACGGGAGAGTGGAGAGCACCAGTTCCAACTGTCACAGGACAGAGAGTGGAGAGCACCAGTTCCAACTGTCACAGGACAGAGAGTGGAGAGCACCAGTTCCCACTGTCACAGGACAGAGAGTGGAGAGCACCAATTCCCACTGTCACAGGACAGAGATTAGAGAGCACCAGTTCCCATTATCACAGGACAGAGAGTGGAGAGCACCAGTTCCAACTGTCACAGGACAGAGAGTGGAGAGCACCAGTTCAAACTTTCACAGGACCGAGAGTGGAGAGCACCAGTTCCAACTGTCACAGGACAGAGAGTGGAGAGCACCAGTTCCAATTGTCACAGGACAGAGAGTGGAGAGCACCAGTTCAAAATCTCACAGGACAGAGAGTGGAGAGCACCAGTTCCAATTGTCACAGGACAGAGAGTGGAGAGCACCAGTTCCCACTGTCACAGGACAGAGAGTGGAGAGCACCAGTTCAAACTGTCACAGGACGGGAGAGTGGAGAGCACCAGTTCCAACTGTCACAGGACAGAGAGTGGAGAGCACCAGTTCCAACTGTCACAGGACAGAGAGTGGAGAGCACCAGTTCCCACTGTCACAGGACGGGAGAGTGGAGAGCACCAGTTCAAACTGTCACAGGACAGAGAGTGGAGAGCACCAGTTCCAACTGTCACAGGACAGAGAGTGGAGAGCACCAGTTCCAACTGTCACAGGACAGAGAGTGGAGAGCACCAGTTCCCACTGTCACAGGAGAGAGAGTGGAGAGCACCAGGTCAAACTGTCACAGGACAGAGAGTGGAGAGCACCAGTTCCAACTATCACAGGACAGAGAGTGGAGAGCATCAGTTCCAACTGTCACAGGACAGAGAGTGGAGAGCACCAGCTCCCACTGTCACAGGACAGAGAGTGGAGAGCACCAGTTCCCACTGTCACAGGACGGGAGAGTGGAGAGCACCAGTTCCAACTGTCACAGGACAGAGAGTGGAGAGCACCAGTTCCAACTGTCACAGGACAGAGAGTGGAGAGCACCAGTTCCCACTGTCACAGGACAGAGAGTGGAGAGCACCAATTCCCACTGTCACAGGACAGAGATTAGAGAGCACCAGTTCCCATTATCACAGGACAGAGAGTGGAGAGCACCAGTTCCAACTGTCACAGGACAGAGAGTGGAGAGCACCAGTTCAAACTTTCACAGGACCGAGAGTGGAGAGCACCAGTTCCAACTGTCACAGGACAGAGAGTGGAGAGCACCAGTTCCAATTGTCACAGGACAGAGAGTGGAGAGCACCAGTTCCCACTGTCACAGGACAGAGAGTGGAGAGCACCAGTTCAAACTGTCACAGGACGGGAGAGTGGAGAGCACCAGTTCCCACTGTCACAGGACAGAGAGTGGAGAGCACCAGTTCAAACTGTCACAGGACAGAGAGTGGAGAGCACCAGTTCAAAATCTCAAAGGACAGAGAGTGGAGAGCACCAGTTCCAATTGTCACAGGACAGAGAGTGGAGAGCACCAGTTCCCACTGTCACAGGACAGAGAGTGGAGAGCACCAGTTCCCACTGTCACAGGACAGAGAGTGGAGAGCACCAGTTCAAACTGTCACAGGACGGGAGAGTGGAGAGCACCAGTTCCCACTGTCACAGGACAGAGAGTGGAGAGCACCAGTTCTCACTGTCACAGGACAGAGAGTGGAGAGCACCAGTTCAAACTGTCACAGGACAGAGAGTGGAGAGCACCAGTTCCAACTGTCACAGGACAGAGAGTGGAGAGCACCAGTTCAAAATCTCACAGGACAGAGAGTGGAGAGCACCAGTTCCAATTGTCACAGGACAGAGAGTGGAGAGCACCAGTTCCCACTGTCACAGGACAGAGAGTGGAGAGCACCAGTTCAAACTGTCACAGGACGGGAGAGTGGAGAGCACCAGTTCCAACTGTCACAGGACAGAGAGAGGAGAGCACCAGTTCCAACTGTCACAGGACAGAGAGAGGAGAGCACCAGTTCCAACTGTCACAGGAGAGAGAGTGGAGAGCACCAGTTCCAACTGTCACAGGACAGAGAGAGGAGAGCACCAGTTCCAACTGTCACAGGACAGAGAGAGGAGAGCACCAGTTCCAACTGAAACAGGAGAGAGAGTGGAGAGCATCAGTTCCAACTGTCACAGGACAGAGAGTGGAGAGCACCAGTTCCAACTGTCACAGGACAGAGAGTGGAGAGCACCAGTTCCCACTGTCACAGGACAGAGAGTGGAGAGCACCAGTTCCCACTGTCACAGGACAGAGAGTGGAGAGCACCAGTTCCAAATTTCACAGGAGAGAGAGTGGAGAGCACCAGTTCAAACTGTCACAGGACAGAGAGTGGAGAGCACCAATTCCAACTGTCACAGGACGGGAGAGTGGAGAGCACCAGTTCCCACTGTCACAGGACAGAGAGTGGAGAGTACCAGTTCCCACTGTCACAGGACGGGAGAGTGGAGAGCACCAGTTCCAACTGTCACAGGAGAGAGAGTGGAGAGCACCAGTTCCAACTGTCACAGGACAGAGAGTGGAGAGCACCAGTTCCAACTGTCACAGGAGAGAGAGTGGAGACCAACAGTTCAAACTGTCACAGGACAGAGAGTGGAGAGCACCAGTTCCAACTGTCACAGGAGAGAGAGTGGAGAGCACCAGTTCAAACTGTCACAGGACAGAGAGTGGAGAGCACCAGTTCCAACTGTCACAGGACAGAGAGTGGAGAGCACCAGTTCCAACTGTCACAGGACAGAGAGTGGAGAGCACCAGTTCCAACTGTCACAGGACAGAGAGTGGAGAGCACCAGTTCCCACTGTCACAGGATGGGAGAGTGGAGAGCACCAGTTCCCACTGTCACAGGACAGAGAGTGGAGAGCACCAGTTCCAACTGTCACAGGACAGAGAGTGGAGAGCACCAGTTCCAACTGTCACAGGACAGAGAGTGGAGAGCACCAGTTCCCACTGTCACAGGAGAGAGAGTGGAGAGCACCAGTTTAAACTGTCACAGGACAGAGAGTGGAGAGCACCAGTTCCAATTGTCACAGGACAGAGAGTGGAGAGCACCAGTTCAAACTGTCACAGGACAGAGAGTGGAGAGCACCAGTTCCAATTGTCACAGGACAGAGAGTGGAGAGCACCAGTTCCCACTGTCACAGGACAGAGAGTGGAGAGCACCAGTTCCAACTGTCACAGGACAGAGAGTGGAGAGCACCAGTTCAAACTTTCACAGGACCGAGAATGGAGAGCACCAGTTCCAACTGTCACAGGACGGGAGAGTGGAGAGCACCAGTTCCCACTGTCACAGGACAGAGAGTGGAGAGCACAAGTTCCCACTGTCACAGGACAGAGAGTGGAGAGCACCAGTTCAAACTGTCACAGGACGGGAGAGTGGAGAGCACCAGTTCCAACTGTCACAGGACAGAGAGAGGAGAGCACCAGTTCCAACTGTCACAGGACAGAGAGAGGAGAGCACCAGTTCCAACTGTCACAGGAGAGAGAGTGGAGAGCACCAGTTCCAACTGTCACAGGACAGAGAGAGGAGAGCACCAGTTCCAACTGTCACAGGACAGAGAGAGGAGAGCACCAGTTCCAACTGTCACAGGAGAGAGAGTGGAGAGCACCAGTTCCAACTGTCACAGGAGAGAAAGTGGAGAGCACCAGTTCAAACTGTCACAGGACGGGAGAGTGGAGAGCACCAGTTCCAACTGTCACAGGACAGAGAGTGGAGATCACCAGTTCCAACTGTCACAGGACAGAGAGTGGAGAGCACCAGTTCCAACTGTCACAGGACGGGAGAGTGGAGAGCACCAGTTCCAACTGTCACACGACAGAGAGTGGAGAGCACCAATTCCCACTGTCACAGGACAGAGAGTGGAGAGCACCAGTTTAAACTGTCACAGGACAGAGATTGGAGAGCACCAGTTCCAACTGTCACAGGACAGAGAGTGGAGAGCACCAGTTCCCACTGTCACAGGAGAGAGAGTGGAGAGCACCTGGTCAAACTGTCACAGGACAGAGAGTGGAGAGTACCAGTTCCAACTATCACAGGACAGAGAGTGGAGAGCACCAGTTCCAACTGTCACAGGACGGGAGAGTGGAGAGCACCAGTTCCAACTGTCACAGGACAGAGAGTGGAGAGCACCAGTTCAAACTGTCACAGGACAGAGAGTGGAGAGCACCAGTTCCCACTGTCACAGGACAGAGAGTGGAGAGCACCAGTTCAAACTGTCACAGGACAGAGAGTGGAGAGCACCAATTCCCACTGTCACAGGACAGAGAGTAGAGAGCACCAGTTCCCATTATCACAGGACAGAGAGTGGAGAGCACCAGTTCAAACTGTCACAGGACAGAGAGTGGAGAGCACCAGTTCCCACTGTCACAGGACAGAGAGTGGAGAGCACCAGTTCAAACTGTCACAGGACAGAGAGTGGAGAGCACCAATTCCCACTGTCACAGGACAGAGAGTAGAGAGCACCAGTTCCCATTATCACAGGACAGAGAGTGGAGAGCACCAATTCCCACTGTCACAGGACAGAGAGTAGAGAGCACCAGTTCCAACTGTCACAGGACAGAGAGTGGAGAGCACCAGTTCCAACTGTCACAGGACAGAGAGTGGAGAGCACCAGTTCCCACTGTCACAGGGCGGGAGAGTGGAGAGCACCAGTTCCCACTGTCACAGGACAGAGAGTGGAGAGCACCAGTTCCAACTGTCACAGGAGAGAGAGTGGAGAGCACCAGTTCAAACTGTCACAGGACAGAGAGTGGAGAGCACCAGTTCAAACTGTCACAGGACAGAAGTGGAGAGCACCAGTTCAAACTGTCAGAGGACAGAGAGTGGAGAGCATCAGTTCCAACTGTCACAGGACAGAGAGTGGAGAGCACCAGTTCCAACTGTCAAAGGACAGAGAGTGGAGAGCACCAGTTAAAACTGTCACAGGACAGAGAGTGGAGATCACCAGTTCCCACTGTCACAGGACAGAGTGTGGAGAGCACCAGTTCCCACTGTCACAGGACAGAGAGTGGAGAGCACCAGTTCCAACTGTCACAGGACAGAGAGTGGAGAGCACCAGTTCCAACTGTCACAGGACAGAGAGTGGAGAGCACCAGTTCCAACTGTCACAGGACAGAGAGTGGAGAGCACCAGTTCCCACTGTCACAGGACGGGAGAGTGGAGAGCACCAGTTCAAACTGTCACAGGACAGAGAGTGGAGAGCACCAGTTCCAACTGTCACAGGACAGAGAGTGGAGAGCACCAGTTCCAACTGTCACAGGACAGAGAGTGGAGAGCACCAGTTCCCACTGTCACAGGAGAGAGAGTGGAGAGCACCAGGTCAAACTGTCACAGGACAGAGAGTGGAGAGCACCAGTTCCAACTATCACAGGACAGAGAGTGGAGAGCATCAGTTCCAACTGTCACAGGACAGAGAGTGGAGAGCACCAGCTCCCACTGTCACAGGACAGAGAGTGGAGAGCACCAGTTCCCACTGTCACAGGACGGGAGAGTGGAGAGCACCAGTTCCAACTGTCACAGGACAGAGAGTGGAGAGCACCAGTTCCAACTGTCACAGGACAGAGAGTGGAGAGCACCAGTTCCCACTGTCACAGGACAGAGAGTGGAGAGCACCAATTCCCACTGTCACAGGACAGAGATTAGAGAGCACCAGTTCCCATTATCACAGGACAGAGAGTGGAGAGCACCAGTTCCAACTGTCACAGGACAGAGAGTGGAGAGCACCAGTTCAAACTTTCACAGGACCGAGAGTGGAGAGCACCAGTTCCAACTGTCACAGGACAGAGAGTGGAGAGCACCAGTTCCAATTGTCACAGGACAGAGAGTGGAGAGCACCAGTTCCCACTGTCACAGGACAGAGAGTGGAGAGCACCAGTTCAAACTGTCACAGGACGGGAGAGTGGAGAGCACCAGTTCCCACTGTCACAGGACAGAGAGTGGAGAGCACCAGTTCAAACTGTCACAGGACAGAGAGTGGAGAGCACCAGTTCAAAATCTCACAGGACAGAGAGTGGAGAGCACCAGTTCCAATTGTCACAGGACAGAGAGTGGAGAGCACCAGTTCCCACTGTCACAGGACAGAGAGTGGAGAGCACCAGTTCCCACTGTCACAGGACAGAGAGTGGAGAGCACCAGTTCAAACTGTCACAGGACGGGAGAGTGGAGAGCACCAGTTCCCACTGTCACAGGACAGAGAGTGGAGAGCACCAGTTCTCACTGTCACAGGACAGAGAGTGGAGAGCACCAGTTCAAACTGTCACAGGACAGAGAGTGGAGAGCACCAGTTCCAACTGTCACAGGACAGAGAGTGGAGAGCACCAGTTCAAAATCTCACAGGACAGAGAGTGGAGAGCACCAGTTCCAATTGTCACAGGACAGAGAGTGGAGAGCACCAGTTCCCACTGTCACAGGACAGAGAGTGGAGAGCACCAGTTCAAACTGTCACAGGACGGGAGAGTGGAGAGCACCAGTTCCAACTGTCACAGGACAGAGAGAGGAGAGCACCAGTTCCAACTGTCACAGGACAGAGAGAGGAGAGCACCAGTTCCAACTGTCACAGGAGAGAGAGTGGAGAGCACCAGTTCCAACTGTCACAGGACAGAGAGAGGAGAGCACCAGTTCCAACTGTCACAGGACAGAGAGAGGAGAGCACCAGTTCCAACTGAAACAGGAGAGAGAGTGGAGAGCATCAGTTCCAACTGTCACAGGACAGAGAGTGGAGAGCACCAGTTCCAACTGTCACAGGACAGAGAGTGGAGAGCACCAGTTCCCACTGTCACAGGACAGAGAGTGGAGAGCACCAGTTCCCACTGTCACAGGACAGAGAGTGGAGAGCACCAGTTCCAAATTTCACAGGAGAGAGAGTGGAGAGCACCAGTTCAAACTGTCACAGGACAGAGAGTGGAGAGCACCAATTCCAACTGTCACAGGACGGGAGAGTGGAGAGCACCAGTTCCCACTGTCACAGGACAGAGAGTGGAGAGTACCAGTTCCCACTGTCACAGGACGGGAGAGTGGAGAGCACCAGTTCCAACTGTCACAGGAGAGAGAGTGGAGAGCACCAGTTCCAACTGTCACAGGACAGAGAGTGGAGAGCACCAGTTCCAACTGTCACAGGAGAGAGAGTGGAGACCAACAGTTCAAACTGTCACAGGACAGAGAGTGGAGAGCACCAGTTCCAACTGTCACAGGAGAGAGAGTGGAGAGCACCAGTTCAAACTGTCACAGGACAGAGAGTGGAGAGCACCAGTTCCAACTGTCACAGGACAGAGAGTGGAGAGCACCAGTTCCAACTGTCACAGGACAGAGAGTGGAGAGCACCAGTTCCAACTGTCACAGGACAGAGAGTGGAGAGCACCAGTTCCCACTGTCACAGGATGGGAGAGTGGAGAGCACCAGTTCCCACTGTCACAGGACAGAGAGTGGAGAGCACCAGTTCCAACTGTCACAGGACAGAGAGTGGAGAGCACCAGTTCCAACTGTCACAGGACAGAGAGTGGAGAGCACCAGTTCCCACTGTCACAGGAGAGAGAGTGGAGAGCACCAGTTTAAACTGTCACAGGACAGAGAGTGGAGAGCACCAGTTCCAATTGTCACAGGACAGAGAGTGGAGAGCACCAGTTCAAACTGTCACAGGACAGAGAGTGGAGAGCACCAGTTCCAATTGTCACAGGACAGAGAGTGGAGAGCACCAGTTCCCACTGTCACAGGACAGAGAGTGGAGAGCACCAGTTCCAACTGTCACAGGACAGAGAGTGGAGAGCACCAGTTCAAACTTTCACAGGACCGAGAATGGAGAGCACCAGTTCCAACTGTCACAGGACGGGAGAGTGGAGAGCACCAGTTCCCACTGTCACAGGACAGAGAGTGGAGAGCACAAGTTCCCACTGTCACAGGACAGAGAGTGGAGAGCACCAGTTCAAACTGTCACAGGACGGGAGAGTGGAGAGCACCAGTTCCAACTGTCACAGGACAGAGAGAGGAGAGCACCAGTTCCAACTGTCACAGGACAGAGAGAGGAGAGCACCAGTTCCAACTGTCACAGGAGAGAGAGTGGAGAGCACCAGTTCCAACTGTCACAGGACAGAGAGAGGAGAGCACCAGTTCCAACTGTCACAGGACAGAGAGAGGAGAGCACCAGTTCCAACTGTCACAGGAGAGAGAGTGGAGAGCACCAGTTCCAACTGTCACAGGAGAGAAAGTGGAGAGCACCAGTTCAAACTGTCACAGGACGGGAGAGTGGAGAGCACCAGTTCCAACTGTCACAGGACAGAGAGTGGAGATCACCAGTTCCAACTGTCACAGGACAGAGAGTGGAGAGCACCAGTTCCAACTGTCACAGGACGGGAGAGTGGAGAGCACCAGTTCCAACTGTCACACGACAGAGAGTGGAGAGCACCAATTCCCACTGTCACAGGACAGAGAGTGGAGAGCACCAGTTTAAACTGTCACAGGACAGAGATTGGAGAGCACCAGTTCCAACTGTCACAGGACAGAGAGTGGAGAGCACCAGTTCCCACTGTCACAGGAGAGAGAGTGGAGAGCACCTGGTCAAACTGTCACAGGACAGAGAGTGGAGAGTACCAGTTCCAACTATCACAGGACAGAGAGTGGAGAGCACCAGTTCCAACTGTCACAGGACGGGAGAGTGGAGAGCACCAGTTCCAACTGTCACAGGACAGAGAGTGGAGAGCACCAGTTCAAACTGTCACAGGACAGAGAGTGGAGAGCACCAGTTCCCACTGTCACAGGACAGAGAGTGGAGAGCACCAGTTCAAACTGTCACAGGACAGAGAGTGGAGAGCACCAATTCCCACTGTCACAGGACAGAGAGTAGAGAGCACCAGTTCCCATTATCACAGGACAGAGAGTGGAGAGCACCAGTTCAAACTGTCACAGGACAGAGAGTGGAGAGCACCAGTTCCCACTGTCACAGGACAGAGAGTGGAGAGCACCAGTTCAAACTGTCACAGGACAGAGAGTGGAGAGCACCAATTCCCACTGTCACAGGACAGAGAGTAGAGAGCACCAGTTCCCATTATCACAGGACAGAGAGTGGAGAGCACCAATTCCCACTGTCACAGGACAGAGAGTAGAGAGCACCAGTTCCAACTGTCACAGGACAGAGAGTGGAGAGCACCAGTTCCAACTGTCACAGGACAGAGAGTGGAGAGCACCAGTTCCCACTGTCACAGGGCGGGAGAGTGGAGAGCACCAGTTCCCACTGTCACAGGACAGAGAGTGGAGAGCACCAGTTCCAACTGTCACAGGAGAGAGAGTGGAGAGCACCAGTTCAAACTGTCACAGGACAGAGAGTGGAGAGCACCAGTTCAAACTGTCACAGGACAGAAGTGGAGAGCACCAGTTCAAACTGTCAGAGGACAGAGAGTGGAGAGCATCAGTTCCAACTGTCACAGGACAGAGAGTGGAGAGCACCAGTTCAAACTGTCACAGGACGGGAGAGTGGAGAGCACCAGTTCAAACTGTCACAGGACAGAGATTGGAGAGCACCAGTTCCAACTGTCACAGGACAGAGAGTGGAGAGCACCAGTTCCCACTGTCACAGGAGAGAGAGTGGAGAGCACCTGGTCAAACTGTCACAGGACAGAGAGTGGAGAGTACCAGTTCCAACTATCACAGGACAGAGAGTGGAGAGCACCAGTTCCAACTGTCACAGGACGGGAGAGTGGAGAGCACCAGTTCCAACTGTCACAGGACAGAGAGTGGAGAGCACCAGTTCAAACTGTCACAGGACAGAGAGTGGAGAGCACCAATTCCCACTGTCACAGGACAGAGAGTAGAGAGCACCAGTTCCCATTATCACAGGACAGAGAGTGGAGAGCACCAGTTCAAACTGTCACAGGACAGAGAGTGGAGAGCACCAGTTCCCACTGTCACAGGACAGAGAGTGGAGAGCACCAGTTCAAACTGTCACAGGACAGAGAGTGGAGAGCACCAATTCCCACTGTCACAGGACAGAGAGTAGAGAGCACCAGTTCCCATTATCACAGGACAGAGAGTGGAGAGCACCAATTCCCACTGTCACAGGACAGAGAGTAGAGAGCACCAGTTCCAACTGTCACAGGACAGAGAGTGGAGAGCACCAGTTCCAACTGTCACAGGACAGAGAGTGGAGAGCACCAGTTCCCACTGTCACAGGGCGGGAGAGTGGAGAGCACCAGTTCCCACTGTCACAGGACAGAGAGTGGAGAGCACCAGTTCCAACTGTCACAGGAGAGAGAGTGGAGAGCACCAGTTCAAACTGTCACAGGACAGAGAGTGGAGAGCACCAGTTCAAACTGTCACAGGACAGAAGTGGAGAGCACCAGTTCAAACTGTCAGAGGACAGAGAGTGGAGAGCACCAGTTCCAACTGTCACAGGACAGAGAGTGGAGAGCACCAGTTCAAACTGTCACAGGACGGGAGAGTGGAGAGCACCAGTTCAAACTGTCACAGGACAGAGAGTGGAGAGCACCAGTTCCAACTGTCACAGGACAGAGAGTGGAGAGCACCAGTTCCAACTGTCACAGGACAGAGAGTGGAGAGCATCAGTTCAAACTGTCACAGGACAGAGAGTGGAGAGCACCAGTTCCAACTGTCACAGGACGGGAGAGTGGAGAGCATCAGTTCAAACTGTCACAGGACAGAGAGTGGAGAGCACTAGTTCCAACTGCCACAGTACAGAGAGTGGAGAGCACCAGTTCTAACTGTGACACGACGGGAGAGTGGAGAGCACCAGTTCCCACTGTCACAGGACAGAGAGTGGAGAGCACCAGTTCCAACTGTCACAGGACAGAGAGTGGAGAGCACCAGTTCCAACTGTCACAGGACAGGAGAGTGGAGAGCACCAGTTCCAATTGTCACAGGACAGAGAGTGGAGAGCACCAGTTCCAACTGTCACAGGACGGGAGAGTGGAGAGCATCAGTTCAAACTGTCACAGGACAGAGAGTGGAGAGCACTAGTTCCAACTGCCACAGTACAGAGAGTGGAGAGCACCAGTTCAAACTGTGACACGACGGGAGAGTGGAGAGCACCAGTTCCCACTGTCACAGGACAGAGAGTGGAGAGCACCAGTTCCAACTGTCACAGGACAGAGAGTGGAGAGCACCAGTTCCAACTGTCACAGGACAGGAGAGTGGAGAGCACCAGTTCCAATTGTCACAGGACAGAGAGTGGAGAGCACCAGTTCCCACTGTCACAGGACAGAGAGTGGAGAGCACCAGTTCAAACTGTCACAGGACAGAGAGTGGAGAGCACCAGTTCCAACTGTCACAGGACAGAGAGTGGAGAGCACCAGTTCCCACTGTCACAGGACAGGAGAGTGGAGAGCACCAGTTCCAACTGTCAAAGGACAGAGAGTCTAGAGCACCAGTTAAAACTGTCACAGGACAGAGAGTGGAGATCACCAGTTCCCACTGTCACAGGACAGAGAGTGGAGAGCACCAGTTCCCACTGTCACAGGATAGAGAGTGGAGAGCACCAGTTCCAACTGTCACAGGACAGAGAGTGGAGAGCACCAGTTCCAACTGTCACAGGACAGAGAGTGGAGAGCACCAGTTCCAACTGTCACAGGACAGAGAGTGGAGAGCACCAGTTCCCACTGTCACAGGACGGGAGAGTGGAGAGCACCAGTTCCCACTGTCACAGGACAGAGAGTGGAGAGCACCAGTTCCAACTGTCACAGGACAGAGAGTGGAGAGCACCAGTTCCCACTGTCACAGGAGAGAGAGTGGAGAGCACCAGGTCAAACTGTCACAGGACAGAGAGTGGAGAGCACCAGTTCCCACTGTCACAGGAGAGAGAGTGGAGAGCACCAGGTCAAACTGTCACAGGACAGAGAGTGGAGAGCACCAGTTCCAACTATCATAGGACAGAGAGTGGAGAGCACCAGTTCCAACTGTCACAGGACAGAGAGTGGAGAGCACCAGTTCAAACTGTCACAGGACAGAGAGTGGAGAGCACCAGTTCCCACTGTCACAGGACAGAGAGTGGAGAGCACCAATTCCCACTGTCACAGGACAGAGAGTAGAGAGCACCAGTTCCCATTATCACAGGACAGAGAGTGGAGAGCACCAGTTCCAACTGTCACAGGACAGAGAGTGGAGAGCACCAGTTCAAACTGTCACAGGACAGAGAGTGGAGAGCACCAGTTCCCACTGTCACAGGACAGAGAGTGGAGAGCACCAGTTCAAACTGTCACAGGACAGAGAGTGGAGAGCACCAATTCCCACTGTCACAGGACAGAGAGTAGAGAGCACCAGTTCCCATTATCACAGGACAGAGAGTGGAGAGCACCAATTCCCACTGTCACAGGACAGAGAGTAGAGAGCACCAGTTCCAACTGTCACAGGACAGAGAGTGGAGAGCACCAGTTCCAACTGTCACAGGACAGAGAGTGGAGAGCACCAGTTCCCACTGTCACAGGGCGGGAGAGTGGAGAGCACCAGTTCCCACTGTCACAGGACAGAGAGTGGAGAGCACCAGTTCCAACTGTCACAGGAGAGAGAGTGGAGAGCACCAGTTCAAACTGTCACAGGACAGAGAGTGGAGAGCACCAGTTCAAACTGTCACAGGACAGAAGTGGAGAGCACCAGTTCAAACTGTCAGAGGACAGAGAGTGGAGAGCACCAGTTCCAACTGTCACAGGACAGAGAGTGGAGAGCACCAGTTCAAACTGTCACAGGACGGGAGAGTGGAGAGCACCAGTTCAAACTGTCACAGGACAGAGAGTGGAGAGCACCAGTTCCAACTGTCACAGGACAGAGAGTGGAGAGCACCAGTTCCAACTGTCACAGGACAGAGAGTGGAGAGCATCAGTTCAAACTGTCACAGGACAGAGAGTGGAGAGCACCAGTTCCAACTGTCACAGGACGGGAGAGTGGAGAGCATCAGTTCAAACTGTCACAGGACAGAGAGTGGAGAGCTCTAGTTCCAACTGCCACAGTACAGAGAGTGGAGAGCACCAGTTCTAACTGTGACACGACGGGAGAGTGGAGAGCACCAGTTCCCACTGTCACAGGACAGAGAGTGGAGAGCACCAGTTCCAACTGTCACAGGACAGAGAGTGGAGAGCACCAGTTCCAACTGTCACAGGACAGGAGAGTGGAGAGCACCAGTTCCAATTGTCACAGGACAGAGAGTGGAGAGCACCAGTTCCAACTGTCACAGGACGGGAGAGTGGAGAGCATCAGTTCAAACTGTCACAGGACAGAGAGTGGAGAGCACTAGTTCCAACTGCCACAGTACAGAGAGTGGAGAGCACCAGTTCAAACTGTGACACGACGGGAGAGTGGAGAGCACCAGTTCCCACTGTCACAGGACAGAGAGTGGAGAGCACCAGTTCCAACTGTCACAGGACAGAGAGTGGAGAGCACCAGTTCCAACTGTCACAGGACAGGAGAGTGGAGAGCACCAGTTCCAATTGTCACAGGACAGAGAGTGGAGAGCACCAGTTCCCACTGTCACAGGACAGAGAGTGGAGAGCACCAGTTCAAACTGTCACAGGACAGAGAGTGGAGAGCACCAGTTCCAACTGTCACAGGACAGAGAGTGGAGAGCACCAGTTCCCACTGTCACAGGACAGGAGAGTGGAGAGCACCAGTTCCAACTGTCAAAGGACAGAGAGTCTAGAGCACCAGTTAAAACTGTCACAGGACAGAGAGTGGAGATCACCAGTTCCCACTGTCACAGGACAGAGAGTGGAGAGCACCAGTTCCCACTGTCACAGGATAGAGAGTGGAGAGCACCAGTTCCAACTGTCACAGGACAGAGAGTGGAGAGCACCAGTTCCAACTGTCACAGGACAGAGAGTGGAGAGCACCAGTTCCAACTGTCACAGGACAGAGAGTGGAGAGCACCAGTTCCCACTGTCACAGGACGGGAGAGTGGAGAGGACCAGTTCCCACTGTCACAGGACAGAGAGTGGAGAGCACCAGTTCCAACTGTCACAGGACAGAGAGTGGAGAGCACCAGTTCCCACTGTCACAGGAGAGAGAGTGGAGAGCACCAGGTCAAACTGTCACAGGACAGAGAGTGGAGAGCACCAGTTCCCACTGTCACAGGAGAGAGAGTGGAGAGCACCAGGTCAAACTGTCACAGGACAGAGAGTGGAGAGCACCAGTTCCAACTATCATAGGACAGAGAGTGGAGAGCACCAGTTCCAACTGTCACAGGACAGAGAGTGGAGAGCACCAGTTCAAACTGTCACAGGACAGAGAGTGGAGAGCACCAGTTCCCACTGTCACAGGACAGAGAGTGGAGAGCACCAATTCCCACTGTCACAGGACAGAGAGTAGAGAGCACCAGTTCCCATTATCACAGGACAGAGAGTGGAGAGCACCAGTTCCAACTGTCACAGGACAGAGAGTGGAGAGCACCAGTTCCAACTGTCACAGGACAGAGAGTGGAGAGCACCAGTTCCCACTGTCACAGGACAGAGAGTGGAGAGCACCAGTTCCAACTGTCACAGGAGAGAGAGTGGAGAGCACCAGTTCAAACTGTCACAGGACAGAGAGTGGAGAGCACCAGTTCAAACTCTCACAGGACAGAAGTGGAGAGCACCAGTTCAAACTGTCAGAGGACAGAGAGTGGAGAGCACCAGTTCCAACTGTCACAGGACAGAGAGTGGAGAGCACCAGTTCAAACTGTCACAGGACGGGAGAGTGGAGAGCACCAGTTCAAACTGTCACAGGACAGAGAGTGGAGAGCACCAGTTCCAACTGTCACAGGACAGAGAGTGGAGAGCACCAGTTCCAACTGTCACAGGACAGAGAGTGGAGAGCATCAGTTCAAACTGTCACAGGACAGAGAGAGGAGAGCACCAGTTCCAACTGTCACAGGACGGGAGAGTGGAGAGCATCAGTTCAAACTGTCACAGGACAGAGAGTGGAGAGCACCAGTTCCAACTGTCACAGTAAGGAGAGTGGAGAGCACCAGTTCAAACTGTGACACGACGGGAGAGTGGAGAGCACCAGTTCCCACTGTCACAGGACAGAGAGTGGAGAGCACCAGTTCCAACTGTCACAGGACAGAGAGTGGAGAGCACCAGTTCAAACTGTCACAGGACAGAGAGTGGAGAGCACCAGTTCCCACTGTCACAGGACAGGAGAGTGGAGAGCACCAGTTCCAATGTCACAGGACAGAGAGTGGAGAGCACCAGTTCCAACTGTCACAGGACAGAGAGTGGAGAGCACCAGTTCAAATTGTCACAGGACGGGAGAGTGGAGAGCACCAGTTCAAACTGTCACAGGACAGAGAGTGGAGAGCACCAGTTCAAACTGTCACAGGACAGAGAGTGGAGAGCACCAGTTCAAACTATCACAGGAGAGAGAGTGGAGAGCTCCAGTTCCAACTGTCACAGGACAGATAGTGGAGAGCACCAGTTCCAACTGTTACAGGACAGAGAGTGGAGAGCACCAGTTCCCACTTTCACAGGACAGAGAGTGGAGAGCACCAGTTCCAACTGTCACAGGACAGAGAGTGGAGAGCACCAGTTCCCACTGTCACAGGACGGGAGAATGGAGAGCACCAGTTCCCACTGTCACAGGACAGAGAGTGGAGAGCACCAGTTCCAACTGTCACAGGACAGAGAGTGGAGAGCACCAGTTCCAACTGTCACAGGACAGAGAGTGGATAGCACCAGTTCCGACTGTCACAGGACAGAGGGTGGAGAGCATCAGTTCCCACTGTCACAGGACAGAGAGTGGAGAGCACCAGTTCCCACTGTCACAGGACGGGAGAATGGAGAGCACCAGTTCCCACTGTCACAGGACGGGAGAGTGGAGAGCACCAGTTGCCACTGTCACAGGACAGAGAATGGAGAGCACCATTTCTTACTTTCACAGGACGGAGAGTGGAGAGCACCAGTTCCCACTGTCACAGGACAGAGAGTGGAGAGCACCAGTTCCAACTGTCACAGGATGAGAGAGTGGAGAGCACCAGTTCCCACTGTCACAGGACAGAGAGTGGACAGCACCAGTTCCAACTGTCACAGGACAGAGAGTGGAGAGCACCAGTTCCTACTGTCACAGGATGGAGAGTGGAGAGCAGCAGTTCCCACTGTCACAGGACAGAGAGTGGAGAGCACCAGTTACAACTGTCACAGGACAGAGAATGGAGAGCACCAGTTCCCACTGTCACAGGACGGGAGAGTGGACAGCACCAGTTCCAACTGTCACAGGAGAGAGAGTGGAGAGCACCAGTTCAAACTGTCACAGGACAGAGAGTGGAGAGCACCAGTTCCCACTGTCACAGGAGAGAGAGTGGAGAGCACCAGTTGCAACTGTCACAGGAGAGAGAGTGGAGAGCACCAGTTCCAACTGTCACAGGACAGAGAGTGGAGAGCACCAGTTCAAATTGTCACAGGACGGGAGAGTGGAGAGCACCAGTTCAAACTATCACAGGACAGAGAGTGGAGAGCACCAGTTCAAACTGTCACAGGACAGAGAGTGGAGAGCACCAGTTCAAACTATCACAGGAGAGAGAGTGGAGAGCACCAGTTCCAACTGTCACAGGAGAGAGAGTGGAGAGCACCAGTTCCCACTGTCACAGGACAGAGAGTGGAGAGCACCAGTTCCAACTGTCACAGGACAGAGAGTGGAGAGCACCATTTCCCACTGTCACAGGACGCGAGAGTGGAGAGCACCAGTTCAAACTGTCACAGGACAGAGAGTGGAGAGCACCAGTTCAAACTGTCACAGGACAGAGAGTGGAGAGCACCAGTTCAAACTGTCACAGGACAGAGAGTGGAGAGCACCAGTTCCCACTGTCACAGGAGAGAGAGTGGAGAGCACCAGTTCCCACTGTCACAGGACGGGAGAATGGAGAGCACCAGTTCCCACTGTCACAGGACGGGAGAGTGGAGAGCACCAGTTCCAACTGTCACAGGATGGAGAGTGGAGAGCACCAGTTTCCACTGTCACAGGACAGAGAGTGGAGAGCACCAGCTCTCACTGTCACAAGACTGGAGAGTGGAGCGCACCAGTACCAACTGTCACAGGACAGAGAGTGGAGAGCACCAGTTCCAACTGTCACAGGACAGAGAATGGAGAGCACCAGTTCCCACTGTCACAGGACAGGAGAGTGGAGAGCACCAGTTCAAACTGTCACAGGACAGAGAATGGAGAGCACCAGTTCAAACTGTCACAGGACAGAGAGTGGAGAGCACCAGTTCCCACTGTCACAGGACGGGAGAATGGAGAGCACCAGTTCCTGCTGTCACAGGACGGGAGAGTGGAGAGCACCAGTTCCCACTGTCACAGGACGGGAGAATGGAGAGCACCAGTTCCCACTGTCACAGGACGGGAGAGTGGAGAGCACCAGTTCCCACTGTCATAAGACGGGAGAATGGAGAGCACCAGTTCCCACTGTCACAGGAGGGGAGAGTGGAGAGCACCAGTTCCCACTCTCACAGGACAGAGATTGGAGAGCAGCAGTTCAAACTGTCAGAGGACAGAGAGTGGAGAGCACCAGTTCAAACTATCACAGGAGAGAGAGTGGAGAGCATCAGTTCCAACTGTCACAGGACAGAGAGTGGAGAGCACCAGTTCCCACTCTCACAGGACAGAGAGTGGAGAGCACCAGTTCAAACTGTCACAGGAGAGAGAGTGGAGAGCACCAGTTCAAACTGTCACAGGACGGGAGAGTGGAGAGCACCAGTTCAAACTGTCACAGGAGAGAGAATGGAGAGCACCAGTTCCCACTGTCACAGGACGGGAGAGTGGAGTGCACCAGTTCAAACTATCACAGGACGGGAGAGTGGAGAGCACCAGTTCAAACTGTCACAGGAGAGAGAGTGGAGAGCACCAGTTCCAACTGTCACAGGACAGAGAGTGGAGAGCACCAGTTCCCACTGTCACAGGACGGGAGAGTGGAGAGCACCAGTTCAAACTATCACAGGAGAGAGAGTGGAGAGCACCAGCTCTCACTGTCACAAGACTGGAGAGTGGAGCGCACCAGTACCAACTGTCACAGGACAGAGAGTGGAGAGCACCAGTTCCAACTGTCACAGGACAGAGAGTGGAGAGCACCAGTTCAAACTATCACAGGAGAGAGAGTGGAGAGCACCAGTTCCAACTGTCACAGGACAGAGAGTGGAGAGCACCAGTTCCCACTGTCACAGGACAGAGAGTGGAGAGCACCAGTTCAAACTGTCACAAGACAGAGAGTGGAGAGCACCAGTTCCCACTGTCACAGGACGGGAGAGTGGAGAGCACCAGTTCAAACTGTCACAGGACAGAGATTGGAGAGCACCAGTTCAAACTGTCACAGTACGGGAGAGTAGAGAGCACCAGTTCAAACTGTCACAGGACAGAGAGTGGAGAGCACCAGTTCAAACTGTCACAGTACGGGAGAGTAGAGAGCACCAGTTCAAACTGTCACAGGAAGGGAGAGTGGAGAGCACCAGTTCCAACTTTCACAGGACAGAGAGTGGAGAGCACCAGTTCCCACTGTCACAGGACGGGAGAGTGGAGAGCACCAGTTCAAACGGTCACAGGACAGAGAGTGGAGAGCACCAGTTCCCACTGTCACAGGACAGAGAGTGGACAGCACCAGTTCAAACTGTCACAAGACAGATTGGAGAGCACCAGTTCCCACTGTCACAGGACAGAGAGTGGAGAGCACCAGTTCAAACTGTCACAGGACAGAGAGTGGAGAGCACCAGTTCAAACTGTCACAGGACAGAGATTAGAGAGCACCAGTTCCCACTGTCACAGGACAGGAGAGTGGAGAGCACCAGTTCCAATGTCACAGGACAGAGAGTGGAGAGCACCAGTTCAAACTGTCACAGGACAGAGAGTGGAGAGCACCATTTCAAACTGTCACAGGAGAGAGAGTGGAGAGCACCAGTTCCCACTGTCACAGGACAGAGAGTGGAGAGCACCAGTTCAAACTGTCACAGGACAGAGAGTGGAGACCACCAGTTCCCACTGTCACAGGACAGAGAGTGGAGAGCACCAGTTCAAACTGTCACAGGACAGAGAGTGGAGAGCACCAGTTCCCACTGTCACAGGACAGAGAGTGGAGAGCACCATTTCCAACTGTCACAGGACAGAGATTGGAGAGCACCAGTTCAAACTGTCACAGGACTGAGAGTGGAGAGCACCAGTTCAAACTTTCACAGGAGAGAGAGTGGAGAGCACCAGTTCAAACTGTCACAGGACAGAGAGTGGAGAGCACCAGTTCAAACTGTCACAGGACAGAGAGTGGAGAGCACCAGTTCCCACTGTCACGGGACAGAGAGTGGAGAGCACCAGTTCCCACTGTCACAGGACAGAGAGTGGAGAGCACCAGTTCCCACTGTCACAGGACAGAGAGTGGAGAGCACCAGTTCCAACTGTCACAGGAGAGAGAGTGGAGAGCACCAGTTCCCACTGTCATAGGAGAGAGAGTGGAGAGCACCAGTTCCCACTGTCACTGGAGAGAGAGTGGAGAGCACCAGTTCAAACTGTCACAGGACAGAGAGTGGAGAGCACCAGTTCAAACTGTCACAGGACAGAGAGTGGAGAGCACCAGTTCAAACTGTCACAGGACAGAGAGTGGAGAGCACCAGTTCCAACTGTCACAGGACAGAGAGTGGAGAGCACCAGTTAAACTGTCACAGGACAGAGAGTGGAGAGCACCAGTTCCAACTGTCACAGGACAGAGTGGAGAGCACCAGTTCCCACTGTCACAGGACGGGAGAGTGGAGAGCACCAGTTCCCACTGTCACAGGACAGAGAGTGGAGAGCACCAGTTCAAACTATCACAGGAGAGAGAGTGGAGAGCACCAGTTCCAACTGTCACAGGACAGAGAGTGGAGAGCACCAGTTCCCACTGTCACAGGAGAAAGAGTGGAGAGCACCAGTTCCCACTGTCACAGGAGAGAGAGTGGAGAGCACCAGTTCCAACTGTCCCAGGACAGAGAGTGGAGAGCACCAGTTCAAACTGTCACAGGCCAGTGAGTGGAGAGCACCAGTTCCAACTGTGACAAGACAGAGAGTGGAGAGCACCAGTTCCCACTGTCAGAGGACAGAGAGTGGAGTGCACCAGTTCCTACTGTCACAGGACGGGAGAGTGGAGAGCAGCAGTTCAAACTGTCACAGGACAGAGAGTGGAGAGCACCAGTTCCCACTGTCACAGGACGGGAGAGTGGAGAGCACCAGTTCCAACTGTCACAGGACAGAGAGTGGAGAGCACCAGTTCCCACTGTCACAGGACAGAGAGTGAAGAGCACCAGTTCCAACTATCACATGAGAGAGAGTGGAGAGCACCAGTTCCAACTGTCACAGGACAGAGAGTGGAGAGCTCCATTTCAAACTGTCACAGGTCAGAGAGTGGAGAGCACCAGTTCAAACTGTCACAAGACAGAGAGTGGAGAGCACCAGTTCCCACTGTCACAGGACAGAGAGTGGAGAGCACCAGTTCCAACTGTCACAGGACAGAGAGTGGAGAGCACCAGTTCCCACTGTCACAGGACGGGAGAGTGGTGAGCACCAGTTCCAACTGTCACAGGACAGAGAGTGGAGAGCACCAGTTCCCACTGTCACAGGACGGGAGAGTGGAGAGCACCAGTTCCAACTGTCACAGGACGGGAGAGTGGAGAGCACCAGTTCAAACTGTCACAGGACGGGAGAGTGGAGAGCACCAGTTCCCACTGTCACAGGACAGAGAGTGGAGAGCACCAGTTCCCACTGTCACAGGACAGAGAGTGGAGAGCACCAGTTCCCACTGTCACAGGAGAAAGAGTGGAGAGCACCAGTTCCCACTGTCACAGGAGAGAGAGTGGAGAGCACCAGTTCCAACTGTCCCAGGACAGAGAGTGGAGAGCACCAGTTCAAACTGTCACAGGCCAGTGAGTGGAGAGCACCAGTTCCAACTGTCACAAGACAGAGAGTGGAGAGCACCAGTTCCCACTGTCAGAGGACAGAGAGTGGAGTGCACCAGTTCCTACTGTCACAGGACGGGAGAGTGGAGAGCAGCAGTTCAAACTGTCACAGGACAGAGAGTGGAGAGCACCAGTTCCCACTGTCACAGGACGGGAGAGTGGAGAGCACCAGTTCCAACTGTCACAGGACAGAGAGTGGAGAGCACCAGTTCCCACTGTCACAGGACAGAGAGTGAAGAGCACCAGTTCCAACTATCACATGAGAGAGAGTGGAGAGCACCAGTTCCAACTGTCACAGGACAGAGAGTGGAGAGCACCATTTCAAACTGTCACAGGTCAGAGAGTGGAGAGCACCAGTTCAAACTGTCACAACACAGAGAGTGGAGAGCACCAGTTCCCACTGTCACAGGACAGAGAGTGGAGAGCACCAGTTCCAACTGTCACAGGACAGAGAGTGGAGAGCACCATTTCAAACTGTCACAGGACAGAGAGTGGAGAGCACCAGTTCCCACTGTCACAGGACGGGAGAGTGGAGAGCACCAGTTCCAACTGTCACAGGACGGGAGAGTGGAGAGCACCAGTTCAAACTGTCACAGGACGGGAGAGTGGAGAGCACCAGTTCCCACTGTCACAGGACAGAGAGTGGAGAGCACCAGTTCCCACTGTCACAGGACAGAGAGTGGAGAGCACCAGTTCCAATTGTCACAGGACAGAGAGTGGAGAGCACCAGTTCCCACTGTCACAGGACGGGAGAGTGGAGAGCACCAGTTCCAAATGTCTGCTGGGATCCTGGCCACGGTTTCTGCTGAACAATTTCTTGTGGCAAAAGCTTCTACCCACTTTGTAAACTGGTCTATTATAACTAGGCAGTATGTCTTCCCCTTGTTGCTGAGTAACGGTCCAGTAAAATCTATCTGCAAGTTTTTCCAGGGTCCTCTCGGTCGGGGCTGATGTCCCATTCTGACCTTTACTTTCCCCCCCGGGTTGTATTTTGCGCATATCATGCACCTTCTACAGTGGTCCTCTATATCTCTACCCATTTCCTCCCACCACCAGTATCTGGACATCGAGCTTATCATGTTGGTTCTACCTATATGGACATATCCGTGGTATAAATTTAATAGGCTCTCCTGGATGCATTCCGGGGCCACCACATTCCCATCTTTCCTCCATATCCTGTCGGTCCCTTGTTGGGCCCCTCTCTGCTTCCACCCCTCCTTTTCCTGTGGAGTGGCTTCTCCCTGTACCTTAAGCATGTTTACTTCCTCAGGCCCGATTGTACATGCTCCAACTTGGGCTTCCCCGGCCAGTGTACCTGTCTCCGCCACCCGCTTGGCTGCTTCATCTGCCCATGCATCTCCCTGTTGATGT
Source organism: Pristiophorus japonicus (assembly GCF_044704955.1). Lineage (NCBI taxonomy): Eukaryota > Metazoa > Chordata > Chondrichthyes > Pristiophoridae > Pristiophorus > Pristiophorus japonicus. The sequence continues at coordinate 401,419,670 of NC_091977.1, read as the reverse complement.
TGATCGCACACTCCTGAGGTAGGAGGGAGGCTTCCACTAATTTTTTTAACAATCCCATCATGTTTAATATAAATGTTTACTCTTTTTTTCCTAGCTAGCCTCAGAGCCTCAGTGAGAGCCACTAATTCAGCCACTTGAGCTGATTGACCCCCTTCTAACCCTACTTCCCTTTTGGCCTGTCCGCTATCTACCACGGCCAATCCTGTCTGTGGTGTCCCATATAGTGCCGAGACACATCTACATATAGATCCATGTCTGCCTCTTCAAGCGGAGTTTCACTTGCCTGACTACTTCCCTCGTCTTCTCCTGCTGGGCTGCACTGATGCTCCTTTCCCTCCGTAATGATCCATCCTGCAGGGCTGTTACAGTTGTCTTTTATTGTGCCTCCCCGTTGCGGGGGGAGGGGGGGGAGGTAAAAGCATTGCTTCACACCTTGTCCGTCGTGCTTCGGATACCGTTTTTAGCCTTCCTGTGTTAAGTAATTCTACTAAGATATGCTGGGTATGTGTCCCAACATTACTGTGCCATTGTCCTATGCCTGTCCCCATGTAATGACCTTTACTGTGCTGGGCATAGATGTGGAAGGACCTATTCTGGTCGGATAATCCCAGAGCTGCAGAACTTGTGAGAGCTGGTTTTAACCTTACAACCACAATTTCCTGTTCTCGGCATTTCTGCAGTAGTTGAATAGCCCTAGTACCTGCCTGACCGCTTTCACGGTTCCTGGCTTGGGCATTGATTGAATTGCTTCCTTTCTGTCCTTAGGCATTTGTCATGTATCCTAGATGTTACTTCGCTCCTTCCCACCTGCACCTTTCTAGGATTTATTTTTAATCCTGCGCTCTGTAGAGCTCCTAGCATAGTAGTTGAAGCTAGTTCGTGTTGTTGTTCTATGCTGGAGGCAATAAGGATATCATCCACATACTGCAAAAGGGTGCTCCCTTCTTTGCCTGTTGAGGGCTTCACCTTCCTGTGCCTCCTCCCTTATTGCAGCTAAAACATATCAAGGGAGCTGCCTGGGGGTGTGTCTCCTCCCCTTTCGCCTCTGCGGCTAACGTAACTGCTGTTATTTTAGCTATCTTCTCCCGTTGTTCTGACTGTAATTCCTCTACGTGTTCTGTCCACTCCAAAGTTTCATTATCTTATGATGCGCTTCTTCTAGTCCGTCTTTAAACATTTTCAAGAATGCTGCATCATTTTTTTCGGGGTCATCGGCCCCAGAGTGATCTTTGTATCCAATCCACTTTCGTTCCCCGTACTCCCTTACCCTTTTGAGTCACATTCAGTATTCTACTCCAATTGGTTCTAATTGATCCCCAGCATCCTTCCATTCCGTATTTGAGGAATTCCAATCTTTTAATTTTTGCTAGATCCGCTCTTCCCTTATTCTGCATTCCCCATTGGGTACCTCTGATGTTGTTTGTGCCAATTTATCAGCCCCATTTTGGCTTTTACCAGATTGTGAATGTCTGCTAAGGTTAGGTTTTGGGCGTCTAGCAGTTCTTCCAGCTTTTGCCAGAATTCTGCATTCCTACTATTTGCTTTAGGGGTTGGTAACTCATTCAATAGAATTTGTCTCTCCTGTGGGCTGAGGGCTATCTCCTGTATGGTAATCTGAGCTGCTCTATGTCCGCTGGAAGGAATGGTGGTAGTGCGTATTGATGCCACTGATATGTAGCCATTAGCATGTGCCAGGGGCCACTCAATTCCGCACTCGTTATCCCTGTCTGGTTTACTGTTAGGTTGGGTTTGTGGATTACACTTACCCACCGTGGGGTACATCAGCTCTATTGCCGTAGGTGATGGTGCTATGGCTGCATACTGCACTATCCATTTGGTCCCATCTTTATCTCTTCCAGCTTATCTTAACTTCTAACTCTTGAATTTGCTTTGTTTGAGTATCTACCTGTCCTCTATAGCAGGCGAGTATTATTACATAGGCTTTCTTCGTTTTATTTTTATTATGACTATCCCACCATTTCCTCTGTCTGTCAGGTGAGTCTTCTGGCTGCTATCCTTGCTTTTTCATTTCTTTTATTAAGAAACCCAAGTTAATAATGTCCAGTATAAAACAGCTGTCAATGGAAAGGGTTAACTCCTTTACAGGATTGTAAGAAGACCTGACGTCATTACATGACTTCGCATAATCATCCGAAATTTTTTCCCAAGTCTTTATGCCTTCAAAGCTTGCTTAGAAATTAGAAAGCCATTAAAACAGCAGAAATCATTAGTAAAGCTGTCATAATTAGCTTTAAATAAAACCTGCTCATCGGGAAAGACAGTATTTTAGATTAAACTCCAATTTTTCTAAACTTCCAAATCAAATACTTGCCAAAGATTTTTTAATTGATTTAAAACGAGACCACACATTTTTAATAGCTATTTTGTTTACTGAAATCCAATTTTCACACAAGCTATATACATTCCAGCATTTTATTTTTTTACAGTTCCATTCACTGAGCAAATCTTGTGTTTTATTTCTCTCGGCACAAAATCTAAACTTCCCTGCCAGTTCCATCTTTTTTTAAAAGCATAGTCCTCTCAGCAACATTTTCTAATACATTCCAGCTTTTTTTCTTCCTTTGCTGAGTTCGCATAACTTAGATCTTTTCCCCCTTTTGAATCCAACTTCATAATATTTTGGTGACCTTCCTCCAGTCCATACTTAAACATCTTTGTGTCTCTTTCTCGGCACAAAGCTGCAGCTTCTATGTCGGGTTTAACTCGTAACTTTTTATTATTTTCACATTTTGAAATAAAGCCGAGATTTCACTGTGGCCATTTATGAAAATTGGGCTGTCATTGATTAATTACCCCTAATCAAACCAATATCTTTTTCACAGCCAATATCAATTAGTATTTAGTAAGTTACGTCTTTTTCGATCGCAAACACATTTTTTTCCCAATTAGACGTTCAATTTGTTTCCTTTTTAGCAGCTGTAGCTTCAAGGTCGCGTCTTTATCTTTTGATAAAAACAAGCTGTCCTTTGTGAATGCAATGTTTTCTTCCAGCATTTTTCTTTTTTCATCTTTTCCCTGTTAGCACTTATACGAGGGACCCTTTTGGTCCATATCTCAGAGACCACCCTTGGTCTTCATTTTATCCCACTGGCCAGTTTTCCTAAACATCCTGGGGTCCCACCCCCCTTTTTAGGTTGTATTCCTTCTTTTTCAGGCAATACACCTATCCCCAACCTTGGTTTTCGTCCTTCCGTGGTTCACTATAACTTTTATTCCACAAATGATTTCCTTCTAGTTCTATATACAGATTACCTCCTTCCCCATCAATGCTACAGCTGCAGGTGGTACAAAACATACTCACTGCCATTCAGCTGTCACATCATCCAGGTCAGAGGGTCTGTATCCTGTTCGTGATGCCAAATGTAGGGGTAAAAAGCAGGCTTCTCTCCCTCGGGTTGGATTAACTGATATAGTTAATCGACACCTCGCCCGTCTGTTGGGGCAAAAGGAAGGCTTCTCTTCCTTAGGGTGGATTAACTAATATAGTTAATCGACATCTCGCCCAGCTCCCACTGTATAACAACCACGGAAGTAAACAGACGAAACCTCAGGTTTACCGGCTTTATTTCGAGCAATGCACGGGAAGGTTCAGTCTAAACCTTGGAAATACAAGAGTTTTCAAGTATAATTTATACAGGTTTTGGAGAGGAGCAACCCTCCTGCAAAATCATCAATAGGTCAATTGCTATCAGCGGAGTTACATTGATTTGTCGACTCTTATCAGACTGGCTCTGAATGGTATATACAACTGTCCATCTCCCATCATTGTGTTTGTTATATATGTAAACCTGTAATTACCATGTCCAACCACCAGAGGGCTTATCCCCTGGAGTCGGAAGGGATCCCACACTCCCTTGGGAGCACCTGTATATAAGGAGGCCTCACAGGCTGAAGAGGCACTCTGAGATCTGTAATAAAAGACTACGGTCACAATTACTTTGAGCTTGCAGTATCTAGTCTGAATCCAAGACATAACAACTGGAGATGAGATACAGATGACGAACCCCAACACAATAATGCAGAGAACTGTGGGCATCCTGGAGAAATTTTCGGAGGGAGATGATTGGGAAACCTTCGTGGAGTGACTTGACCAATACTTTGTGGCCAACGAGCTGGAAGGAGAAGGGAACATTGCCAAATGAAGTGCGATTCTCCTCACCAGTTGCGGGCACCAATGTATGGCCTCATGAAAAACCTGCTCGCTCCAGCAAAACCCACAGACAAGTCGTACGATGAGTTGTGCATACTGGTCCGGGAGCATCTAAACCCGAAGGAAAGCGTTCGGATGGCAAGGTATCGATTCCACACGTACAAGAGACCTGAAGGCCAGGAAGTGGCGAGCTACGTCGCCGAGCTAAAGTGCCTTGCAGGACATTGCGAATTTGAAGGAAACTTGGAGCATATCCTCAGGGACTTCTTTGTACTTGGCGTTGACCATGAAGTAATACTTCACAAACTTTTGACTGTAGAGACCCCAACCTTGAGTAAAGCCATAGTGATAGCCCAGGCGTTTATCTCCACCAGTGACCATACCAAACAAATTTCCCAGCACACTAATGTTGCTGCAAGTACTGTGAACAAAGTAACATTGTTTTTGAATCAAAATGTACATGGCAAGGCTTACACGCCTATAGCTGCATGTCAGCAGATGACTCAGAGTCCGCCATCAAGGGTGGTGAATACAAGGCAATTAACACCTTGTTGGTGCTGCGGGGGTGATCATCGATTCCATTCATGCCGCTTCAAAGGATACATTTTCAAGGGCTGTGGGACACCTCCAACGTATGTGCAGGCGAGCTGCAAGCCCTGCTGATCCTGCAAGCCACCATGTTGCAGAGGAGGACAGGTCCACAGTGGATCATGACGAACCAGAGCCTCAGACCGAGGAGGCAGAGGTATATGGGGTGCACACATTTACCACAAAATGTCCCCCGATAATGCTGAAAGTTGAATTAAATGGACGCCCGGTGTCCATGGAGCTGGACACGGGTGCAAGCCAGTCCATAATGAGTAAAAAGACTTTTGATAAGTTGTGGTGCAACAAGGCTTTAAGACCAGTCATGGCTCCCATTCATACTAAACTTAGAATGTACCATAAAGGTCTCCTACGATGGAGCGGTGCACGATTTACCACTCTGGGTGGTACCGGGCGATGGCCCCACGCTGTTCGGCAGGAGCTGGCTGGGAAAGATATGCTGGAACTGGGACAACGTCCAAGCGCTTTCATCCATCGACGACACCTCATGTGCCCAGATCCTAAGCAAGTTCCCCTCACTGTTCGAACCAGGCATCGGGAAGTTCCAAGGAGCAAATGTGCTATCCATTTGATTCCAGGGGCGCGACCCATCCATCACAAGCCGAGAGTGGTACCTAACATGATGAGAGAGAGGGTGGAGATCGAGCTGGACAGGCTGCAATGAGAGGGCATTATTTCGCCGATCGAATTCAATGAGTGGGCCAGTCCGATTGTTCCAGTCCTCAAGGGAGACGGCACCGTCAGAATCTGTGGCGATTACAAAGTATCTATCAATCGTTTCTCACTGCAGAATCAATACCCGCTACCAAAGACAGATGACCAATTTGCGACGCTGGCGGGAAGGAAAATGTTCACGAAGCTGGACTTGACTGCGGCCTACATGACGCAGGAGCTGAAGGAATCTTCGAAAGGCCTCAGCTGCATCAACACGCACAAAGATCTTTTCGTTTACAACAGATGCCGCGGCGATATTCCAGAGGAACATGGGAAGCTTGCTGAAGTCGGCCCTGCGCACTGTGGTCTTCCAGGACAACATCTTGGTTATAGGTCGGGACACTGTCGAGCACCTGCAGAACCTGGAGGAGGTTCTTATTCGGCTTAATCTTGTGGGGCTCACGCTAAAACGCTCAAAATGCCTAAAGTGGAGTTCCTGGGGAGAAGTATTGCGGCTGATGGCGTCAGGCCCACCGATTCGAAGACAGAGGCAATCAAAAATGCACCAAGATCACAGAACATGATGGAGTTGTGGTCATTTTTAGGACTCCTGAACTATTTTGGTAACTTCTTACCAGGTCTAAGCACATTGTTAGAACCGCTGCACTCTTTACTGCATAAAGGAGATGAATGGGTATGGGTAAAAGCCAAGAAAATGCCTTTGAGAAAGTTAGGAAGCTGTTTTGTTCAAACAAATTGCTTGTGTTGTACGATCCATGTAAACGTTTGGTACTAGCATTTGAGGCGTCGTCGTACGGGGTCGGGTGTGTATTGCAACAAGCTAATGAATTTGGGAAATTGCAACCAGTTGCTTATGCATCCAGAAGTCTGTCTAAGGTCGAGAGGATCGAAAAAGAACCGTTAGCATGTGTTTACGGGGTAAAGAAAATGCATCAATATCTGTTCGGGCGCAAATTTGAATTGGAAACCGAACATAAGCCACTTATATCCCTCTTTTCTGAAAGTAAGGAGATAAATACGAATGCATCAGCCCGCATCCAAAGATGGGCGTTCAAGTTTTTTTTTTTAATTCGTTGCCAATCCTTCCAATTCTTTGTCAAATCACAAACGCCAGAGGTCACCCTGCACACATCAAGGATCACTCTGCGCCAACGCTCCTAGCCAAAAGGCCCAGAGCCACTGCACCGTTCCTGGAAGTACTGCAATACCAGGTTCGTGCCATGGAGGTGGATGGGTCAGGCCCCCCACACACCTCCGTGGAGGTGGATGGGTCAAGCCACCCCACCCACCTCCTATTTCCAAAAAGCATAGGAGAACCACCTTCCTGATCCAGGGAGAACCACTTTGGGGTCATGGTTACTCCCCTGTCAGGTCAGTTACGCATGATCTTAGCCAAAAGGCCGAGATGGTGGGCGTTCAAGTTGTCTGCATACAACTACGCCATCCGCCACAGGCTAGGCACAGAAAACTGTGCCGATGCTCTCAGTAGGCTGCCATTGCCCACCACAGGGGTGGAGATGGCACAGCCTGCAGATTTAGTTATGATAATGGAAGCATTCGAGAGTGAGCAATCACCTGTTACCGCCCGACAGATTAGAACCTGGATGAACCAGGACCCCTTACTGTCCTTAGTAAAAAAACTATGTGCTCCACGGGTGTTGGTCTAGTGTCCCATTAGAGATGCAGGAAGAAATAAAGCCATACCAGCGGCGCAAAAATGAAATGTCTACACAGGCAGACTGCCTCCTATGGCGTAATCGGGTAGTTGTGCCAACAAAGGGCAGGGACACTCTCATTAGTGATCTCCACAGTACCCACCCAGGCATTGTAATGATGAAAGCAATCGCCAGATCCCACGTGTGGTGGCCCAGTATCGATGCAGACTTAGAGTCCTGTGTGCACAAATGTAATACATGTTCCCAGTTAAGCAATGCACCCAGGGAGTCGCCAATAAGTTTATAGTCTTGGCCCTCCAAACCGTGGTCTAGGGTTCATGTCGACTATGCAGGCCCATTCCTGCGAAAAATGTTTTTAGTGGTTGTAGATGCGTATTCCAAGTGGATTGAATGTGTGATAATGTCGGCAAGCATGTCCGATGCCACCACTGAAAGCCTACGGGCCATGTTTGCCATGCACGGCCTGCCTGATGTCCTTGCAAGTGACAATGGGTCGTGCTTTACCAGTGCCGAATTCAAGGAATTCATGACCCGCAATGGGGTCAAATATGCCACGTCTGCCCCGTTTAAGCCAGCGTCCAGCAGAACGAGCAGTTCAAACAATCAAGCAGAGCTTGTAAAGGGTAACTGAAGGCTCACTGTAGACTCGCTTATCCCGAGTCTTGTTTAGTTACCGCACATGTCATGTATCTCACATTATTGTATATAGTTATCTTACCATGCTATGCATGACTGTAACTGGATATGACCTGTAACAATAAGCATACCTTACCACCAGGGGTGCACTTGCAGGAGACACTCCATACCTGTCCCACTGAGGTATATAAAGGGAGGTCTCAGACAAGTGCAGCACTGGAGAGCTGGAATTAAAGGTGCAGGTCCTGAGTGACCTTGACTTCAGCATATGTCTCATGTAAGTTAGTACATTAGAGTCAGGATTTAACAGTGGCGACGAGTTACGGGATCACAGAATCCAAGAGAATGGCTACCAACAGCTCAGATGAGAAATACAATGCTGGAGACAATTGGGATGACTTTATAGAAAGGCTCCAGCAAAGCTTTGTGACCAAAGACTGGCTGGGCGATGATAAGGCAGACAAGAGAAGAGCCCATCTCTTGACCAGCTGTGACTCGAAAACATACACTTTAATGAAAGACCTGCTGGCACCCGAGAAACCAGCAAGCAAGTCGTTTGAGGAGTTGAGCACACAGGTGAGAGACCACCTGAAGCCAGCGAGCAGCCTACACATGGCCAGACACAGGTTCTATAACTACAGACGCTGTGTGGGCCAAAGCATACCCGACTTTGTGGCGGAACTTTGGAGGCTGGCTAGTTCATGTGAGTTCCCCGATGAACTAAGGAGAGTACTGAGAGACTTTTTTATTGAAGGAATAGGCCACGCAGGCATATTCCGAAAGCTTATAGAGACTAAGAACTTGACTCTGGAGGCAGCAACACTGGTCGCACAGGCGTTCTTGGCAGGCGAAGAAGAAACGAGGCTGATCTATACTTCGGGTACGACAACCAACGAGGCATCGGAACAAGGGGTTCACATTGTGAAACAAACCGTTACCCCCACACACAGACAAAGGCAGGAGAGCAGACAGTGGCGCCAGAAGCCATCAAAATCAAGGGCCACATGAACGGCCGATCACACCTCATCAACCCACAATGCGAGCAATCAACAACAGATTGAGAGAAGCTCAAGGGAGATCAGCCAGACGCAGCTCATCCATCGGAAAATGGAAACGGTCTGTGTTGGAGATGTGGGGGAAGGCACTCAACCAGGGTGTGTCGATTTCAGCATGCCGTTTGCAGAACCTGCAACTACACAGGGTTTCTGGCTCGCATGTGCAGAAAAACAGCAGCTTGGCTGGTATATGAATCGGAAGGGTTGGAAAGCGGACCAGAAGACGGTTGGAACAGTGCACGGGACGCCAAGGTACAGCGGGTTAACACGATCAATGTCCACTGTTCTTACACCAAGATGCCTCCAATTATGATGAGGGTTCAACTCAACGGGATACCCGTCAACATGGAACTGGACACGGGGGCCAGTCAATCCCTCATGAGCGTTCAACAATTTGAACAGCTGTGGCCGCACAAAAGTAACAGACCAAAACTCACAAAGATCGACACCAAACTAAGGACCTATACTAAAGAAATCATCCCAGTCCTTGGCAGCGCCATGCTCTCAGTCACACACAAAGAGATGGTGCACCAACTTTCCCTGTGGATTGTCCCCGGGGATCTCCCAGCCCTGTTGGGGAGAAGCTGGCTAGCAGAACTTAATTGGAAATGGGATGATGTTCACGCCATGTCGTCAGAGGAACGGACCTCCTGCTCAACAGTTCTAAGCCATTTTGAACATCTCTTTCAGCCAGGTGTGGGCACCTTCAAAGGGGCTAAAGTTAGAATCTACATCACACAGAATTCCAGGCCGGTCCATCACAAGGCTAGAGCTGTGCCTTATGTGATGAAGGAAAAGATTGAAAACAAACTGAACCGGCTTCTGCGGGAAGGCATAATTTCTCCCGTGGAATTCAGCGACTGGACAAGCCCCATCGTCCCCGTCATGAAGCTTGATGGATCCGTGCGAATCTGTGGGGATTACAAGTCTACCATAAACAGAGTCTCCCTACAGGACCAATACCCACTTCCCAGAGCGGAGGACCTATTTGCCACGTTGGCTGGAGGAAAACTTTTCTCGAAACTTGACCTCACACATGCGTATATGACGCAGGAACTGACCGAAGAGTCTAAGCTACTCACCACCATCAACACACATCGAGGCCTTTTTGTGTACAATCGATGCCCATTCGGCATCAGGTCGGCAGCTGCTATATTCCAGCGCAACATGGAGAGTCTGCTCAAGTCCATCCCGGAGACGGTTGTGTTTCAAGATGACATACTCATCACGGGCAGGGACACCAACTCTTATCTACACAATCTTGAGAAAATACTAAGTCGATTGAATCGGGTAGGCCTAAGAGTTAAGAAATCCAAGTGTCTGTTTCTCATGCCTGAGGTTGAATTTTTAGGCAGCAGGATTGCCGCTGATGGAATCCGCCCAACCGAATCCAAAACCAAAGCGATTCGCCTGGCAACCAGGCCCCGGAATGTCTCGGAACTGCGCGCCTTTCTCGGGCTACTCAATTACTTTGGGAACTTTATGCAGAACTTGAGCACGCTGCTGGAGCCTCTCCACATGCTACTCAGAAAGGGGTGCGATTGGTTTTGGGGGGACGCCCAGGAACGCGCCTTCAATAAGGCACGCAACCTTCTATGTTCCAAGAGTGTTTTAGCCTTTTTTGACCCAGGCAAAAAGTTAGTCCTTACGTGTGATGCGTCAGCGTACGGGGTCGGGTGCGTTTTACAGCACGTCAATGATGCGGGTAAATTGCAGCCCGTTGCTTATGCCTCCAGGTCACTTTCGCGGGCGGAGCGCGGGCACGGTATGGTTGAGAAGGAGGCGCTTGCGTACGTGTACGGTGTCAAAAAGATGCACCAATAACTTTTCGGGGCCAAGTTTGCATTAGAAACTGACCACAAACCCCTCACATCCCTACTATCCGAGTGCAAGGCAATCAAAGCCAAAGCCTCAGCGCGCATTCAGCGGTAGGCACTCATGCTGGCGGCTTACGACTACACGATAAGGCACAGACCAGGCACAGACAACTGTGCCGACGCGCTTAGCAGGCTACCCCTGGCAACCACAGAAGGGTCCGACGAATAGGACTGTGAGATGGTCATGGTTATCAATGCCTTTGAATCCACAGGTTCGCCCATGACGGCTCGCCAAATCAGAGCCTGGACGACCAGCGACCCCACGTTATCTTGAGTTAAAAGATGCGTTTTAACCGGTGACTGGGCAGAGGCTCGCGATGCCTGCCCCGAGGAGGTCAAACCCTTCCATAGGCGCATGCATTAACTTTCACTACAGGCAGACTGCCTGATGTGGGGCAGCCGAGTAGTTATGCCCTTACGAGGCAGGGAGGCGTTTGTCCGGGGGCTCCATCACGAGCACCCGGGGATTGTCCTTTTGAAGGCCATAGCCAGATCTCATGTCTGGTGGCCTGGCATTGACGCGGACTTGGAGCTCTGCGTCCGTCGGTGCACCATTTGTGCCCAATTCAGTAATGCCCCCAGGGAGGCCCCCCTAAGCCCCTGGCCCTGGCCCACCAAACCGTGGTTGCGGGTGCATGTAGACTATGCGGGCCCATTCATGGGCAAAATGTTCCTCGTAGTCGTTGATGCATTTTCAAAATGGATCGAGTGCACCATTTTAAACTCGAGCACCATCTCTACCACTGTGGAGAGTCTTAGAACCATGTTTGCAACGCACGGCATTCCTGACATATTGGTCAGTGATAATGGTCCGTGCTTCAGCGCAGAATTTCATGATTTTATAGTTGACCACAGTATAAATCACGTTAAGACAGCACCTTTCAAGCCGGCCTCCAATGGCCAGGCGGAGCGAGCAGTGCAGATCATTAAACAAAGCATGCTCAGAATCCAAGGTCCCACGCTGCAGAGCCGCCTGTCGCGACTGCTGCTGGCATACAGATCTCATCCACATTCGTTGACTGGGGTTCCCCCAGCGCAACTATTGATGAAACGAACCTTAAAGACCAGGCTCTCATTAATCCTTCCAGACATGCATGAAATTGTTGAGGCTAAGCGTCAAAAGCTAACTGAGTACCATGACCAAAATTCGAGGGGGAGGTGGAATGAGATAGTGGACAAAGTGTTTGTGCTAAACTATGGCCTGGGTCCCAAATGGCTTGCAGGGACAGTAACAGACAAAGAGGGAAACAGGCTACTGGTTGTACAAATGGACAATGGCCAAACCTGCCGGAGGCATGTAGACCAAGTAAAAAGTAGAATCACTGATAACACTGAAGAACCAGAGGCAGACTACAATGTGGAAATCACACCACACCTGATGGAACAACCTGAGGAAAGGGCAGTCTCAACAGACAGCCCAGGCGAGATACCAGCAATCACACCGAACAAAACAGACAGCCCAGGCGAGATACCAGCAATCACACCGAACGAAAAACAGGCACCAAGGCAAATAACTGAACCACAACTAAGACGCTCCACACGAGAGCGCAGACCACCTGAGAGACTGAATCTATAAAGGCAATAAAACCTTGGGGGGAGGGTGATGTCATGTATCTCACATTACTGTATATAACTGTATCTTACCATGCTATACATGACTGTAACTGGATATGACCTGTAACAATAAGCATACCTTACCACCAGGGGTGCACTTGCAGGAGACACTCCATACCTGTCCCACTGAGGTATATAAAGGGAGGTCTCAGGCAAGTGCAGCACTGGAGAGCTGGAATTAAAGGTGCAGGTCCTGAGTGACCTTGACTTCAGCATGTGTCTCGTGTAAGTCAGTACATTAGAGTCAGGACTTCGCTCACTAGGGTCCCTCCCACTGAACTGCTCAAGAAAAGGGCACTTAAGACAAGGCTCTCATTAGTCCACGCTGATCTACACAAACAGGTAGAGAGCAGGTGGCTTCAACAGAATACATATCATGATCGCGCAAATGTGTCACACGAAATTGAAGTAAATGATCCTGTATTTGTGTTGAGCTGTGGACAAGGTCCCAAGTGGATTGCTGGCACTGTTTTGGCCAAAGAGGGGAGTAGGGTGTTTGTGGTCAAACTCGCAAATGGACTCACCTGCAGAAAACACTTGACCAAACCAAACTCAGATTCACGGACTATCCAGAACAACCCACAATAGACTTTACCTTTTTCGATCCTCCAATACATAAGTGGCAACCGACTCAGCAGTTGACCACGAAGCAGAACACATCACCCCGAGCAGCCCAGCAAGACTCACCACCCCCAGCCGTCCAGAAAGGCCAGCTGTGCAGCAGCCCAGCGAAGGCCCAACAAACATGAAGGAAGACGTAAATAACTTTCCGAATGTGCTAGGAGATAGTGGGTCTAGTGAGAAGGAGGAACTGAAGGATATCCTTATTAGGCGGGAAATTGTGTTAGGGAAATTGATGGGATTGAAGGCTGATAAATCCCCAGGGACTGATAGTCTGCATCCAGAGTACTTAAGGAAGTGGCCCTAGAAATAGTGGATGCATTGGTGATCATTTTCCAACAGTCTATCGACTCTGGATCAGTTCCTATGGACTGGAGGGTAACTCATGTAAAATCACTTTTTAAAAAAGGAGGGAGAGAGAAAACGGGTAATTGTAGAGTGGTTAGCCTGACATCAGTAGTGGGGAAAATGTTGGAATCAATCATTAAGGATGAAATAGCAGCACATTTGGAAAGCAGTGACAGGATCGGTCCAAGTCAGCATGGATTTATGAAAGGGAAATCTTCTGGAATTTTTTGAAGATGTAACTAGCAGAATGGACAAGGGAGAACCAGTGGATGTGGTATATTTGGACTTTCAAAAGGCTTTTGACAAGGTCCCGCACAAGAGATTGGTGTGCAAAATCAAAGCACATGGTATTGGGGGGTAATGTACTGACATGGATAGAGAGACAGGAAGCAGAGGGTCAGGATAAACGATCCTTTTCAGAATGGCAGGCAGTGACTAGTGGAGTGCTGCAGGGCTCAGTGCTGGGACCCCAGCTCTTTACAATATACATTAACGACTTAGATGAAGGAATTGAGTGTAATATCTCCAAGTTTGCAGATGACACTAAACTGGGTGGCGGTGTGAGCTGTGAGGAGGACGCTAAGAGGCTTCAGGGTGACTTGGACAGGTTAGGTGAGTGGGCAAATGCATGGCAGATGCAACATAATGTGGATAAATGTGAGGTTATCCATTTTGGGGGCAAAAACACAAAGGCAGAATATTATCTGGATGGCGGCAGATTAGGAAAAGGGGAGGTGCAATGAGACCTGGGTGTCATGGTTCATTAGTCATTGAAAGTTGCCATGCAGGTACAGCAGGTGGTGAAGAAGGCAAATGGTATGTTGGCCTTCATTGCGAGGGGATTTGAGTATAGGAGCAGGGAGGTCTTACTGCAGTTGCACAGGACCTTGGTGAGGTCTCACCTGGAATATTGTGTTCAGTTTTGGTCTCCCAATCTGAGGAAGGACGTTCTTGCTATTGAGGGAGTGCAGCGAAGGTTCACCGGAATTATTCCAGGGATGGCGGGACTGACCTATCAAGAAAGACTGGATCAACTGGGATTGTATTCACTGGAGTTCAGAAGAATGAGAGGGGACCTCATAGAAACGTTTAAAATTCTGATGGGTTTAGACAGGTTAGATGCAGGAAGAATGTTCCCAATGTTTGGGAAGTCCAGAACCAGGGGTCGCAGTCTAAGGATAAGGGGTAAGCCATTTAGGACCGAGGTGAGGAGAAACTTCTTCACCCAGAGAGTGGTGAACCTGTGGAATTCTCTACCACAGAAAGTTATTGAGGCCAATTCAGTAAATATATTCAAAAAGGAGTTAAATGTAGTCCTTACTACTAGGGGGATCAAGGGGTATGGCGAGAAAGCAGGAATGGGGTACTGAAGTTGCATGTTCAGCCATGAACTCATTGAATGGCGGTGCAGGCTAGAAGGGCCGAATGGCCTACTCCTGCACCTATTTTCTATGTTTCTATGTCTACGGCTGGACTGACGTATGAGGAGTGACTGGATCAATTGGGCCTTTATTCACTGGAGTTTAGAAGGATGAGAGGGGATCTCATGGAAACGTATGATTCTGACGGGACTGGACAGGTTAGATGCGGGAAGAATGTTCCCGATGTTGGGGAAGTCTAGAACGAGGGGACACAGCTTTAGGATAAGGGATAGGGCGTTTAGGACTGAGATGAGGAGAAACTTCTTCACTCAGAGAGTTGTTAACCTGTGGAATTCCCTGCCGCAGAGAGTTGTTGATGCCAGTTCATTGCATATATTCAAGAGGGAGTTAGATATGGCCCTTACGGCTAAAGAGATCAAGGGGTATGGAGAGAAAGGAGGAAAGGGGTACTGAGTGAATGATCAGCCATGATCTTATTGAATGGCGGTGCAGGCTCGAAGGGCCGAATGGCCTACTCCTGCACCTATTTTCCATGTTTCTATGTTTCAACATCAGCATTTGCACCGAGATGATTAACCAGGGAAAGAAGGCCCCAGATCGACTCACATTATAAATAGTTACATTATTGGCTTTGGGGAGAGTGTTGTTATGTATGTAAACCTGTAATTACCATGTCTAACCACTAGAGGGCTTATCCCCTGGAGTCCCAAGGGATCCCACAATTCCTTGGGACCACCTGCATATCAGGAGGCCTCACAGGCTGGAGAGGCACTCTGAGATCTGTAATAAAGGACTACGGTCACACTTACCTTGAGCTTGCAATATCTAGTCTAACTCCTTATCCAAGACAAAACAGTGTTGTTCCATTATTTGCCCTCTACCCCAGACTGCACATCGCCTGGAGTAACTGTGCCAAAATACTGGCTTCTTTATCTCTTCCTCAGAGACTTCTAATCAAAAACTGCTGACCAGCTGTTTAAGTTTTACGAAGGTTAAGGAGACAGTTTAAAGCGTTATAAACAATTCTGACCACCTGTTTTCAACTCTTACAATTTATCCCTTACAGTATGTTTGCACTAATTAGAAAATAAGTTGGTTACTTTATCCCTCTGTTGGGACTTACCCAGAGAAAGATCAATACAGACCATCAAAGTGAAACAAAAGAACATAAGAAATAGGAGCAGGAATAGGCCTCCTAACTTGAGGAAGGACATTCTTGCTATTGAGGGAGTGCAGTGAAGGTTCACCAGACTGATTCCCGGGATGGTGGGACTGACCTATCAAGAAAGACTGGATCAACTGGGCTTGTATTCACTGGAGTTCAGAAGAATGAGAGGGGACCTCATAGAAACGTTTAAAATTCTGACGGGTTGAGACAGTTTAGATGTAGGAAGAATGTTCCCAATGTTGGGGAAGTCCAGAACCAGGGGTCACAGTCTAAGGATAAGGGGTAAGCCATTTAGGACCGAGATGAGGAGAAACTTCTTCACCCAAAGAGTGTTGAACCTGTGGAATTCTCTACCACAGAAAGCTGTTGAGGCCAATTCACTAAATATATTCAAAAAGGAGTTAGATGAAGTCCTTACTACTAGGGGGATCAAGGGGTATGGCGAGAAAGCAGGAATGGGGTACTGAAGTTGCATGTTCATCCATGAACTCATTGAATGGCAGTGCAGGCTAGAAGGGCCGAATGTGGATTGTGCTGACGTGGATTGAGAACTGGTTGTCAGACAGGAAGCAAAGAGTAGGAGTAAATGGGTACTTTTCAGAATGGCAGGCAGTGACTAGTGGGGTACCACAAGGTTCTGTGCTGGGGCCCCAGCTGTTTACATTGTACATTAATGATTTAGACGAGGGGATTAAATGTAGTATCTCCAAATTTGCGGATGACACTAAGTTAGGTGGCAGTGTGAGCTGCGAGGAGGATGCTATGAGGCTGCAGAGTGACTTGGATAGCTTAGGTGAGTGGGCAAATGCATGGCAGATGAAGTATAATGTGGATAAATGTGAGGTTATCCACTTTGGTGGTAAAAACAGAGACACAGACTATTATCTGAATGGTGACAGATTAGGAAAAGGGGGGGTGCAACGAGACCTGGGTGTCATGGTACATCAGTCATTGAAGGTTGGCATGCATGTACAGCAGGCGGTTAAGAAAGCAAATGGCATGTTGGTCTTCATAGTGAGGGGATTTGAGTACAGGGGCAGAGAGGTGTTGCTACAGTTGTACAGGGCCTTGGTGAGGCCACACCTGGAGTATTGTGTACAGTTTTGGTCTCCTAACTTGAGGAAGGACATTCTTGCTATTGAGGGAGTGCAGTGAAGGTTCACCAGACTGATTCCCGGGATGGCGGGACTGACCAATCAAGAAAGACTGGATCAACTGGGCTTGTATTCACTGGAGTTCAGAAGAATGAGAGGGGACCGCATAGAAACGTTTAAAATTCTGACGGGTTTCGACAGGTTAGATGCAGGAAGAATGTTCCCAATGTTGGGGAAGTCCAGAACTAGGGGTCACAGTCTAAGGATAAGGGGTAAGCCATTTAGGACCGAGATGAGGAGAAACTTCTTCACCCAGAGAGTGGTGAACCTGTGGAATTCTCCACCACAGAAAGTTGTTGAGGCCAATTCACTAAATATATTCAAAAAGGAGTTAGATGAAGTCTTTACTACTCGGGGGATCAAGGGGTATGGCGAGAAAGCAGGAATGGGGTACTGAAGTTGCATGTTCAGCCATGAACTCATTGAATGGCAGTGCAGGCTAGAAGGGCCGAATGGCCTATTCCTGCAGCTATTTTCTATGTTTCTATGTTTCTATGCAAGTACAAATGAGACCATTTTAGCTCATCCATCCAGAAAAATGTAGAGTTCCCATCCCCTCCCATCACAGCAACCAATTGTCTCTTCAGTGACTCTGAGGTTTTTGCTAGCATCACCCGACATGGAGGTTCACTTTGAGTATTAATAACTTTTTGTGGAAAGAACTAACTGACATTACTTCCAGGATGATTCCAGGACAGTAGTGTGCAGTTTTGGTAGAGACAATTGAGGCCAAATAGTGCTTGATATGGTCCAGCCAGATCAGGTGATGGATAAATGAGCTGTGGACCCCACTAGTCACTGGTTGCCATTCTGAAAAGTACCCATTTACTCCTACTCTTTGCTTCCTGTCTGACAACCAGTTCTCAATCCACGTCAGCACAGCACACTACCCCCAATCCCATGTGCTTTAACTTTGCACATTAATCTCTTGTGTGGGACCTTGTCGAAAGCCTTCTGAAAGTCCAAATACACCACATCAACTGGTTCTCCCTTGTCCACTCTACTGGAAACATCCTCAAAAAATTCCAGAAGATTTGTCAAGCATGATTTCCCTTTCACAAATCCATGTTGACTTGGACCTATCATGTCACCTCTTTCCAAATGCGCTGCTATGACATCCTGAATAACTGATTCCATCATTTTATCCACTACCGATGTCAGGCTAACCGGTCTATAATTCCCTGTTTTCTCTCTCCCTCCTTTTTTAAAAAGTGGGGTTACATTGGCTACCCTCCACTCCACAGGAACTGATCCAGAGTCTATGGAATGTTGGAAAATGACTGTCAATGCATCCGCTATTTCCAAGGCCACCTCCTTAAGTACTCTGGGATGCAGTCCATCAGGCCCTGGGGATTTATCGGCCTTCAATCCCATCAAATTCCCCAACACAATTTCCCGACTAATAAGGATTTCCCTCAGTTCCTCCTTCTTACTAGACCCTATGACCTCTTTTATCTCCGGAAGGTTGTTTGTGTCCTCCTTAGTGAATACCGAACCAAAGTACTTGTTCAATTGGTCTACCATTTCTTTGTTCCCCGTTATGACTTCCCCTGATTCTGACTGCAGGGGACCTACGTTTGTCTTTACTAACCTTTTTCTCTTTGCATATCGATAGAAGCTTTTGCAGTCCATTTTAATGTTCCCTGCAAGCTTCCTCTCGTACTCTATTTTCCCTGCCTTAATCAAACACTTTGTCCTCCTCTGCTGAGTTCTAAATTTCTCCCAGTCCCCGGGTTCACTGCTATTTCTGGCCAATTTGTATGCCACTTCCTTGTCTTTAATACTATCCCTGATTTGCCTTGATAGCCACGGTTGAGCCACCTTCCCTTTTTTATTTTTACGCCAGACAGGAATGTACAATTGTTGTAGTTCATCCATGCGGTCTCTAAATGTCTGCCATTGCCCATCCACTGTCAACCCCTTAAGTATCATTTACCAATCTATCTTAGACAATTCACACCTCATACCTTCAAAGTTACCCTTCTTTAAGTTCTGGACCATGGTCTCTGAATTAACTGTTTCATTCTCCATCCTAATGTAGAATTCCACCATATTATGGTCACTCTTCCCCAAGGGGCCTCGCAAACGAGATTGCTAATTAATCCTCTCTCATTACACAACACCGAGTCTAAGATGGCCTCCCCCCTAGTTGGTTCCTCAACATATTGGTCTAGACAACTATCCCTTATGCACTCCACTGTATTGCTTCCAGTTTGGTTAGCCCAATCTATATGCATATTAAAGTCACCCATGATAACCGCTGCACCTTTAATGCATGCACTCCTAATTTCCTGTTTGATGCCCTCCCCAACATCACTACTACTGTTTGGAGGTCTGTATACAACTCCCACTAACGTTTTTTGCCCTTTGGTGTTCTGCAGCTCTACCCATATAGATTCCACATCATCCAAGCTAATGTCCTTCCTAACTATTGCATTAATCTCCTCTTTAACCAGCAATGCTACCCCACCTCCTTTTCCTTTTATTCTATCCTTCCTGAACGTTGAATACCCATGGATGTTGAAACATAGAAACATAGAAAATAGCTGCAGGAGTAGGCCATTCGGCCCTTCTAGCCTGCACCGCCATTCAATGAGTTCATGGCTGAACATGCAACTTCAGTACCCCATTCCTGCTTTCTCGCCATACCCCTTGATCCCCCGAGTAGTAAAGACTTCATCTAACTCCTTTTTGAATATATTTAGTGAATTGGCCTCAACAACTTTCTGTGGTGGAGAATTCCACAGGTTCACCACTCTCTGGGTGAAGAAGTTTCTCCTCATCTCGGTCCTAAATGGCTTACCCCTTATCCTTAGACTGTGACTCCTAGTTCTGGACTTCCCCAACATTGGGAACATTCTTCCTGCATCTAACCTGTCGAAACCCGTCAGAATTTTAAACGTTTCTGGGAGGTCCCCTCTCATTCTTCTGAACTCCAGTGAATACAAGCCCAGTTGATCCAGTCTTTCTTGATTGGTCAGTCCCACCATCCCGGGAATCAGTCTGGTGAACCTTCACTGCACTCCCTCAATAGCAAGAATGTCCTTCCTCAAGTTAGGAGACCAAAACTGTACACAATACTCCAGGTGTGGCCTCACCAAGGCCCTGTACAACTGTAGCAACACCTCCCTGCCCCTGTACTCAAATCCCCTCGCTATGAAGACCAACATGTCATTTGCTTTCTTAACCGCCTGCTGTACATGCATGCAAACCTTCAATGACTGATGTACCATGACACCCAGGTCTCGTTGCATCCCCCTTTTCCTAATCTGTCACCATTCAGATAATAGTCTGTGTCTCTGTTTTTACAACCAAAGTGGATAACCTCACATTTATCCACATTATACTTCATCTGCCATGCATTTGCCCACTCACCTAAGCTATCCAAGTCACTCTGCAGCCTCATAGCATCCTCCTCGCAGCTCACACTGCCACCCAACTTAGTGTCATCTGCAAATTTGGAGATACTACATTTAATCCCCTTGTCTAAATCATTAATGTACAGTGTAAACAGCTGGGGCCCCAGCACAGAACCTTGCGGTACCCCACTAGTCACTGCCTGCCATTCTGAAAAGTACCCATTTACTCCTACTCTTTGCTTCCTGTCTGACAACCAGTTCTCAATCCACGTCAGCACACTACCCCCAATCCCATGTGCTTTAACTTTGCACATTAATCTCTTGTGTGGGACCTTGTCGAAAGCCTTCTGAAAGTCCAAATATACCACATCAACTGGTTCTCCCTTGTCCACTTTACTGGAAACATCCTCAAAAAATTCCAGAAGATTTGTCAAGCATGATTTCCCTTTCACAAATCCATGCTGACTTGGACCTATCATGTCACCTCTTTCCAAATGCGCTGCTATGACATCCTTCATAATTGATTCCATCATTTTACCCACTACTGAGGTCAGGCTGACAGGTCTACAATTCCCTGTTTTCTCTCTCCCTCCTTTTTTAAAAAGTGGGGTTACATTGGCTACCCTCCACTCCATAGGAACTGATCCAGAGTCTATGGAATGTTGAAAAATGACTGTCAATGCATCCGCTATTTCCAAGGCCACCTCCTTAAGTACTCTGGGATGCAGTCCATCAGGCCCTGGGGATTTATCGTCCTTCAATCCCATCAATTTCCCCAACACAATTTCCCGACTAATAAGGATTTCCCTCAGTTCCTCGTCCTTACTCGACCCTCTGACCCCTTTTATATCCGGAAGGTTGTTTGTGTCCTCCTTAGTGAATACCGAACCAAAGTACTTGTTCAATTGGTCTGCCATTTCTTTGTCCCCCATTATGACTTCCCCTGATTCTGACTGCAGGGGACCTACGTTTGTCTTTACTAACCTTTTTCTCTTTACATATCGATCGAAACTTTTGCAATCCGTCTTAATGTTCCCTGCAAGCTTCTTCTCGTACTCCATTTTCCCTGCCCTAATCAAACCCTTTGTCCTCCTCTGCTGAGTTCTAAATTTCTCCCAGTCCCTGGGTTCGCTGATTTTTCTGGCCAATTTGTATGCCACTTCCTTGGCTTTAATACTATCCCTGATTTCCCTTGATAGCCACGGTTGAGCCACCTTCCCTTTTTTATTTTTACGCCAGGCAGGAATGTACAATTGTTGTAGTTCATCCATGCGGTCTCTAAATGTCTGCCATTGCCCATCCACAGTCAACCCCTTAAGTATCATTCGCCAATCTATCCTAGCCAATTCACACCTCATACCTTCAAAGTTACCCTTCTTTAATTTCTGGACCATGGTCTCTGAATTAACTGTTTCATTCTCCATCCTAATGCAGAATTCCACCATATTATGGTCACTCTTCCCCAAGGGGCCTCACACAATGAGATTGCTAATTAATCCTCTCTCATTCCACAACACCCAGTCTAAGATGGCCTCCCCCCTAGTTGGTTCCTCGACATATTGGTCTAGAAAACCATCCCTTATGCACTCTAGGAAATCCTGCTCCACCGTATTGCTTCCAGTTTGGCTAGCCCAATCTATGTGCATATTAAAGTCATCCATTATAACTGCTGCACCTTTATTGCATGCACCCCTAATTTCCTGTTTGATGCCCTCCCCAACATCACTACTACTGTTTGGAGGTCTGTACACAACTCCCACTAACGTTTTTTGCCCTTTGGTGTTCTGCAGCTCTACCCATATAGATTCCACATCATCCAAGCTAATGTCCTTCCTAACTATTGCATTAATCTCCTCTTTAACCAGCAATGCTACCCCACCTCCTTTTCCTTTTATTCTATCCTTCCTGAATGTTGAATACCCCTGGATGTTGAGTTCCCAGCCCTGATCATCCTGGAGCCACGTCTCCGTAATCCCAATCACATCATATTTGTTAACATCTATTTGCACAGTTAATTCATCCACCTTATTACGGATACTCCTTGCATTAAGACGCAAAGCCTTCAGGCTTGTTTTTTTAACACCCTTTGTCCTTTTAGAATTTTGCTGTACAGTGGCCCTTTTTGTTCTTTTTCTTGGGTTTCTCTGCCCTCCACTTTTCCTCCTCTCCTTTCTGTCTTTTGCTTTTGTCTCCTTTTTGTTTCCCTCTGTCTCTTTGTATTGGTTCCCATCCCCCTGCAATATTAGTTTAACTCCTCCCCAATAGCACTAGCAAACACTCCCCCTAGGACATTGGTTCCGGTCCTGCCCAGGTGCAGACCGTCCGGTTTGTACTGGTCCCATCTCCCCCAGAACCGCTTCCAATGCCCCAGGAATTTGAATCCCTCCCTGCTGCACCACTGCGCTATCCTGTGATTCCTACTCTGACTAGCACATGGCACTGGTAGCAATCCCGAGATTACTACTTTTGAGGTCCTACTTTTTAATTTAGCTCCTAGCTCCATAAATTCGTTTCGTAGGACCTCATCCCTTTTTTTACCTATGTCGTTGGTACCAATGTGCACCACGACAACTGGCTGTTCTCCCTCCCTTTTTAGAATGTCCTGCACTCGCTCCGAGACATCCTTGACCCTTGCACCAGGGAGGCAACATACCATCCTGGAGTCTCGGTTGCGGCCGCAGAAACGCCTATCTATTCCCCTCACAATTGAATCCCCTATCACTATCGCTCTCCCACTCCTTTTTCCTGCCCTCCTGTGCAACAGAGCCAGCCACGGTGCCATGAACTTGGCTGCTGCTGCCCTCCCCTGATAAGTCATCCCCCTCAACAGCACTCAAAGCAGTATATCTGTTTTGCAGGAGAATGACCACAGGGGACCCCTGCACTACCTTCCTTGCACTACTCTTCCTGCTGGTCTTCCATTCCCTATCTGACTGTGGACCCTTCTCCTGCGGTAAGACCAACTCGCTACATGTGCTACTCACGTCGTTCTCAGCATCGTGGATGCTCCAGAGTGAATCCACCCTCAGCTCCAATTCCGCAACGCGGTCCGTCAGGAGCTGGAGGCGGATACACCTCCCGCAGATGTAGTCGTCAGGGACACCGTAAGCGTCCCTGAGTTCCCACATGGTACAGGAGGAGCATATCACGTGACCGAGCTCCCCTGCCATGACTTAACCCTTAGATACACTTAAATTGGCAACAACAATGTTAAAAGTTGCTGACTGATATAGAAGAGAAAAAAGAAAAACTACTCACCAATCCAGCCAATCACTTACCCCCTTGGCTGTGACGTCACCTTTCTGTTTCCTTCTACTTCTTTTTTGCCTTCTCCCTGTAGCTGCACCAGCTGGCCTCTCGCCAACCCCGGTCTCGCGCTGCTCCGAGCTCCCGCCTCCTCGACTGACTGCTCGAACTGCCTGACTCCCGCTGGCCTTTATAGGCCTCTCGCCGACCCCGGCCCTGATCATTCTGGAGCCACGTCTCTGTAATCCCAATCACATCATATTTCTTCACATCTATCTGCACAGTTAATTCATCCACCTTATTACGGATACTCCTTGCATTAAGACACAAAGCCTTCAGGCTTGTTTTTTTAACACCCTTTGTCCTTTTAGAATTATGATGTAGTGTGGCCCTTTTTGTTTCTTGCCTTTGTTTACTCAGCCTTCCACTATTGCTTTTTACCTTTCTACCATCTGTTTCTGACTCCATATTACTTCGCCCTGTCTCACTGCATAGGTTCCCATCCCCCTGCCATATTAGTTTAAACACTCCCAAACTGCAAATGTTACCCCCAGGACATCAGTTCCAGTCCTGCCTAAGTGCAGACCGTCCCTTTTGTACAGAACTGGTTCCAATGTCCCAGGAATTTGAATCCCTCCCTCTTGCACCACTGCTGAAGCCATGTATTTATTCTAATGATCTTGCTCCCTCTACTCTGATTAGCACGTGGCACTGGCAGCAATCCAGAGATTACTACCTTTGAGGTCCTACATTTTAATTTAACTCCTAGCTCCCTAAATTCAGCTTGTAGGACCTCTTCCTGCTTCTTACCTATATCGTTGGTACCCACATGTACCATGACAACTGGCTGTTCACCCTCCCTCTCCAGAATGCTCTGCAGCCGCTCTGAGACAGCTTTGACCCTTGCACCAAGGAGGCAACATAACATCTTCTGTATCTTCAGGATCTTCAGGACTGGCATCATCTTCTGCAAAATATAACAGAACAGTCAAATGGTTAGCAGCACAGGAGGGGGCAGGATGGGTGGCATGAGTAGTCTCACACATAGCAGGCCAGGCAGCAGGTTAATTTGAAGAGCCACGATGCATTTTCAGGACTTACCCTCTCCCTCACGTATGGACCCAGCTTGTGCTGTACTGATTGCTTTTCTCCATGTACAACTCATCAAAGCAGCAACCCTCTGTTCAAAGGTGTCAGTGGATGCAGATTTGGCACACCATCTCCTATTCGAGTTCTTTCCCTTTTGTTGTGGGCCAAGTTCTTCTGCAAAGATTAAAATATAACTTTTTACAGAGTGCGTCTTTCTGCAAGGTGGGACAGATACAGATGGTCACATTTACAATTGAGATTCCATTGAAAAATGAAAATATTACTTCTACTAATTACTTGACCAAGGTGGTGCTATTTCTTTTTACACTGGCTTCCAGATCTCCTGGTTCCAGCGTTTCTTCATTTCTTTGGGTGGCACTTTTGTGTGACCTCTGTTGCTGGTATCCAGCTCCTGCCATCTCTGCTCAATGACATTAACTGGTGTCTCCACTTCCTCATGCAAGAAATTCTTCGTTCTTGGTGGACATTGTTCCATTGCTGTATTGAATTGACACTCAGTGATTTTTCAAAACACAGTCCTTATTTTGCATGCACTTATGTCGCACTTGTTCTGGAAGTTTAGAAGCAACAAACAGCACTCACTGATTCCAGCAGCTGATTCCGTCCTTAGTTCTGCTAACAGCACTCCTTCAGGCACAAAAAAATCAGTCAGAAGGCTTTGCAAAGCTCCACACACCCAAAAATCACTTTTCAGCATATCCCTTTAAAGATAGCCGATTGCCAATGTTTGTGTGCCTTTGCGCATGCGCGCACGCTCCAACACGCATGCGCAATGCTGCCGGCACTCAAACTGATGCTGGGCCCTAGCCCCGCCCCCCTGCTGGCAGTGCTTGCTCAGAACGGCATTTGCTCCGCCCCCAGAAGCTCCTGCTACGTCGCGCTGAGCTGGAAACGGGCCTACCGATATCGGAGAATCGCGAGGTAAGCTTTAGGCGTTTTTTGAGTTCTAGAAAATAGGCGGGCCTCTCCGAGGTGTGCCGTTCTACCAGGGATCCGAAACTTGGGCCCATTACTCCATCTGCCAAATATTTGCCCACTCACTTAGCCTATCTATATCCCTTTGTAGGTTCTTCGCGTCCTCCTCACAACTTGCTTTCCCACCTACGTTTGTTTCATCAGCAAGTTTGGCTACATTGTCCCTTTATCCAAGTCATTAATATAAATTGTAAATAGTTGAGGCCCTAGCACTAATCTCTGTGGCACGCCACTAGTTACAGTTTGGCAACCTGAAAATTACCCATTTATCCCGACTCTCTGTTTTCTGTTAGTTAGCCAATCCTCTATCCACGCTAATATGTTCCCCCAACCCGTGAGCTCTGACCTGGTGTAGTAACCTTTTATGTGGCAACTTATCGAATGCCTTCTGCAAATCCAAATACTGGTTCCCTTTATCCACCCTGCTCGTTACATCCTCAAAGAACGCCAGCAAATTTATCAAACATGATTTCCCTTTCATAAAACCATGCTGACTCTGCTTGACTGCATTATGATTTTCTAAATGTCCTGCTACTACTTCCTTAATGATGACTCCAGCATTTTCCCAATGACAGCTGTTAGGCTAATTGGTCTGTAGTTTCCTGCTTTCTGACTCCCTCCTTTCTTAAATAGGGGTGTTACATTTGCGGTTTTCCAATCTGTTGGAACCTATCCAGAATTCAGGGAATTTTAGTAGATTACAACCAATGCATCCACTATCTCCGCAGCCACCTCTTTTAGGACCCTAGGATGCAGGCCATCAGGTCCAGGGGACTTGTCCATCTTCAGTCCCATTAGTTTGCCTAATACTTTTTCCCTCCCCCCGCCCAAAGGCACACAAACATTGGCAATCGGCCATCTTTAAAGGGATATGCTGAAAAGTGATTTTTGTGTGTGTGGAGCTTTGCAAAGCCTTCTGACTGATTTTTTTGTGCCTGAAGGAGTGCTGTTAGCAGAACTAAGGAAGAAATCAGCTGCTGGAATCAGTGAGTGCTGTTTGTTGCTTCTAAACTTCCAGAACAAGTGCGACATAAGTGCATGAAAAATAAGGACTGTGATTATCAATTATTGGGATGCTTTTAGTGTCTTCTACTGTGAAGACCTATACAGAATACTTGTTCAAAGTCTCTGCCATTTCCCTGTTTCACATTATTAATTCTCCAGTCTCATCCTCTAAGGGGCCAATGTTTACTTTAGTTACTCACCTCCCTTTTATATACCTGTAGAAGCTATTACTCTGTTTTTATATTTCTTTGCTAGTTTACTCTCATAAGTTATCCTCTCTCTTTATCATTTTTTTAGTCGTCCTATGCTGTTTTCTAAAATATTCCCAATCCTCGGGCCTTCCACTGTTCTTCACAACATTGTATGCCTTTGTTTTCAATTTGAAATTATCCTTTACTTCCTTCATTAGCCAAGGATGGTTCATCCTTCTCTTAGAGTCTTTCTTTCTCACTGGAATATATCTTTGCTGAGAGTTATGAAATATCTCCTTAAATGTTTGCCGCTGCTTTTCGACAGTCTTACCCTTTAATATATTTTCCCTGTCCACTTTAACCAACTCTGCCTTCATACCTTTGTAATTACCTTTATTTAAGTTCAGGACAAGAGTTTGAGACCGAGTTTTCTCACCCTCAAACTGAATTTGAAATTCTACCATGCTATGATCATTCTTCCCAAGAGGATCCTTCATACGAGATCATTATCCAGATTCGTTACACATTGCCAGATTTAAAATAGCCTGCTCCCTGGTTGGTTCCACAACGTATTGTTCCAAGAAACCATCTCGCATACACTCTATGAACATTTCCTCAAGGCTACCTTTGCCAATTTGATTTGTCCAATCAATATGAAGATTAAAATCGCACATGATTATTACCGTACCTTTCTTAGAAGCCTCCTCTACAGCAGAATTAGTATGTGACCTTGGACCCTGGAAATGTGCCACCTATGGTGTCCCTTCCAACCTGCTTGGCTGCTGTCTGCTAGTGCTCACTAGTGCCCGATGCATCCCACTGTAAGGATCCCTCTTCTAAGCTAATAACCCATGGTGCCGGTCTCTGATCTGGTGCCTGTGACAGTGGTGGCAATTGACACAAATCATTTGCCTTTACTCTCCTCCTCCTCTTCCTCCTCCTCTTCCTCCAGGGTACACGAGGTGGCTGTTGCTCACCTTGAACTTGCTCCACGTGGCAAAGTTCCTCTTGCTCCTGGGAGCCTACAATGATAAAGCTGGAAGGGTTAGGGTGCAGCACATGTGACCACAATGGGAGAATGTGTGTGATGAGACCATATGGAGCTTGGGAGCGAGTATAGCTTCGGGTGATTATGGATCAGGAATAGTTGTGCATCTGTAAGGAAGCTGGAATGGCCACATACTTCAAGGCAGTATGTTTCCTGCTCTGTTTGTGGTCACATCGTCTCCCGCTCCCCTCCTGATCACGACCAGCACTGCCTCCTCAAGGGGAGTAATCTCATGCAGATGTGGTTGACCTCCCCCAGTCAACTCCTGCTGCCGCCTGTTATGTGCTATTTTTTTGCTGGAAGAGAAAGAGTGGTGATCATACATATTTGTGTGTGAGATGCCTCACATGGTTGAAGAGCTTTGAAATGTGTCTGAGGTGTGAGTAGTGCCTGTGAAGAATGCAATAATGTGGGATGTGGCATTGTATAGTTAGATGGTGGATGAAGTGTGTTGGGGTTATGATGCAAGTGATGGTGGTGCAGTTATTGAGAAGTGTGTTCCTGAGATGAGATCTTACCTTGCCCACTCATGTCAAGTCATTTCATTTCTTGCAGCACTGTAGCCATGTCCTTTGGGCAGTGCTCCTAGCTGTGACCTCCCGGGCAATCTCCTCTCACATGTACCGCATCAGCTGCCTCAAGCCTACTTCCCCCTGCAGGTAGAGAACATCCCTCCTCCTCTCTACCTCCTCCAACAGGACCTCCAGTGCCCATCGCCCTCTCTCTGGGTCCTTGAGACATCCTTCCATGTTGACTTCTTTCCCAACCAGCGCACTCCACACCTTCAGTGGAAGTGGGTGAGTGCAAGCTCCATATTCAGATCCAGGAAGATTGCTAATCAGCACTTGAGTGCTAAACCTGCAGTTGTTGGTTTCAGCGCCTGCAGGCGTGTTAAAAGAATGATAATCATCAATTAGCTTGAAAATTGCGTGCTTAATTCAGACTTTCAAACATGCGTTTCTTATTAGCACAACATCCATTTAGCACCTGTTTTCACTCTTTGGCCAAAAAACCCTCCATGATGTTAGTGAAATCAATTAATAAATCTCTCATTCTGTGGGTTTTCACCTTCATGGCAAGGGTCTTATATTTATATTCAGTGTCCAGTTGACTCTGAGGATAAAGCTGTGTTCTTTGAGATGGCACAAAGTATCACTTGCCCCGTCTCCCCAACCCATTGCTCAACACACTTCCTTTTCCTAACTGTATCTACTATTTTCTGAATAACTTCACAAGACTGTGTTGTAAGCTCAAACCATTGTGTCCTTGGTCTCTTTAATGTAACTCCAAAGTGAGAAAGCAGCCTGGTGGATTGCCTTTTATACCTGCTTGTCCAAGGTGCACAGGTGACTCTTAGGTCTCCCACAGGTGTGCCCCCTGGTGGCAAGACTTACACATTGGTGAGATTTGCACACATAACATCACTCCCCCCCCACCCCCTCCAAAGTCTTATGTACAAGTTATTTACAGGTTGAGGCGATCTGGCGCTCTGCGTTCCTGGGTCGATTGCCTGAGTTGAAGTACTGGCATGGGTGAGTTGGTCAGATCGTTGCTGCACTGCAGCACAGCTGGTCTGATCAGACTGTCGGGCATGGTGGGTTCATCCTCGTGGTTAACCGCGAGGTCGATTGCTGGTTGGATGTGTGTTGGTGGATCACAGATGGTAAAGTCTTCTTCAAACTGTTCTTGGTTGTCAGTGAATCGCAGTTTGGTCTGATCCAAGTGCTTTCTGCACGTTTGCCCATTCAACAGTTTAACAACAAACACTCTATTCCCCTCCTTGGCTAAAACAGCGCCAGCAATCCATTTGGGACCATGACCATAATTGAGAACAAACACAGGATCATTAACCGCAATGTCACGCGATATAACCGCGCGATCGTGGTACACGTTATGCCAGTGCCGCTGGGTTTCTACGTGATCATTGAGATCCGGGTGGACTAAGGCGAGCCTGGCTTTGAGTGCTCTCTTCATTAACAATTCTGCAGGGGGAACCCCGGTGAGCAAGTGGGGGTGCGTCCGGTAGCTGGGCAGAACCCGAGATAACCGGGTCTGCAAGGAGCCGTCCGTTACGCGTTTCAAGCTCTGCTTGATAGTTTGGACTGCCCGTTCCGCTTGGGCGTTGGATGCGGGTTTAAATGGGGCAGACCTGACATGCTTAATGCCATTGTGGGTCATGAACTTGTAGAATTCTGAGCTGGTGAAACACGGTCCATTGTCACTAACAAGGACGTCGAGCAAACCATGGGTGGCGAACATGGCCCTGAGGCTTTCAATGGTGGCAGTGGCTATACATGATGACATTATTATACATTCAATCCATTTGGAGTAAGCGTCCACTGCTACTAGGAACATCTTTCCTAGAAAAGGGCCAGCAAAATCTACGTGGACCCTGGGCCATGGTTTGGATGGCCATGACCACAGATTCAGTGGGGCCTCCCTGGGTGCGTTGCTCAACTATGAGCAAGTGTTGCATTGGTGTACACACGTTTCCAATTCCGAGTCAATGCCGGGCCACCAAACGTGCGACCTGCCGAATGCGTTCATCATGACTATACCTGGGGGGTACTGTGTAGGTCGCATATAAGTGTTTCCCTGTCTTTTTTTGGTGATACCACGCGATTCCCCCATAGGAGACAATCTGATTGGATGGACAATTCATCCTTGTGATGGTGGAACGGCTTAATTTCATCTTGCATATCCCCGGGAACCGCCAACCAGCTCCCATTAAGGATGCAGCTTTTTACGAGGGATAGCACAGGGTCTTGGCTAGTCCAGGTCCTGATCTGGCGAGCCGTGACAGGTGACCTCGCGCTCTCAAAAGCATCCTTCACAAGAAGCAAGTCAGCGGGTTGTGCCATTTCCACCCCGGTGGTGGGCAATGGTAGCCGACTGAGGGCTTCAGTGCAGTTCTCAGTGCCTGGTCTGTGGCAGATTACATAGTCATATGCAGACAATGTTAGTGCCCATCTTTGAATGCGGGATGAAGCATTGGTGTTGATACCTTTGCTTTCTGAGAGCAGTGAGGTAAGCGGTTTGTTGTCGGTTTCGAGCTCGAACCGGAGACCAAATAGGTATTGGTGTATTTTCTTAACTCCGTATACACATGCTAATGCTTCTTTCTCAACCATATTGTAGGCTCTTTCAGCCTTGGATAAACTTCTGGACATATATGCAACCGATTGCAGTTTGCCTGGCACATTTGCTTGCTGTAACACGCAACCGACCCCGACGACGCATCACAAGCTAGTACTAAACACTTACATGGGTCATACAATACAAGTAACTTGTTAGAGCATAGCAGGTTTCTGGCCTTATTAAAGGCTGTCTCTTGAGATTTACCCCAAACTCAGTCATCACCCTTGCATAGCAATAAATGCAAGGGTTCCAGCAAAGTGCTCATCCCCAGTAGAAAGTTACCAAAATAGTTGAGGAGTCCCAGGAACGAATGCAGCTCCGTCACATTCTGTGGTCTGGGTGCATTCTTGATGGCCTCCGTCTTGGAGTCCGTGGGTCTAATGCCATCTGCCGCAATCTTTCTCCCCAGAAATTCGACCTCTGGCGCCAGGAAAACACACTTGGAGCATTTCAGCCTGAGTCCCACTCTGTCCAGTCGCTTTAGAACCTCTTCCAGGTTGTGCAAGTGTTCGGTGGTGTTGCGACCAGTGATCAAGATGTCATCTTGGAACACTACGGTACATGGAACCTGTTGTATAAGGAGAAAGAGTCAGACTGAACACTGTGAGCTCAAAGTAAAGTGTGACCGTAGTCTTTTATTGCAGATCTCCAGAGTGCCTCTCCAACCTGTGAAGCCTCCTTAAGTACCTGTGCTCCCAAGCGATTATGTGAACCTTTGGGACTCCAGGAGATGAGCCCTCTGGTGGCTGTACAGAGTAAATACAAGTCCACATATATAACAGAACCGATTTCAGCAGACTCTCCATGTTCCTCTGGAAGATCGCCGCAGCCGAGCGAATCCCAAAGGGGCATCTGTGGTACACAAACAGTCCTTTGTGCGTTTTGATGTACATCAATTTCCTTGATGGTTCAACCAGCTCCTGTGTCATGTGAGCAGAGGTTAGATCTAGCTTGGTGAACAACTTTCACCCTGCTAGCAATGCGAATAGGTCCTCCACTTTGGGTAGTGGGTACTGGTCCTGTAACCTGACTCGGCTGACCGTTACCTTGTAGTCCCCGCAGATTCTGACCGTCCCATCGCTCTTTAGCACCGGCACGATTGGGTTGGCCCACTCGTTGAATTCGACTGGCGATATGATTTCCTCTCGTTGAAGTCTGTCCAGCTCGATCTCGACTTTCTCTCACATCATCTATGGGACTGCTCGGGCCTTGTGATGAACAGGCTGTGCATCAGGGACTAGATGGATCTGCACTTTGGCGCCTGTGAAGTTGCCGATGCCTAGCTAAAATAACCCCGGGAATTTGTTTAGCACCTGGGCGCACGAGGCGTCATCCACCGAAGACAGTGCTTTGCTGTCATCCCAGTTCCTTCGGATCTTTCCTAGCCAGCTTCTGCCGAACAGCGTTGGGCCATTGCCTGGTACAATCCATAGTGATAAATCATGCACCATTCCATCGTACGATACTTTCACTGCCACACTGCCGATAACAGGTATAAGTTTTTTGGTGTAAGTGCGCAGTGTTGTGTAAATCGGGCTCAGTTTTGGCCTCTGTGCCTTGTTGCCCCACAGTTTCTCAAAAGCCTTCTGGCTCATGATTGATTGACTCGCCCCCGTGTCCAATTTCATGGAGACTGGAATGCCATTAAGTTTAACTTCTAACATTATCGGAGGGTTTTTGGTGGTGAAGATGTTCACCCCATACACTTCCTCTTCATCCTCAGGTTGAGTTGCCTCTCCTGCTCGTTCAGCGTGATTCGCGCTGGATCAGTTGTCCTCTGCTGACTCTGCCACGTGGTGAGTCAGAGGTCATTTGCACATTCGCTGGAGGTGCCCCATTGTTCACAGCCTTTGCACACATAGTGCTTGAATCAACATTGATGGGCTCTGTGACTGCCCCGCAGCGCCAACGTGGTGTTAATGGCTATGCATTCACACCCGACAGCGGCCTCTGAGTCACCCTAGTCCTGGCCTCTGCGGTCGTGTAGGCCCTGCCATGTACAGTTCTGCCTGCTGAAGGCATTATTTTATGCACAGTACTTGCCGGTGAGCTTCGATGCTGTGAAGATATCTGTTTTGTGTTGTCGCTCGTGGATATGAAGGCCTGGGCTATCATAGAAACATAGAAACATAGAAAATAGGTGCAGGAGTAGGCCATTCGGCCCTTTGAGCCTGCACCACCATTCAATGAGTTCATGGCTGAACATGCAACTTCAGTACCCCATTCCTGCTTTCTCGCCATACCCCTTGATCCCCCTAGTAGTAAGGACTTCATCTAACTCCTTTTTGAATATACTTAGTGAATTGGCCTCAACAACTTTCTGTGGTAGAGAATTCCACAGGTTCACCACTCTCTGGGTGAAGAAGTTTCTCCTCATCTCGGTCCTAAATGTCTTACCCCTTATCCTTAGACTGTGACCCCTGGTTCTGGACTTCCCCAACATTGGGAACATTCTTCCTGCATCTAACCTGTCTAAACCCGTCAGAATTTTAAACGTTTCTACGAGATCCCCTCTCATTCGTCTGAACTCCAGTGAATACAAGCCCAGTTGATCCAGTCTTTCTTGATATGTCAGTCCCGCCATCCCGGGAATCAGTCTGGTGAACCTTCACTGCACTCCCTCAATAGCAAGAATGGATGCCTTGCTCAGATCTAGGGATTCGGCAGACAGCAGTTTGCGAAGAATGACCTCATGGCCGATTCCAAGCACGAAAACGCCCCGCAACATCTCCCCCAAAGATCCGGCAAATTCGCACTGTCCTGCAAGGCATCTTAGGTCGGCGACAAAGCTCACCACGTTCTAGCCCTCGGAGCGATGGTGCGTGTAAAAGTGATACCTGGTCATTAGGATGCTCTCCTTTGGCTTGAGGTGTTCCCGAACCAGCGTACACAGCTCTGTGTAAGTCTTGTCCATTGGTTTGACCAGTGCCAGCAGATTTTTGACGAGGCTATATATCACAGAAACATAGAAACATAGAAAATAGGTGCAGGAGTAGGCCATTCGGCCCTTCTAGCCTGCACCGCCATTCAATGAGTTCATGGCTGAACATGCAACTTCAGTACCCCATTCCTGCTTTCTCGCCATACCCCTTGATTCCCCTAGTAGTAAGGACTTCATCTAACTCCTTTTTGAATATATTTAGTGAATTGGCCTCAACAACTTTCTGTGGTAGAGAATTCCACAGGTTCACCACTCTCTGGGTGAAGAAGTTTCTCCTCATCTCGGTCCTAAATGGCTTCCCCCTTATCCTTAGACTGTGACCCCTGGTTCTGGACTTCCCCAACATTGGGAACATTCTTCCTGCATCTAACCTGTCTAACCCCGTCAGAATTTTAAACGTTTCTATGAGGTCCCCTCTCATTCTTCTGAACTCCAGTGAATATCGAAGACCCACATACGGTGAGGAGAACCGCCCTGTGCTTGACCGCCGTCGTAGCCGTGTCCAGCTCATTGAGCACGAAGTACTGGTCGAGACGCTCAACGAAGGCTTCCCAATCATCACCCTCAACAAATCTCTCAAAAATATCAACGGCAGCCATTACTGCGTGAAAGTTCGTGATCTGTAACTCGTCGCCAATTATTATGTTCAGAATAACTCCACAAGACTGTGTTGTAAGCTAAAACCATTGTGACTTTGGTCTCTTTAATGTAACTCCAAAGTGAGGAAGCAGCATGGTGGATTGCCTCTTATACCTGCTTGCCCAAGGTGCACAGGTGACCCTTAGGTCTCCCACAGGTGTGCCCCCTGGTGGCAAGTCTTACACATTGGTGAGGTTTACATACATAACAGTATCTATGCTGATTAAATGAATATGCTGAGCCATTCTGACCACAAACATCCCTTTATGGGCAGTGATGTCACACCATTCAGAGCTGCTTCTAAATACAGCCTTTGTGTAAATGTTTCACACCATCACACTCTGGTATTTTATCAATTCATTCAAAACTTTACAGCTTGAGAGGATGGCAGACAAATATAGAATATTACCAGGATGAATTTCTGTGAGGGTGCTTCCTCTCATCCTCTGTAACTCTGACAGAAGAGTCACGAAATTCCCGGAAAAGCAGTGTTCACACAGAAGATTTGGTAGACGAATGGGAAAAACCTGGAGGAAATTCATCCTCATGTTACTATCAGCATTTTTCCACATTGTAGCTAGTAGATGGAAGGCTGTTTGAGGTTACAATTGTTGGTTAATCCTTGCCACTGGACCAAGACCTAGCTCTGCCAAGCCCGTGTGATGACTGGTGTGCAACAGCTACCACACATTAAAAAAAATCCACGCACAGGCATCTTCCACCCTTCAGGATGTAATTCGTGAACTGGAATATCAGGTCCTCATCGAAACACCTGTGAACTCATCCCTTTTTGGTGTGGGAGCAAGTCATCCTCGATACGAGGGACCACCTAAGAAGAGAAGTGTATGTCTATTGTAGCTTATCAGGACTGAACTTCCATGGAGGTTCTCCCTTTCACCTGCTATAACTTCAGCAGAAAACTCACGGAAATGTCTGAAAATTGGCGTAAACACCACATTGCCGTGGCTACCGTGGCTTTTCTACCAATGTTATGGCAGACAAGCAGAAAACCCCAGTGGAAATTCACCTCCATGGTGTCATTTTGTAATTGCAAATAAATGAATTCTGCCATAAAGGCCCCTGCCACAGGTTAAGTAAACCTGGTCAGACTGTAGATATTGATCATTGCTCCATATTTGTGGATAGTGATGGTAGATATTTTCATTCATATTAAATAATTGATTACTGGACTATTTTTGTACAGCAGACATTCTATAAGCAACTCGATTCTATTGTTATACTATGTGGGGATGATTAGACACCATCTTGTCAGGGACTAATGTATTTTGATATTTTCTTATTAACCTGAAAACATGACTAGTACAGACTAGGGTCATTTTTTTGCCTACCTTTTTAATGAATAACTTCCAAAGTTTAGAATTTTAGTAAAATTAATGCATGGTCTGCTGTAGTTTATATAACATTATTATTTTCCATTGTAAAGCAGAGATTCTCTTTAAATTCGATGGGCTAGAATTTTCTAACAGCCCGCCAACGCCCGATTGCCGCCCAAAAGACCACTAAGATTCCCAAGATTATCGCCGGCAAAAACTTCCCCCCACCAATTTTTTAAATCCGCCAACAAATGAAAGTGGGCGATAAATTTAAAAATCACTAAAAATTTACTCCGAGGCTGCGGGTTGGGCCAAGCAGTAGAAAAACATTAAAGATAAGTTTTCAAAAAATACATCATAAAAAATCAAAACAACATTCTCAAGTCCCTTTTAAACTAAATAACCACAACAGAATTTTAAAATAATGAGTAAAAAACCAATTACTAATCTTTTTCTTGAAGAGCTACTCACCTACCGCCCAGCTCCGCTGATCTTCGTAGGTGTTTTTTTTTCATACATACCTACAGGTCACCGCTGAGCCAAATATCGCACCAGGGCGAATTGAG
Organism: Pristiophorus japonicus; assembly: GCF_044704955.1. NCBI lineage: Eukaryota > Metazoa > Chordata > Chondrichthyes > Pristiophoridae > Pristiophorus > Pristiophorus japonicus. The sequence goes on along the minus strand of NC_091977.1, from coordinate 401,383,135 downwards.
GACAGTGCACACTGAAGGTCCGCTCCCCAGCGGTACCTCGAAATCGTCGATGTAACTCAGGTAGGGAATTTTCCGCTCAGCCTGATTATCGCCCACAATGGCCGATACCACCCAGAAACCGGGCAGTAAGCCATTGGAAATTCTAGCCCACTGAGTGAGTCTAACAAAAATTGAATGATTTTCCATTGGTAAGTAAGTATGCTAATCACAGCTTAACTAAAGTGTAATTTATGTGATATCTATGTCTTGTAGGTTTACAGAGGAAGTGAATGGGTTCATGTAACAGCAGGCATCAGTGCTGTTAAGTCACTTCAGAAGTAACCTTGATACATTTAAAATAAATTTGTCTTGCACTTTTCATCTTAGATTTGCAAAAGTTCAACTATTAAAGGAAATTTTTCTGTCATATGATGATATCGCCACATGGAATACCATCAGTCCTGTTTGCTCAAAGAGCCAATCTATTTACTTTATTATCGAATGACATCTGGTCAGTTCGTTTCGCTGCCAAATCCAGAACATCAACAGGTGCACAATAGTTTCTTGCTAACAAACAAAGTCCAGGCAGAAAGATGCTTCTCACAATACAATTGGAACAGTGATGAGGATCAGTAGCACTTAGGACTGCCATTATTAATAATTTGACTTAGACTGCACACTTTTAAAGTCACCATTGCACTTCCTACCAGCAAAGCAATGCAATAAGTGCAAAGCACTTCCAGTTTTTTGTTCCTCCCTCTCCTGAAGGCTATGACTCATGCCGGGCAGTGTTTACATAACCACCAACACTTCTTCAGTATCCTCATTTCATAGGTGAGCCAGACATTTACACCTGGAATTACCTCAGGGGGTTCTCCTGATCCGCTGTGTCTCGAGTAGAAGATTGGCGGATATCCAGGCTAGTTGGGTACAGTAGCATAGTGGTTATTGTAAAGTCCTGTCCCCTCAGTACAGATTCACACGAGGCATGTCGTGAATTCAAGGTCACTCTGGACCTGCACCTTTATTTCACAGCTCTGGAATGCTGCACTTGCCTGAGACCTGTCCTGAAATACCTGTCTCTTGCAAGTGCACCCCTGGTGGTAAGGTACGCTGGTGGTTACATTACAGTCATGTATAGCATGTTAGGATACAGTTATAGATAATAATGTAAGATACATGACATCACCCTCCCCGAAGGTCTTATTGTCTTTATAGGTTCAGTCTCTCAGGTGGTCTACGCTCTCGCGTGGAGCGTCTTAGTTGTGGTTCAGTTGTTTGCCTTGGTGTCTGTTTTTCTTTGGTTGTGGTTGCTGGTATCTCGCCTGGGCTGTCTGTTTCGATTGGTGTGATTATTGTTGACTCGCCTGGGCTGTCTGTTGGGATTGCCCTTTCCTCAGGTTGTTCCCTCTGTCTGTCCACCAGTTGGGTACAGTAGCATAGTGGTGCGAGTTCCACATTGTAATCTGCCTCTGGTTCCGCAGTGGTGTTGGTAAATCTGCTTTTGACTTGGTCTACATGTCTCCGGCAGGTTTTGCCATTATCCATTTGTACTACCAGTAGCCTGTTTCCTTCCTTGCCCATTACTGTCCCTGCAAGCCATTTGAGACCCCTGCCATAGTTTAGTACAAACACTTTGTCCCCTATCTCATTCTATCTCCCCCTCGAATTTCTGTCATGGTACTCAGTCAGCTTACGGCGCTTTACCTCAATGATTTCGTGCATATCTGGGAGGATTAATGAGAGCCTTGTTTTTAAAGTCCTTTTCATCAACAGTTGCGCGGGGGGATCCCAGTCAGTGAGTGCGGACGAGATCTGTATGCCAGCAGCAGTCACGACAGGCGACCCTGCAGCGTGGGACCTTGGATTTTAAGCATGCCTTGTTTAATGATTTGCACTGCTCTCTCCGCCTGGCCGTTGGAGGCCGGCTTGAATGGTGCCGTCTTGATGTGATTTATGCCGTGGTCAATTATAAAGTCTTGGAATTCTGCACTGGTGAAGCACGGACCATTGTCACTGACCAATATGTCAGGGATTCCGTGCATTGCAAACATGGTTGCGAGGCTCTCCACAGTGGTGGAGGTTGTGCTCGAGTTTAAAATGGTGCATTCGATTCACTTTGAAAATGCATCTACAACTACGAGGAACATTTTGTCTATGAATGGGCCCGCATAGTCTACGTGCACCCGCGACCACGGTTTGGTAGGCCAGGGGCTCAGTGGAGCCTCCTTGGGGGCATTGCTGAGTTGGGCACAAATGGTGCACCTTCGGACGCAGAGCTTCAAGTCCGCGTCAATACCAGGCCACCAGACGTGGGATCTGGCTATGGCCTTCATGAGAACGATCCCCGGGTGCTCGCAGTGGAGCTCCCGGACAAATGCCTCTCTGCCTCGCAGAGACATGACTACTCGGCTGCCCCACATCAGGCAGTCTGCTTGTAGTGATAGCTCATGCATGCGCCTGTGAAAGGGTTTTAATTCCTCGGGGCAGGCATCGCGAGCCTCTGCCCAGTCACCGGTTAGGACACATCTTTTTACTAAGGATAACGTGGGGTCGCTGGCCGTCCAGGCTCTGATTTGGCAAGCCGTCATGGGCGAACCTGTGGACTCAAAGGCATTGATTGCCATGACTATCTCACAGTCCTGTTTGTCAGACCCTTCCGTGGTCGCCAGGGGTAGCCTGCTGAGCGCGTCGGCACAGTTGTCTGTGCCTGATCTGTGCCTTATGGTATAGTCATAGGACGGCAGCATGAGTTCCCACCGTTGAATTCGCGCCGAGGCGTTGGTGTTTATTGCCTTGCTCTCGGATAGGAGGGACGTGAGGGGCTTGTGGTCGGTTTCTAACGCGAACTTGGCCCTGAAAAGGTATTGGTGCATCTTTTTGACACCGTACACGCATGCGAGCGCCTCCTTCTCAACCATTCCGTACCGTGCTCCGCCCGCGAAAGTGACCTGGAGGCATAAGCTATGGGTTGTAATTTGCCCGCACTATTGACATGTTGCAAAACGCACCTGACCCCATACGCTGACGCATCGTATGTGAGAATTAGCTTTTTACCTGGGTCAAAGAAAGTCAAAACACTGTTGGAACACAGAAGGTTGCGAGAAGGCGCGTTCCTGGGCGTCCCCCCAAAACCAATTGCACCCCTTCCTGAGTAGCACGTGGAGAGGCACTAGCAGCGTGCTTAAGTTCTGCATAAAGTTCCCAAAGTAATTGAGTAGCCCGAGAAAGGCGCGCAGTTCTGAGACATTCCGGGGCCTGGGTGCCAGGCGAATTGCTTCTGGTTTGGACTCTGTTGGGCATATTCCATCAGCAGCAATTCTTCTGCCCAAAAATTCAACCTCGGGTGCGAGAAACAGGCACTTGGATTTCTTGACTCGTAGGCCTACCCGATCCAACCACTTTCGTACTTCCTCCAAATTACGGAGGTGGGAGTCGGTGTCCCTGCCCGTGATAAGTATGTCGTCTTGAAATACAACCGTCCCCGGGATGGACTTAAGCAGACTCTCCATATTGCGCTGGAATATGGCAGCTTCCGACCTAATGTCGAATGGGCATCGATTGTACATGAAAAAGCCTCGATGTGTGTTGATGGTAGCTTGGATTCCTCGGTCAATTCTTGCGTCATATACGCAGATGTGAGGTCTAGTTTTGAGAAAAGTTTACCTCCAGCCAATGTGGCAAATAAGTCCTCCGCTCTGGGCAGTGGGTACTGGTCCTGTAGGGAGACTCTGTTTATGGTAGATTTGTAGTCCCCACAGATTTGTACGGATCCATCAGGCTTCATGACTGGGACGATGGGACTTGCCCAGTCGCTAAATTCCACAGGTGATGTCATGCCTTCTCACAGAAGCCTGTCTAGTTCGTGTTCAATCTTTTCCCTCATCACATAGGGTACAGCTCTGGCCTTGTTATGGACCGGTCTAGCATCCTGTGTGATGTAGATTTTGACTTTGGCCCCTTTGAAAGTGCCCACACCTGGCTGAAAGAGATGTTCAAATTGCTTTATAACTGTTGAGCAGGAGGTCCATTCCTCTAATGACATGGCATGGACATCATCCCATTTCCAGTTTAGTTTTGCCAGCCAGCTTCTCCCCAGCAGTGCTGGGGTGGTCTCCGGGGACAATCCACAGGGGAAGTCGGTTCACTGTCCCTTTGTGTGTGACTGAGAGCATGGCGCTGCCGAGGACTGGTACGATTTCTTTGGTATAGGTCCTTAGTTTGCTGTCGACCCTTGTGAGTTTTGGTCTGTCTCTTTTAAGCGGCCACAGTTGTTCAAATTGTTGAGCGCCCATGAGAGATTGACTCGCACCCTTATCCAGCTCCATGTTGACAGATATCCTGTTGAGTAGTTCCCTCATCATTATAGGAGGCGTCCTTTTGTAGGAGCAGTGGCCATTGATTGTGTTGACCCGCTGTACATCGGTGTCCCGGGTACTGTCCCCACCATCTTCTGGTCCGCTTTCCAACCCATCCGATTCATATACCAGCCGAGCTGCCGTTTTTTTGCACATGCGGGCCAAATGCCCTATATATTCACAATTTCTGCAAACAGCCTGCTGAAATCGACATCCCCTTGACGAGTACCCACCCTCACACCTCCAGCACAGACCTGTTCCATTGTTCAAAGTGTTCCCAAAGAATGAGCTGTGTCTGGCTGATCTCTCTTGAGCTTCTCTCAGTTTGTAGTTGATTGCTCGCATTGTGGGTTGATGAGGTGTGAACGGCCGTTCCTGTGGCCCTTGATGGCTTCTGCCTGCTGTCGAGAGCCTGTTCTCCCAGTTTTGTCTGTGTGTGGGGGTAGCAGCTTGTTTAGTGCTGTGAACTTCTTGTTCCGATATTTCGTTAGTTGTCGTACCTGGATTGTAAATCAATCGTTTCTTCTTCCCCTACCAAGAATGTCTGTGCAACCAGTGCTGCTGCCTCTAAGGTCAGGTTCTTGGTCTCTATGAGCTTTCGGAATATGCCTGCGTGGCCTATTCCTTCAATGAAAAAGTCTCAGCATTTCTCTCCTCAGTTCATCGGAGAACTCACATAAACTAGCCAACCTCCGAAGTTCCGCCACGAATTCGGGTAAGCTCTGGCCCACACAGCGTCTGTAGTTGTTGAACCTGTGTCTGGCCATGTGTAGGCTGCTCGCTGGCTTCAGGTGGTCTCTTACCAGTGTGCTCAATTCTTCAACCGACTTGCTTGCTGGTTTCTTGGGTGCCAACAGATCCTTCATTAAAGCGTATGTTTTCGAGCCACAGCTGGTCAAGAGATGGGCTCTTCTGTTGTCTGCCTTATAGTCGCCTAACCAGTCTTTGGTTACAAAGCTTTGCTGGAGCCTTTCTATAAAGTCCTCCAAATTGTCTCCCGCATTGTACTTTTCATCTGATCCGTTGTTCGCCATTCTGTGGATTCTGTAATCCCGTAACTCGTCGCCACTGTAAAGTCCTGTCCCCTCAGTACAGATTCACATGAGGCATATAGTGAAGTCAAGGTCACTCTGGACCTGTACCTTTATTTCACAGCTCTGGAATGCTGCACTTGCCTGAGACCTGTCCTTATATACCTGTCTCTTGCAAGTGCACCCCTGGTGGTAAGGTATGCTGGTGGTTACAGGTCATATTTTATTACAGTCATGTATAGCATGTTAGGATACAGTTATATATAATAATGTAAGATACATGACAGTTATGTTACTGGATTAGTCATGCAGACTAATGTAATGGACTAATGATCCAGCGACGTGAGTTCAAATCCCACCAAGAGAGCTGGGGAATTTAAATACAGTTAATTAAATAAATTTGGAATAAAAAGCTAGTATCAGCAATGGTGACCATGAAACTACTGGATTGTCGCAAAAACCCATCTGGTTCACTAATGTCCTTTCGGGAAGGAAATCTGCCGTCCTTACCCAGTCTGGCCTATATGTGACTCCAGACCCCCAGAATGAGATTGACTCTTAACTGCCCTCTGAGATGGCCTAGCAAGCCACTCAATTGGATTGAGAAGGCAGTTCACCACCACCTTCTCGAGGACAATTAGGGAGGGCCAATAAATGTTGGCTTTGCCAGCGACGTGAATGAATTTTTAAAAAATCTGGGCTAAACTGTCCAAACAGGGTTTCTGTTAAGTTATAGCAGCTGATCGAGAGAACACCTCAAGGAAAGTTCCTGCATTAGTGTTAGGAGGAGACTTAGCATTGGGGGAAATCACAGCCGAGCCTAATCCTGTCATTACCCAACATATGCACTTCCCAGCAGTCACGCTACAGTGACCAGCAGCTTTTCCCCTCCCAGGGACAATGGGCCAATTATTGTGACTACCCCACCCTCCATATGAAAGGTTTTGTCATTTCAACCCTCCTTTTTGTGGAGCAGCAGCTGATATCCACTCGACAGCTCACAGTGGCAACATGACTAAGATTGTAAGCTCATTGGGCCCAAGTTTCCACAAGAAAAAAAACAGGCGCCCCTCCGAGCTGGGCGCCCGTTTTTCGCGCCTAAAACGGCGCCTAAAAAAATCCTCGGTATTCTCCACCTACTTGCAGGTCCTCTGGCCCTCGGTGCAGCCAGCACGAGCTGTGGGGGGGCGGAGCCAGGTCCCTGCGCTGAAAACAGTGCCGGGACCTCTGCACATGCGCGCTACAGTCGGCACGCAAGTGCAGTAGCTCCAGGCGCCGAACTGTGTGGGAGGGGCCCGAAGCACGCAGCCCCTAGCCCTGGCCGAATGGCCTCACTGGGGCTGCGTGAATAAGGCTCCTCCCACGGCCAGCTCCTGCCGCCCCCCCCCCACCCCCGCACCCGACCAGACCCGAGACCCGCTCCCCCGCCCCGACCCGACACCCGCCCCGACACCCGCTCCCGCCCCGCTCCCCCCCCCCCCATTGGACCCGACTCCCGCTCCCGGACTGGATCCGATCCGACCTGACCTCCCCCCTCCCTCTCTCTCTCTCTCTCTCTCTCTCTCCCCCTCCCTCCCCCTCCCGCTCAGCGGCACGAACGGCTGCAGAATTCTCCGTGCCTGAAGCACTTTCACACAGGTAGGAAGATGGTTTATTTAATCTTTTCTTGGCTTATAAATGTTTATTCAAGTTGGATTTATTTGTATAATATTTGTAGAAGTATAAATAAGGATTTATTGTAGAATTTAATGAGTTCCCTTCCCCCCCTCCCCCCCCCCACCTCGTTCTGGATGCCTAATTTGTAACCTGCGCCTGATTTTTTAATGTGTAGAACAGGTTTTTTCAGTTCTACAAAAATCTTCATTGGCTCCATTCTACTTTAGTTTGGAGTACGTTTTCACTGTGGAAACTTTCAAATCAGGCGTCAGTGGCCGGACACATTTTTGAAGAAAAAATTCTGTTCTAAACTAGAACTATTCTACCTGACTAGAACTGCAGAAAAAAAAATGTGGAGAATTGCGATTTCGAAGATAGTCCATTCTCCACCAGTTGCTCCTAAAAATCAGGCGCAAATCATGTGGAAACTTGGGCCCATTATGTGGGGCGACCACAGATATCAACCCACATCTCACTGCGACATGGTGCACTGCAACAACAACAACTTGCATTTATATAGCGCCTTTAACATAGTAAAATGCTCCAAGGTGCTTCAGAGGAGCGATTATCAAACAAAATTTGCACTGAGCCACATGAGGAGATATTGGCCTGGATTTTGCTCTGGGTAACGATGACAAACTGTCAGTGTTCACCATCATTGGCCCAGAAATTGAAGTCGGAAGCTTTCCGAGGGAAGATGCCTCTGACTGCAATAATTTCTACAAGATCGCGCTCCCCACGTTCGCAGGCAAGTTCTGGGTTTAGGCATGCGAAGTGCATGCGCCTAAACCCGACACTTGCGATCTGTGAAACATTCGAAAGATTGCACACATGCGAAGGAAAAGGGCCTCTGCAGGCGGAGAGTCCCGGAGGTTCGGCAACTTGCATAGGCCAGCACAGGGGCCCACATATTCCAGGGTCTCGTACGGATTTCTGGGATCACATGGGCCGACCCAACCTATCAGAGTAAGGGGATCCCCACTCATACTTATAATAATTCCGCATGTACGAAACTGTCATAAGTATGAATGGGAATAGCCCCAAAAACACACAAATACTGAAAATAAGTTTAAAGAACACATTACATATTTAAAACTAATTAAATATTTTATACAAAATTTATTTTTTTTAACTTTTTTTTGATATGGTTTAACAGGGCTAAAAATAAACTTACCTTAATGGACAGGGTTTTTAATATATAAATGAGTGATAACATTTTAATTTTCTATTTTCTTAAACTCCTACACTGGTTAAGGCAGGCCTTATACCTGCTTTTACCAGCGTAAGAATTTAAAGGACATTTGCTGGGCAGGAGTTGGGCAAATAGCCCAATTCTCCGCCTGCGGAGGCCCTTTTACTTCACATGCGTGCGATCTTTTCAATTTTTGACAGATCGCAAGTGTTGGGTATAGGAACATGCACTTCGCATGCCTATACCCGGAACTTGTGGGGACCCCACGAGTTCCTGCGCACTTTATATGCGCCCGTGGGGTGTGCGATTTCAAGCCCATTAATACCGCATCTTCAGCATTTAACACATGCGCATCTAAACGTGGAAATCCTGAAGTTGCGTCAGTCATAGAAACATAGAAACATAGAAAATAGGTGCAGGAGTAGGCCATTCAGCCCTTCTAGCCTGCACCACCATTCAATGAGTTCATGGCTGAACATGTAACTTCAGTACCCCATTCCTGCTTTCTCGCCATACCCCTTGATCCCCCTAGTAGTAAGGACTTCATCTAACTCCCTTTTGAATATATTTAGTGAATTGGCCTCAACTACTTTCTGTGGTAGAGAATTCCACAGGTTCACCACTCTCTGAGTGAAGAAGTTTCTCCTCATCTCGGTCCTAAATGGCTTACCCCTTATCCTTAGACTGTGACCCCTGGTTCTGGACTTCCCCAACATTGGGAACATTCTTCCTGCATCTAACCTGTCGAAACCCGTCAGAATTTTAAACGTTTTTATGAGGTCCCCTCTCATTCTTCTGAACTCCAGTGAATACAAGCCCAGTTGATCCAGTCTTTCTTGATAGGTCAGTCCCACCATCCCGGGAATCAGTCTGGTGAATCTTCGCTGCACTCCCTCAATAGCAAGAATGTCCTTCCTGAAGTTAGGAGACCAAAACTGTACACAATACTCCAGGTGTGGCCTCACCAAGGCCCTGTACAACTGTAGCAACACGTCCCTGCCCCTGTACTCAAATCCCCTCGCTATGAAGGCCAACATGCCATTTGCTTTCTTAACCGCCTGCTGTACATGCATGCCAACCTTCAATGACTGATGTACCATGACACCCAGGTCTCGTTGCACCTCCCCTTTTCCTAATCTGTCACCATTCAGATAATAGTCTGTCTCTCTGTTTTTACCACCAAAGTGGATAACCTCACATTTATCCACATTATACTTCATCTGCCATGCATTTGCCCACTCACCTAACCTATCCAAGTCATTCTGCAGCCTCATAGCATCCTCCTCGCAGCTCACACTGCCACCCAACTTAGTGTCATCTGCAAATTTGGAGATACTACATTTAATCCCCTCGTCTAAATCATTAATGTACAATGTAAACAGCTGGGGCCCCACAGTTTCTCAAGATGGATGAAGCAAATCCAAATCTGTTGGAGCTGGGAAAGCCTCCAGGCCCCGGCGATCGACATCCTACGCGGCCCCAAATTTGGATCCATCACAGCCCCTGAAGATCCTACCATCCAACTCGATTGCGCAGCGACGACATAGACCGCACTACCCAACGGTGAGATGATCCAACCCGAACGAGCAGACCTCACCTTCTGGGCTCCAGTGGCAGGACTCCGAAGGAAGAAGATCGACGCAGAAGGTAAATTCCAGGCTCAGTGGCAGAACCCGGGGAGTAAAGGATCACCGCAGCCTACCTCGTGGAGAGAGAAAAGATGGCGCCCGCACCACGAGGTGAATCGCCTGAAATCAAGATGGCCGCAACCAGACCACGAGGGGCAGCATTGAGGGAGCAACATGTGATGCCAAGCTGCGAACCGTATTGGGGTAAAGATTGCAAGGCCCTTTTAAAGGAGACCGGCAACCCAGCAGAATTAAAGGGACAGTTCCACTTTTTGTACAGCGATGACGAGTGATACTAATGTAAGAGATGTAATTAACAAATGCAAGTATCTAAATGTACCTTTGAACAGCGATGCCAGTAGGATATGTGGAAAAGATGGAATTGATGAATACAAGTATCTAAATGTAATATTGTACAGCGATGCTACTAGTATGCAGGGAAAAGATGTAATTGACAAATATGAATTTGTAAAGACAACCAACAATGTCGAGTCGGATGATTATGGTCGGAGCAAATGTATCATGAATGTAAATGATGGCATAATGTGTGATGACGGGTTCTACATGTCAACAAAACCAAGGGCAACCTCCCGTGGGAAGCACCCAAGTCCAGCGGGCTACCCGATCATGTAGCCTGTGCCTCCGGAACCAATGTGATGCCCCAGGGAGTGTGGACACACACAGTGGGAGCATACCCACTGCAGGGCCAGCGATCAGCGGACGGCAAAGGCACCACCGCTGGCACCCTGCACCAGGTCAGCCCTACCCCTCTGGCCACCAGGGCTAGTACCGGGAGCAAGAGGCCAGCATCCTCCGGCCCTCTCTACGGGACCTGGGATGACCAGGCTCCCACTACCGCTGAAGGGCAGCAGGGTGACCCACATTCCTGTGGCTCGGCCCACCATTAGGCAACGACAAAGGCCCTGAGACTCAGCCAGGGGAGCGATCAGAGCCCACCCAGCTGGCAGGGGGCGCAGCTCTGCCATCAGACAACCTGGACACAGTCCGGTTACTCTGTAACTAGCATCCTCACCCACCTGCACCTACACCCCAGAAGCAAGACTGTAATACCATTATGTACCTTACCTGTCATATGTACTCGTTCCACTCCTGCAAAACCCAAATAGTGATGTAACCAATCCTACTTTTTTTTCAGCCTCTGTACATGTATGCTAATGCAAATGTCGAGCCACACACATGGTCTATGTATGGGGGGGGGGAAATGGAAATGTATTAGCCATGGGCACACATGGATCACACCCAGAACCCACTCAAACCCCACTGCAACCTCCAACCATCCACGGCTGACCATTTCCCAATGTCGTAGCAATAAGGACTTGGGGGTCGACAGGGAGAGAGCCATTCTCAAGCACAGTCAAAGTGCAAGGGCTTTGGGCACTCAAGTCGAGGGCCAGAGCACACAGTGCAAAGGCCAGTGGCACAAGACTTAGGGGGGAGTGATGTGTATGTATATACCCTGTACACTCAATGTACAATTACATAAGGCCATTGAGTGTACCTTCACACTGTATACAATATGCCTGTACCACCAGAGGGTGCAACTGGTGGAGACCTAGAGGTCACCTGCACACTGCTCACCATACTGTACCCTCATTCAGGAGCTGCAATAAATGGACTAAGGTCATAACAGTTCAAGTGCAATACCTTACCTCGTGGAGTCATTACTAGAGTGCTTACAGATACTACAATATCACTGTTAAATACCTCATTAAAAATTAAACCTTGTTGGAATAGGTGTAACTGGGGTTTAATCAGCATGTTGACTGTGAAACAACCATTCTGGCCCTGTAGAACTATTTTTTTTTTTTTGGAGTGTCAAATTTTTCTATTATGATAAAAATTTCAATTTACTTTAAAAAATGTTTTAATTGTTCATGATATTTCAACCCCGGGGCCCAAAATGCTCCTTTTTTATGCCCCATTAGCACCACCGGTAAGTGTAATGGGGCACAAACCCCTTTTTGCCTGCGGGTGGCTAGCGGTGGTGTCTTGACTGAAATTGCCCTGAGATTTTGGGGGCAATTGGCAGTTAGCACAGCACCCCGCATTTTGCACCTAGGTCGGGATGATGACATCATCGGCGTGCTCACTGACCCTTCACCGCCCCATGCCGACCCCTTTGTGCCCCGCGGGATGTCCGTGCCCACTTTGCGGGACGCTGACATCTGCCCGGGGCACCAGTTAAAGGGGAATGCATGTGTGCCCTGGGCTGCCATGCAGAACTCGTTTTGCCAGGGCCGCCATCATTCAGCCCGGTACTGCCTTTTGTGTGCTGGGCCGCTGGCCTGGTCAAATATGCCCCTGGTGGCCCAGCGGTTAAATGAAAGGGAGAGGCATTGTGGCGTGTCAGCACTACACAGAGCAGCCGGGTAGCACTGACCTTTTCAGTCTGGCGCAGACCTCAGCACTGCGCTACTGCCCTGGGAGCACCCCCGAAATGTGTCGGAGCACCCTCATTTCTGGGTCATAAAGGGGCAATTTCACACCGGGGGTGGGACCTCTGTCCCGGGTGTTAACTGACCTGGGCCGGGAAGGTTAGTGCCCCCGAATGGGCCACGTGGCAATTTCTAGCTCCCAATCTTTATTTTACACTCTGTAACAACTTTTTAAAATCTGGATAAAAGCTTCTTTTCACTTCCTGGTTTGTTGTCTGTGTAAATTCTTCAAAATGATTGCCTGCTTAGACAGCTTGTTGACATCACTGCGGCTCGTTGCTGGGAATTAGGCCATTTAGCCCCTTGAGCCTGTTCCGCCATTCAATAAGATCATAGCTGATCTGCAACCTAACTCCATATATCCACCTTTGCCCCATATGTCTTGATATGCTTGGTTAACAAAAATCTATCAATCTCAGATTTAAAATTAACAATTTGGCTAGCATCAATTGCTGCTTGTGGAAGAGAGTTCCAAACTTCTACATCCTTTGTGTATAGAAGTGTTTCCTAATTTCACACCTGAAAGGTTTGGCTCTAATATTTAGACTATGCCCCCTAGTCCTAGACTCCCCAACCAGCTATCTACCCTTTCTGTTCCTATTATATCTTGAAAACTTCAACCAAATCATCCCTTAACCTGCTAAACTCGGGAATTTAACTCTAATTTGTGTAATTTCTCCTTGTAACTTAAACCTTGGAGACCAGGTATCATTCTGGTAAACCTACGCTGCACTCTTTCTCAGCTCCATTTATCCTTCCTAAGGTGTAATGCCCAGAGCTGCTCACAGTTCTCCAGGTGTGGTCTAACCATTGCTTTGTATAGCTACAGTATAACTTCTATCCCTTGTATTCTATTCTTCTAGATATAAAGGCCAGCATTCCATTAGTCTTTTTGATTATTTTCTGTACCTGTTCATGACATTTTAATGATCTATATAACTGGACCGCAGGTTTCTTTGGACCTCCACTGTTTTTAGCTTTTCACCATTTAGAAAGTATTATGTTCTATCGTTTTTAGGTCCAAAGTGGATGACCTCACATTTGCTTACATTGAAATCCATTTGCCACAGTTTTATCCATTTACTTAATCTATCAATGTCCCTTTGTACTTTTATGCTTTCATCTACACTGCCTACAATGCTGTCTATCTTTCTGTTTGCTCAAATTTGGATATTAATAAATACTGTGAATAGTTGAGGCTCCAACACAGATCTGAGCGGGACACCACTAGTCACATCCTGCCAATTAGAGCACATACCCATTATCACTACTCTCTGTCTGCTGCCACTCAGCCAATCTCCTAACCAGGTCAATAATTTGTCAGTGGTGTCAACTTTGCCTCAGTTCCTCATGATGTGTGAAGTAACCTTGCTTCCCAGGGTTTGCTATCTTGTTCCCAAACATTTGCTTTCTTATCCTGTTCCCAAGAGAATTCCAGTCAAAATAGCCAACATGTCCTAGTTCTCATAAGATTCAGATGCTGTTACAACCTATGTTCTAGACTGTTGACTCTCCACATCCCTTGGTGGATGTGTTATTCAGAATGTAAGTCTCTATTAAGGTTAACACAACGGATGATTCATTAACCATCAAACTTTGCTGCTTCCCTCTTCTTAACCCAATGTAAGCGAGTGAATAAGCGTACTTTACATACATAAGCGAGTTTTACAAATAATTGGTCAATTACAATCCCTACCATAGCAGAGGAACTCCTGATTCCTCAGAGCCTCCTAATACTGATAAGTCCTACAATCTAGACCATGTGTCAGATCAATTCACTACCTTCAGTATCCACTTTGGTGACCATCTGTCTGTCTGCACTCTCGTGACCGTATTTTATCCCCTTACAAATTCCATGGGCTTCAACCTTAGTTAACAGTCTCTTATGTGGTACTTTATCAAATGCCTTTTGAAAGTCTATATAAATAACATTCATAGACATTCCCCGGTCCACAACTTTAGTCACCTCTTTAAAAAATCCACACTGGCTCTCTCTGATCAGCTGAAAATTTTCAAGGTGTTCAGACACCCTATCCTTAATTATAGACTCCAGTAATTTCCCGACAACAGATGTTAGGTTAACTGGTCTATAATTTCCTGATTTCCCTCTCTTGCCATTCTTATATAGCGGAGTGACATGCGCAATTTTCCAATCTAAAGGGACAGTTCTCGATTCAAGAGAACTTTGGAAGATTATAATTAGGGCATCTGCAATGTGCAGCGAGCTAATGAGGCCAGACACTTGTTAGGCCATATTCCTGCCTGGGAGTAAAAGTTGATGCCAACATGTCTGTCTTCATTTAATGTTACTTCAATGATCAAAATTGAATCTTGAAGCCATTAGTTATCTCCACCCATATCATATTGACAAATAGAACAGTCAACATGAATGTCTTATTGCTGTGTTTCAGAGATTCTGGGGGTGATTTTGAACTTTCACTTCCAAGGGCATCGCCACTGTGCCCACCCAGTGGGGGTGGGGAAAGAGGCTTTGCCACTGCATGCCAATCTTTTGGCCAATACCAACATGGCAGGCTGCACACTTCCGGCGTGTAATGTGCATGCGATTCCGCCTGCTATATTAGAGACGTAGAAAGCTATTTATCATCTAAACAATAGATGCCGTGCGGCCGAATTTCTAGGCCATTAAATATGTTGTGGTGAGCATATATTGTGTATTATTCATTTCATTTCTTTGCTGAGAATTCGTCTTCCGAATCAATCCACACTAGTGTCAGCTGATCTCCAGTACATAAAGATAATTATGAACTAGCTTTGAAAGAACAGAACATCAAATTATTGCAAAGCGTTAAAGATACATGTCAATATATTGCAATTTTAAAAGTTACAGCTTCTATTTGTAGTCTCGTCTTTTCATTCTGTGCATATTAAATCCACAACCATTTGCAAGACATTTGCAATTTGATTTTTTTAGCAAAATTGTTAATTCAAATATAAAGAAGAGATTTTCAATATTACTGCAAATAGTGAGCAGAAGAAATCTGTAAACTAATTTCAGATTTACGCAATATTTCACTGGGGTGTTTTTGTTTCACCCCTCAAAGGTGCAGTACCTTGTACTTAAGACCAAGATGCCACTGCAGCCTTGAAATTGTGAGTTTCACTTGATCAGAGTGCAATTTGGAGAATCGACCACGGAAAATGCTTTGCATCATTCCCAATTTTCTGGCCATTAAAATAAATGGTGTCTCCTGAGTTGTTAGGCAATGGGTTGGGGTGAATGCGATTTGTGGAATGCAGCAATCCAGGGCTGAAATTGTGGAGAGGCAAGGAATCATATGCATTCTCAGTCTTAGGGGATCAGGAGATTATGCAGAACTTGTCTTCATCAAGTAAAAAAGAAAAACTTAGAGAGTTGTAAGAGCACAGGGAACGGTTGAGGCCATTGCAACTTTTAGAGAAAAAGTGGATAAACATTTTAAGCAGAGGAAGTTACAGGGCCACGGGAGAGCACAGGGCAGTGGGATTCGTTTTGGATTTCTCTAGCAAAGAGCCGGCACACACACAATAAATGGCCTCTTTCTGTGATGTATATTTCTATGATTCCACATAATGCTTTATCACGTTTCAATGCATTTCACACAAATTACATCTGAAGTGCAGTTACTGTTAAGTAGACAAACACGGCAGCCAATGTGCACACAGCAGGATCATACAAACAGCAACGTGATATTAATCTATTTCGGTGATATTGGTTGAGGGAAGAATGTCGCCAGGACACTGGGGAGATTCCCCACTCTCCTTCAAATAGTGCCATGGGATTTCTAACATGACCAGCCAGACAGTGCTCAGTTTAATATCTCATCTGAAAGACAGTATCTTGGACAATGCAACAGCACTCACTCTGTCATGTATGTAACCTTCATGTAACTGTAACCTTCATAACAGCACTGTACACTGTATACACCTAAGAAATGCACAACTTGACCACAGCGGGTGAACTTTTGGGAGACACTCCTCACCTGGTCATGCAGGTATATAAAGGGGGGTCCCATGCAGGGTCATCACTTCTTGGTCATAAATAAAGGTACAGGTCACAGAGTGATCTTGTCTGCAGAATGTGCCTTGTGTGAATTTATAGTAGTGTGTAAGGACACTACATTTGCCGACAAAAAACGGGAATCAACGACTCACGAGAATGGCCACCGGTAGCACAGAGGAACGGTACTGTGTTGGTGAGGACTGGGACGATTTAGTTGAGAGGCTCCAGCAGAGCTTTGTCACGAAGGACTGGCTGGGAGATACAGTGGCTGACAAGCGAAGGGCGCATCTACTGACCAGCTGTGGACCTAAGACCTACGCGCTGATGAAAGACCTGCTCGCACCCGAGAAACCGGCGGACAAAACCTTTGAAGAGCTCAGCAAACTGATCGGTGAGCACCTCAAACCGGTGAGCAGTATACACATGGCCCGACACCGATTCTATATACACCGATAGAGCATACCGGACTTCATTGCAGACCTTCGACGCTTGGCCAGCTTTTGTAAGTTCACAGACGCCTGCAGGGGAGAGATGTTAAGGGATTTCTTTATTGAGGGCATTGGTTATGCCCGGATTTTCAGAAAGCTAATTGAGACCAAAGACTTGACCTTGGAAGCGGCAGCGATGATGGCTCAGACCTTCATGGCGGGGGAGGAGAAAACCAAGATAATATACGTGCACAACTCTGCTTCCAACGTGGCGATGGAGTTAACATTGTAAACGCGACTCAGAACCCCGCAGGCAGGCAAGGGCAATTCAACACCACCCAGGCAGCAACAGACTCTAGGGTGGGTCCTCAACAGAGACAATGGCAGGTTGAATGGACATTTATGCCATCACGGTGGACAATGCGTCCCGGGATGGGGCCATTGACACCCATTAATAGAGTGCTCAAGAGTAATCAAAGAGACAATCAGAGAGGAATGCCTGGTAACAGCTCTTTTGTTCACAACAATCTCAGCTCATGCTGGAGGTGCGGGGGCAGACATGCTGCAAAAACCTGTAGGTTTCAACAATTTATCTGTAGAAATTGTAACGTCAGTGGACATTTAGCCAGAATGTGCAGGAAGCCCACAGCAAGGCTAATTTACGAGGCAGATGAACCAGAAGAGGGGTCTGCAAGACAGGTTGATGCTTGGCACAAAGCAATGGACGCTGAAGTTCAGCGGGTTCATGTGGCAAACATCCACAGCTCATATACCAAAACGCCACCCATGATGATGAAAGTCCTATTAAACGGCATCCCGGTACGCATGGAGCTGGACATAGGGGCCAGCCAGTGACTTATGAGTGTCCAACTATTCGAGAAACTATAGCCACTCAGAGCTAGCAGACCCAAACTAGAACGCATTGACACGCAATTACGGATGTACACCAAAGAGATCATCCCAGTGCTAGGCAGTGCAATGTTGGTGGTCACACATAATGGATCAGAGAACCGGCTGCCACTCTGGATTGTCCCGGGAAATGGTCCCGCGCTTTTGGGGAGGAGCTGGCTAGCCGAGATGAACTGGAAATGGGGGGATGTGCACGACATTTCATCTGTGGAGCGAATTTCATACTCACAGGTCCTACAGACATTTGAGTCACTATTTCAACCTGGTGTCGGGACTTTCAAAGGTACCAAAGTAGTGATACTTGGTGTCGGGACTTTCAAAGGTACCAAAGTAGTGATATGCATCACCCTGGACGCCACACCAGTGCACCACAAAGCCAGAGTTGTGCCATATGTGATGCGGGAGAAAATTGAGAGTGAGTTGGACAGGTTGCTAAGAGAGGGCATAATTTCGCCCGTTGAATTCAGCGACTGGGCAAGCCCCATCGCCCCTATCCTAAAAACGGATGGCTCGGTCAGGATCTGTGGCGACGACAAGGCCACTATCAACCTAGTGTCACTACAAGACCAATACCCACTTCCGAGAGCGGAGGATCTTTTTGCCACGCTGGCAGGCGGCAAGCTGTTCACCAATTTGGACCTCACTTCAGCCTACATGACCCAGGAACTGGCCGAAGAATCCAAGTTACTGACTGCCATCACCACGCACAAGGGGCTGTTTGTTTACAACAGGTGTCCGTTTGGCATTCGATCAGCGGCCGCTATCTTTCAGAGGAACATGGAAAGCCTGCTCAAATCCACCCCTGGAACAATCGTATTTCAGGACGACATCCTTATCACCCGTTGAGACACCGAGGAACACCTCCACAACCTGGAGGAGGTGCTACGCCAACTGGACCGGGTAGGCCTGCGACTAAAGAAGTCCAAGTGTGTGTTTTTGGCCCCAGAGGTCGAGTTTTTGGGCAGGAGGGTTGCCGCAGACGGGATCCGGCCCACCGAATCCAAAACGGAGGCGATTCGTCGTGTGGCTAGGCCCGGCAACACATCGGAGTTGCGATCATTTCTGGGACTCTTGAACTATTTCGGGAACTTTCTGCTGAACTTAAGCACATTGTTGGAGCTGCTACACGTGCTCCTGCGTAAGGGTTGCGATTGGTTTTGGGGGGACTGTCAGGAACGGGCTTTCAATCGGGCGCGGAACCTGCTTTGTTCTAATAAGCTGTTGACCCTGTACAACCCCTGTAAGAAATTGGTTTTGACATGTGATGCATCATCCTATGGGGTTGGGTGCGTGTTGCAACAGAGTAATGATGAGGGCCAACTCCACCCTGCCTCCAGGTCACTCTCCCAAGGAGAAAGGGGATATGGGATGGTTGAAAAGGAAGCACTCGCATGTGTCTACGGGGTGAAAAAGATGTGGCAGTACCTTTTTGGCAGAAAGTTCAAGTTAGAAACGGACCACAAGCCGTTAACATCCCTGTTGTCAGACAGCAAAGCTGTCAATGCTCGCATACAGCGATGGGCTCTCATGCTGGCTGCGTAAGACTACACCAATATTTTAAATAATCAAATCATGTTGGCCCTGTAATTCTGGTCGAAGGCTTCTTTCAGACGAACGCCTCCGACGGGAGAACTTTTACAAAAGTAGTTGGTGGTCCCGGAGGAGCCTGAGATTCCGGTGGGGAGGCTTTCTCTTCCCGCGCTGTGAAGCGCGCTTCCATCCTCCGGGTTCCAATGCAGAAGATGCAGTCACATGTGACTGCTCAGCCAATCAGGTACAGCATTCCACAGCTTGCTCACTAATAGCAATGAGAACTCCGTATCTACGAGTTCTCATTCTATTAATGAGGAAAAAGAACAAACACACTAAGCACCATAATAAAAAATTAAAAAAACACCTCACATCATTAAAATTAATTGAAATTAAAGTTAATAAGTTTTTTAGAAATGTTTTTTGATTTTTTTAAAGTTTTTTAAATGATGGTTTAAATAAGCTTACCGTAGTGGGCAGGGTTTTTAACAATATAATGTGTTTTTTAAATTTTATTTTATTATGTTTTTGTGTTTTAAAACTCTTATGCCTGTAAAAGTAGGCTATGCGCCTGCTTTTATCAGGTTCAAGAGTTTTCAGGATATTTGCTGGGCAAGATATGGGTAAATCCCGTAGTCTTGCCCTTGCAAATGTCCTCGCTCCCGAAATACGGAGGATGTGTCAAGCTGGAGCTTGACAGATCTGAAAAGCCGGTTTTCAGTGCATGCGCATTGTACGCTGAAAACCGACCTTTGCAATGCCTTCCCGGGTCTGTACACATTCCGTACGGATCCGGGGAGACCGGGATTTCTGGGCTAATATTTTGCTCCCTTCATTGTCAAGTGCAATTTCCATGTGGAATTGGTGGGCGGGATACGGAGGGAGAATATGTTCCTCTCCATCATGCATTAACATACTCCATTTTTAGATGTAAATGTAAGACAGACTGAGCTGTTTGTACAAACTAATCTCTTTCTTGTGCGGCCCTCGCCGCCCCCCCCCCCCCCCCAAAACCAAAGTCACATCTCCAGTTAACTGGCTGAAAACTCCACTCGTGTGCAACAGTATTAGCAGAACTCGTGAGTACTGCCAAAAGGTGTTCGGGTGTCCAGGCACCTGCCAGCTGTTTGTACCTTGTATTAAAAGACATCATGTTCCCAATTTTCTTCAATAAAACAAGGAATCTGGCAATTTGTGTTGTCTGCTTCTGGAGAAGGATCACAGTTCAGGTTCAGTCAGTTGGAAAAGAGTTGGAGAGAATAGGCCACTGTTCCCTGTGCAGCTTGCTGTCACATTTTGACTGACAAACTGACTTTTGAGGTGTTCTTGCCCATTCCAGTCACAGTTTATTGAAGGTGATTTTGATCTTCTCTGTGAGGCCGCAGCAGTGGCCATACCATCTGTCACCTTGATTGCATCTGAGATTCTCTGGAGAGAGCACGATGGCTCCTGATCGTTTACAGATTGTGCTGCTTTCGCCTCCATAAGGACCACATGCACAGAGCCAGATGGTGAACATACACGCTTATTATGAGTCTTTATCTCTGTGCAGGAAGGATAGGAACCATTAGATCTCCCTCAGGAGTCCAGCTCTTTTCTAACATCATGCTGTTTCTCAGCAAATACAGACTTATTCAGCTGTCATCACCCTACCTCCAGATTATTTGCAAAAGGGAGAGAAAGAGAAAGGAAATAAGCATTTTATCAGCTGTGGTAAAGTCAGACTCAGGTATTTCTGACTGCACCCCACCATGAAGAATTATTGGCAATGTGAGACTTGTAGTTTCAATGCTTGCTGTGTATAATAAACCAGACTTTGGGGACGATGCCAGCACTCCTCACCTTACAAAGAATAACAGCCACTCATTTAGGCCCAGCTGCAAAAAGTGAAAAATGTTCTGCTGTTTAAATTCTGTCAGCACCTGCAATTATCCCTGCTCCAAAACCAGCAGAGAGAAAAACACACCATTGTGACACTGCTTCTGTTTTATACAGTGTACAGGGTATTATGCAATCTCATATTGATTTCTTATAATAATGACCACATAATAATCCAGCTATTGAAATGAGCACAGAGCAATAATCATATGCAATCCTTTTTTAATGTATTTTCATGTGCAAGATCGAAATTAAAAGAGGACTCTATTCACCATAATAGGCTGTGTATTTTATAATGCAATCTAATATACAAATTCCTTCCACTCCCTGGTGCACTTGCTTAAAATTATATCCTTTTAAACTGCACCATTGTTGTCTTATTGTTTTCTCCCTCCTCCCTCCCCCAGTGTGGACATGAATTAATATATTGTGCGTACCAAGTAAAGCGGCTGTGTTGGGTGCAGCATCACACCATGCTGCTGATATCACTCCAATTGTCCTTCATCACATGCCATCTATTTATTTGTATCATAAAATCTCGGTGTCAGGAAGATGAGCCTCCTTTGTGTACGGAGGCAAGAAAAAAAGACCTTGTATATATTATACAAAATAACAGATGGTTCGGGATGAATCGTAGGCTTGTATGGGGTCCCTCGTTAGTCTGGGGCTTATGTGTGCAAGAATGGTTGCACCACTTGCATGTGTATTGAACCAGCTTGGGAATGCCCACACATCGCTCCTGAGCACCTCTTATTCAATATGTATCTACTATTGTAATATAGAAATATCCTACATAATAGTTATTGTTGTTATGTGACTGTTAACAATTTAAAACACTCTGGTCAATTTATACTATCACAATTTGTAACGGTTATGGAAACGTAGCAAATGTTTCGCTGCGCCACCCTGCTGAAGCAAACTGTTTTCCCCAGATGCTACCCTGGCTGAGATCAGTTCACTCAGCACAGACCAGGGCTCAAATCTAGGAACTTTGTGGCCTCTGCAGTTGAACACCACACAAGGCAGTGAATCCACTAACTAAACCACCAGCAGGAGTTCGTTCAGCCTTTTGTAATCTATTTTCAACATTATTTTATTGCACATTGACCTGATTGAATATATTTTATTAAATAGAAACAGGCTGTTCCATTTTTCTTTCACATTGACAATTTTATTAATGGAAGAAAATAATTGGCATGGTGTTGCTAAACCTGATGTTCATAGACTTTGCTCTTCTATCTGTAATATTCTGGTGAAGAAAGGAGCTGTGGTGTGGGTGGGGGGGCACTGGACATGACTGAAGCACTCTTTCTCTCAGAGTACAAATGGGAAGTTAAAGGTGAACTCAACTCAGTGCTTTCATCTCCCTCTTGGAATCTCATAGACCAAGGCCTTGAGTATGTTGACTACATGTACTGTTGGTTAGATGGAGGTGAATGTCAGTGAAGGACCCAACAAGGAAGTGAAAATAACTTTAAAAAGACAGATCGTTCATTTTATCAGGGTCTTCAGATGTTAATACCCTCTGAGAAAAAAAACTAAAGCTTGGAGTTTAACACCCAGCGGAAATCATGCGGATGGGGCTGAGGCGAATTGGAAATTGTCCAGCGCTCCGCAGCACAAGGCCTCATTTGCATAGGCTCTGTTGGTCTCCCGGCCAAATGTTTGCTGGAAGCACTAGCTGGCCGGAAGACGGGTGCGGCATTTCGGGTGGCAGAAGGTCACCACTGGAGACTGAAAGGAGCGTTCCTTAGTGTTCAGGAGGGGGGTTAGGAGTGCCTGCGGTTAGGGAAGGGGGAGACAAGAGAGGCCCACAAAGAAACAAACATTTTTTTTTAAATAACTTACTTTTCTGGGCCTCTTCCATTCTCAGCTCTGTTTGTCACCAGGTTGGCCTGGAGGAGAAGCCACGATGGCTTGCCTACTCAAGCTTCAGGTTAACATTTGAGTTGGGCCCTGATGCCTTCCGGTAGGAGTCCCATACGCCTGCTCCAAAGACCAGGCTTAAATTGCAACCCATAGGCAGATAGTGGGATCAGAGAGGGTAAGTCACTGTAGCCATTTTAACTGCCCGTCCGTTCAGTTTCTGCCAGGCGGGCAGGGTTTAAATTTGGTAATATGGCGAGTTTCAAAAACAAAAAAAAGCTAAAAATAAATAGCCTTGCCCTGTAATTCCTCAAATGGTGATCCTGGTAGTTATGCATAGGGAATCCCCATCCCAGCTCCACCCCTTGCCATCATTTGCCTTATATGAGGTTCCACTCCTTATAAGGCAAAAAGGGATCTGTTAAGTCCTGACTCTAATGTACTGACTTACACGAGACACATGCTGAAGTCAAGGTCACTCAGGACCTGCACCTTTAATTCCAGCTCTCCAGTGCTGCACTTGCCTGAGACCTCCCTTTATATACCTCAGTGGGACAGGTATGGAGTGTCTCCTGCAAGTGCACCCCTGGTGGTAAGGTATGCTTATTGTTACAGTCATGTATAGCATGCTAAGATACAGTTATATAGAGTAATGTGAGATACATGACATCACCCTCCCCCAAGGTCTTATTGCCTTTATAGATTCAGTCTCTCAGGTGGTCTGCGCTCTCGCGTGGAGCGTCTTAGTTGTGGTTCAGTTGTTTGCCTTGGTGCCTGTTTTCTGTTCGGTGTGATTGCTGGTATCTCGCCTGAGCTGTCTGTTTCGTTCGGTGTGATTGCTGGTATCTCGCCTGGGCTGTCTGTTGAGACAGCCCTTTCCTCAGATTGTTCCCTCTGTCTGTCCACCAGGTGTGATGTGAGTTCCACATTGTAGTCTGCCTCTGGTTCTTCAGTGTTATCAGTGAATTTACTTTTTACTTGGTCTACGTGCTTCCGGTAGGTTTGGCCATTGTCCATTTGTACAACCAGTAGCCATTTTACCTCTTTGTCTGTTACTGTCCCTGCAAGCCATTTGGAACCCCGGCCATAGTTTAGCACAAACATTTTGTCCCCTATCTCATTCCATCTCCCCCTCGAATTTCGATTATGGTACTCAGTTAGCTTTTGACGCTTAGCCTCAACAATTTCATGCATGTCTGGGAGGATTAACGAGAGCCTGGTCTTTAAGGTTCATTTCATCAATAGTTGCGCGGGGGGAACCCCAGTCAACGAATGCGGACGAGATCTGTATGCCAGCAGCAGTCGCGACAGGCGGCTCTGCAGCATGGGACCATGTATTCTGAGCATGCCTTGTTTAATTATCTGCACTGCTCGCTCCGCCTGGCCATTGGAGGCCGGCTTGAAAGGTGCCGTCTTAACGTGATTTATACCGTGGTCAACTATAAAATCGTGAAATTCTGCACTGGTGAAGCACGGACCATTATCACCGACCAATATGTCAGGAATGCCGTGCGTTGCAAACATGGTTCTAAGGCTCTCCACAGTGGTGGAGGTTGTGCTCGAGTTTAAAATGGTGCACTCGATCCATTTTGAAAATGCATCACCGACTACAAGGAACATTTTGCCCATGAATAGGCCCGCATAGTCTACATGCACCCGCGACCACGGTTTGGTGGGCCAGGGCCAGGGGCTTAGGGGGGCCTCCCTGGGGGCATTACTGAGTTAGGCACAAATGGTGCACCGACGGACGCAGACCTCCAAGTCCGTGTCAATGCCAGGCCACCAGACATGAGATCTGGCTATGGTCTTCATAACGACGATCCCGATGGAGCTCCCGGACAAACACCTCCCTGCCTCATAAGGGCATAACTACTCGGCTGCCCCACATCAGGCAGTCTGCCTGTAGTGAGAGTTCATGCATGCGCCTATGGAAGGGTTTGACCTCCTCGGGGCAGGCTTTGCGAGCCTCTGCCCAGTCACCGGTTAATACGCATCTTTTAACTAGAGATAACGTGGGGTCGCTGGTCGTCCAGGCTCTAATTTGGCGAGCCGTCATGGGCGAACCTGTGGATTCAAAGGCATTGATTGCCATGATCATCTCACAGTCCTGTTCGTCGGACCCTTCTGTGGTCGCCAGGGGTAGCCTGCTAAGCGCGTCGGCACCGTTGTCTGTGCCTGGTCATTGCCTTACCATGTAGTCGTAAGCCGCCAGCATGAGTGCCCACTGCTGAATGCATGCCGAGGCGTTGGCATTAAGTAAGGACGTGAGCGGTTTGTGGTTGGTTTCTAACGCAAACTTGGCCCCGAAAAGGTATCGGTGCATCTTTTTGGCACCGTACAAGCACGCGAGCGCCTCCTTCTCAACCATACCGTACCAGCGCTCCGCCCGCGAAAGTGACCTGGAGACATAAGCAATGGGCTGCAATTTACCCACATCATTGTCGTGCTGTAAAACGCACCTGATCCCGTACACTGACACATCACACGTAAGGACTAACTTTTTACCTGGGTCAAAAAAGGCTAAAACGCTCTTGGAACATAGAAGGTTGCGTACCTTATTGAAGGCGCGTTCTTGGGCGTCCCCCCAAAACCAATCGCACCCCTTTCTGAGTAGCACGTAGAGAGGCTCCAGCAGCGTGCTCAAGTTCTGCATAAAGTTCCCAAAGTAATTGAGTAGCCCGAGAAAGGCGCGCAGTTCCGAGACATTCCGGGGCCTGAGTGCCAGGCGAATTGCTTCTGTTTTGGATTCCGTTGGGCGGATTCCATCAGCGGCAATCCTTCTGTCCAAAAATTCAACCTCAGGCGCGAGAAATAGACACTTGGATTTCTTAACTCTTAGGCCTACCCGATCCAATCGACTTAGTACTTTCTCAAGATTGCGGAGATGAGAGTCCGTGTCCTTGCCCGTGATGAGTATGTCATCTTGAAACACAACCGTCCCCGGGATGGACTTGAGCAGACTTTCCATGTTGCGCTGGAATATAGCAGCTGCCGACCTGATGCCGAATGGGCATCGATTGTACACAAAAAGGCCTCGATGTGTGTTGATGGTGGTGAGTAGCTTAGACTCTTCGGTCAGTTCCTGCGTCATATACGCAGATGTGAGGTCAAGTTGAGAGAAAAGTTTTCCTCCAGCCAATGTGGCAAATAGGTCCTCCGCTCTGGGCAGCGGGTATTGGTCCTGTCGGGAGACTCTGTTTATGGTAGACTTGTAATCCCCACAGATTCGCACGGATCCATCAGGCTTCATGATGGGGACGATGGGGCTTGCCCAGTCGCTGAATTCCACGGGAGAAATTATGCCTTCCCGCAGAAGCCGGTCCAGTTCGTTTTCAATCTTTTCCCTCATCACATAAGGCATAGCTCTAGCCTTGTGATGGACCGGTCTGGCATTCTGTGTGATGTAGATTCTAACTTTAGCCCCTTTGAAGGTGCCCACACCTGGCTGAAAGAGATGTTCAAAACGGCTTAGAACTGTTGAGCAGGAGGTCCGTTCCTCTGACGACATGGCATGAACATCATCCCATTTCCAATTAAGTTTTGCTAGCCAGCTTCTCCCCAACAGGGCTGGGAGATCCCCGGGAACAATCCACAGGGAAAGTCGGTGCACCATCCCTTTGTGTGTGACTGAGAGCATGGCGCTGCCAAGGACTGGGACGATTTCTTTAGTATAGGTCCTTAGTTTGGTGTCGATCTTTGTGAGTTTTGGTCTGTTACTTTTGTGCGGACACAGCTGTTCAAATTGTTGAACGCTCATGAGGGATTGACTGGCCCCCGTGTCCAGTTCCATGTTGATGGGTATCCCGTTGAGTTGAACCCTCATCATAATTGGAGGCGTCTTGGTGTAAGAACAGTGGACATTGATCGTGTTAACCCGCTGTACCTCGGCGTCCCGTGCACTGTTCCAACCGTCTTCTGGTCCACTTTCCGACCCTTCCGATTCGTATACCAGCCAAGCTGCTGTTTTTCTGCACATGCGAGCCAGATACCCTGTGTAGTTGCAGTTTCTGCAAACGGCATGCTGAAATCGACACACCCTGGTTGAGTGCCTTCCCCCACATTGCCAACACAGACCGTTTCCATTGTTTCCGAAGGATGAGCTGCGTCTGGCTGATCTCCCTTGAGCTTCTCTCAATCTGTTGCTCGCATTGTGGGTTGATGAGGTGTGATCGGCCGTTCATGTGGCCTTTGATTTTGATGGCTTCTGGCGCCACTGTCTGCTGTTGAAGGCCTGCTCTCCTGCCTTTGTCTGTGTGTGGGGATAGCGGTCTGTTTTACAATGTGAACCCCTTGTTCCGATGCCTCGTTGGTTGTTGTACCCGAAGTATAGATCAGCCTCGTTTCTTCTTCGCCTGCCAAGAACGTCTGTGCGGCCAGTGTTGCTGCCTCTAGAGTCAAATTCTTAGTCTCTATAAGCTTTCGGAATATGCCTGCGTGGCCTATTCCTTCAATAAAAAAGTCTCTCAGTACTTCTCTCCTTAATTCAACGGGGAACTCACATGAACTAGCCAACCTCCGAAGTTCCGCCACAAAGCCGGGTATGCTCTGGCCCACACAGCGTCTGTAGTTGTAGAACCTGTGTCTGGCCATGTGTCGGCTGCTCGCTGGCTTCAGGTGGTCTCTCACCAGTGTGCTCAACTCCTCAAATGACTTGCTTGCTGGTTTCTCGGGTGCCAGCAGGTCTTTCATTAAAGCGTATGTTTTCGAGCCACAGCTGGTCAAGAGATGGGGTCTTTTCTTGTCTGCCTTATCATCGCCCAGCCAGTCTTTGGTCACAAAGCTTTGCTGGACCCTTTCTATAAAGTCATCCCAATTGTCTCCAGCATTGTATTTCTCATCTGAGCTGTTGGTAGCCATTCTGTGGATTCTGTGATCCCGTAACTCGTCTCCACTGTTAAGTCCTGACTCTAATGTACTGACTTACACGAGACACATGCTGAAGTCATGGTCACTCAGGACCTGCACCTTTAATTCCAGCTCTCCAGTGCTGCACTTGCCTGAGACCTTCCTTTATGTACCTCAGTGGGACAGGTATGGAGTGTCTCCTGCAAGTGCACACCTAGTGGTAAGGTATGCTTATTGTTACAGGTCATATCCAGTTACAGTCATGTAAAGCATGGTAAGATACAGTTTTATACAATAATGTGAGATACATGACAGAATCAGGTCTCCATTATTCTCCCAGGAATTTCGCTGGTGTCCCATTGGGGTTACAGTGAGAGGCCTCTGGAATCAGCACGGAGTTTCAGCTCCGAGAAAAAAAACTACCTGGATGAGAGTTGCATGACTGTAATTTAATCAAAGGGCTCAGTTGATCTCTCAGAATTTATGATGTCACCTAAACCCCAGGTTAGATTACACCTATGTAATTCATTCTGAGGAATCTATTATTCTGTGTTATTGTAAAACGGATGCTGATCATACTATGGGTATGGCCGAGGAATTTGACATACGCTCAAAACGGGCGGCAAGTCTGCAAAGGAGATGGTTTGTGCGGCTTGAAATTGGGCCTCAGATCTGATTTCCATTAAACAAGTGAGCTGTGGACACCAATAATAGGATCATAGAATCATAGAATGGTTACAGCACAGAAGAAGGCCATTCGGCCCGTCGAGCCAATGCTGGCTTTCTGCAAGAGCACTTCAGCTCACCCGCCCTTTCCCTGTAGCCCTGAATTTTATTTTCTTTCAGATACTTATCCAACTCCCTTTTGAAAGCTGTGATTGAGTCTGCCTCCACCACCCTTTCAGGCAATGAATTCCAGATCTTAACCACTCACTGTGTAAAAAAGTTTTTCTGCATGTCGTCTTTGGTTCTTCTGCCAATCACCTTAGGTCTGTGTCCTCGGGTTCGCAATGGTTCTGCCAATGGGAACAGTTTCTGTCTATCTACTCTGTCTACACCCCTCATGATTTTGAACACCTCTATCAAATCTCCTCTCAATCTTCTTTGCTCTAAGCAGAACAACCTCAGCCCAGGTTAGCAGCAGCCTGCAGCCTGCAGGCCAGGTCTAAGACCACCCCAACCTCTGTCGTCAAGCTACAGTACGTGGACGACGCCTGCATCTGCACACATACAGAGGCTGAACTCCAAGTCATAGTCAACATATTTACTGAGGCGTACGAAAGCATGGGCCTTACGCTAATCATCCGTAAGACAAAGGTCCTCCACCAATCTGTCCCTGCAGCACAGCACTGCCCCCCAGTCATCAAGATCCATGGCGCGGCCCTGGACAACGTGGACCATTTCCCATACCTCGGGAGCCTCTTATCAACAAGAGCCAACGTTGACGACGAGATTCAACACCGCCTCCAGTGCGCCAGTGCAGCCTTCGGCCACCTAAGGAAAAGAGTGTTTGAAGACCAAGCCCTCAAAACTGCCACCAAGCTCATGTAGTAATACCCACCCTCCTGTACGGCTCAGAGACATGGACCATGTACAGTAGACACCTCAAGTCCCTGGAGAAATACCACCAACGATGTCTCCGCAAGATCCTGCAAATCTCCTGGGAGGACAGACGCACCAACGTTCGCGTGCTCAACCAGGCCAACATCCCCAGCATTGAAGCAATGACAACACTTGAAAATAGATAAGTCCCCAGGCCCAGGTGAAATGCATCCCAGGTTGCTGAGCGAAGTAAAAGAGGAAATAGCAGAAGCATTGACCATTATTTTCCAGTCCTCTTTGGATATGGGCATGGTGCCAGAGGATTGGAGGACTGCTAATGTAGTACTCTTGTTTAAGAAGGGAGAAAGGGATAGGCCGAGCAATTGCAGGTCTGTCAACCTAACGTCAGTGGTGGGAAAATGATTGCAAAAAATCCTGAAAGACAGGATAAATCTGCATTTGGAAAGGCAAGGATTAATTAGGGACAGTCAGCACGGATTTGTTAAGAGAAGATCATGTTTGACTAACCTGATTGAATTTTTTGAGGAGATAACCAAGAGGGTCAATGAGGGTAGTGCATACGATGTAGTATAAATGGACTTTAGCAAGGCTTTTGATAAGGTCCCACATGGTAGACTCGTCATGAAGGTTAAAGCCCCTGGGATACAGGGCAAAGTGGCAAGTTGGATCCAAAATTGGCTTGGAGATAGGAAGCAAAGGGTAATGATTGATGGATGTTTTTGTGACTGGAAGGATGTTTCCAATGGGGTTCTGCAGGGCTCAGTACTGGGACCCTTAGATTTGAATATAAGGAGTATGATTAAGAAGTTTGCAGACGACACTAAAATTGGCTGTGTGGTTGATAATGAAGAGAAAAGTCATGGGCTGCAGGAGGATATCAATCTACTGGTCAGGTGGGCAGAGCAGTGGCAAATGTAATTTAATTCAGCGAAGTGTGAGGTGATGCACTTTGGGAGGGCTAATAAGGAAAGGATATACACATTAAGTGGTAGGCCACTTAATAGTGTAGATGAAAAAAGGGACCTTGGAGTGCTTGTCCACAGATCCCTGAAAGTAGCAGGCCAAGTGGATAAGGTGTTTAAGGCAGCATACGGAATGCTTGCCTTTATTGGCAGAGGCATAGAATATAAGAACAGGGAGGTTATGCTTAAATTGTATAATACTTTGGTTAGGCCATAGCTGGAGTACAGCGTGCAGTTCTGGTCGCCGTATTATAGGAAGAATATGATTGCCCTCGAGAGGATGCAGAGGAGATTTACTAGGATGCTGCCTGGAATGGAGAATTTTAGTTATGAGGACAGATTGGATAGGCTGGGTTTGTTCTCATTGGAACAGAGGAGGTTGAGAGGAGACCTCATCGAGGTGTACAAAATATTGAGGGGCCTGGACATAGTGGATGGCAAGGGTCTATTTCCATTGGTGGAGGAGGCTATTACGAGGTGGTTTAATGTTAAGGTGGTTGGTGGAAGGCATAGAGGGGATTTGAGGGGGGGGTTCTTTATACAGAAGGTTGTGGGGATCTGGAACTCGCTGCCTGGAAGAGTGGTGGATGCAGAAACCGTCACTACTTTTAAGAGATAGTTGGATGGGCACTTAAAGTGCCGTAACCTGCAGGGTTACAGACCTAGAGCTGGTAATTGGGATTAGACTAGATGACCTTTTGTTGGACGGTGCAGATATAATGGTAAGTACTGCAGGGGATATAATACGGCCAGGGTGATCTCCTGGACTAGTTTCGATCGCCTGGATGGGTCGGAGAGGAATTTTCCCAGATTTTTTTCTCCCTAAATTAGCCTGGGTTTTATCTGGTTTTTGCCTCTCCCAGGAGATCACATGGCTTCGGTTGGGGTGGAGTGTTGATGTTTTTAGTAGAAGGGGTGTTGCAGTGGTGTGGGGTGGACTGGTTGGGCTGGGTGCTCTTTGCCTTTCTGTTATTGTTCATGGGTTTGTATGTAACCTTTAGGGCTGCTGCCGAAGGGTCGTGCGGCTCTTTGTCGGCCGGCGCAGACACAATGGGCCGCAATGGCCTCCTTCTGCGCTGTAAATTTCTATGTTCTATGTTCTATATTAATCAGCTCCGCTGGGCAGGCCGCATTCTTCGCATGCCAGACACGAGACTCCCAAAGCAAGTGCTCTACTCGGAACTCCTTCATGGCAAACGAACCAAAGGTGGGCAGAGGAAACATTACAAGGACACCCTCAAAGCCTCCCTGATAAAGTGCACCATTCCCACTGACACCTGGGAGTCCCTGGCCAAAGATTGCCCTAAGTGGAGGAAGTGCATCCATGAGGGCGCTGAGCACCTCGAGTTTCATCGCCGAGAGCGTGCAGAAATCAAGCGCAGGCATCGGAAAGAGCGTGCGGCAAACCTGTCCCACCCACCCTTTCCCTCAACGACTATCTGTCCCACCTGTGACAGGAACTGTGGTTCTCGTATTGGACTGTTCAGTCACCTAAGGACTCATTTTTAGAGTGGAAGCAAGTCTTCCTTGATTCTGAGGGACTGCTTATAGAAACATAGAAACATAGAAAATAGGTGCAGGAGCAGGCCATTCAGCCCTTCTAGCCTGCACCGCCATTCAATGAGTTCATGGCTGAACATGAAACTTCAGTACCCCCTTCCTGCTTTCTCGCCATAACCCTTGATCCCCCGAGTAGTAAGGACTTCATCTAACTCCCTTTTGAATATATTTAGTGAATTGGCCTCAACTACTTTCTGTGGTAGAGAATTCCACAGGTTCACCACTCTCTGGGTGAAGAAGTTTCTCCTCATCTCGGTCCTAAATGGCTTACCCCTTATCCTCAGACTGTGACCCCTGGTTCTGGACTTCCCCAACATTGGGAACATTCTTTCTGCATCTAACCTGTCTAAACCCGTCAGAATTTTAAACGTTTCTATGAGGTCCCCTCTCATTCTTCTGAACTCCAGTGAATACAAGCCCAGTTGATCCAATCTTTCTTGATAGGTCAGTCCCGCCATCCCGGGAATCAGTCTGGTGAACCTTCGCTGCACTCCCTCAATAGCAAGAATGTCCTTCCTCAAGTTAGGAGACCAAAACTGTACACAATACTCCAGGTGTGGCCTCACCAAGGCCCTGTACAACTGTAGCAACACCTTCCTGCCCCTGTATTCAAATCCCCTCGCTATGAAGGCCAACATGCCATTTGCTTTCTTAACCGCCTGCTGTACCTGCATGCCAACCTTCAATGACTGATGTACCATGACACCCAGGTCTCGTTGCACCTTCCCTTTTCCTAATCTGTCACCATTCAGATAATAGTCTGTCTCTCTGTTTTTACCACCAAAGTGGATAACCTCACATTTATCCACATTATACTTCATCTGCCATGCATTTGCCCATTCACCTAACCTATCCAAGTCACTCTGCAGCCTAATAGCATCCTCCTCGCAGCTCACACTGCCACCCAACTTAGTATCATCCGCAAATTTGGAGATACTGCATTTAATCCCCTCGTCTAAATCATTAATGTACAATGTAAACAGCTGGGGCCCCAGCACAGAACCTTGCGGCACTCCACTAGTCACTGCCTGCCATTCTGATTTTGTGGAGCTCTCCTGCTTCTCCTGGCTGCACAGAAATGTAACTATTAAAAAAAGTTTTCTGACCTTTTGAGAGGCCTTCATCGGTCCCTTTAAGGACAGCGAGTTAGGCTGCTCAAGATCTGGAACAAATAAGCAGAACATGTTGTTCACCCATTTGTAAACAAATTTTAATCAGGATCACGATTTGCATATTTAGTTCACCTAGCGCCTGTTTGAGATGGGCGTTCTGCAGACCTGGAAACAATTTTAGAATTGCACAATATTTTGTTGCCAATTCTTGGAGTTAAAAAGTGATCTCAAAGGAAATCCGCATTGCAATCTGCAGTCAAAGTTTTAATTCAAAGTTGTTTAACTTGAATGATCTCTTAATTCCACTTTTTATTCCAGCAAAATAAAAGACTTCAAGTACTCAACTGTTCAAATGTTAGACTGTGGCCAAGAAATTCATTGGCACCATGCTAATTTTACAGGATTAAAGTGACACCTAAGCACCCAATATGGCAGGCGGTGTGCACGTGCTCATTCCGTGCGGGAGGTGCACCGTCTGCCATATTGGTAAAGGCTCCAGCATAGGTGTCCAGGGCCCAAGCCTGAAACAGACAATCGGCCCTTTGATTACGCAAATAGAAGGCTTAGCATTTGTTTGAGGCCTCCTTTGCAAAATTTGTTAGGATCATTATTCTCAGGCACGTGGCAGCCAAACTTGCAGTTCTTAAAGGTTATTCTTATTTTTTTTATTTATCTTACTGTGGAGCTGCTCTCAGCTCGAAATGAAATTTGAGTGTCATTGCCAGCCACCGCTCGACCCCCACCCCTCTTTTTTTTTATTTGTACATGGGATGTGGGCATCGCTGGCAGGGCCAGCATTTATTGCCCATCTCTAATTGCTCTTGAGAAGGTCGTGATGAGCTGTCGTCTTGAACCACTGCAGTCACTGTGGTGAAGGTACTCCCACAGTGCTTTTAAGGAAGGAGTTGCAGGATTTTGGCCCAGCGACTATGAAGGAACGGCGATATATTTCCAAGTCAGGATGGTGTGTAACTTGGAGGGGAATTTGGAGGTGATGGTGTTCCCATGCGCCTGTTTCCCTTG
Source organism: Pristiophorus japonicus (assembly GCF_044704955.1). Taxonomy (NCBI): domain Eukaryota; kingdom Metazoa; phylum Chordata; class Chondrichthyes; family Pristiophoridae; genus Pristiophorus; species Pristiophorus japonicus. The sequence continues at coordinate 401,349,156 of NC_091977.1, read as the reverse complement.
TCCTTTTAGGTGATAGAGGTCATGAGTTTGGGACATGCTGTCAAAGAAGATTGTCTTCCACCCCTTGGATTCAAATTGCAACCTTGATAGGTGTTCAAACCAGCCAATCCTGATGCATTCCAAGAGCAATAAGATGTTTCTGCAGACACGACTGGTACCTGCAGCTCACCAGTAATAAATAAATGAGGCCGGCAGGCCAACTTCCTGTGATCCTGCCACTAGAACCGGTTTGATTCAATTTCTAGGCCTGTATATCGCAACTGAAATCTTTGAAGATTGATATGTTCAACTTTTGATGTATTCCCCTTGACTGAGTGATGCACAAATCACTGAATTAAATGGCATTATCAATTTCAAATGAATTCTCCTTGAAACAACAATTATAGCCAGAATAATGGCAATTAATAATTAGATAGGACAGGTCACTCTTGCTATATGAAATACTGAATCAAGTTAAGTATTGTACAAGTATTAATTAGTTACCTGTTTCAAATGACCAAGTCAAATTATTTTTCCAATTCGCTAGACTGTACAGGAAGTATTCCATGGACTCTGAGTTGAGCATATCCTTCTAGCAACTGAACTGTTATGTGTAAATAAGAATACAATGAATGGTTATAATGGGATTTGGTTTCAGAGCCTATTAAATCTGGGTACCCATGACGGGTAATGCCAAATCTTGATCCCAAAGGCCAAGAAGAAATTTCCTTCCATAATAGATCACAGATTAACCATCACTAGTACGATTACAAATTTTGGAGACAATCTTACCTCTACTCAATGAGTATCGGATAAAGTCATAGAAACATAGAAACTTGGAAATTAGGTGCAGGAGCAGGCCATTCGGCCCTTCGAGCCTGCACCGCCATTCAATAAGATCATGGCTGATCATTCAACCTCAGCACCCCTTTCCTGCTTTCTCTCCATATCCCTTGATCCCTTTGGCCGTAAGGGCCATATCTAACTCCCTTTTCAATATATCTAATGAAATGGCCTCTACAACTTTCTGCGGTAGAGAATTCCACAGGTTAACAACTCTCTGAGTGAAGAGGTTTCTCCTCATCTCGGTCCTAAATGGCTTACCCCTTATCCTTAGACTGTGACCCCTGGTTCTGGAACTCCCCAGCAACGGGAACATTCTTCCTGCCTCTAATCTGTCCAATCCCGTCAGAATTTTATATGTTTCTATGAGATCCCCTCTCATTCTTCTAAACTCCAGTGAATACAGGCCCAGCCGATCCAGTCTCTCCTCATATGTCAGTCCTGCTATCCTGGGAATCAATCTGGGGAACCTTCGCTGTACTCCTGCAATAGCAAGAACGTCCTTCCTCAGATTAGGAGACAAAAACTGAACACAATATTCCAGGTGTGGCCTCACTAAGGCTCTGTACAACTGCAGTAAGACATCCCTGCTCCTATACTCAAATCCTCTAGCTATGAAGGCCAATATGCCATTTGCCTTCTTCACCGCCTGCTGTACCTGAATGCCAAACTTCAACTACTGATGTACCATGACACCCAGGTCTTGTTGCACCTCCCCTTTTCCGAATCTGTCACCATTCAGATAATATTCTGTCTTCCTGTTTTTGAGACCAAAGTGGATAACCTCACATTTATCCACATTATACTGCATCTGCCATGCATTTGCCCACTCACCTAACATGTCCAAGTCACCCTGCAGCCTCTTAGCATTCTCCTCACAGCTCATGCCGCCACCCAGCTTAGTGTCATCTGCAAATTTGGAGATATTACATTCAATTCCTTCATCGATGTATATTGTAAATAGCTGGGGTCCCAGCACTGAACCCTGCGGCACTCCACTAGTCACTGCCTGCCATTCTGAAAAGGACCCATTTATCCTGACTCTCTGCTTCCTGTCTGCCAACCAGTTCCCTATCCACATCAGTACATTACCCCCAATACCATGTGCTTTAATTTTGCACACTAATCTCTTGTGTGGGACCTTGTCAAAAGCCTTTTGAAAGTCCAAATACACCACATCCACTGGTTCTCCCTTGTCCACTCTACTAGTTACATCCTCAAAAAGTTCTAGGAGATTTGTCAAGCATGATTTCCCTTTCATAAATCCATGCTGACTAGAAGCGATCCTGTCACTGCTTTTCAAATGCGCTGCGTTCATTTTTAATAATTGATTCCAACATTCTCCCCACCACCGATGTCAGGTCTATAATTCCCTGTTTTCTCGCTCCCTCCTTTTTAAAAAAAGTGGTGTTACGTTAGCTACTCTCCAGTCTCTAGGAACTGATCTTGAGTCAATAGAATGTTGGAAAATGGTCACCAATGCATCCACTATTTCTAGGGCCACTTCCTAAGTACTTTGGAATGCAGCCTATCAGGCCATGGGGATTTATTGGCCTTCAATCCCATCAATTTCCTAACACAAGTTCCTGACTAATAAGGATTTCCTTCAATTCCTCCTTTTCGCTAGACTCTCGAACCCCTTGTATTTCCGGAAAGTTATTTGTGTCTTCCTTAATGAAGACAGATCCAAAGTATTTGTTCAATTGGTCTGCCATTTCACTGTTCCCCATTATAAGATCACCTGATTCTGACTGCAAAGGACCTATATTTGTCTTCACTAATCTATTTCTCTTCACATATCTGTAGAAGCTTTTGCAGTCAGTTTTTATGTTCCCTGCAAGCTTTCTCTCATACTCTATTTTCCCCCTCCTAATTAAACCCTTTGTCCTCCTCTGCTAAATTCTAAGTTTCTCCCAATCCTCAGGTTTGCTGCTTTTTCTGGCCAATTTATATGCCTCTTCCTTGGATTTAACACTGTTCCTATTTTCCCTTGTTAGCCACAGTTGAGCTACCTTCCCCGTTTTATTTTTACTCCAGACAGGTATGTACAATTGTTGAAGTTCATCCATGTAATCTATAAATGGCTGCCATTGCCGATACACTGTCAACCCTTTAAGTATCATTTTCCAGTCTATTCTAGCCAATTCACGTCTCATACCATCGAAGTTACTTTTCCTTAAGTTCAGGACCCTAGTCTCTGAATTAACATTGTCACTCTCCATCTTAATAAAGAATTTTACCGTATTATGGTCACTCTTCCCCAGGGGGCCTCGCACAACAAGATTGCTAATTAGTCCTCTCTCATTACACAACACCCAGTCTAGGATGGCCAGCTCTCTAGTTGGTTCCTCGACATATTGGTCCAGAAAGCCATCCCTTATACACTCCTAGAAATCCTCCTCCACCGCATAGCTACCAGCTTGGTTAGCCAAATCTATATGTAGATTAAAGTCTCCCATGATAACTGTTGTACCTTTATTGCACGCATCCCTAATTTCCTGTTTGATGCCATCCCCAACCTCACTACGACTGTTTGGTGGTCTGTACACAACTCCCACTAGTGTTTTCTGCCCTTTGGTATTCCGCAGCTCCACCCATACAGATTCCACATCATCCAAGCTAATGTCCTTCCTTACTATTGCGTTAATTTCCTCTTTAACCAGCAACGCTACCCCACCTCCTTTTCCTTTCTGTCTATCCTTCCTGAATGTTGAATACCCCTGGATGTTGAGTTCCCAGCCTTGGTCACCCTGGAGCCTTGTCTCCGTAATCCCAATTATATCATAATCGTTAATAGCTGCCTGCACAGTTAATTCATCCACCTTATTACGAATACTCCTCGCATTGAGGCACAGAGCCTTCAGGCTTGTCTTTTTAGCACTCTTTGTCCCTTTAGAATTTTGCTGTAATGTGGCCCTTTTTATTTTTGCCTTGGGTTTCTCTGCCCTCCACTTTTACTATTCTCCTTTCTATCTTTTGCTTCTGCCCCCATTTTATTTTCCTCTGTTTCCCTGCATAGGTTCCCATCCCCCTGCCATATTAGTTTAACCCCTCCCCAACAACACTAGCAAACACTCCCCCTAGGACATTGGTTCCGGTCCTGCCCAGCTGGAGACCGTCCCGTTTGTACTGGTCCCACCTCCCCCAGAACCGGTTCCAATGTCCCAGGAATTTGAATCCCTCCCTCTTGCACCATTCCTCAAGCCACGTATTCATAGAAACATAGAAACATAGAAAATAGGTGCAGGAGTAGGCCATTCGGCCCTTCTAGCCTGCACCGCCATTCAATGAGTTCATGGCTGAACATTCATTTTAGCTGTCCTGTAATTCCTACTCTGACTAGCACGTGGCACTGGTAGCAATCCTGAGATTACTACCTTTGAGGTCCTACTTTTTAATTTAACTCCTAGCTCCCTAAATTCAGCTTGTAGGACCTCATCCGGCTTTTTACCTATATCGTTGGTACCTATATGCACCATGACAACTGGCTGTTCACCCTCCCGCTCCACAATGCCCTGCAGCTGCTCCGAGACATCCTTGACCCTTGCACCAGAGAGGCAGCATACCATCCTGGAGTCTCGGTTGCGACCGCAGAAACGCCTATCTATCCCCCTTACAATAGAATCCCCCACCATTATAGGTCTCCCACTCTTGTTCCTGCCCTCCTGTGCAGCAGAGCCACCCACGGTGCCATAAACTTGGCTGCTGCTGCCTTCCCCTGGTGAGCCATCACCCCCAACAATATCCAAAGCGGTATATCTGTTTTGGAGGGAGATGACCGCAGGGGACTCCTGCACTGCCTTCCTACTTCTGCTCTGCCTGGTGGTCACCCATTCTCTATCTGCCTTTGTAACCTTTACCTGCGGTGTGACCAACTCACTGAATTTGCTATCCATGACATCCTCAGCATCGCGCATAGAAACATAGAAACATAGAAAATAGGTGCAGGAGTAGGCCATTCGGCCCTTCTAGCCTGCACCGCCATTCAATGAGTTCATGGCTGAACATGCAACTTCAGTACCCCATTCCTGCTTTCTCACCATACCCCTTGATTCCCCTAGTAGTAAGGACTTCATCTAACTCCTTTTTGAATATATTTAGTGAATTGGCCTCAACAACTTTCTGTGGTAGAAAATTCCACATGTTCACCACTCTCTGGGTGAAGAAATTCCTCCTCATCTCGGTCCTAAATGGCTTCCCCCTTATACTTAGACTGTGTCCCCTGGTTCTGGACTTCCCCAACACTGGGAACATTCTTCCTGCATCTAACCTGTCTAACCCCGTCAGAATTTTAAACGTTTCTATGAGGTCCCCTCTCATTCTTCTGAACTCCAGTGAATACAAGCCCAGTTGATCCAGTCTTTCTTGATAGGTCAGTCCCGCCATCCCGGGAATCAGTCTGGTGAACCTTCGCCGCACTCCCTCAATAGCAAGAATGTCCTTCCTCAGGTTAGGAGACCAAAACTATACACAATACTCCAGGTGTGGCCTCACCAAGGCCCTGTACAATTGTAGCAACACCTCCCTGCCCCTGTACTCAAATCCCCTCGCTACGAAGGCCAACATGCCATTTGCTTTCTTAACCGCCTGCTGTACCTGCATGCCAACCTTCAATGACTGATGTACCATGACACCCAGGTCTCTTTGCACCTCCCCTTTTCCTAATCTGTCACCATTCAGATAATAGTCTGTCTCTCTGTTTTTACCACCAAAGTGGATAACCTCACATTTATCCACATTATACTTCATCTGCCATGCATTTGCCCACTCACCTAACCTATCCAAGTCGCTCTGCAGCCTCATAGAATCCTCCTTGCAGCTCACACTGCCACCCAACTTAGTGTCATCCGCAAATTTGGAGATACTACATTTAATCCCCTCGTCTAAATCATTAATGTACAGTGTAAACAGCTGGGGCCCCAGCACAGAGCCTTGCGGTACCCCACTAGTCACTGCCTGCCATTCTGAAAAGCCCCCATTTACTCCTACTCTTTGCTTCCTGTCTGACAACCAGTTCTCAATCCATGTCAGCACACTACCCCCAATCTCATGTGCTTTAACTTTGCACATTAATCTCTTGTGTGGGACCTTGTCGAAAGCCTTCTGAAAGTCCAAATATACCACATCAACTGGTTCTCCCTTGTCCACTCTACTGGAAACATCCTCAAAAAATTCCAGAGGATTTGTCAAGTATGATTTCCCTTTCACAAATCCATGCTGACTTGGACCTATCATATTACCTCTTTCCAAATGCACTGCTATGACATCCTTAATAATTGATTCCATCATTTTACCCATGACCGATGTCAGGCTGACCGGTCTATAATTCCCTGTTTTCTCTCTCCCTCCTTTTTTAAAAAGTGGGGTTACATTGGCTACACTCCACTCCATAGGAACTGATCCAGAGTCAATGGAATGTTGGAAAATGACTGTCAATGCATCCACTATTTCCAAGGCCACCTCCTTAAGTACTCTGGGATGCAGTCCATCAGGCCCTGGGGATTTATCGGCCTTCAATCCCATCAATTTCCCCAACACAATTTCCCGACTAATAAGGATTTCCCTCAGTTCCTCCTCCTTACTAGACCCTCCGACCCCTTTTATATCCGGAAGGTTGTTTGTGTCCTCCTTAGTGAATACCGAACCAAAGTACTTGTTCAATTGGTCCGCCATTTCTTTGTTCCCCGTTATGACTTCCCCTGATTCTGACTGCAGGGGACCTACGTTTGTCTTTACTAACCTTTTTCTCTTTACATATCTATAGAAACTTTTGCAATCCGTCTTAATGTTCCCTGCAAGCTTCTTCTCGTACTCCATTTTCCCTGCCCTAATCAAACCCTTTGTCCTCCCCTGCTGAGTTCTAAATTTCTCCCAGTCCCCGGGTTCGCTGCTATTTCTGGCCAATTTGTATGCCACTTCCTTGGCTTTAATGCTATCCCTGATTTCCCTTGATAGCCACGGTTGAGCCACTTTCCCTTTTTTATTTTTACGACAGACAGGAATGTACAATTGTTGTAGTTTATCCATGCGGTCTCTAAATGTCTGCCATTGCCCATCCACAGTCAACCCCCTAAGTATCATTCGCCAATCTATCCTAGCCAATTCACGCCTCATACCTTCAAAGTTACCCTTCTTTAAGTTCTGGACCATGGTCTCTGAATTAACTGTTTCATTCTCCATCCTAATGCAGAATTCCACCATATTATGGTCACTCTTCCCCAAGGGGCCTCGCACAACGAGATTGCTAATTAATCCTCTCTCATTACACAACACCCAGTCTAAGATGGCCTCCCCCCTAGTTGGTTCCTCGACATATTGGTCTAAAAAACCATCCCTTATGCACTCCAGGAAATCCTCCTCTACCGTATTGCTTCCAGTTTGGTTAACCCAATCTATGTGCATATTAGAGTCATGCTCCAGAGTGGATCCATCCGCAGCTCCAGTGCCATCATGCGGTCTAACAGGAGCTGCAGCTGGATACACTTCTTGCACACATCGTCGCAAGGGACACTGAAAGCATCCCTGATTTCCCAAATGGCACAAGAGGAGCATGACATGGGTCTGGGCTCTCCTGCCATGACTTAACCCTTAAAATAACCTAATGTGGCAACAATGCCAAAGGTTTCTTACTGACAAGATAAGGAAAAAAGAAAAACTATTCACCAATCAACCAGCCAATCACTTACCTTCTTGGCTGTGACATCACACTTCGTTTTCTTTTCCTCCCAGGTCAGGGAGTCAGCACTGGTGGGAAAACAAGACAAAGCAACACCTCCTGCTCCCACTTGCCCGAACTCTCTCTCTTACCAAACTCTTACCTTTGCACTATGACCTGCCGCTGCACTCCGAGTCATAAATACACTGTGAAAAACATCATCCAGCAAGACTGATTAACCCAGTCCACCAACAGCAACAGGGAAAATGGACACATCTTACTAGAGCAACATTGAAAATTAGTACAGGTACATTAATTATGACTGAACTGCTAAGGGCAGACCATAACAATTATAAATATATATATATGTGTGTGTGCTTGTATATATGTGTGTGTGTGTATATTGCATATCTGAGTATATATAAAATATTACATCTGTATTCACTTTCGATCTGCACAACTCGACTTGCTGTCTTCATATTTGTGTCAGCTTTTTTCCATTATAAATTAATTTGTCCACATTTACAATGGGTTATGTTTATGCAAAATCATAACTAAGATTGTGCAATCTGGCCACCAGACCCCTACAAATTGCTTAAAATGTTTTCTCAAAATTATATCAAACATCATTTTTCTCTCAGTGCTTGATATTTCTAAGAGCTTAAACCACTGAGTCACCAGCTGTGTTTGAAGGTGCAAGCTTATCACAAAAGCCTCAGTTTAGGCTTGATATTGATTCGAAACTGCATGTAGATTGTGCAGCCTGAGCATTAGCATTTGACCTAACTTCAGGATGCAGTAGTTCTGTTCCCTCAGCAGAACGGATAGATTTTTTTTCAATTTCAGCTTAAATGTTTATTTAAATTATTTAAAGAAAAGCTCGAGGGCACATTTTTAAATCTTTATTCACGTAATATTTATTTTGAATGTTTTTTTAAAATGTGGAGGAGGACACAAAAAATCTGCCAAGGGGTATAGACAAGCTAAGTGAGTGGGCAAATATTTGGCAGATGGAGCATAATGTGGGAAAATGTGAGGTTATCTACTTTGGCAGAAATAATAGAAAAGCAAATTATAATTTAAATGGAGAAAAATTGCAAAGTGTTGCAGTATAGAGAGACCTGGGGATCCTTATGCATGAAACACAAAAAGTTAGTATGCAGGTACAGCAAGTAATCAGGAAGACAAATGGAATGTTGGCCTTTATTGCAAGGGGGATAGAGTATAAAAGCAGAGAAGTCCTGCTACAACTGTACAGGGTATTGGTGAGGCCACACCTGGAGTACTGCGTACAGTTTTGGTCTCCGTATTTAAGGAAGGCTATACTTGCATTGGAGGCTGTCGAGAGAAGGTTCACTAGGTTGATTTCAGAGATGAGGGGGTTGACTTATGAGGATAGGTTAAATAGGTTGGGCCTATACACATTGGAGTTCAGAAGAATGAGAGGTGATCTTACTGAAACTTATAAGATAATGAGGGGGCTTGACAAGGTGGATGCAGAGAGGATATTTCCACTCATAGGGGAAACTAAAACTCGGGGACATAGTCTCAGAATAAGGGGCCGCCCATTTAAAACTGAGATGAGGAGAAATTTCTTCTCTCAGAGGGTTGTAAATCTGTGGAATTCTTTGCCCCAGAGAGCTGTCGAGGCTGGGTCATTGAATATATTTAAGGTGAAGATAGACAGATTTTTGAGCGATAAGGGAATAAAGGGTTATGAGGAGCGGGCAGGGAAGTGGAGCTGAGTCCATGATCAGATTAGCCATAATCTTATTGAATGGCAGAGCAGGCTTGAGGGGCCAAATGACCTACTCCTGTTCCTATTTTTTATGTTCTTATGTAAAAGCAATCTCAGCAGAGCCACTATCATGTTACGTTCCAGGCAATATTAAACCCTGCTTTTCCCAAAGTATAGTGATTTTGATTTTAAACTTCTATACTCTGTTTCCTTCCCTGGCCCAATTTGCTCCCCTGCTGACCTGTGCTCCTTGCCCTCTCAACCTCCTAATAGATTCCATTCCCTAACACGCCCAGCTGCTGTGCTCTACTCCTCAATCATTCCACTCTTCACTGCTTCCCAGCAACCCCCAATGCAATGTGCTCTCGGTTCTTCCCCACTTCCCCACCTTGTGCTGCTCTCTGGCTCAGAATGAGACCCATGCTAAACATCATAACCGTGCTCCAGATCCCAATGCACCAACAAGAAACACTACAGATTAGTATATTTTTAAATCCATCGAACTTTGTTGACGTGCTTTCATTCAGAAACAGACAGCCTCATCTGCATCAGTACAAAATATCCCTTTGAACAACTGGTTTCACCCCTCGACGTTCCCCGGCGATCTCCGACGACCTCAGGCATCCTCCGACGACCTCCGGCATCCCTCGGCGACCTCCGATGTCCCCCGGCGACCTCCGGAGGTGGCTACCTCGACCTGGACCTGGCTATCGGGCCTCCACCACCCCGCCAGCGACGATCGGAACACCTCCAGCGGCTGCGGATGGGCCTCTCTTCCCAGACGATGACTGGACCTCCTCCTCAACGACGACCGGGTCCCCCTCTCCCATGTTGGCGACTGGCCTCCCCTCCTCCTTTAGCGACGACTGGAGCTCTCCTACCCCACTGACGACCTGGCCTCTTCTCCTCCTCCAGTGCGTGGTGAGTACCATGGCTGTGACCCCCCCTGCCCTCCCACCCTGAACCCTGGTGGGCCACTAACCCTCCCAATGTCTGTCCCCAACTAGGCCTCGGATCACCTACCACCAAGGGTGCTACGCAGCGACGAGTCTGCGGCCAACATCTCGCCGCAGGCAACTAGGCACATACAGCAGTGCCTGGTCTCCAGTCATCTTGGACCCCCTTCCCACTGGATCAAGACCTTGCTCAGCTGAGCCCGTGTGGTAGCCAGTGTGCAACGACCACCCCAGGTTAAAAGAACTCACGCACAGGCATCTTCCACTTCGTTAACATGAAGTTCGGGACCTGGAACGTCAGGACTCTCATGGACAACCCCAACAGCGACAGGCCAGAACACCGCACCGCCATAGTTGCCCGGGAACTTAGACGCTCTGATATCGACATCGCCGCCCTAAGCGAGACCCGGTGGGCAGGGGAAGGCCAGCTCAAGGTACAAGGTGGAAAGGGAAACCAGAAGAAGAACGCCGCCTCCACGGAGTCGGCTTCGCCATCAAAAACGAGCTGGTTCACCACCTCAAAGACTCCCCCTGTGGGGCTAATGAACGCCTCATGACTCTTCGACTCACCCTATCCCGGAACCAGTGCACCACAGCCATCAATGTGTACGCCCCGACATTCGATGCAACTGGTGAGACCAAAGAGGGTTTTTATTCCAAACTCGAAAAATCCCTGTCCTGCGTCCCCGCAGGCAACAAACTGATCCTCCTCGATGACTTCAACGCCAGAGTTGGCAAGGACACAGACCTCTGCGGGGTGCATGATTGGCAGAGAGAGGGTAGGGAAAGCCAACTCCAGTGGTACCCTACTCCTGACAAAATGTCTAGAGCATGAACTTGTCATCGCCAACACCTTGTTCCGCCAGAGAGACAAATACAAGGCATCGTGGCAACACCCTCACTCCAAACACTAGCACCTGCTCGACTATGTCATCGTGGGATCGCAAGGATGTGCGCATCACCCGTGCCATGACAGGAGTCGACGTCTGCTGGATGGACCACCACCTAATCAGATCCATCATTGACATCAACATAACCCCAAAGCGGAGGGGGCAGCAGAAGCAGTGCAGTAAAAAAGTCAATGCCAGAGCACTTAAGGACCCAGCTAAGAGAGCCCTTTACAGCCAGCGCCTCACAGCTAACCTGGCGTGCCTTGAGAACCACAAGATGCAGAATGCTCACAGCGCTTGGTCTGCCCTTCATGCCTCCATAACCAGTGCCTGCAAAGAGACATTCAGTTACTCAACCAGGAAACACCAGGACTGGTTTGATGAGAATGATCAGGAGATCCAAGAGCTAATAGATCGCAAGCGCAGGTAATTTCTGAGCCTTAAACAACAACCCAATGCGGGAGCAGCAAAACAGCATTACAGACAGCTCAAGGCTGAGGTCCAACAAAAAACCCGGGACCGAAAGAACAGGTGGTGGATGAAGAAAGCACAGACGTTACATCTGCGGGCCGACAGCCATAATGTGCGAGGATTCTTCATCGCAGTCAAGACCACCTACGGGCCCAACACCCAAGGCCCCACCCCGCTGCTGGCCAAGAACGGGGAAACACTCATCAAGGACACCGAGGCAGTCAGGACCGATGGAAGGAGCACTTCGAAGATCTCCTCAATCGAGACTCGGCCTTTGACTCGAGTGTTCTCGACTCCATCCCGCAGCATGCTACCCGTCACCACCTCAGTGAGACCCCAACACTGCACGAGGTTAAAAAAGCCACAAGACAGCTCAAAAATAACAAGGCTACGGGTGCAGACTGAATCCCTGCTTAAATGTTGAAGTATGGCGGAGAAGCACTGCTGGCGCGAATACACGACCTCATCTCCCTCATCTGGAGGGAGGGGAGCATGCCAGGGGATCTCAGAGATGCAGTAATCATGCCCATCTTTAAAAAAGGGGACAAGTCTGACTGCAGCAACTACAGAGGAATCTCCCTGCTATCAGCCACTGGGAAAGTCGTTGCTCGAGTCCTCCTCAACCGTCTTCTTCCTATGGCCGAGGAGCTCCTCCTGGAGTCACAGTGCGGATTTCGTCCCCTACGGGGCACAACGGACATGATTTTTGCAGCGCGACAGCTACAGGAAAAATGCAGGGAACAGCACCAGCCCTTATACAAAAGGTCTTTGACACTGTCAACCGCGAGGGTCTATGGAGTGTCCTCCTCCGTTTCGGATGCCCCCAAAAGTACGTCACCATCCGCCACCTACTCCACGACGACATGCAGGCCGTGATCCTTACCAACGGATCCATCACAGACCCAATCCACGTCCAGACCAGGGTCAAGCAGGGCTGCGTTATGCCCCCACCTTCTTTTCAATCTTCATCGCTGCCATGCTCCACCTCACAGTCAACAAGCTCCCCTCTGGAGTGGAACTAAACTACAGAACCCAGTGGGAACCTGTTAATCCTGCGCCGTCTCCAGGCCAGATCCAAGACCACCCCAACCTCTGTCGTCGAGCTACAGTACGCGGACGACGTCTGCGTCTGCACACATACAGAGGCTGCACTACAGGACATAGTCGACGTATTTACTGAGGCGAACAAAAGTATGGGCTTAAGCTAAACATCTGTAAGACAAGGTCCTCCATCAGACTATCCTCACCGCACAGCACTGTCCCCCAGTCATCAAGATCCATGGCGCGGCCCTGGACAATGTGGACCATTTCCCATATCTCGGGAGCCTCCTATCAACAAGAGCAGGCATCGACGACGAGATCCAACACTGCCTCCAGTGTGCCAGTGCAGCCTTCGGTCGCCTGAGGAAAAGAGTGTTTGAAGACCAGGCCCTCAAAACTGCCATAAGGCTCATGGTCTACAGGGCTGTAGTAATACCTGCCCTCCTGTATGGCTCAGAGACATGGACCATGTATAGTAGACATCTCAAGTTGCTGGAGAAATATCACCAACGATGTCTCCACAAGATCCTACTAATCCTCTGGGAGGATAGGTGCACCAACATCAGCGTCCCCGATCAGGCCAACATCCCCAGCATCACCATAGGCAGCCCCTCGGAATCGAGGAGGACTTGCTTCCACTCCAAAAGTGAGTTCTTGGATGGCTGAACCGTCCGATACGAGAGCCCAGACCCTGTTACAGGTGGGACAGACATTCGTCGAAGGAAGGGGTCGGTAGGGCTGGTTTGCCGTGCGCTCCTTCCACTGCCTGCGCTTGGCCTCTTAATGCTCTTTGCGTGAGACTCGAAGAGCTCAACACCCTCCCGGATATACTTTCTCCACCTCGGGCGGTCATCGGCCAGGGTCTCCCAGGTGTCAGTGGTGATGTCGCACTTTACCAGGGAGGCTTTGAGGGTGTCCTTATAACGTTTCTGCTGTCCTCCTTTGGCTCGTTTACCATGAAGGAGCTCCACATAAAGCATTTGCTTAGGGAGTCTCGTATCTAGCATGCGTACTATGTGGCCTGCCCAGCGAAGCTGATCGAGTGTGGTCAGTGCTTCAATACTGGGAATGTTAGCCTGGTCGAGGACACTGATGTTGGTGCGCCTGCCCTCCCAGGGGATTTGCAGGATCTTGCGGAGACATCGTTGGTGATATATCTCCTTCTATACATCGTCCATGTCTCAGATCCATATAGGAAGGCTGGTATTACTACAGCCCTGTAGACCGTGAGTTTGGTGGTAGATTTGAGGACCTGTTCTTTAAACACTCTTTTCCTCAGATGGCCGAAGGCTGCGCTGGCGCACTGGAGGCGATGCTGAATCTCCGCATCAATGTCTGCCTTTGTTGATAAGAGGCTCCCGAGATATAGGAAATGGTCCACGTTGTCGAGGGCCGCGCCGTGGATCTTGATGACTGGAGGGCTGTGCTGTGCGGCGGTGACAGGCTGGTGGAGGACCTTTGTCTTACGGATGTTAAGCGTAAGGCCCATGCTTCCATATGCCTCAGTGAATACATTGACTATATCCTGGAGTTCAGCCTCAGAATGTGCACAGACGCAGGCGTCATCCGCATACTGCAGCTCAACGACAGAGGTTGGGGTGATCTTGGACCTGGCCTGGAGGCGGTGTAGGTTAAACAGCTTCCCACTGGTTCTGTAGTTTAGTTCCACTCTAGCGGGGAGCTTGTTGATTGTGAGATGGAGCATGGTGGCGAGGAAGATTGAGAAGAGGGTTGGAGCGATAACGCAGCCCTGTTTGACCCCGGTCCAGACGTGGATTGAGTCTGTAATGGATCCGTTGGTAAGGATCACGACCTGCATGTCATCGTGGAGCAGGTGAAGGATGTTGACAAATTTTTGGGGGCATCTGAAATGGAGGAGGACAGTGTCAAAGGCCTTTGTAAGATCGAAAAAGGCCATGTATAAGGGCTGGCGCTGCTCCCTGCATTTTTCCTGCAACTGGCGCGCTGCAAAGATCATGTCTGTTGTGTCCCGTAGGGGACGAAATCCGCATTGTGATTCCGAGAGGAGCTCCTCGGCCACAGGGAGAAGACGATTGAGGAAAACTCTAGCGACAACTTTCCCAGTGGCTGAAAGCAGGGAGATTCCCCTGTAGTTGCCACAGTCGGACTTGTCCCCCTTTTTAAAAATGGTCACAATCACTGCATCGCTCAGATCTCCCGGCATGCTCTCCTCCCTCCAGATGAGAGAGATGAGGTCATGTATCCGTGCCAACAGTACCTCCCCGCCATATTTTAGCATCTCAGCAGGGATTTCATCCGCTCCTGTAGCCTTGTTATTCTGATGCTGTTTTATGGCTTTGCCTACCTCATGCAACGTTGGAGTTTCACTGAGTTGGTGGCGGGTCGCATGCTACGGGATGGAATCGAGAACACTCGAGTCAAAGGCAGAGTCTCGATTGAGGAGATCTTCAAAGTGCTCCTTCCATCGGGCCCTGACAGCCTCGGTGTCCTTGATGAGTGTTTCCCCGTTCTTGGCCAGGAGTGGGGTGGGGCCTTGGGACCGTAGGTGGCCTTGACTGCAGCAAATAATCCTCGCATATCGTGGCTGTCGACCAGTTGTTGTAACTCCTGTGCTTTCTCCATCCACCATTTGTTCTTTAGGTCCCAAATTATTTGTTGGACCTGAGCCTTGAGCCGTCTGTAATGTTGTTTTGCAGCTCCCGAGTTGGGCTGCTGTTTGAGGCTCAGAAATGCTTTGCGCTTGCGATCTATTAGTTCTTCGATCTCCTGATCATTTTCATCAAACCAGTCCTGATGTTTTCTGGTTGAGTGACCAAGTATCTCTTCACAGGCACTGGTTATAGAGGCCTGGAGGGCAGACCAAGCGCTATGGGGATTCAGCATCTCAGGGTCATCAAGGCACGCCAGATTGGCTGTGAGGCACTGGCTGTATAGGGCTCTCTTAGCTGGGGCGCTAAGTGCCCCGACATTAACATTTTTGCGGAGCTGCTTCTGCTGTCCCCTCTGCTTTGGGGCAATGTTAATGTCGATGATGGATCGGATTAGGCGGTGATCCGTCCAGCAGTCATCAGCTCCTGTCATGGCGTGGGTGATGCGCACATCCTAGCGATCCCTGGCTCAGACGATGACATAGTCAAGCAGGTGCCAGTGTTTGGAGCAAGGGTGTTGCCACGATGCCTTGTATTTGTCCCTTTGGCGGAACAGGGTGTTGGTGATGAGGAGTTCATGTTCTAGACATTTTGTCAGGAGTAGGGTACCGCTGGAGTTGGCTTTCCCTACCCCCTCTCTGCCGATCACGCCTCCCCAGAGGTCTGTGTCTTTGCCGACCCTGGCATTAAAATCACCCAGGAGTATCAATTTGACGCCCGTGGGGACACGGGACAAGGATGTCTCGAGGTTGGAATAAAAACCCTCTTTAGCCTCATCCATTGCATCGAATGTAGGGGTGTATGCACTGATGACTGTAGCACATTAGTTCCGAGATAAGGTGATACGGAGAATCATAAGGCATTTGTTAACCCCACAAGGGGAATCTTTGAGGTGGTCGACCAGCTCATTCTTGATGGTAAAGCCGACTCCATGAAGGCGGCGTTCTGCCTCTGGTTTCCCTTTCCAGAAGAAGGTGTAACCTCCACCATGTTCCTTCAGCTGGCCTTCCCCTGCCCGCCGGGTCTCGCTTAGGGCGGCGATGTCAATGTCAAAGCATCTGAGTTCCTGGGCAACTATGGCGGTGCGGCGTTCCAGCCTGTTGTTGTTGGGATTGTCCATGAGGGTCCTGACGTTCCAGGTCCTGAACTTCATACTGACGAAGTGGAAGATGCCTGTGCGTGAGCTCTTTTAACGTGGGGTGGCCGCTGCACACTGACAACCACACGGGCTTAGCTGAGCAAGGTCTTGGTCCAGTGGCAAGGGGGTCCAAGACAACTGGAGAACAGGCACAGCTCGATAAGCCTAATTGCCTACGGCGAAGTGTTGGCCGCAAGCTCGGCCATTGATGGTAGATGGCCCGAGGCTTGGTTGGGGGGCAGACATTAGGAAAGTGACTTCCAAAGTTATTTTAAAAGTTAAAAGTTGATAAAGATTCTCAATTTATTTCAAAAGTTTCTAAGAGTTGTTAGGAAGTTTTAAAAAGTTTCTAAGAGTTGTTAAAAATCTAAGATGTAGATCAATAATAGATTATAAAAGTTTCCCCAATTTAAAAAGTTTCTAAAATTTGTTAAAAGTCAAAGATGTAGATTAATAATAGATATTTAAAAGTATTTCGATTGAGAGTCTAAAATGTAAGTTTTAAAAGTTCTTCCAAATTGTTTAATAAGTTTAAAATTTGGTTAAAAGTTTAAGAATTAATTAAAAGTTGGTTAGGAGTATAAGACGATGCCACGCCTCGGTCCCCAGCATTGACGCACTGACCACACTCGATCAGCTCCGCTGGGCAGGCCACATAGTTCACATGCCAGACACGAGACTCCCAAAGCAAGTGCTCTACTCGGAGCTCCTTCACGGCAAACGAACCACAGGTGGGCAGCGGAAACGCTGCAAGGACACCCTCAAAGCCTCCCTGATAAAGTGCAACATCCCCACTGACACCTGGGAGTCCTTGACCCAAACTGCCCGAAGTGAAGGAAGTGCATTCGAGAGGACGCTGAGCACCTCAAGTCTCAACACCGAGAGCATGCAGAAATCAAACGCAGACAGCGGGAAGAGCATGCGGCAAGCCAGTCCCACGCATCTCTTCCCTCAACAGCTATCTGTCCCACCTGTGACAGAGTCTGTGGCTCTCGTATTGGAACTCACTTCAGGAGTGGAAGCAAGTCTTCCCCGATTCCGAGGAACTGCCTATGATGACACCAAAAAGTCAGCTACTTGTATTGAGGAATGAATTGTCCCACTATTCATACCCACTGCTAGGTTTTCTCATCTGAATTGAATCTGAAATGGAACCCAGAACCCAAACTGGGCTAACTTCAGACATTTTTGAATTGACCTGAAGTAAAACAGATCTAAAATTCAGGTTAGCACTGAATACTGCTTATACTTGAAATCTGAAACTCTTACTACACCACCATGCATTTCATAACCTTCTCTACTAGTTCCTAGCTGTTTGAAGAAAACGTCTATTTGGCATTTGATCACATTCTTCTTCAGAAAAGCTGTTGTTGGTGATTTGTATATTTAACCCCAGTAAATTTTAACCACTGTATCGTATAAAAATATAGCAACAAGCATGGGGCATACCATGGTTTCATGAGTAGTTACATAGTAGTTACAAATTCCTGCAATTTGTCCTTTTTATCTATTTATACTCAGCTGCAATGGGGCAAACAGTGGGGAGCCCTGTCTGCACTGTGTCTCTTTGTATGTTCAGGACTTCATATCCTGGGGCAGTGGATTGCTTTTTAGGGCAACAGACGGCTATCTGTAAACATTTGACCACTCGTCAAGCTTCATTGCTGCAAACAGAATGACACAAATGAGCCTGTGGTCACTGTTGTGCGTATGGCACAGAGAAAATCCATTACATCTCTTTGCACAATACGAAGTGCAGCAGCACTGAAACTGAGCAGCTCCATAAATAACCTTAACAATAACAACCTCACGTCTTTACATTTATACAATTTCACAACCCGACAGTTGCTGAATATTGTTACCAACCCTAACATTATTATGATTTAGTCACTAATGCATGATGTTATGTGCACATTGCATTAAAAGGATCGTGAGACTGGATTCACATTAATGCTAAGGCTTTGTAGCGTTGTTGAAAATGACAGCAAAAGAAAAACATTTTTATATTATGCTTCACAATCATGCAGAACTGAAAGAAGAGATCTGTGCAGTGTGAAAATGTCTTGTGCAATATTTTATTCTTTCACAAGCACAAGTTCTGATTAAACCAGGTGCCCTTGGCTGGCACTAATCAATCTATCAGTTTATTTGGTGACTTTGCTATTTCCATGTTTAAAAAAAAATTCTTATTGAAGTGTGAAACAATTGACCTTTGTTCTTATGGATAAATAGCAATTTAACTAAACACACACTATTTGTAGAATAACAGATATCAGTGCGAGTTACAAAACTGTGATCTAATTATAAACTGCAAGATTAAATAAGGATGAGAGTAGTACTTGTTAGTTTATGAAGCCAAATTGTAAAACAATCTTTCGTCTAATAGAAGAGATACATATAATGACCTTGGTGCAGTGGTGTGATATTGTGTGAAAATATCAAACACATGCACAATAACTTTAAAAAAACAATCTAGGTTTATTTTGTTAAATCTCTCACAATGGGACAGTTCACCACAATAATAAAAGGTTGGGGCTGAGCAGCTGGAGCATCCTTCTGCTTTGCTAAATGAGTCTGGAGCTTAGAAATATAATTTGCAACTGTAACATCAGACAGATGAGCACTGCTGTAGCATCAGTCCATGAAAGTTCACCCCCAGACCTTCTCGGCACATATTAAACACCTGATCTAAGTATGCGAGGTTTGTGTTCTCAGAACCACCACCAAACCAAACTGAACGACCAGAAGGCAGCAGCAAGAGAAGTGGAAGGAAACAGCTGTCCTCTGCTAAAGGCTCCCCTGAAGTCTGTAAAAGTTGCTGCTTCAAGGAGTTTAAACATACCTGACTGACTAATAATTGAAAGGCTGATTAGCATCTCTTTAACTCAGTCAACAAAAAAAGGACAGGCTTCAGAATGAGGCAACTTAGAACAAGAAGCAAAAGGTTATAAAAAAAAGCGTGCATTATTCATAATAACTGAAACAAGAACACAAACATGTCCTGAATATGGCAGAGTGTCAAAAACATGCCTGAATTTTCGGGCTTATCTCTGCATTTCCAGGATCAATTCTGAATTTCCCCCATTGCTCTGATCCCCAGATCGGTTCAGCTTTGTCCCTGATTGAAGACAACGATGGCACAAAATGCCCTACCATTGCATTGAAACAAAGTTTTCTACCTGATTCAGGCATGTCTCTATGGAAAAATTGCCATGCATATGCGAGCCAGTACTCTGAATACACTAAATGAAGCATTTCATAAATTAACAATGGGTAGAACAATGCCTTTGGGTATTGAAATTTAGTTTTTAATCTTGGGTTGTCCACTTGCAGTTTTAGAAAATGAATATTAAAAATGGGCGAACTGACCTTAAGGACGCTGCACCATATAAACAAATAGTAATTCCCAAAATCTGAGTTGTTGTCCGTTGCTGGTTTATGGACAGGTCAGTGTTGAAGTTAAATAAAGATCAAAAGAAATTGCATTTATATAGCGCCTTTCATGACCAATGAAGTACATTTAAAGTGTAGTCACTTTTGCAGTGTAGGGAAATGCAGCAGCCAATTTGTATATAGCAAGGTCCCATAAACAATAATGAAATAAATCTGTTATCTGTTTTCTGATGGCATTGCTGGAGAGGTAAATATTGACCTGGACACCAGGAAAGCTTCCCTGCTATTCTTCAAATAGTGCTATGGGACCTTTTACACCTACCTGAGAGGACAGATAGGTCCCCGGTTTATTGTCTTATGCAAAAGACAACACCTTTGACAATGCAGCACTTTTTCAGTACTGCATTGAAATGTCAGTTTAGATTACGTGCTTAAGTCACTTGAGTGACACAACCTTCTGACTCTGAGTGAATGGAGGACGGATGAACAAAGACCAGAATAGGAGAAATGGAGAGTTGGGGGGGGGCGGGGGGGGGGGGGGGGCTGGAGTTATAGGGTTGGAAGAGGTTGCAGAGATAGGAGGGGGATGTCATGGAAGAATTTAAACACATGGATGCAACTTTTAAATTGGAAGCATTGGGGGACTGGAAGCTAATATACGTCAGGAAGGAGAGGGTGATGGGTGAGTTGGACCTGGTGTGAGATTGGAAAAAGGCAGTAGTTTTGAATGTTCTAAAATTAATGGAAGGTGGAGAATGCGAGGCTGGTCAGGGGAACATTGGAATAATTGAGTCTAATGGTGATAAAGGCATGGATGAGGGTGTTAGGACCAGATGGGTTGAGGTAGGGGCTGAGCTGGCAATGTTACGGAGATTGAAGTAGATTGGGTGACCGCTTTGTGGATCACCTCTGTTCAGTCCACAAGCGTGACCCCAAGCTTCTGGTCACCTGTCACTTTAAGTCTCCACTCGACTCCCACTCCGAACTCTCCGTCCTTGGCCTCTTGCACTGTTCCAATGAAGCTCAACGTAAGCTCGAGAAACAGCACCTCATCTTTCTATTAAGCACTTTTCAGTCTTCTAGATACAACATTGAGTTCAACAATTTCAGATCATAACCTTTGCCCCCATTTTTTCAGACAGCAGCTGTTGATGATTCTGCTCTTCCTATTTACACTTCGTCTAGATCCATCTTTTGTCTCTTTACTTGTCCCATTACCATCTCCTTCTGCATAGAAAATCATACCTTTTGTCTTTTAATCTCTCCTGCCTTCCACCCGATCACAGACCTTCACTTTTATTCTTTCCTGCAATTCCCCTTTCCCTGCCTCTGCACTTGCTTAAAATCTGTTATATCTCGAACTTTTTCCAGTTCTAACGAAAGGTCATCGACCTGAAATGTTAACTCTGTTTCTCTCTCTACAGATGCTACCTGACCTGCTGAGTATTTCTGCATTTTCTGTTTTTATTTCAA
Organism: Pristiophorus japonicus; assembly: GCF_044704955.1. NCBI lineage: Eukaryota > Metazoa > Chordata > Chondrichthyes > Pristiophoridae > Pristiophorus > Pristiophorus japonicus. The sequence goes on along the minus strand of NC_091977.1, from coordinate 401,327,949 downwards.
AATATGGGATTTGTTTAGAATGTCATTATTATTTTGAAGAGCTGTCAGTAACAGTGATTTGAACATTGGACAAAAATGTGTTCGTATAACATTGATACTACATCTGTTAGTCCTTCTTCTAAACACACTGCCAGTATTAGGCTCCAAACTGTTCCACATAACACTTTCACACTCAGTGCGAGATTCGGCTAAAGTGATAAAAACCAAGACATACTTTCATATCAATGCCAAAAAACATGTGACACACAATGTAAAAAAAAATCAATTGGCAGAACTTTAAAGAGAAGCCTCACTAATACAGCCTTAAAATTTGGACTTTGACCAGTTTTGGATTTGTGTTGAAGAGAGAAGAATTTTAGGACCTTTAGCTAAGTCTGAGGCTGAATTTTGAACTTATTCAAATGCTCATTTTCAGCTTATATTAAACTGGTTTTAACAGTAGAATTATGAGGTGGCTATTCTTGGCCAGTAAAATTAAGGAAAACACTAAGATGTTCTATAAATATATTAAGAGTGAGAGGGTAACTAAAGAAAGGGTAGGGCCTATTAGAGACCATGAGGATAATCTTTATGTGGAGGCGGAATATGTTGGCAAGGTTCTTAACAAATACTTTGCATCCTTTTTCACAAAGGAAAGGGGCAATGCAGATACTGCTATTGAGGAGGAGTGTGATATTCTGGTGAAATAAATATAGTGAGAGAGGAAGTATTCAGGGGTTTAGCAGCTTTGAAAGTAGATAAATCCCCAGGCCCAGATGAAATGCATCCCAGACTGTTGAGCAAAGTAAAAGAGGAAATAGCAGAGGCCTTGATCGTTATTTTCCAGTCCTCTTTGGATCTGGGCATGGTGCCGGAGGATTGGAGGACTGCTAATGGCGTACCCTTGTTTAAGAAGGGAGAAAGGGATAGGCCGAGTAATTACAGGCCTGTCAGCCTAACTTCAGTGGTGGGAAAATTAGTGGAGAAAATCCTGAAAGACAGGATAAATCTACATTTGGAAAGGCAAGGATTAATTAGAGACAGTCAGCACAGATTTGTTATGGGACAATCGTGTTTGACTAATCTGATTGAATTTTTTGAGAAGGTAACCAAGAGGGTCGATGAGGGTATTGCGTAAGATGTAGTATATATGGACTTTAACAAGACTTTTGATAAGGTCCCACATGGTAGACTGGCCATGAAGGTTAAAGCCTATTGGGATCCAGGGCAAAGTGGCAAGTTGGATCCAAAATTGGCTTGGAGGTAGGAAACAAAGGGTAATGATTGATGCATGTTTTTGTGACTGGAAGGATGTTTCCAGTGGGGTTCCGCAGGGCTCAGTACTGGGTCCCTTGCTTTTTATGGTATATATCAATGATTGAGATTTGAATATAGGGAGTACGATTAAGAAGTTTGCAGACGACACTAAAATTGGCTGTGTGGTTGATAATGAAGAGGAAAGTCATGGGCTGCAGGAGGATATCAATCTACTGGTCAGGTGGGCAGAGCAGTGGCAAATGGAATTTAATTCAGAGAAGTGTGAGGTGATGCACTTTGGGAGGACTAATAAAGAAAGGGTATACACATTAAGCGGTAGGCCACTTAATAGTGTAGATGAACAAAGGCACCTTGGAGTGGGTGTCCATAGATCCCTGAAAGCAGCAGGCCAGGCCTATATTGGCCAACGCATAAACTATAAGAGCAGGGAGGTTATGCTTAAATTGTATAATACTTTGGTTAGGCCACAGCTGGAGTATTGCTGTTCTGGCTGCCGTATTATAGGAAGTACGTGATTGCACTAGAGAGGGTGCAGAGGAGATTTACTAGGATGCTGCCTGGAATGGAGAATCTTAGTTATGAGGACAGATTGGATAGGCTGGGTTTGTTCTCATTGAAGCAGAGGAGGTTGAGAGGAGACCTCATTGAGGTGTACAAAATATTGAGGGGCCTGGACATAGTGGATAGTAAAGGCCTATTTCCATTGGTGGAGGGGTCTATTACGAGGGGGCATAATTTTAAGGTGGTTGGTGGAAGGTTTAGAGCGGATTTGAGGGGGGGGGGCTTCTTTATGCAGAGGGTTGTGGGGATCTGGAACTCGCTGCCTGGAAGAGTGGTGGATGCAGAAACTATCACCACTTTTAAGAGATGGTTGGATGGGCACTTAAAGTGCCGTAACCTGCAGGGTTATGAACCTAAAGCTGGTAATTGGGATTAGACTGGATGACCTTTCGTTGGATGGCACAGATATAATGGTAAGTACTGCAGGGAATCGAATACGGCCAGGGTGATCTTCTGGACTAGTTTTGATTGCCTGGATGGGTCGGAGAGGAATTTTCCCTGATTTTTTCTCCCTAAATTGGCCTGGGTTTTTATGTTTTTTGCCTCTCCCAGGAGATCACATGGCTTCGGTTGGGGTGGAGTGTAGAATGCTTCAGTATAAGGGGTGTCGCAGTTGTGTGAGGCAGACTGGTTGGGCTGGGTGCTTTTTGCCTTTCCGTCATTGTTCATAGCTTTATATGTAAACTTTAGGGCTGCTGACCAAGAGCGGTACAGCACGATGGGCCAAAATGGCCTCCTTCTGCGTTGTAAATTTCTATTTCTATGTTTCTATTCTGTTACCACCAATTTCCCATCCGGTACAATTCTCTTAACCTCGATCCTTTGTTTTCCTCATCTTCATCCCACCATAAGCCCTTGGCACCATTGCCTTCCCCCACACACATTGCCATCCTCCTGAGTTTACCTGAAATGTTTTACTGGAACGTAGACATTGTTATATTTAGCTGAAGTTTACACACTTCCTGTGCATAATGTAAGTTAGTTTTGTGTACATTTATATTTGGTTCTACAATCTTGTTTTATTTTTACGATGTAACTATTTGTACTGCATTTTTTTTGACAGACAACTGTCTGTCCAGGCCCCTCCAGTAGGACCTGAGGCTCTGACTCTCCCCCAAGCCGGCGAGGGGGGGCACGATGGCAGTGGTCCTGGGCCCAATGGCGAGAGAGAGGTGGGGGGCGCGGAGAAGGAGAGAGGCTGGTGGGAGAGAAAGACTGGAGGAGAGAGAGAGGCTGTGGGGGAAAGAAAGAGAGGCTGGGGTGGGGGAGAGAGAGTGAGAGAGGTTGGAGGGAGAGAGAGGCTGGGGAAGAGAGAGAGGCCGGGGGGAGGGGGAGAGAGGCTGGGGGGAGAGAGAAAAAGGCTGGGGGGAGAGAGAGAGAGAGACTAGGGGGGGTGGAGAGCGCGAGAGAGAGACATAGGTGGCGAGGGGGGGGGGCATCGGAGGGGAGAGAGGGAACTCAGGGAAGATGGATCATGTTCTTCCAACCCCTACAAGGGACATCGTTAGAGTGGATGATATCCAGAAGTCACGACACTGTCACTATTCACTTCATACTCAATAAACCTGTTAAAAATCTGTACACAATGCCCCATCTATGGTGGGGGAGTTGCGGGGGGAATGCACTTGCGCTGGGATAAGGCACTTCAGCTGGAGGAGGCATGCACTTGGACTGTGGTAAGACACTTTAGCTGGCCCTTGCTGTCTTCTGGCAGCTCTGTCCTCTGTCACTTCAGGAACCCAAAGTGGATCGAGTTACAATTTGCAAAATCAGTGAGACCTTGGGATGGGCGGTTCCAATTATACATTCCTGTGAAACTTTAGGGTGTGGCTTATCCTCCAAGGGGACCAATCATAGACAAAGGGTGGAGCATGTTGGCCATTATTTGACAAATAAACGCGTCCTTATTTTTATTCATATGGTCTTACTTTTAAATTAATTTCTTGAGAGTACTTTGAAAAATAATTCTTTTAATTTTATAATTTTTCTCTCTAGCCTGAAGATAATAGAAGAACAAGAAGACGATATAGATAGGAAGGTGGGGAAACAACCCATAATTGTTAATGCTCAGGGGTGTGGTCACTAACAATGGGTGGCCGGGGGGAGTGTCATGTGCACACAATAAATGGGCAGGCAGTGAGCGAAGTCAAAAAATCTATTTTCAGGATCGCTCCTCATTAACATGCGGTTGGTGAACTGCCAACATGGAACGCGCTCCCCATAGGCAGCAGGCTGATTTGGAGACAGGGAGTAGCGCAGTGGGCCACTTGTCGAGGGCCTGTTGCAGCAGCTTAAAAGGAGAAGTCTATTTCTATGTTGGGAACAGAGAGAAGCAACACTCTGGAGCAACAGACAACATGTGCACAGAACCTACAGCAGCAACTTTCAAATACGTTATGGTGGAAAACCCACAAGTGATTGCCATACATATGTCTCCAAAAGCTCCATCCAACTTTGCCCGATGACATCTGAGGTAACCATCAAATATCGCTCAAAATGGCCGTCTCCTAACTTGAACTGCCCACGATTGATGAGTGGGAGCAGGAACTAGCAGCAGTCAGGCAGTGATTTACAAAAGTGGCATAAGGGTCTAAATGGCATTACTTGATCCCTATTTACACGCTTGTATGAGGCTTCTACCAGTTTCCAACTGCCGCCAGGGTTTCTGTCCACCCAGAAATTTGAACATATGTCAAAACAGTGGACAGTGAGCAGGTTTAGCAACTGTTTCATTTAAGTTTGCGATTGCCCCAAGGTTGAGCGTAAAAGGGACAGCAGTGAGATGAAAATCACCCCCAATGCTCTGCATGTAAAAGTTTTTTAAAAATCATGACTAAACTGGGAAACCTCCCTAAATAAGTCACTAGAATGTTTCTTTATTGATGTAAAGCAAGATATATCCCGATATTATTTATTTCTATGGCATGGTGTATATCAAGCTCAGAACACGTGCTCAAAACTACAGAGTATTATCAATTTTAACTAACTTAATTATTTAATATTACTTAACTAGAAGCTCTACTGATAGTGTGGCTCTTTATTCTAATACAGTAGGAAAAACATTTTTTGCAGTAATGGGTTCAAATCTGCACAAGCCCAACACCCCAATAGCATACCATGAAACAAAAATGAGTGCAAAATGATTCTGAAGCTTATCATGGTATATGGATCCTAAATCTGTTTTGGCAAAAGAAACCACTGCATAATTTTTCTTTTTATCATAAATTACAGATCTGTTGCACAGTGCAAATATTGCAGAGCTGTAAGACAGCTGTGTCCCATTAAAATGTGTAATGGTCACTGATTTCTTACAGCACATGGTCATCAGGCTGAATCCGCAGCCAGTAATTAAGAAGATGAAATGTTTAATTGTGCTTTAATTTTGATAAAATTTATCTGTCACACATCCTGTAATCAGGTATTATACTCACAAATCAATGTCATTGGAGTGGAGTGGTGATGGAGGCAGCAGATTCTCTCTTCTGACAGATTCATTTGAATGTCAAACTACCCTGTTAAGCAATCACAGCAGTGCCGAAATGTCAATTGCTGCACAGTCTGTGACATACTTGATAGAGAACAGTCCCTTTAACACTTGAAGAGACAATGGGGGAGATTTTTGTCAGCTGCTTTAGGCGATAAATAGCCTCAAAGGTGGCCAGTGTGGTGCCTTGAGCTGAAACACTAATTTAGCTGGCGTTTAGCGCAAGACGCCATCTTGGTTAATGTTACGCTCATAATAAAGTGATGCAACTGAGTACTGTAGACAATGAGTAAGTGTGACCTCAGCTCCTTTATTTAAACTCCAGAGTGCATGTACAGCATGGGAGACCTGCTTATATACAGTGCTCCCAAGGGATGCTGGGATCCCTTGGGACTCCAACGGGTTGGCCTCTGGTGGTGGTATGATACAGGTTGCCTAGGGTTACATACATAACATCACTCCCTCCCAAAGTCAATAGTACACTTATTTACAGGATGAGACAATCTGGGGCTTTTCGTTCGCTTGTCGATCGTCTCGGTACAAATGCAGGTGGGTGAGTTGGTTGGTTCTTCGTTGGGCTGCTGGGCAGCTGGCATTGCCTGGCTGCTGGGGACGGTGAGTTCAGCTTCATGGTCAACCGTGATGTCGGTTGCCACTTGTGTGTGTGTGTGTGTGTGTTGGAGGGTCGAAGTTGGTGGTGTCCTCTTCGGGATGCTCGTGGCTGTGAATCACAATTTTGGTTTGGTCCAAATGCTTTCTGCACGTTAGTCCATTGGCCAGTTTGACCTGAAACATCCTACTCCCTTCTTTGGCTATGACAGTGCCAGCAAGCCATTTGGGTCCATGTCCATAGTTGAGCACAAATACAGGGTCATTGAATTAAATATCGCGTGACAAGTTTGCGCAATCATGGTACATGCTTTGTTGATTCCGCCTGGCCTCGACGTGATCATGGAGATCAGGGTGGACAAGAGAGAGCCTTGTTTTGAGCGCCCTTTTCATGAGCAGCTCAGTTGGGGGAACCCTGGTGAGTGAGTGGGGTCTAGTGCAGTAGCTGAGCAGGACTTGGGACAGGCGGGTCTGCAGGGAGCCTTCTGACACATGTTTCAAGCTTTGCTTGATGGTTTGGACTGCCCGTTCTGCCTGGTCATTGGATGCGGGCTTGAACAGGGCAGATGTGACGTGCTTGATCCTATTGCGGGTCATGAATTCCTTGAATTCCGCACGAGTGAAGCATGGCCCATTGTCACTGACGAGGACATCAGGCAGGTCGTGCATGGCAAACATGGCTTGTAGGCATTCGATGGTGGCAGTGGACGTGCTTACAGACATTATTACACATTCAATCCATTTTGAATAAGCATCCACAACAACCAAAAACATTTTGCCTAGAAATTTGCCCGCAAAGTCAACGTGGATCCTAGACCACGGTTTGGAGGGCCATGACCACAAACTTAGTGGTGCCTCCCTGGGTGCATTGCTCAGTTGAGAGCAAGTGTTGCATTGGCGCACGCATGACTCTAAGTCTGAGTCGATGCCCGGCCACCACAAATGGGATCTGGCTATAGCTTTCATCAGTGCTATGCCTGGGTGGGTACTGTGTAGGTCGCGTATGAACCTTTCCCTGCCTTTCTTAGGCAAAACCACGTGATTACCCCACAAAAGACAGTCCGCCTGTATCGACATTTCGTCTTTGCGCCGCTGGAACGGCTTAATCTCTTCATGCATCTCCACTGGGACGCTGGACTAGCTCCCAGGACACAGTTTTTTACCAGGGACAGTAAAGAATCCTGGCTGGTCCAGGTCCTGATCTGGTGGGTCATAATGGGTGACTTTTTGTTTTCGAATGCATCCATCACCAAGAGCAAGTTTGCAGGCTGTGCCATTTCCACCTCGGTGGTGGGCAATGGTAGCCAACTGAGAGCATCAGCGCAGTTCTCTGTGCTTGGTCTGTGGCGGATTACATAGTTGTATGCAGACCGCGTGAGCACCCATCTTTGGATGCGGTCAGAGGCATTGGTGTTAATCCCTTTGCTCTCTGAGAATAGTGATATGAGTGGCTTATGGTCAGTTTCTAGCTCAAACTTGAGACCACACAGATACTGGTGCATTTTTTTCACCCGGTAAATGCATGCCAGAGCTTCTTTTTCAATCATGCTGTAAGCCCTTTCAGCCTTGGACAAACTCCTGGATGCATAGGCGACCGGTTGCAATGTTCCCAATTCGTTAGCTGATTGTAACACACACCCGACCCCATATGACTACGCATCGCAAGCTAGCACTAAACGTTTACATGGGTTATACAGAACAAGCAGTTTGTTGGAACATAACAGATTTCTGGCTTTCTCAAAAGCAGCCTCTTGTGATTTCCCCCATACCCAGTCGACTCCCTTGCGTAGTAGCACATGTAGGGGTTCTAGCAAGGTGCTTAACCCAGGTAGGAAATTACCGAAATAGGTGAAGAGTCCCAGGAACGACCGCAGCTCCGTCACGTTCTGTGGTCTCGGCACGTTCTTGATGGCCTCCGTCTTGGCGTCGGTGGGTCTGATGTCGTCTGCCGCGATTCTTCTCCTAAGCACTCGACCTCTGGCGCCAGGAAAACACACTTCAAGCGTTTCAACCTGAGTCCCACACGAACTAGCCGACTTAGAACCTCTTCCAGGTTCTGCAAGTGTTTGATGGTGTCCCGACCTGTGATCAATATGTCATCCTGGAAAAACACGGTGCGTGGAACCGACTTTAGCAGGCTCTCCATGTTCCTTTGGAAAATTGCCACGGCCGATTGAATCCCAAACGGACATCTATTGTAGATGAACAGACCTTTGTGCGTGTTGATGCAGGTGAGGCCTTTCGAAGATTCCTCCAACTCCTGTGTCATGTAGGCCGAGATCAGGTCCAACTTAGTGAATGTCTTTCCTCCAGCCAGGGTCGCAAATTGGTCATCTGCCTTGGGTAGTGGGTACTGGTCCTGTAGCGAAAAACGGTTAATCGTTACTTTATAATCCCCACAAATTATGATCGTGCTGTCGCCTTTGAGAACCGGAACAATCGGACTGGCCCACTCATTGAACTCCACCGGCGCGATGATGCCTTCTCGCTGCAGCCTGTCCAGCTTAATTTCCACTTTCTCTCACATCATATATGGCACCGCCCGAGCCTTGTGGTGGATGGGCCATGTACCGGGAACCAAGTGGATCTGCACCTTCGCCCCCGAGAAACTTCCAATGTCTGGCTCAAACAACGACGGGAACTTGCTCAGAACCTGGGCACATGAGGCGTCGTCAATGGACGAGAGTGCTCGGATGTCGTTCCAGTTCCAGCGGATTTTTCCCAGCCAGCTTCTGCCGAACAGTGTAGGGCCATCTCCTGGTACAATCCATAGTGGGAGTTCATGCACTGCTCCATCATAGGAGACTTTTACTTCTGCGCTGCCAAGTACAGGGATCAGCTCTTTGTTGTAAGTTCTTAGCTTGGTATGAATGGGGCTAAGCTTGGGCCTGTGTGCCTTGTTGCACCACAGCCTGTCCAAGGCCTTTTTGCTCATGATAGACTGACTTGCACCCATGTCCAGTTCCATGGATACTGGAATTCCATTCAGTTCAACTTTTAGCATGATCGGTGGACATTTCGTGGTGAAGGTGTGTACCCCATACACTTCTGCCTCCTCGGTTCGAGTCTCTAGTTCCGCCTGATCCACCATGGATCGATCTTCCTCTGCAACATGGTGGTTCACAGGGTTTGCAGCTCGTCTGCACATTCGCTGGAGGTGTCCCATTGTTCCACAGCCTTTGCACACATAGTGTTTGAAGCGGCATTGATGGGCTCGATGATCACCTCCGCAGCTGCCTCACGTTAACGATTGATGGCGGACTCTAGGTCATCTGAGATCGTGCAGCTGCCGGCGTGTTTGTTCTGCCATATGCATTCCGACCTGAAAACAATGTTACTTTGTGTACAGTACTTGCCGAAACCTCTTTATGCTGCAAAATTTGTTTGGTATTATTGCTGGTGGACATAAATGCCTGAGCTATCGTTATGGCTTTGCTCAGGTTCAGTGTTTCAACAGTCAATAGTTTGCGAAGGATAACCTCATGGCCAATGCCAAGCACAAAAAAGTCTCTTAGCATTTGCTCAAGAAATCCATCAAATTCGCAATGTCCTGCAAGGCGCCTTAGTTCGGCGATGTAGCTCGCCACTTCCTGGCCTTCAGACCGTTGACACGTGTAGAATCGATACCTTGCCTACAAAACGCTTTCCTTCGGATTTAGGTGCTGCCGGACCAGCGTACACAGTTCCTCATAGGATTTGGTTGTTGCTTTCACCGGAGCTCGAAGATTCTTCATGAGGCCAAAGGTTGTTGCCCCACAGACGGTGAGGAGGATCGTCCTTCGTTTGGTAGCGTTCTCATCCCCTTCCAGCTCGTTGGCCATGAAGTATTGGTTGAGTCACTCCACAAAGGCATCCCAATCATCCTCTTCTGAGAACTTCTCCAGGATGCCAACAGTTCTTTACATTTTTGCATGGTTGTTCGTTATCTCGTCGCCAATTGTTACGCTCATAATAAAGTGATGCAACTGAGTACTGTAGACAATGAGTAAATGTGACCTTAGCTCCTTTATTTAATCTCCAGAGTGTTGGTACAGTATGGGAAGCCTGCTTATATACAGTGCTCCCAAGGGATGCTGGGATCCCTTGGGACTCCAACAGGTAGGCCCTCTGGTGGTGGTATGATACAGGTTGCCTAGGGTTACATACATAACAGTTAAGGAGTAGATGTGCTCGCTAGGAATAGCCACCCGGAGGATCGTTAAGAGACTGATTGCCACTTAAATTTTCTGCTAGCAGTCATTCACGAGGCTGCACGGCATTTCGGTGGATAGCGCTTGACCTTACACCACCCCAAACAGCGACCAGCTGAATACGAGTAAACAAATTATTGCTGAGGATTTCAAGTGCTACTTAAAGGCATATCACTTTTACAGTTCACTTGCTGCTGGAGGTTTGAAGAGGACTTTTGAAATACATTGAGAGACTTTCTGGGACGGTTTTCACCAAGACTTTATCAACATTTATTCCAGAAATTCTCTGAGGACTTCACCTAAAAAGAGTAAGTGCTGTGCTATTCTACCTTATTGTACATCTTATTAGGAGTCACGAGGAGAAAGGGAATGCTTGATCATCTGAGAATTCCCACACTCTTCAACAAATAATGTCATGGGAGCTTTTACACCACCTGAACATCTCATCAAAAATGTAACACCTCCAACAATACAACACTCCCCCAGTACTGCACTGAAATGTCAGTCTAGATTATGTACTCCAGTTTTGGTGTGGGATTTGAACCCACAATCTTCTGATTTAGACATGAGTGCTACTAATGACGCAGGCTAGCACTCACTAATAGAGAGCTTTTAAAAACTCCTATTACATAACCCACTCTGGCCAGAATATTCCTTACCGAGTTGGGTTGGGTGCGTGCGGGTCGCGTGGTGGGTCGTTCTGATGATCCCGCTCCTCAGAGCGACTTTCAGTTAATGCCGCCTATTAAGACAGACATACGCATTTCCCAGCCCTATTAAATGGTGTGGGTCTAATGAGGTCATCATGACTCATTTCCAGCGGGGATATTTAAAGCAGCCTGGCCACATCGCATTTAAAGGTTCATTTAGAAGCGTGCAGGGAGGATATTTCAGAATCTTCTTATTGCTCACACTTCAAAACAGATTTCAGAAAGACAGAGGACTGCACGCAGGTTTTCAGATCACTCCCTACATATTCTTGTAGAGGGAATCAGAGCACGCAAGTAGGTCCTCTTCCCTGCTGATGGGCGGAAGAGACCTCCCCAAAAGACAAAAAGAGTCTGGCTCCGAATTGGAGAGGAGGTGAACAGCAAGGTGAGGAGGACCTGGGTGCAGTGCCGGAAGCACTTCAATGATCTGATGAGATCAGGAAAGGTGAGTGCAAAGCCACACTCACCTTCAACTATTTTGTTGATACTTAAATCAAATGCCCCCTTTTGACAAGGGCACTAGAACCCACAAATTAACAATTTAAAACTTTAACGAAAACCTTTAATCAAATTAGAATTTGGTTGCCGGGGGTGATGATGCACTCCAGTCCCTCCGGCGCCCACCTCTCGCGGAAGGCCGCGAGCGTACCAGTGGACACTGCGTGCTCCGTCTCCAGGGACAACCCACACTCACCTTCATCCTGCTGTGCCTGTCACCACATCCCAATTGCTCTACCTTCCCAAGTCTGCTCCTGCACATAATTACTCACACCGACATACCTTGCACGCCCACCCCATTCCTCTTTTTTATCTACATACTCACAATTATTTTAACTCTATGACTTCTGGCTACCAACCCACGCCAGCGGAAACCATTTCTCCCTACTTGTCCCTCATAATTTTGAATACCTCTATTAGGCCTCCTCTTAACCTTCCCTGCTCTAAGCGAAATAATCCCAGATTCTGCAATCTCTCCACATAATTGAAGTCCCTCGTCCCCAGTATCGTCCTGGTAAACCTCCTCTGTACCCTCTCCAAGGCCTTGATATCCTTCCTAAGTGTGGTGCACAGAATTTAATATAATATTCCAGCTGAAGCCTAACCAGAGATTTGTAAATGGCTTCGTATTGGTTTTATATTCAATACCCCTATTTACAAAGCCAAGTATCCCATACGCTTTAACTGCCTTATCAACTTGTCCTGCCACCTTCAAAGATTCATGAATATGCACCCTTAGATTCCTCTGCTCTTGCACCTCCTTCAAAATAGAACCATTTAGATTATACTGCCTCTCCATGTTGTTTTCTCCAACACTTATCCGCATGAAATTGCAGCTGCCATGTGATTGCCTATTTCACCCGACTGTCTATGTCCTCCTGAAGTCTGCTACTATCCTGCTCACTAGTTACAACATTGCCAAGTTTTCTATTGTCCGCAAGCTTCGGAATTGTACTCCCTATACTCAAGTCCAGGTTATTTATATAGAACAAGAAAAGCAATGGTTCTAAAACCAAGCCCTGGGTGACCCCACTGCACACTTCTCTCCAGTCAGAAAAACACCAGTTCACCACTACTCTCTGCCTCCTATCCCTTAGCCAATTACGTACCCAAGTTACCACCTTCCCTTTAATACCATGTGCTTTTATTTTCTAAATAAGTATGTTATGTGGTACCTTACCATATACCTTTTGAAAGTCTCACAAGGCACAGAGGCCAAAGGTACATTTTTAGACACAAAAGCCAGACATGCACTCATACACAGAGCACAGACAAATTTTTGCATATGGAGAACATTGACACGTGACACATAGACACATGCACAGAGGGTACAGGTTCACAAATAGTGGATACATGTTTGTTCGCAAATAAAGGACACAAACACATGTTGAGAAACAGAGGAGACCAAGGGACAATAATGCAATAATGCCAAATGGCTAATGTAGCACTGTGTTTTAGGCACTAGGGCCTCATTTTACCAGCTGCTGAGTCCCGCTCAACGGCCCAAGTGCACAACAGCCTAAAATGTGTCAGCCACACTGTCAGTACTCTAGCCGGAATTTTGTTTACCTGGGCGGTGCCGAGTGCGGGCGGTTGCCATGGCTGGTCACGACCACGTTTTTGATTCCATCCCACTCCTGAAATCGACTTTGCGTTAATGGGGCCTATTAAGCCCGCCCTGCGCATTACCCGGCCCTATTAATTGGTGCAAGTTTGATGATGTCATCGATGACACAGCAGCAGCAGGAATATTTAAAGGAGCCATGGCCACATTGCATTTGAAGGTTCATCTCGTAGTGTGTGCAGGCAGCACATTGCACCATTGGAGTGTTGCAAACATTTCCAGACATGATTGCAGAGGCAGAGGGCTGCACTCAGGTTCTCTGATATCTCTCTTCATATGCTTGTGGAGCACAGAGGGAGGTCCTCTTCCCTTATAATGGGCGGAAGAGACCCCCCAGGAGACCAAAAGAGCCTGACTTCAAATTGCAGAGGAGGTAAACAGCAGGGTTTGTTGTGAGGAGGACATGGGTGCAGTGCCAGAAAAATGTCAATGATCTCAATAGATCAGAAAAGGTGAGTACAAAGCCACACTCAACTTCATCCACTGCGCCTCTCAGCACATCCCCATCACTCTGACTTCCCGCTGCTGCACATCCTTACTCACACCAACATACCTTGCATGTCCACATAACCCTCTCTCTCTATCTACATATTCACATCCCCAACTGACTAGCCACCCCTCATCCTAATCAAATCATATCAACGAACAACATGGCCCCAGTGATATGCAACAAGGTGCTCTCCAGCTCCTTGTTAGTAGGGAAATACGGGTGGCCCATGAGAGGGATGATGGTGAGAGGGGACATGGAAGTGGGGCTGCTCTCAAAGCGCTCCCGCGTCTCCCCAGTTGCCTGCCCCTCAGTCAGAGCCCCACATGGTGCCTCGGAACCCGATGGCCGTGTCTGCTCCCGCACAGTCGCAGGAGGAGCAGACTTTACCGGGGCGCTCACAGGTTCCAAAACCCAGAGGACATCCACCAAGAGTGTCTAAGCAGTCGCAGCAGGGAAGTGAGCAAACTGCTTCAACCTCTGCTGAAGCCACAGGGGTAACACCTCGTAGAAGCACGCATAAGAGAAAGATGACACACAAGTAGATTCACAAGGGTAGCCATTTGGGTGTTTTATTCAATGCTAATGTCAAGTTTCCATTATTGTGATGTCACACATAAAAATCTTTATTTTCACCACTTTCCAGTCTTGGACAAATTTGTGTGCACCTTTGGAAGTGGTTTAGTGAGTATGAGTGAAAGGTGAGGCATACGTTACCTCCAGCAATGGTGGTCAGTGTGAAGTAATGGTCTGGTCACTTTATCGTATTGCTGTGAGGTAGTGCCAACCTGGCACAGTATGTGGCAGCCATATTGGTGTACTGCGTAAAGTTAAGTCAATCTGGCCACAATGAGCCCATCCCTGGCCTCCCGGGCAGGAATGTGCTTGGTTGCTGGTGGAATCTAGACTGCAGGTTCCTCCTGTCCCCCCCTCCTCCTTGTCTTCCAGCTGATGCTCCTCCTCCTCTGAAGAGGCTGGGCATTCTTTGCCTTGCTCCTCATGCAGTGCTAACCCTCGCTACTGCACTAGGTTGTGCAGGTTGCAAGCAGACCACGACAATTCCAGAGACCCTGGAATGTGCAAACTGAAGGGCTCCTCCAGATCTGCCAAGGCATCTGAATCACACTTTTAGCATGCACATTGTCTGCTCTGGAAATTTGGCTTTCATCAAATCTCTCCTCGGCCTCAGTACTTGGCCTCCTCAAGTGTGTCATGAGCCATGTCTTCAGTGGCTAGCCCTTGTCTCCACACAGCCAGCCAGAAAGTCTGTATGGAGGAGCAAAGAGCTGAGGGATGGTGGACTGGCACAGTACAAAAGAGTCATGGCAGCTGCCGGGGAATTTGGTGCACACATGCATGATATTTTTATGGTTGTAGACGAGTTGCACATTGAGGGAGTGAAAGCCCTTGCGGTCAACAAAGACTCCTGGGTGATGATGGGGTGCCCTGATGGACACATGTGTGCAGTCGATGACGCCCTGCAACTGTGGGAAGCCAGCCAGAGCGGCAATGCTGAGCGCCCGCTTAGTAACATTGGCTTCATCAGTGGCAAAGTTGGTCTAATTGGCTAACTTGTCAAACAGGGCATTGGTGACCTGTGTGATGCATCTGTGAGTGGCTGACTGTCGGATGCCACAAATATCTGCTGCAGATCCCTGGAAAGAGCCTGAGGCAAAGAAGTTGACGATGCTGGTGACTTTGACAGCCACTGGTAAGGCATGTCCACCCGCTCCTCTGGACTGCAGGTCTTGCTCCAGCAATGTGTAAATGTCTGCAATGACCTGACGCGATAACCTGAGCCTCTTTTGGCACTGCTGCTCAGTCATGTTGAGGAAGCTCATCCTCTGCCTGTATACCCTGTGTTGGGGATAGCGCCTCCAGTGGTGCAGCTCTGCACTGATACCCTCTGTCCTGTGCTGCATCATGTCGTTGAGGAGAAGGTTGGTGATGTTGCTGATGTGCTTGGTGCTGCTGGTGTTGGAGTTCATTGTGGTCCAATTCTTAGGGCCAAAGTGAAACAGTATAGGCAGCACCCATGCTGATGGAATAGATGACAGGTCAAGTAGAGATGACAGAAGTAATCTATCGATGAAGTGATTGGTTCTAACAATGAGATGACACTGGATAGTGACTTTGCTGGAAACACGCAGCCTGCCCAAAGCTCAATCTGTGTTGGGAATGTAGTCAGCAACAGCTTCTGCCTGAGGAAAGTGACCAGCTGTCAGGTCGGAGTTTGTATTATACTTTCCATGCTGTGCACTAATCAGCTGCATCAACAGCCACTCAATTTCTGCCTCAGGTTGGCAGACATGGTTCCCGAGCTGCATGGTTCCCGTGGTCAGCCAGGGAAATTTGAAAGGTAGGTTTAAAAAGACTCTTAAGGGTCTGACACTGAGCTTTCATGCTCATCAAAGCCAGCTCACCAAAGAAAAACCCTGATGATGTTTTTTTTTCTTGAACTAATTACTGTAACTATTAGTAAAGTTCACTCAAACTTTTATAAAGCACACATTATTTTATAGAATTATAGCTGGAGGATATTTCATGAACTAAGAACTTTCAATTCACTCCTAACTTCACGTGATTCAGAAATTAAATAATGTGTCGAACAATGTGGTGTTTTATTTATAGAAAAATATTCAGTCATTGTCAAGAGTTCTTATGTTCTTATCTTATGTTGAAAGTGTATTATTTTAATAGTGGGCTCAATAATTGGGGTGGACGATTCCTTTGTAATACCAAAGTGTGGTCAGGCTCCTCTGCTGGTGCTAGAACTATGTTTAGCTTGACACTGGAAATATTGGAGTGAGGTTCTCTGGTAGTTCCTGGTTACCTTGTAATGGATGTTTGATCACAGATGAAATTTGTAATTTGATCAGATAATTATTATGTGATGGATATCATGTAATTTCAGCACGGGAATGAAGGTGGGGGGGGGGGGGAGAGTGATTCATAAAGGCCATGTAAGGTAGCAGAATTACATTTACATAGACATGAAATATTAGTTTCAGAATTTTATCCACTTGTCCTATTCAGTTCTGCCTGCGAGCAAAGGCATATCATGAAAACAGTTGTAGAGTAACTGGATTGTTTCAGAAGTCAAACTCTAAGTTCCATTGGAGGGATCATTTCTCCTTTTGCAGCTGATGTCATTTTCTTTAAAAATGTAAGATGGCTTCAGGCACTTTCAGTGGAATCTTTAAACTGCCATTCAGTCTGTGCATTGTTGTTGTTGCTTCAATTGGTTTTAGAATAAGTTAAGTCCAACATTGTGCATACACTCTACAATATTTTAAATTGATTAAAAGAGGTATTTATTTAACGGGTTGTGGGGGGGAGGTTATGGCAACTGATTTATAAATGTTCAAAACTGTAATTAAAATACTGTGATCAGCAATTAGGATTTTGAAGCTGTCTTAGTTGTTCTGGTGTGGTATTACATTCTGCTTAACATGTGGCATTCATGATAATTAAAATGATACTAACACATGGATAATTTTATGGCCCTTATGGTGCAGCCCATTATGCCAAATACAGGCCTATGTTTGCATAACATACTCTACACAGCCTCATTATGCCTACTCCTCTCTTCCCTCCTTTAAACTAACAAATGTTAAGGCAATTCTCAGACAAATGTAACCTGGCCTTCTGAGTTGACAGCTCTTATCAGTGAGTAATGAAAGGGAAACATTTTCATTTCGATCGAAGAATGTTACGAGCCACTCTTTGGGGATGAAACTGGTCAATAGAAACGAATATTGAGAGTGGTGTTACATGGGTTGCCGATTCGCTATCGCTTGTTTCGTGCTTTTGCCAAAGACCAATTTCACCCCCTTTGTATCCAATGTACTAATTTCAAAGTGTTCTTTTCATTTTACTATAGCTAAGAAATAATTATTTGTAGTCATGTTCATAGTTAGAGTTAATTTTGAGAGTTTGGGGTGAGTATATTGGAGTCTTTACAGTCTTTTTCATTTTTAAGTGCATTGTCTTTAAATAGTACATCGTGGAATTGGTGTCCTTTTACTATTCGGACACAAGGCATAGGTCAGTGTTGCATCCAATCAGTACACCATACAGAAGGAAGAAAATAAAAGAATACAGGAAAAGGCTAAGGAAGCAGGAGAAGAGCTTCAGTTCAACAGCACAGAAGCAATAGCTGTAATTTGTATAATTCTATGACTTAACTTTGTTCCTTTGTTTTTGATACCTTTATTTTTATTTTCTGTTTTCAGCTTTTCTCCTCACCATACATATCCTCCTCCCACTGGGAGAGTTCATGTTACAGGAAATTTGGAGAACAATTGGTATGGATGCCTATGGGGTTGACATGATTTCAGCTTCCCAGACTTAGCTAAGAAATATGAATACAAATACCCCCAGCATAATCTTGGTAAGAATTGTTCAAGCTTGAGCACCTGCAACACCCATTCTGGTACAGTTTAGATGCAGGATTGCTTACACACTCGCTCAGGTTTTCAGTGGCATCAATTGCACTCCACAGGTGGCAGAAAGAGTCACAATCTGAGCAAGATGTCAGTTTTTCCCTCACCAAGATGGAGCACTTTGATTCCACGTGGCATTCCATCTGGCATTCTGGCTGAGGACTCAATAAGCTCACTCAACTAAGGCAATCATGTTGAAGTGACAGGCAGTGCTGGGACTTGGACTTGTGACATTCTGGGTTGAAGCCAAGCACTCCACTGTTGGAGCTATCAGGCTGCTCCAAACTACCGTACAATTTTTGGTTGTGAGGCCTGAATGAACTTAGTTTACGGTTTTACCTTTGGCACCTTAAGCACTTACATTTGAAAGCTATAAATTCAGATTTGATCCAGATATACATCTGATCTGAATTAAAATAAATTAGTTTACTTCTGCTCTCCGTTCAAATAAAGACTCACTTCCACGCGCCCACTCCAACCTGACTTCTATATATACTTTTGTGGTATTCTATACAACATCTATGTAAATAGCAATAGCCTTCAAAAGTAGTGCTGCTCATAGTTGTACTAATTACAACTCCATTAGATTTGTGACAATCAAAGTCATTTTGAAACAATGAATATGACACTTTTTTCAAAGCACATACAGAGACTAAGTGACTGAGCACCTGGACAAGTATCAGCCGATCACAGAGAGTCAGCATGGATTTGTGAAGGATAGGTCATGGCTGCCTGATCTAGTCGAAGTTTTTGATGAGATCATTGGCGTGGTGGATAGGGGAATGTCTATGGATATTGGCTATATGGACTTTCAGAAGGCATTCGATAAGGTTCCACACAAGAGCACATTTACAAAAATAAGAGTGCATGGAACTGGAGGTAACCTTGTGACCTTGTATTTAGTTGGAGGTAGGAGACAAGAGAGTAGGGGATAAAGAGTTCATTCTCTGATTGGTGGAATATGACAAGTGGTGGTTCCCCAGGGATCTGTACTGGGGCGTTAGCTTTTCACCATACATATTAATGACTTGGATAAAGGAATAGAGATCTATATATCCAAGTTTGTAAGATAGAGGCACAGTAAGTATTGTGGATGGGAGCAGGAAGTTACAAAGGGATATAGACAAACTAAGTGAGTGAGTAAAACTTTGACAGATGGAGTTCAATGTGGGGAAGTGAGCAATAAATCACTTTTGATCTGAGAAAGAGAAATTCAAATATTTTCTTAATGGTGAGACTAGGAGCAGTGGAAGGGCAAAGAGATTTAGGTGTCCATGTACACAAATCATTAAAAGCTAGTGCACAGATACTAAATGTAAACAAAAAGGTTAATAGAATGTAAGCCTTTATTTCAAGGGGGCTGAAATTCAAAAGTGAGGAAGTGATCCTTCAGTTGTTCTGAGTCTTGGTCAGATACCATCTTGAGTACTGTGTTCAGTTTTGGGCACCGAACCTCAGGAACGATATTTTGGCCTTCGAAGGATTACAGCACAGATTTACCAAAATGATACCAAAGCTTAAAAGGTTAAGTTATGAGGACAGGTTCACATATATGTGGCTTGTATTCCCAGAGTTTAGAAGGTTGATGGATGATCTAATCGAAGTGTTTAAAATAATAATGGGATTCAATAGGGGTAGACACACAGAGAAATTATTTCCTCTAGTAAGGGAATCCAGCACAAGAGGGCATAATCTCAAAAATAGAGCTAGGCCATTTAGGATTGAAATCAGAAAGCACTTTTCCACACAAAGTGTAGTGGAAATCCAGAACTCGCTCCCCAAAAGGCTGTGGATGCTGGGTCATTTGAAATTTTCAAGATTGAGATCAATAGAATTTTGTTAGGTAAGGGTATCAAGAGATATGGAACAAAGATGGGTAAAATAAGTTGAGATACCAATCAGCAATAATCTAATTAAAAGACAGGACAGGCTCGAGTGCCTGAATGGCCTACTCCTTCTCCAATGTCCCTGTATTGTACTGCTGGTTAATTCATCCATTTTTATCCTTGTAGCCATAAGATATATAGCATTCCTGTTTCTGAGTTATTCTATTCCCTGTTGGGTTTATAAATGTTTATTCATAAATTATTAACAGCCACTTGAGATAGTAAAAGATACAGAGCTAAAAACAATGATAAATAGTGGGACATTTATGTTCTTGTTAGACACATAAGCATTCAGGATATTTTCCAAAGGCCCAATAAGAAACCTACTGATGTCATTCTCAACCTACTGGAAAAATGGATTGCCACTGAGAATCTGAGCTAGGTGGCAAACGGTTACAGTTCTCAATGGCAAGGTATTTCCTGCTACATTGTATATTTTGTTGTGCAAAATATATTGCTTATGGTTCCTCATCTGGGTATTTAAGACAATCAATTTAGCATGAAGTCTCTCAGGTCATTCTAACTTTCAAAATATGTATTACTTTTGAAATTTGGAAAACTG
This sequence comes from Pristiophorus japonicus, assembly GCF_044704955.1. NCBI lineage: Eukaryota > Metazoa > Chordata > Chondrichthyes > Pristiophoridae > Pristiophorus > Pristiophorus japonicus. The sequence goes on along the minus strand of NC_091977.1, from coordinate 401,307,636 downwards.
AGATCTGCAAAGGAGTATGAAAGAAATATAAAAATCTGGTCACTTCTTAATTCAAATTGCTTTCTATACAAAAATATTTTTCTTACGTTTTATGCAAATGACACTGCAATGATCAGCAGGTTGAATACCAATTCCAAGATCCACCCATAGGGCATGATTTTTCCTACTGGGTCGGGAGAGAGGCAGGCGACATCCGGGGCGGGATGCGACTTTACTCCTGGCTCCATGACTTTCCTCTGATGGGGCTTGTTAAGCTCGCCCTTCAAGATTCCCAGCCAATTGAAATGAAGCGGTCTGATGACATCATTTGATGGCGTGTGATCAGCCGGTTTCCTTAAAGGGACCATGCCCACATTCATTTTGACAGTTGTGCTGTCAGTGTTTTGCAGCGTTGAGGTGCTGCAAACACTGACAAGCACTGCACAAAGGTGCACGGCTGCACCCAGCCACACTCAACCTCATCCTGCTGTGTCACTCATCACATCCCCATCACTCTGCCTTCCCTACTCTACCCCTGCACATCCTTACACCAACTTACCTTGCACCTCCATCCATCCTTTGCTCTCTATCTACATTATCACATCCCCATCTCACTAGCCACCCCTCACACTTTCTCTCATTCTTGTCCAATCATACCAACTAACAGCACACAAGTGTAGGCACTTGGGTCTTTTAGTCAATGTTCATGTAAAGTTCATGTTGATGTGTTGTCAAACATTGAAATCTTTATTTTCAACACTTTGTCTTCTTGGACAGATGTGTGTGCACCTTTGGCTCAGTGAGTTGCAGTGAATGGTGAGACATAATGGTAGGTCCCTGCAATGGTGTGAAAGGAATGGCTTGGGCATTGTAGGGATAAGTTATGGTGTTTGCGTGGGCTGGTTCCAACCTGGCGCATCATGTGGCAGCCAGGGTGTACAGCGGCGTGAAGTCAATCTGGCCATGATAAGGCATCCCTGGCCTCCCAGCAGCAATGTGGTCACGTGCTGATGCCCTGTGTCCTAAGCAGCATTAAATGATTGCGGAGAAGGTTTGTGTTGTTGGTGCTGTTGGCATGCCTGGTAATGCTGGCGTGTCTGGTGTTGAGGCTGATCGTGGTGGGTTTCTGTGGACTAAGGTGAGATTTTTTTCACGGGCACCAATGCTGATGGAATAGATGGCAGCTGAAGTTGAGATGACAGAAGCGATCTTTCAATGGTGAGAGAGTTTGCTAAAAAGAGGTGACATTGGCTAGAGAATTAACTTAAACACTTCAAACCTCCATAAAGCTGAAAAGTGTCTTCCAAATCCTGAAGACTCCAGCTTCTAAGATTGGAAATTTAACAGTTGTGAAATGGTAGCTTTTATACCACTTTTGCAGCTGTCAACTATTCACAGCAATGTAGAGTCATTGAACCCCCGGCAACCACATTTTACTTTGATTTAACTTTCTGGTAAAAAGTTCATTGTTTATTTGTCGGTTTTAGTGCCCCCCCCCCCCACGTTAATAAAGGGGCACTTGATTTATGGTTTTACACAAGATAGTTGTAGAGTCATTGAGAACCCAACACACTTACCTGACGTGCTGTCTGAGTGCTGGGAACCTCATAAAAAACTGGAAAAATTGTAAATATCTGCTAAAATGCTTTTTAAATACCTTTAAACAATCTGTTAACAACTTTAATTGGCTCCCCCGCTGCTTGGTGGTGGGTCTGTGAAGTTCAGGCAGGCCTGGCACTTGGGAAACTGACATGGAGGTGAGTTAAAAGTGGGCTTCTGCCCTACTGTCAATCACTGCCATTTTGACAGCTCACCTGCCTCCAAACTTGCAATCGCAGTGCCGGTAAAATTCTGGCCATAGTCTGTAATATAAATTCTGTATGTACAATTTTCTGGAAAAAATTTTATCTTAAATGTTACAAAGTCGAATTGCAGAAATATTCAGAATCGGATGTATTTTGATTATGAAGGCAGTTCTCACAATGGATTTCTCTGATATATCAGTGTATAATATAAAATGTGCTCTTCATAGATACATTGAAAGTATACAAGGTCCCCTCCCTAGAAGTCTGCTTTCAATATACCACCATCTTTATATGACTCATAAAGGACACCATATCATCATCTTAGGCAGTCCCTCGGAATCGAGGAAGACTTGCTTCCACGCTAAAAATGAGTTCTTAGGTGACTGAACAGTCCAATACGAGAACCACAGTCTCTGTCACAGGTGGGACAGACAGTGGTTGAGGGTAAGGATGGGTGGGACTGGTTTGCCGCACAATCATTCCGCTGCCTGCGCTTGATTTCTGCACGCTTTCGTCAATGAGACTCAAGGTGCTCAGCGCCCTTTGGATGCACTTCCTCCACTTAGGGCGGCCTTTGGCCAGGGATTCCCAGGTGTCGGTGGGGATATTGCACTTTTTCAGGGAGGCTTTGAGGGAGTCCTTGAAACGTTTCCTCTGCTCACCTTTGGCTTGTTTGCCGTGAAGGAGTTCCGAATAGAGCGCTTGCTTTGGGAGTCTCGTGTCAGGCATGCGAACAATGTGGCCTGCCCATGGAGCTTATTGAGTGTGGTCAGTGCTTCAATGCTGGGGATGTTGGCCTGGTCGAGGATCTTGCGGAGACATGATTGGTGATATTTCCCCAGCGACTTGAGGTGTCTACTGTACATGGTCCATATCTCTGAGCCGTACAGGAGGGTGGGTATTACTACAGCCCTGTAGACTATGAGCATGGTGGCAGATTTGAGGGCCTGCTCTTCGAACACTCTTTTCCTCAGGTGGCCGAAGGCTGCACTGGTGCACTGGAGCCAGTGTTAAATCTCATCGTCAATGTCTGTCCTTGTTGATAAGAGGCTCCTCAGGTATGGGAAATGGTCCATATATGGACACCATATATGGAGGACTCAGTTGCTGTAATGGGTTAGACACTGGTCTTTAACCTTTGGGAATTGTACTCAAGTCCAGTGTGAACTGAAGGAATTAAAGTTTCCTCTCTTATCAGTAAAGGTGCTATGTGAAATAAGTTTTGGCAGTCTGAACCCAGTTCCCAGTGGACATGAGCCCACAGCACAAAAGCTGCCACTAAATGTTAATCTCACACACTGGCCGCGATTTCGCCAACGGGTGCGAATTGGATGCGGGCGGCATCGGTGGTGTGTGGTAAAGACGTTCCCGGCTCCAGCCCACTGTCTGACAGCAATCTTCCATTGATGGGGCTTGTTAAGCTTGCCCTGTGGGGTTTCCAGCCAATTAACAGAAAGCCAGTCTAATGACGTCATCTGATGATGTGTCATCAGCCGGTTTCCTTAAAGGGATCATGGCCAACTTTTTTCTGACAGTTCTTCTGTCATCACACTGCATCACATCCTTACTCACACCAGCACCCAAGCTCTCCCATGACTCCTACCAGATGCTTATGGAGGGAGTCACGGCACGCAGGGAGGTTCTCTTCCCTTCCAATGGATGGGAAGAGAACGCAGCCTGGGTGTACATTGCAGAGGAGGGCACAAGCCGGGATGTCATCAAGAGTACCTGGCTGCAATGGCACAAACCTTTCAATAATCTCAGCAGAGATTACTGCAAAGCCACACTAAACCTCATCCCACAGTGCCACTCATCACATTCCCATCACTCTGTATTCCCTACCCTACATCACATCCTTACTCACACCAACTTATCTTGCACCTCCATCCATCCCTCTCTCTCTCTATCTACATTATCACTTCCCCATTTCACGAGCCACCCCTCACACTCACCTTCATCCTTGTCCAATCATACCAACTAACAAAACTTGGGTGTTTTAGCCAAATATTTATGTAGACTTTCCACTAATGTGTTGACAAACATATGAAATCTTTATTTTGAACACTTTGGGCTGATTTTCAGCAAGGCCTCCGCCTGCCCAAGTGCCGCCCAAAGTGCTGCCGATGGCTGCCGAGGTACCAGACAGTACTTTGGGCAGGATAATTTTGAAGAAGGTCCCTCGAAGGCAAATGGAAGACGGGCGGCAAATGGAAGCCGTTCACCGCTAATCTGGGCGGCGGCGGGCGGGAGATCGCATTCTTTGCGGCAGAGGCGCTTTCCTCCCAAGTGCCGTCGAGGATGGAGTCGGGCCCACGGAGGGTCAAAGACCTGAAAATAAAAAATACAAAAACTATTCGAAGACCTTCAGGGGACCCCCAAAAGGTAAGTCGCTGTTGAAAAAAATGTTTTAACTATTCACTTACCTTTTTTTCAGGTTTTTCAGACTTACCGTCGGGGTCAGACCAGCCTGCAGCCAGCGGTCCAAACCCATTCTTCCGCCGACTCCCGTTGACTCCCGCCAATTCCACCCACGGGAATCTGGAAGCTTGGCGGGCTGGAGCTCAGTTACGCCAATCGGTCATCCGCTGATGTCAGCGGGCGGTTCCCGGCGGCTCTCCCTCCCACCTGCTCCAGATCCGCCCAGTGCCACGGCGAAAGTGGGCGGCAGTCAGCGGCAGCGGGCGGAGAGGTGCTGAAAATCGGCCCCTTTTTGTTCTTGGGCAGATTGGAAGTGGCTTAGTGAGTTGTAGTAAATGGTCAGGCATAAGGATACCCTACACAATGGTGATGAATGTGAAAGGAATGGCTTGTACATTGCAGGGATGAATTATGTTGCTGGTGTTGGGTTGTGCCAACCTGGCACATCACGTAGCAGCCAGGGTGCACAGTGTCAAGTGAAGCAAATGACATTGGAAAGTGAACAGCTGTGAAACGGTAGCTTTTGTACCACTTCTGCAGCTGTCAACTTGCCAAAGCAATAGAAATTCACTGAGAACCTGACTCCACTTACCTGGCGTGTTCCCTGAGGGATGGCAAATCTGTTAAAAAAGTGGAAAAATTGTTAGTGCCTGCTTTTAATCCTTTTAAATAGCACTAAACTATCTGTTAAGTATCTTAATGAAGTGGTCCGCCGCTTGGTGTTGGGTCTGCAGTCTGCACGCAGACCTGACAGTTGAGAAACGGACACCGAGGCGGGTTCAGAGCGGGATCCCGACCTGCTGTCAATCAGGGCCCGCCTCCAAACCCGCACTCACAGGGCTGGAAGGATTCTGGCCATAGAGTGGCCACAGGAGAGCTGGTATGGGAAATGTAATTTTGGTGGAGTAGGATGGGGACATTCATCTGAGGATTGGGGCTAATTAAAGCTTTATTCCACACCAATGTTGTACCTGATCTGGGGGTGCTTTATGGGTGTTCAAAAAGGGAATGTGTTCAATTTCCTAGCACTAATACGTTTCACTTTGATGAACACTTTAAAAAATGCAATATAGAGACAGGAATTGTATCTTCTAAATATAATAAAAACTGACCTCCTTGTTGATGTGTAATACTCCAGTTATAACCCTGGATTACCAAACAAAATTGATACCTTATGGAAACACTACCCGAAACAACAAGGTCGCAGTCCAAAATCTAGAAAACACAGTGAATCCTTTCATCTATTGTTTGGTTAACATCAATATTTGTGATAACTAAATCAGAGCAGATTCGTAAGTAAATAGCTTGAGTTTGTTTGTTTCTTTCTCACACTAAATGAATTAATTTGCAAGCTATTACTTGAATTGGCAGTTTATAGGCTTGTTTTACTGACAGTACTATTTGAAGTTTCCTGCAGTAACTTCATTACCCATATTTTGTTCAGAATTACTGATGCGTGCCGAAAATTGTTAATGACAGATGTTTCTCCACTCTGTCACACTTCTCGTATCATTTGATTTGGAAAGCAACATACGGTGTTATGCTCTATCAGTATGTCACAGACTGTCTGTAAACAGCTGGTCATAACTCAGTTCAGTGAAAACCATTACTTTCCAATGAAGTGCTGGACAAGATCCAAATTTTGTTTTGGCATGGTGAGCACTGCATTATGCAGATAGTTTTGCTGCTACGGGGTTACCTGTGGAAGCAAAAGCTTCTTATTGCCTTACTTTACTTCAATATAAGATGAGATTAAAACATGAACAACAGCAAACTAATTATATCCAGTAAACCGTCCAAAAGCTGGTCGCACATTTTGTCCTGCCAACTATATGCTTCCTGGATAAATAACTGATAAATTGAACAAAAATGGATAATAAGGAATGATTATTTAAATGATGTGCCCTTTTAAAAATGCCAATGTGTGCTGTGTCAGGAAAGGTGGAAGGAATAGCTTCTGATTGAAGCTCATCGGCAGACAATTCCTGGAATTTTCTTCACAAATATTCTTTTAAGCGTTTATTGCTAATTATGTCCTTTCAAATTTATCATTGCATTATTTCATAGACTTCAGCCATTATTTCTTCAATCAATAATTAAATTGTCCAACAAAACTTCAGCTTCTTGGCTGTTGTCGCAATTACCACATTGTAATAGCATTCCTTTTGGCTGCATTTAATTCACTTTAAATGTGTGTGTATGCTCCTGCCAGCTAACAATCATGTATGCTCTAGATTACATATGGAAGGGGCTCTTTGCACTGAAGCAGGAGGTAAATCTATGCAACACAAATTCTAGGAATGGCATCCATCACACAGTGCTCTAGACTAGAGTGAAATACAATGTGAGTGACATAAAGCTATAGAAAACAGTTTGAGCTCAGAATTATCATAGCACTTCTAATCGTGCAAAATCAAGGAAATATCTTGAAACCTGATAACCATTTTTATTTTCTGTCTTGCTTTGCTAATCACCTGTACTTTCTGTTTATTGCTAACATTTTCCAGGATGGAAACATATTGTAAAAGGTGCTTTCGCCATAAATGTATTGTGGAGGAGATGGGACGGTGGAGTTAGACGTCGGTCTTTTACCTCTGAATGGAATGAAACCAGCTCAGGGATGACTGATGATTAGAATAGTTTTTGCATTTGTATAATATATGGAATTCATTCAATTCCCTATTTTGAATGTCAGATTCAGGAAAATAATGGTACCTCATCTTTTGAGCCACTTGAACATTATTGGTTAGGGCACATATACAGGTATCAAATACAGGTCAAAACAACCAAATTAGCTGGATGTGCATTGGTGCAACTATTGCTCGTGGTTATGCTACCATACTTTGGTTCTGTGAATTAGGTTATTTATGTTATCCACACAGAGCTGTGAAATATTAATCACCCCTTTTATGCAAAGATTGAAATTAGACAAAACCTACCATTGAAATAAGACCAGCTGGTACATATTAAATACTGCAACAATGTGTACCACAGCCTTATAGGTAGATAAGAATCTCATTTCGCAGTTGTCTGGAATAATATGGCACTTGAAAAAATTGCATATTTACTGAGATTAAAATATGGTCTTTGCAGTATATAGAGAATGGAATCCACTGAAATTTTATTACAAGACCTTGGTTTCACCTACCCTGTGTTAACATCTTAGTGTTATACTGTTCCTCTCCTAAATAATTAACATGTGGAGCTATATTCTACAATGCTCTATTTTAGGGCTTGGCCCCAACTAACCATTGAAAGCCATACCAGCCTATATGTCAGTACTGAGTGGTTTGCTGATGTATGGTTGCTATATTCTGGGAAGTTCAAACCTGGCCCTCTGCAAACAATGCAGTTGTTCCTCTCCAAAATGTATTGTAGAAGGGGTGGTAAGTTCCGATTAATTATACATATTGTAAACATAGCAAAATGCCACTCCATCTAAAACATATTGCACACGACTTACAAGGGCCTTGAATGCTCTCTGTATTTGTGTGCAGAGACATGCGAAACAGGGCCGCAAATCAATTACACTGCCTAAAAGATCGCGGAATTTTGGGTGTGTGAATTAGGCGCACAAGTGCAATACGCCCAAATTTCCTTGATCCCTCCGCCCGAACACATCTCCACCCATAAAATTGGCCCTACTCCCAGATTACAGATCCTCAAACGTATGTTTCCTGCAATTGAGTTGCTCAGGGGCTCTCTTAAAATTACAATCCGTTTCTCAGGTGCAGCAGGAAATTGTCATTTTTCTGGTGTTTTATTACAATTTTTTGCTCTTTCTTTTATTTTATCCTTGCTCTGTATTCTCTGTTTCTTTTCATGCATTTTTAATGGCATAATTATAAAGAACAATAAAAGTTGAAAAGCTTCCCCAATTGCAAGTCGATAAATATGTTGTGCATGAATGATAATGCGATTAGCTGAAACTTTCATTTTCGTTCTTAAAAAAGAGAAATATATGGTGTGAGTTTGGTGCTTTCCTTGGGCTCGATTGTTTACATTGATTTATGCCCATTTTACGTTCGGACATATTCTAATGAGATTTACAGGAAATTTGAGCGTAACTTGACCTCGTCAGAATGGGGGGGAGGGGGGGCAGGGGGATTGGGCGCATTGTCGGCTGGAACTTCCAGTTTGCACCCACAGGTGAAATTCCAGACCACTATGTATGATTCAAGTAGGTTTATACATTAAATATTTTGATGACCTAACTTTCTCATTATTGCATATGATTTAATGCATTGTTTATCACAGACCCCAGGTCATAGATCAGCCATGATCTAATTGAATGATGGAACAGGCTTGAGCACTTATTTGTATATCGCCGGGAACTTCCTCAGAGGTTCTCCCGATTGGGTGCCACAACTTCGTCGGAAGATCGGCAGAAACCCCAGATAGACTCGTAAGCAAAATTTCCACCAATCTTGCACTGAAATTTAGCGGCAATTCAGGAGAACCACCAAGGAGATTCCCAACATTTGTGTTTCAACAAGAAGGGTTGAGTTTAAAAAAAAAATAATTTGTGGGATGTGGTGTCGTTGGCAAGGCCAGCATATATTGCTTATCCCTACTTAAACTTGAGAAGGTGGTGGTGAGACATTTTAATCCATGTGATGAAGTTACTCCTACATTGCTGTTAGGAAGCAAGTTCCAGGATTTCGACCCAGCAACGATGAAGCAATAGGGACCTATTTCCAAGACAGAATGGTGTGTGACTTGGAGGTGGTGGTGTTCCCATGCGCCTGCTGCCCTTGTCCTTCGAGGTGGTAGAGGTCAAGGGTTTGGGTTCACGAGTAAGAAAGGAGAAAAGAGCAAGTGTAGCAATAGTGCCTGTGATCTGACTGATTTTTCTTTCAGCTTTTGATGTCTGTTGATCTTTGCTTACTGCTTCTTGAAAAATGTGTGAACCATTATTGTGCAGCAAACAGCACAACATTTTCATTCTCATAGAGAGCTCTTAGTATTGGCTATTCGAGTTAGGTTTGCTAGCTTAATATCTAGTCTCGCTCCCAGTGGCCTTGATTCCATGGCTCAAATCAGTTCCTTATTTGGTTGGCTGAGCTCTAACAGGTCCAGCTGGAAAGTGCATTGAATTAAAATGTGGTGTGATGCAGCAGAAGGTGCTCTTGTGAGTTTAGGATTCTGGCTCCAATACCAGAGCCCCGTAGGGTGGCATGGGTGTTCTTTAGAATGTCTGTTAGTTCATAAAATGTAGTCATTTACCTCCAATATTACTCATTTGTGCAAATGAAGTGTTTCATATTCCAGCTACACTCTGGAGCTCAAATGAAGCAATGTTACTATGTGGTGCTGAAGGCGATTTCAAAAAATCTTAGGCGGTTTCAAATTGTATTGTTTAACTGCTGAGTTTTGTTTGGAGGGGAAGGAGAATTGAAGCTTTTTACTTTTTACACACAGTGCCAGTGTCAGTATCCCTGGAACAGCACTCCATATTGCACCTGCATAATATTTCCATTTTTCTCATCATCCACCTTTGTGGCTTTTAAGAGTAAGATCTTTGTACCAATTAGTGCAAAATGATTCGTTTTATGCCACGGGCCCATGCCTATTAGGAACGGTCGAGATTCAACTTCCTAAAGTGCTTTACAAAGAGAAGCAAAAACTGAACAAGGAACAAAAAAGGGAAAGCAGAAAGATTTAGGATGGAGGAGGGTAGTTTTTTGAAAGAAAAGGGAGGGTACCAAGGCAGAAGGGCCTAGGAGCAAGTCCCAGAGGGTAATGTTTAAAACAATGGCCACGAATGGTACAGTAGGCTGGGAACAAGGGGCAGCTCACTATCAGAGGAATAGAGGGTGTATGAGGGATTTTTGGTTCGAGGTGATTGCAAAGATAGAGTGAGGCAGGGCCCATGGAGGGATTTGTGCAGTACTGAGGGAGTGCCACACTGTCGGAGGTGCCGTCTTTCAGATGAGATGTTAAATCGAGACCCCGTCTACTTTCTCGGGTGGACGTAAAAGATTCCATGGCACTATTTCGAAGAAGAGCAGGGGAGTTATCTCCTGAGTCTTGACCGACATTTATCCCTCAATCAACATATTAAAAACAGATTATCTGGTCATTATCACATTGCTGTTTGTGAGAGCTTGCTGTGTGCAAATTGGCTGCCGCATTTCCCACATTACAACAGTGACTATACTCCAGAAGTACTTAATTGGCTGTAAAGCGCTTTGAGACAACCGGTGGTCATGAAACATAGAAACATAGAAACATAGAAAATAGGTGCAGGAGTAGGCCATTCGGCCCTTCTAGCCTGCACCGCCATTCAATGAGTTCATGGCTGAACATGCAACTTCAGTACCCCATTCCTGCTTTCTCACCATACCCCTTGATTCCCCTAGTCGTAAGGACTTCATCTAACTCCTTATTGAATATATTTAGTGAATTGGCCTCAACAACTTTCTGTGGTAGAGAATTCCACAGGTTCACCACTCTCTGGGTGAAGAAATTCCTCCTCATCTCGGTCCTAAATGGCTTCACCCTTATCCTTAGACTGTGTCCCCTGGTTCTGGACTTCCCCAACATTGGAAACATTCTTCCTGCATCTAACCTGTCTAACCCCGTCAGAATTTTAAACGTTTCTATGAGGTCCCCTCTCATTCTTCTGAACTCCAGTGAATACAAGCCCAGTTGATCCAGTCTTTCTTGATAGGTCAGTCCCGCCATCCCGGGAATCAGTCTGGTGAACCTTCGCTGCACTCCCTCAATAGCAAGAATGTCCTTCCTCAGGTTAGGAGACCAAAACTGTACACAATACTCCAGGTGTGGCCTCACCAAGGCCCTGTACAATTGTAGCAACACCTCCCTGCCCTTGTACTCAAATCCCCTCGCTATGAAGGCCAACATGCCATTTGCTTTCTTAACCGCCTGCTGTACCTGCATGCCAACCTTCAATGACTGATGTACCATGACACCCAGGTCTCTTTGCACCTGCCCTTTTCCTAATCTGTCACCATTCAGATAATAGTCTGTCTCTCTGTTTTTACCACCAAAGTGGATAACCTCACATTTATCCACATTATACTTCATCTGCCATGCATTTGCCTACTCACCTAACCTATCCAAGTCGCTCTGCAGCCTCATAGAATCCTCCATGCAGCTCACACTGCCACCCAACTTAGTGTCATCCGCAAATTTGGAGATACTACATTTAATCCCCTCGTCTAAATCATTAATGTACAGTGTAAACAGCTGGGGCCCCAGCACAGAACCTTGCGGTACCCCACTAGTCACTGCCTGCCATTCTGAAAAGTCCCCATTTACTCCTACTCTTTGCTTCCTGTCTGACAACCAGTTCTCAATCCATGTCAGCACACTACCCCCAATCCCATGTGCTTTAACTTTGCACATTAATCTCTTGTGTGGGACCTTGTCGAAAGCCTTCTGAAAGTCCAAATATACCACATCAACTGGTTCTCCCTTGTCCACTCTACTGGAAACATCCTCAAAAAATTCCAGAAGATTTGTCAAGCATGATTTCCCTTTCACAAATCCATGCTGACTTGGACCTATCATATTACCTCTTTCCAAATGCACTGCTATGACATCCTTAATAATTGATTCCATCATTTTACCCATGACCGATGTCAGGTCTGTAATTCCCTGTTTTCTCTCTCCCTCCTTTTTTAAAAAGTGGGGTTACATTGGCTACCCTCCACTCCATAGGAACTGATCCAGAGTCAATGGAATGTTGGAAAATGACTGTCAATGCATCCACTATTTCCAAGGCCACCTCCTTAAGTACTCTGGGATGCAGTCCATCAGGCCCTGGGGATTTATCGGCCTTCAATCCCATCAATTTCCCCAACACAATTTCCCGACTAATAAGGATTTCCCTCAGTTCCTCCTCCTTACTAGACCCTCCGACCCCTTTTATATCCGGAAGGTTGTTTGTGTCCTCCTCAGTGAATACCGAACCAAAGTACTTGTTCAATTGGTCCGCCATTTCTTTGTTCCCCGTTATGACTTCCCCTGATTCTGACTGCAGGGGACCTACATTTGTCTTTACTAACCTTTTTCTCTTTACATATCCATAGAAACTTTTGCAATCCGTCTTAATGTTCCCTGCAAGCTTCTTCTCGTACTCCATTTTCCCTGCCCTAATCAAACCCTTAGTCCTCCTCTGCTGAGTTCTAAATTTCTCCCAGTCCCCGGGTTCTCTGCTATTTCTGGCCAATTTGTATGCCACTTCCTTGGCTTTAATGCTATCCCTGATTTCCCTTGATAGCCACGGTTGAGCCACCTTCCCTTTTTTATTTTTACGACAGACAGGAATGTACATTTGTTGTAGTTCATCCATGCGGTCTCTAAATATCTGCCATTGCCCATCCACAGTCAACCCCTTCAGTATCATTCGCCAATCTATCCTAGCCAATTCACGCCTCATCCCTTCAAAGTTACCCTTCTTTAAGTTCTGGACCATGGTCTCTGAATTAATTGTTTCATTCTCCATCCTAATGCAGAATTCCACCATATTATGGTCACTCTTCCCCAAGGGGCCTCGCACAACGAGATTGCTAATTAATCCTCTCTCATTACACAACACCCAGTCTAAGATGGCCTCCCCCCTAGTTGGTTCCTCAACATATTGGTCTAAAAAACCATCCCTTATGCACTCCAGGAAATCCTCCTCTACCGTATTGCTTCCAGTTTGGTTAACCCAATCTATGTGCATATTAAAGTCACCCATTATAACTGCTGCACCTTTATTGCACGCACCCCTAATTTCATGTTTGATGCCCTCCCCAACATCACTACTACTGTTTGGAGGTCTGTACACAACTCCCACTAACATTTTTTGTCCTTTGGTATTCTGCAGCTCTACCCATATAGATTCCACATCATCCAAGCTAATGTCCTTCCGAACTATTGCCTTAATTTGCTCCTTAACCAGCAATGCTACCCCACCTCCTTTTCCTTTTATTCTATCTTTCCTGAATGTTGAATACCCCTGGATGTTGAGTTCCCAGTCCTGATCATCCTGGAGCCACGTCTCCGTAATCCCAATCACATCATATTTGTTAACATCTATTTGCACAGTTAATTCATCCACTTTATTGCGGATACTCCTTGCATTAAGACACAAAGCCTTCAGGCTTGTTCTTTTAACACCCTTTGTCCTTTTAGAATTTTGCTGTACAGTGGCCCTTTTTGTTCTTTGCCTTGGGTTTCTCTGCCCTCCACTTTTCCTCATCTCCTTTCTGTCTTTTGCTTTTGCCTCCTTTTTGTTTCCCTCTGTCTCCCTGCATTGGTTCCCATCCCCCTGCCATATCAGTTTAAATCCTCCCCAACAGCACTAGCAAACACTCCCCCTAGGACATTGGTTCCGGTCCTGCCCAGGTGCAGACCGTCCGGTTTGTACTGGTCCCACCTCCCCCAGAACCGGTTCCAATGCCCCAGGAATTTGAATCCCTCCCTGTTGCACCACTGCTCAAGCCACGTATTCATCTGCACTATCCTGCGATTCCTACTCTGACTATCACGTGGCACTGGTAGCAATCCCGAGATTACTACTTTTGAGGTCCTACTTTTTAATTTAGCTCCTAGCTCCTTAAATTCGTTTCGTAGGACCTCATCCCTTTTTTTACCTATGTCGTTGGTACCAATGTGCACCACGACAACTGGCTGTTCTCCCTCCCTTTTTAGAATGTCCTGCACCCGCTCCGAGACATCCTTGACCCTTGCACCAGGGAGGCAACATATCATCCTGGAGTCTCGGTTGCGGCTGCAGAAACGCCTATCTATTCCCCTCACCATTGAATCCCCAATCACTATTGCTCTCCCACTCTTTTTCCTGCCCTCCTGTGCAGCAGAGCCAGCCATGGTGCCATGAACTTGGCTGCTGCTGCCCTCCCCTGATGAGTCATCCCCCTCAACAGTACCCAAAGCAGTGTATCTGTTTTGCAGGGGGTTGACCACAGGGGACTCCTGCACTACCTTCCTTGCACTGCTCTTCCGGTTGGTCTTCCATTCCCTATCTGGCTGTGGACCCTTTCCCTGCGGTATGACCAACTCGCTACACGTGATACTCACGTCATTCTCAGCATCGTGGATGCTCCAGAGTGAATCCACCCTCAGCTCCAACTCCGCAACGCGGTCTGTCAGGAGCTGGAGGCGGATACACTTTCCGCACACGTAATCGTCAGGGACACCGGAAGTGTCCCTGAGTTCCCACATGGTACAGGAGGAGCATAACACCCGACCGAGCTCTCCTGCCATGACTCAACCCTTATATACACTTAAATTGGCAACAACAATATTAAAAGTTACTCACTGATATAGAAGAGAAAAAAGAAAAACTACTCACCAATCACCAGCCAATCACTTACCCTCTTGGCTGTGACGTCACCTTTTGATTTCTTTCTACTTCTTTTTTGCCTTCTCCCTGTAGCTGCACAAGTCACGCCTTTTATAGGCCTCACCACGCACCTCCTCGACGCTGCTCCCGACTGCCGCCGACGCTGGGCCCCGGACTCCCTGCTGTGCCTTTTATAGGCCTCTCCACACACCTCCTCGACGCTGCTCCCGACTGCCGCCGACTCTGGGCCCCGGACTCCCTGCTGTGCCTTTTATAGGCCTCTCCACGCACCTCCTCGACGCTGCTCCCGACTGCCGCCGACTCTATATAAATGCAAGTCTGTCTTTTTCTTTCTTATTTGTAGCCAAGGGAAACTAACTTGAAGTCATATTGCTGGAGCAGTCATCACACAGATCCAGCTTTAATCTCATCAGCCTGTACTGGCATTGACTTGGAATTTCCAGGAAAGTTTCAGGTTAACTACAGCACAAAAGCAGAGTTCCACTATTTTTTCCTGAGGAAATTCACGTGTTACTGTTTTACGGCAGAACTTTGCTACACGCGAATTTCCTCAATCATTTGCGTCACTCCCGAGTTACATTTGCCAAAACTACTCTTCTCTCATTAACATAGCTGCACCCCATGCAAAAGACCAGAGAATGCGAGTTTCCTGCATTTGTGCTAGTTCTGAATGGGTGCAAATTTACTCTCCAAATTTTAGGTGCAGCAGAACCTAAAATGACTACTTCTAGGGTCTTTTAGCGATTTATTTGCCATTTTTTAAAATTCTCTTTACTGAGATCTGCACAGCATTTTCTATGCCTGTGAATGCATTTTTAAGGCATTATAAAGGGGAAAGCTTCCACAAATGCAGTTTGTTAAACATGCTGGCCTAGAAATTCAATCGCACCTGAAAACAATTCAGGTGCTGAAAATGTGGATGCTCCACTCCCACTTCAGGAGAGAGGAAGCCAGCCTGCCTGAAGATGCACTGTTACTCAACCTGACCCCAGTATGCAACAGCTCAGAGACTGACATCATCTGTACTTTAGAAACATAGAAAATATGTGCAGGAGTAGACCATTCGGCCCTTAGAGGGTAGGTTGGATGAAGGACATATATGCGGCGAATTATCGGCCACAAATGTGCAGGGGATAGGATTCCACAGGTCATATACTACTTCTGCTGCAAACGACTCAGCTTCAAACTTTGAGGGCCCAGGCTACCAAAGAAGGCACACACCAGGAGATGCTCAGTACACTGGGCAACCTGCCAGAGAGCTTGCACGCAATGGCTCAGAGCATGGGGTCCAGCCGGGGTTTTGCGCAGAGCATGGAGACCATTCTGTCCAACACAGAGCGACTGTGTCCGCTGTGGCCAAGTAGCCAGCTTGTGAGCTGATGTTATGGCTGGAATAAAGGCAACACAGAGGACAAGCACAGGATGAATGAATCATGACTGCTGCCAGGAAACCGGCCACAGATCTGTAAGATGCACTGCCTGTGGTAACAAACAAGCTGGATGTTGAGGGAATGGAATCCCTTTCTATTCAGGGTGGTGATGGGGAGCACGCAAGGTAATGTGGGTGCAGTCTATGGCATCTATTGGAAAGGGTGCAGAGGTGATTTATGTCATGTATCTTACATTATTATATATAACTGTATCCTAACATGCTATACATGACTGTAATAAGATATGACCTGTAACCACCAGCATACCTTACCACCAGGGGTGCACTTGCAAGAGACAGGTATATAAAGGCAGGTCTCAGGCAAGTGCAGCATTCCAGAGCTGTGAAATAAAGGTGCAGGTCCAGAGTGACCTTGACTTCACTACATGCCTCGTGTGAATCTGTACTGAGGGGACAGGACTTTACAGTGGCGACGGGTTACGGGATTACAGAATCCACAGAATGACGAACAACGGATCAGATGAAAAGTACAATGCAGGAGACAATTGGGAGGACTTTATAGAAAGGCTCCAGCAAAGCTTTGTAACCAAAGACTGGTTAGCCGACAATAAGGCAGACAAGAGAAGAGCCCATCTCTTGACCAGCTGTGGCTCGAAAACATATGCTTTAATGAAGTATTTGTTGGCACCCGAGAAACCAGCAAGCAAGTCGTTTGAAGAATTGAGCACACTGGTAAGAGACCACCTGAAGCCAGCGAGCAGCCTACACATGGCCAGACACAGGTTCTACAACTACAGACGCTGTGTGGGCCAGAGCATACACGAATTCGTAGCGGAACTTCGGAGGTTGGCTAGTTTATGTGAGTTCTCCGATGAACTGAGGAGAGAAATGCTGAGACTTTTTCATTGAAGGAATAGGCCACGCAGGCATATTCCGAAAGCTCATAGAGACCAAGAAACTGACCTTAGAGGCAGCAGCACTGGTTGCACAGACATTCTTGGTAGGGGAAGAAGAAACGAGGTTGATTTACAATGCAGGTACGACAACTAACAAAATATTGGAACAAGAAGTTCACAGCACTAAACAAGCTGCTACCCCCACACACAGACAAAACCGGGAGAACAGGCTCTCGACAGCAGGCAGAAGCCATCAAGGGCCACAGGAACGGCCGTTCACACCTCATCAACCCACAATGCGAGCAATCAACTACAAACTGAGAGAAGCTCAAGAGATCAGCCAGACGCAGCTCATTCTTTGGAAACTCTTTGAACAATGGAACAGGTCTGTGCTGGAGGTGTAGGGGTGGGCACTCGGCAAGGGGATGTCGATTTCAGCAGGCTGTTAGCAGAAATTGTGAATATACAGGGCATTTGGCCCGCATGTGCAAAGAAACGGCAGCTCGGCTGGTATACGAATCGGATGGGTCGGAAAGCGGACCAGAAGATGGTGGGGACAGTACCCGGGACACCAGTGTACAGCGGGTCAACACGATCAATGGCCGCTGCTCCTACAACAGGAC
The DNA here is from genome assembly GCF_044704955.1 of Pristiophorus japonicus. Classification (NCBI taxonomy): domain Eukaryota; kingdom Metazoa; phylum Chordata; class Chondrichthyes; family Pristiophoridae; genus Pristiophorus; species Pristiophorus japonicus. The sequence continues at coordinate 401,290,186 of NC_091977.1, read as the reverse complement.
GCCTCCTATAATGATGAGGGCCCTACTCAATGGGATATCTGTCAACATGGAGCTGGATACGGGAGCGAATCAATCTCTCATGGGCGCTCAACAATTTGAACAACTGTGGCCGCATAAAAGAGACAGACCAAAACTCACAAGGGTCGACATCACATTAAGGACCTATACCAAAGAAATCGTACCAGTCCTCAGCAGCGCCATGCTCTCTGTCACACACAAAGGGACAGTGAACCGACTTCCCCTGTGGATTGTCCCCGGAGACCCCCCAGCACTGCTGGGGAGAAGCTGGCTGGCAAAACTAAACTGGAAATGGGATGATGTCCATGCCATGTCATTGGAGGAACGGACCTCCTGCTCAACAGTTATAAGGCAATTTGAACATCTCTTTCAGCCAGGTGTGGGCACTTTCAAAGGGGCCAAATTCAAAATCTACATCACACAGGATGCTAGACCGGTCCATCACAAGGCCAGAGCTGTACCCTATGTGATGAGGGAAAAGATTGAACACGAACTAGACAGGCTTCTGCAGGAAGGCATTATATCACCTGTGGAATTTAGCGACTGGGCAAGTCCCATCGTCCCAGTCATGAAGCCTCATGAAGCCTCATGAAGTGCGGGTACGGAATGGTCGAGAAGGAGGCGCTCGCGTGCGTGTACGGTGCCGAAAAGATGCACCAATACCTTTTCGGGGCCAAGTTCGCGTTAGAAACTGACCACAAGCCCCTCACGTCCCTCCTATCCGAGACCAAGGCAATAAACGCCAACGCCTCGGCGAGAATTCAACGGTGGGCACTCATGCTGGCGTCCTACGACTATATCATAAGGCACAGACCAGGCACAGACAACTGTGCTGACGCGCTCAGCAGGCTACCCCTGGCGATCACGGAAGGGTCTGACGAACAGGACTGTGAGATAGTCATGGCAATCAATGCCTTTGAGTCCACAGGTTCGCCCATGACGGCTCGCCAAATCAGAGCCTGGACGGCCAGCGACCCCACGTTATCCTTAGTAAAAAGATGTGTTCTAACCGGTGACTGGGCAGAGGCTCGCGATGCCTGCCCCGAGGAATTAAAAACCTTTCACATTCGCATGCATGAGCTATCACTACAAGCAGACTGCCTGATGTGGGGCAGCCGAGTAGTCATGCCTCTGCGAGGCAGAGAGGCACTTGTCCGGGAGCTCCACCGCGAGCACCGGGGGATCGTTCTCATGAAGGCCATAGCCATATCCCATGTCTGGTGGCCTGGTATTGACGCCGACTTGGAGCTCTGCGTCCGAAGGTGCACCATTTGTGCCCAACTCAGCAATGCCCCCAGGGAGGCTCCACTGAGCCCCTGGCCCTGGTCTACCAAACCATGGTCACGGGTGCACGTAGACTATGCGGGCTCATTCATGGGCAAAATGTTCCTCGTAGTTGTAGATGCATTTTCAAAGTGGATCGAATGCACAATTTTAAACTCGAGCACAACCTCCACCACTGAGAGCCTCACAACCATGTTTGCAATGCACGGAATCCCTGACATATTGGTCAGTGACAATGGTCCGTGCTTCACCAGCGCAGAATTCCAAGACTTTATAATTGACCACGGCAAAAATCACGTCAAGACGGCACTGTTCAAGCCGGCCTCCAACGGCCAGGCGGCAAGAGCAGTGCAAATCATTAAACAAGGCATGCTTAAAATCCAAGGTCCCACGCTGCAGGGTCGCCTGTCGTGACTGCTGCTGGCATACAGATCTCGTCCGCACTCACTGACTGGGATCCCTCCCACGCAACTGTTGATGAAAAGGACTTTAAAAACAAGGCTCTCATTAATCCTCCCAGACATGCACGAAATCGTTGAGGCAAAGCGCCGTAAGCTGACTGAGTACCATGACAGAAATTCGAGGAGGAGATGGAATGACAAAGTGTTTGTACTAAACTATGGCAGGGGTCCCAAATGGCTTGCAGGGACAGTAACGGGCAAGGAAGGAAACAGGCTACTGGTAATACAAATGGACAATGGCAAAACCTGCCAGAGGCATGTAGACCAAGTCAAAAGCCGATTTACCAACAACACTGCGGAACCAGAGGCAGACTACAATGTGGAACTCGCACCACACCTGGTAGACAGACAGAGGGAACAACCTGAGGAAAGGGCAATCCCAACAGACAGCCCAGGCGAGTCAACAACAATCACACCAATCGAAATAGACAGCCCAGGTGAGATAACAGCAACCACACCCAAAGAAAAACAGACACCAAGCCAAACAACTGAACCACAACTCAGACGCTCCACGCGAGAGCATAGACCACCTGAGAGAGTGAACCTATAAAGACAATAAGACCTTGGGGGAGGGTGATGTCATGTATCTTACATTATTATACATAACTGTATCCTAACATGCTATACATGACTGTAATAAGATATGACCTGTCACCACCAGCATACCTTACCACCAGGGGTGCACTTGCAAGTGACAGGTATATAAGGACAGGTCTCAGGCAAGTGCAGCATTCCAGAGCTGTGAAATAAAGGTGCAGGTCCAGAGTGACCTTGACTTCACTACATGCCTCGTGTGAATCTGTAGTGAGGGGACAGGACTTTACAATTTACAAGAATGTTGCCTGAACTGGAGAATTTTGGCTATGAGGAAATACTGGAGTTGCTGGGTCTGTTTTCTTTGGAACTGAGGAAGCCAAGGGGAGACGTGATTGAGGTATATAAAATTAAGAGGGGCCTGGATAGAGTGGATTGGATGGACTTGTTTCCCTTGGCAGAGGGGTCAACAACCAGGGGGCATAGATTTAAAGTAATTGGGGGAAGGTTTAGAGGAGATATGAGGGGAAATTTCTTCACCCACAGGGTGGTGGGTGTCTGGAACTCACTGTCAGAAAGGATGGTAGAGGCAGGAACCCTCACCACATTTAAAAGATATAAGAACACAAGAACATAAGAAATAGGAGCAGGAGTAAGCCATTTGGCCCCTCGAGCCTACTCCGCCATTTAATAAGATCATGGCTGATCTGATCATGGTCTCAGCTCACTTCCCTGCCCACTCTCCATAATCCTTTACTCCCTTATTGCACAAAAATCTGTCTATCTCCACCTTAAATATATTCAATGACCCAGCCTCCACAGCTCTCTGGGGCAGAGAATTCCATAAATTTACAACCCTCTGAGAGAAGAAATTTCTCCTCATCTCAGTTTTAAATGGGAGGCCCCTTATTTGAAGACTATGTCTCCGAGTTTTAGTTTCCCCTATGAGTGGAAATATCCTCTCTGCATCCACCTTGTTGAGCCCTCTCATTACCTTATAAGTTTCAATAAGATCACCTCTCATTCTTCTGAATTCCAATGCATATAGGCCCAACCTGCTCAACCTATCTTCATAAGTCAACCCCCTCATCTCCGGAATCAACCTAGTGAACCTTCTATGAACAGCCTCCAATATAAGTATATCCTTCCTTAAATACGAAGACCAAAACTGTACGCAGTACTCCAGGTGTGGCCTCACCAATACCCTGTACAGTTGTAGCAAGACTTCTCTGCTTTTATACTCTATCGCCTTGCAATAAAGGCCAACATACCATTTGTCTTCCTGATTACTTGCTGTACCTGCATACTTACTTTTTCTGTTTCATGCACAAGGACCCCCAGGTCCCTCTGTACTCTATTTAAATTATAATTTACTTTTCTATTATTTCTGCCAAAGTGGATAACCTCACATTTTCCCACATTATACTCCATCTGCCAAATTTTTGCCCACTCAGCCTGTCTATATCCCTTTGCGATTTTTTGTGTCCTCTCACAATTTGCTTTCCCACCCGTCTTTGTATCATCAGCAACCTTGGCTACATTACACTCGATCCCTTCATCCAAGTCATTAATATAGATTGTAAATAGTTGAGGACCCAGCACCGATCCCTGCGACACCCCACTAGTCACTGTTTGCCAACCGGAAAAAGACCCATTTATCCCGACTCTCTGTTTTCTGTTAGTTAGCCAATCGTCTATCCATGCTAATATATTACCCCCAACCCCGTGAGCTTTTATCTTATGCAGTAACCTCTTATGTCATCATCATCATCATAGGCAATACCTCGAAACGAATATGACTTGCTTCCACGCCAAAAAAAGGATAAATTCACAGGTGTTCCAATGAAGGACCTAAAATTCCAGGTCTTGAACTACATCCTGAAGGGTGGAAGATGCCTGTGCGTGGATTTTTTTAACGTATGGTGGCCATTGCACACCAGCAACCACATGGGCTTGACAGAGCTAGGTCTTGGTCCAGTGGCAAGGATTACCCAAGACGACTGGAGACCAGCTCTGCTGCACGGACCTAGTGTGCACACATATCGCAGTGTAGGCTGGCCCGTACTGCCCTGGGTCCCTGGCCACGAACTCACGCCTCCCCTGGGCCCCAATCACATCCCTCCACAGTCTTACGCCGCTCCTGCTGTATCTGCCCATGCTCCAATCATCGACCTGGATCTTGATGATGTCACTCTTCGCTGCTGTCGCTGCTCGTGCTGCTCCCTGGAGTTGCATGCCTCCACGCTGCTCCCAGGCCGCCGCTCGCCACTCCTTTTATGACCCCGACCTGCCGCTAGTGTTCTCACATAGGTCGGGGCCTCCATGCTGCTGGATGTGGCACCTTATCAAATGCCTTCTGGAAATCCAAATACACCACATCCATTGGTTCCTCCTTATCCACCCTGTTCGTTACATCCTCAAAGAACTCCAGCAAATTTGTCAAACATAATTTCCCTTTCATAAAACCATGCTAACTCTGCTTGATTGAATCATGCTTTTCCAAATGTCCTGCTACTGCTTCCTTAATAATGGACTCCAGCATTTTCTCAATGACAGATGTTAGACTAACTGGTCTATAGTTTCCTGCTTTCTGTCTGTATCCTTTTTTAAATAGCGGCGTTACATTTGCGGTTTTCCAATCTGCTGGGACTGCCCCAGAATCCAGGGAATTTTAGTAAATTACACCAATGCATCCATTATCTCTGCAGCCACTTCTCTTAAGACCCTCGGATGTAAGCCATCAGGTCCAGGGGACTTATCTGCCTTTAGTCCCATTATTTTGCCTAGTACTACTTCATTAGTGATAGTGATTGTATTGAGTTCCTCCCTCCCTATAGCCCCTTGATATCCACTATTGGGATGTTTTTAGTGTCTTCTACCATGAAGACCGATACAAAATATTTATTCAACATCTCTGCCATTTCCTTGTTCTCCATTATTAATTCCCCAGTCTCATTCTCCAGGGGACCAATATTTACTTTAGCCACTCTTTTCTTTTTTATGTAACTGTAGAAATTCTTACTCTCTGTTTTTATATTTCGTGCTGGTTTACTTTCATCATCTATTTTCCCTCCCATAATCATTTTTTTAGTCATTCTCTGGTGGCTTTTAAAAATTTTCCAATCCTCTAGCCTCCCACTAGTCTTGGCCATATTGTATGCCTTTGTTTTCAATTTGATACCCTCCCTTATTTCCTTAGTTAGCCACGGATGGCTATCCTTTCTCTTACAGTCTTTCTTTCTCATTGGGATATATTTTTGTTGCGAGTTATGAAATATCTCCTTAAATGTCTGCCACTGCTCATCAACCATCCCATACTTTAGTCTATTTTCCCAGCCTACTTTAACCAACTCTGCCCTCATACCTTTGTAGTCTCCATTATTTAAGCTTAAGTCCCTGGTTTGAAAACCAACTTTCTCACCCTCAAACTGAATTTGAAATTCAACCATATTATGGTCACTCATTCCTAGAGGATCTTTTACTATGCGATCATTTATTAATCCTGCCTCATTACACAGTACCAGATCTAAGATAGCCTGCTCCCTGTTTGGTTCCACAACGTTCTGTTCAAGGAAACTATGCCGGATACACTCTATGAATTCCTCCTCAAGGCTGCCCTGGCCAATTTGCTTTGTCCAATCAATATCAAAGTTAAAATCACCCATGATTATATAAAAGATACTTGGATGTGCACTTAAAGTTCCGTAACATACAGGGCTATGGACCAAGAGCTGGAAAGTGGGATTAGGCTGGATAGGTCTTGGTCGGCTGGCACGATGGGCCGAAATAGCTTCCTTTCGTGCTGTAAATTTCTATGATTCTATGAAGTACTTTTTGTGTTGTCAATTTGTGCACAATAAGGTCCACAAACAAAAAATGTCGGTTTGATGGCTTCAAACTTTAATTTTTATGAAATCACTAAGAAAAAGATGGACCGGAAGATAAATGCATATGTTTTGCACTTTCCTCAGGTCCAACTATTTTCGTCAATTTCCGCTTGTTTTGCGTGTTATTTCAATTCAAACGTATGCTGATGAGATTCTAAGGAAATTTCAGCATAATTTGCCATTGCCACGATCAGAGTAGAAGCCAGTTTAAATTTTGTCGTAAATCGATTGAGGAAATTCCAGCCTCATGTCTCAGAGGTGAAAATCCAATGTCCTCAAGCACCTTCCAGTATTTCTCATTCCCAGTTTCTAATTTCAGTGAAGGTAGTAAGTGGTTTGTTTTCTGGAGGATTTTAATCAGTGGCCAGAACTCTTAACTTTCCAAAACCCCTGAATAAGATCACATTTGTTTCTAATGATTAGCTGGCCAATCCAAAACATGGTCTTTATAGGCAATTTGGATTTGTTTGCCTGGTGCATTCCAGTGTAACTAAAATCATTTGTTCGACAGCTTCCTAACCAAAATGTGTCCAAATTCTGTTGAGAGCTCTTGTACATCACTTAGAAATGAATGAACCAGAGTAATGATAGTGATCAGTTCACAGTGTAAAGAAGGCAGAGCACTGACTTCCAGAATCGTACATTCACAGCTCTAATGGGAAGCTACAGAATCTTTACATCTATTAAAATTAACCCTACAAGATCCTACTTGAACATTGTAAATCCTGTAGGATCCTAGCATTGAAACTGCAAATCCTGAGGGAGTTTATCATAAATTATGAATTATATCAGAGTTCTAGGGAAAATGCCAGAAAAGTGTGGGAGGCATTGTAATGCTTGATGCTTTCTAGCTCATCAGAGCATTTTCTAGTTATATGTTATATGTTTGAAAATTGATGCAAAGATGAGAATTGAGTTAATATATGATGAGTCCAAAATGCATTGATTCAGTTTAATAAGTTCTACGTTTTATTCCCTCTCATCCATTGCAAACATTCAAGTGTAACCAATCAATGTGATGACCACATGTTCACTCATGCACCTTGACAGCTGAGTTTCCATGTGGCATAACTGATGTTTGCCTCAGGCAGTTGGCTACCCATGCACGGGTGGGTTTTTATGTTCCAGCACTTACTTGGAATTTCATACATTGGCCTTTTAAACCAACACTAACCCCTTTTCAGTCTTTTGAGCTGTAACATAAAACTAGAGAATAAATATACACATACACGCATGTGAACTTTTAAAACAACTAATAAACTTGTATGCTGTGTGCATGTATGTATCATCACTCTTCATGCTATGCCTGTCTGATGCGGCATCATTAATGAAAAGGAGTATTAGGTACAACTGGAAAATAGTAAAGAAAAAATTAGACCTGTATATTACCTATACATTATCAAAAATCTTGAGTAGGGTGAATACTTCCTGACTACAAAACCTTACTTCCTGTTGTCATGATTTTAGGCCACGCTTTTGTGCCAACATTTACCATTGTAAATTGCTCTGTCAACTCTCACAGAAGCTTAGCAATATCTTAAAGGAGATAATCCAATTCTCTAAGTCAGATTGAAAATCCTACATAAGCTTTGATGAAGTATTTCTTCCATGGTTTGATTTTGTCTAAATTGTTTTGACGTTCCTTTGAGTTTTGTGATGCTACTGAGCTAAATGTAAAAGATGCAACTCCTGTAGGTCCATGAAATGGACTTATGTGAATATCTCTTTCGTAGTAACTTTCATACATGTACAAATTCTCTCGTCATCAAATCAGCTTAGGTTCACATTTAGAGATAAAATCAGGGATTGTAAAAATAATACGGCAAATGCATTTCTGTTTCATCTTTATGGTGCCTTTTGTAATTTATTTGCACTCTTATGTTTTATGCTGAAGCACGTATTGCTTCTACAAGGTAATTTTAAAAACGAGTTGAGCCGTGACAAATAGGGACAGCTAGCCTAATTGAATCATTTGAGCCAAGGCAGCTCAACTAGGTTATCCTCACTGCAGCCCACTTTGATATTACTATGAGAAGCATTAAGCCATGAAATCGTGTCTGTTTTTGATTTCAGCATTCTTGACATGGCAATGAACACAGCCCGTCTTTCATTGTAACACCAGAGTTCTTTTAACTGCTACAAAAAGTTTCCCGCAATATCACTTGAAAATGTTCTGATATATTGATCACTTCTGAATGTTCCATTGCAAAGTGCAGCATATTTTCCCCTCCTCCAATTCTTTTGCTCAATTTCCTCCCCTTATCCCATCTGTCATTATTTTTGTCCTGAAGGCAGCAACTTGTACAGAAGAACAGTTCCACAATAGTGACCCTTTGGCATCTCACCCAAGCTGGCAATTCTTTATTTGCCTGGCAAGTCAATGTTGGCAGGCGATTTGATCTTATGGGACATTGTAGTCAAACCTAATCCTGTTCTCACCTGATATCTATACACATCCTTCCAGCAGGAGTCTCTGGATAGGAATTATGTGAAATACCTGACTGATATTCGTCTTCTGACCACATGGACATGAAGAAAGACTGTAGAATGCTGACTTCTGTTAGCCTATTGGCCCTTATTACAAGAGGATTTGAGTATAAGAATAAAGACTTCTTACTGCAATTATATAGGGCCCGAGTGAGAGCATTGTGTACAGTTTTAGAATCTTTACCTAAGGAAGGATATACTTGTCATTGAGGAAATGCAATGAAGTTTCACCAGACTGATTCCTGGGATGGGGGGATTGAGTAAACTCGGCCTATATTCTCTAAAGTTTGGAAGAATGAGAGATCTCATTGAAACATACAAAATTCTTACAGGGCTTGACAGGGTAGATGCAGGGAGGATGTTTCCTCTGGCTGGGGAGTCTAGAACCAGGGGTTACAGTCTCAGAATAAGGGGTCAGCCATTTAGGACTGAGATGAGGAGATACTTCTTCATTCAGGGGGTGGTGAAGCTCTGGACTTCTCTACCCTAGAGGGTTGTGGAGGCTCAGTCTTTGAGTATATTCAGGACAGAGATTTTTGGATATTAACAGAATCAAAGGATATGGGGATAGTGCAGAAAAGTGGAGTTGAGGTAGAAGATCGTCATGTGCTCATTTAATGGTGGAGCAGGCTCGAGGGGCCAAATGGTCTACATCTACTCCTAATCCTTATGTTCTTATGTTCTTATGTTACAGATCAGGACAGCTATGCCCGGTGTCACTTTAACCTAACCTGCCTGGTGGGATACTGGTGCAATCAAATCAGCCGCCCCTTTTACACACACACACAGGTTAGGTTAAAATGACTCCCTCAGCACAGACATGGGATCTTCTTAATTTGTAGAGTTTGAGTGATGTGGTGCATTTACATTCTTACCCACCAAAAAACATTGTTTTAACTATTGATTTGGATAAACAATCCTTCAATGATATTGTATCCAATTTGTTTGTAATACTCTTGGAACGTGGGTGACACTATCATGGGCCCCCTTTATTGCCCATCCTGAGTTGTCCTGAGAAGATGGCAAAGGGCCTTCACCTTGAACCGTTGCAGCCTGTGTGGTGATGGTGCTCCCACAATGTTGTTAGTTGGGGAATTCCAGGATATTGACTGAGGACTAGTGAAGAAATGGTAGTATATGTCCAAATCAAGAGGGTGTGTGACCTGGAGGGAAACTTGGAGTTGATGGTCTTTTGATGATCTTGCTGCTCTTGGTGGTAGAAGTTACAAGGTTGGAAGGTGCTGTTGAAGTAACTTTGGTGAGTTGCTGCAGCACATCATGCAGATTGTACATATGAATATCAGAGTGACGATAGTGGAGTGGATGGCTGAATCCAGCAGCTGGGGATCATCAGTCCAGCAGACTACTCTATACTGGATGTGTGGCTGTATCCATCCAAGCGAATGGTGAATTTTCCAACATACTTGAGCCTTTTGGATGATGAAGAAGTTTGAGGGGTCAAGAGCTGAGTCATCAATCGCAGATTACCATGCTTTTGATCTGCTCTTGTAGCCACATGGTTGATATAGCTGGTCCAGTTAAGTTTCTCATCAGTGGTGACCCCCAGGATATTAAGGTTGGGGGACTCAGTGATGGTGGTACTGTTGATGCTCATGGATAAGGGTTGGGCCTTTTCTTGTTGGAGAAGGTCATTGCCTAGCACCTATGTGATACAAATGTTACCTTGCCACTTGTCAGCCTATGTTTGCATGTTGACTAAGAATGTTGGCCTTTATTGCAAGGGGGATAGAAACATAGAAACACAGAAATTTACAGCGCAGAAGGAGGCCATTTCAGCCCATTCAGTACCCTTGTTTAAGAAGGGAGAAAGGGATAGGCCGAGTAATTACAGGCCTGTTAGCCTAACCTCAGTGGTGAGGAAATTATTGGAAAAAATCCTGAAAGACATGATAAACCTACATTTGGAAAGTCAAGGATTAATTAGGGATAGTTAGCACGGATTTGTTAAGGGAAGATCGTGTTTGACTAATCTGATTGAATTTTTTGAGGAGGTGACCAAGAGAGTCGATGAGGGTAGTGTGTACTCTGTAGTGTATATGGACTTTAGCCAAGCTTTTGATAAGATCCCACATGGTAGACTGGTCACGAAGGTTAAAGCCCATGGGATCCAGGGCAAAGTGGCAAGTTGGATCCAAAATTGGCTCGGAGGTAGAAAACAAAAGATAATAGTTGATGGATGTTTTTGTGGCTGGAAGGATGTTTCCAGTGGGGCCGACAAAGTGCCGCACGGCCCTCGGTCAGCAGCCCTGAAGGTTACATATAAACCTATGAACAATGAACAATTGCGGAAAGGCAAAGAGCACCCAGCCCAATCAGTCCGCCTCACACCCTTATATTGAAACATTCTACACTCCACCTCAACCAGAGTCATGTGATCTCCTGGGAGAGGCAAAAAACAGATAAAACCCAGGCTAATTTAGGGAGAAAAAAATCTGGGAAAATTTGGCTCCGACCCATCCAGGCGATTGAAACTAGTCCTGGAGATCACCCTGGCCGTATTTGATTCCCTGCAATATTTATCATTATGTCTGCATCAGCCAACAAGAGGTTATCCAGTCTAATCCCAATTACCAACTCAAAGTCCGTAACTCGGCAGGTTACAGCACTTTAAGTGCTCATCCAACAATCTCTTAAAAGTGGTGAGGATTTCTGCATCCACCACTCTTCCAGGCAGTGAGTTCCAGATCCCCACAACCCTCTGCATAAAGAAGCCACCCCTCAAATTCCCTCCAAATCTTCCACCAACCACCTTAATATTATGCCCCCTCATAATAGACCTCTCCACCAATGGAAATAGGCCCTTACTATCCACTATGTCCAGGCCCCTCAATATTTTATACACCTCAATAAGGTCTCCTCTCAACCACCTCTGTTCCAATGAGAACAAACCCAGCCTATCAAATCTGTCCTCATAACTAAGATTCTCTATTCCGGGCAGCATCCTAGTAAATCTCCTCTGCACCCTCTCTCGTGCAATGACGTCCTTCCTATAATACGGCGACCAGAACTGCACGCAGTATTCCAGCTATGGCCTAACCAAAGTATTATATAATTTAAGCAAAACCCCCCTACTCTTATATTCTATGCCTCGGCCAATAAAGGCAAGCATTCCGTATGCCGCCTTAACCACCTTATCCACTTGGCCTGCTACTTTCAGGGATCTGTGGACAAGCACTCCAAAGACCTTTTGTTCATGTACTCTATTAAGTGGCCTACCACTTAATGTGTATAAACTTTCCCTATTAGACCTCCCAAAGTGCATTACCTCACACTTCTCTGAATTAAATTCCATTTGCCACTGCTCTGCCCACCTGACCAGTAGATTGATACCCTCCTGCAGCCCATAACTTTCCTCTTCATTATCAACCACACAGCCAATTTTAGTGTCATCTGAAAACTTCTTAATCATACCCCCTATATTCAAATTTAAATCGTTGATATATACCACAAAAAGCAAGGGACCCAGTACTGAGCCCTGCGGAACCCCACTGGAAACATCCTTCCAGTCACAAAAAAACATCCATCAAACATTACCTTTTGTTTTTTACCTCCAAACCAATTTTGGATCTAACTTGCTACTTTGCCCTGGATCCCATGGGCTTTAACCTTCGTAACCAGTCTACCACGCGGGATCTTATCAAAAGCTTGGCTAAAGTCCATATACACTACAGATACACACTACCCTCATTGACTCTCTTGGTCACCTCCTCAAAAAATTCAATCAGATTAGTCAAACACGATCTTCCCTGAACAAATCCGTGCTAACTATCCCTAATTAATCCTTGACTTTCCAAATGTAGGTTTATCCTGTCTTTCAGGATTTTTTCCAATAATTTCCTCACCACTGAGGTTAGGCTAACAGGCCTGTAATTACTCGGCCTATCCCTTTCTCCCTTCTTAAACAAGGGTACTACACTAGGAGTCCTTCAATCCTCCAGCACCATGCCCAAATTTAAACAGGGCTGGAAAATGATGGTCAAGGCCTCTGTTATTTCCTCTTTTACTTCGCTCAACAGCCTGGGATGCATTTCATCCGGGCCTGGGGATTTATCTACTTTCAAAGCTGCTAAACCCCTCAATACTTCCTCTCTCACTATATTTATTTCATCCAGAATATCACACTCCTTCTCGATAGCAGTATCTGCATTGCCCCCTTCCTTTGTGAAAACAGACGCAAAGTATTCATTAAGAACCTTGCCAACATCTTCTGTCTCCACACAAAGATTACCCTCATGGTCTCTAATAGGCCCTACCCTTTCTTTAATTACCCTCTTACTCTTAATATATTTATAGAATATCTTAGGATTTTCCTTAATTTTACTAGCCAAGAATTTTTCATGCTCTCGCTTAGCATTCCTAATATCCTTTTTAATTTTGCCTCTTAACTTTCTATATTCCTCTAAAGATTCTATAGTATTTAGCCGTTGGTATAGGACATAAGCGTCCCTTTTTTTCTTTATCCTCGCCTGTAAGTCCCTAGACATCCAGGGGGCTCTAGAATTATTATTCCAATGCTTTTTCTTTAAGGGCACATGTTTGGCCTGAGCCTTCCGGATCTCCTCCTTGAATGCCTCCCACTGTTCTGACACTGATTTACCCACAAGTAGCTGTTTTCAGTCCACTGTGACCAAATCACTCATCAACTTAGCAAAATTAGCTTTTCCCCAATTCGGGACTTTTATTCCAGGCCTATCCTTGTCCTTATCCATAACCAACTTGAATCTGACTGAATTATGGTCACTGACACCCAAGTGCTCTCCCACTAATCCCCTTCAACCTGCCCAGCTTCATTCCCCAAAACTAAATCCAACACCGCCCCCTCTCATGTTGGGCTTGCTACATACTGACTAAAAAAGTTCTCTTGACTGCATTTCATGAATTTCGCACCCTCTATACCCTTAACACTATATTTGTCCCAATCAATATTTGGACAGTTAAAATCCCCTACTATTACTACCCTATGGTTTTTGGGCTACACAGCAATTTGCATACATATTTGCTCCTCTATCTCCCTCCCACTGTTTGGGGGACTATAATACACGCCCAGTAGTGTGATCGCCCCTTTTTTATTTTTCAATTCGACCCATATGGCCTCATTTAATGATCCCTCTAACATATCATCCCTCCTCACAGCTGTAATAGTTTCTTTAATCAGTACCACAACACCTCGCCCCTTTTTAATCCCCTCTCTGTCTTGTCTAAAAATCCTGTAACTAGGAATATTGATCTGCCAAACCTGCCCTTCTTTCAGCCATATTTCTGTAATGGCTATAATGTCATACACCCAAGTATCTACCTGTGCTCTTCGCTCATCCGCCTTATTCGCTATACTCATTGCATTAAAGTATATATCATTTAGCACAGGAAGACCTCCTTGCTTACTACTTACTAAGCCTTGTTTCCTCTGTCTTACAGATTTGCTTTCTAGATTCTTGCTATCCAATTTCTGCTTTGCTTCCTTCCCTATTGAATTTGTTCACAAGTTCCCATCCCCCTGCCAAGCTAATTTAAACTCTCCCCCCAATAGCACTAGCAAAACTCCAGGCGAGGATATTGGTTCCAGCGCTATTGAGTCGCAACCCGTCCTGTTTGTACAGGTCCCATCTCCCCCAGAAGCGGTTTCAATGCCTCAAGAATTTAAAGGGCTAGACTATAAAAGCAGAGAAGTCTTGCTACACCTGTACAGGGTATTGGTGAAGCCACACCTAGAATACTGCTTACAGTTTTGGTCTCTGTATTTAAGGAAGGATATACTTGCATTGGAGGCTGTTCAGAGGAGGTTCACTAGGTTGATTCCAGAGATGAGGGACTTGACTTATGAAGATAGGTTGAGTAGGTTGGGCCTATACTCATTGGTGTTCAGAAGAATGAGAGGGGATCTTATAGAAACTTAAGATAATGAGGGGGTTCGAGAAGGTGGATGCAGAGAAGCTATTTCCACTCATAGGGGAAACTAAAACTAAGGGAAACTAGTCTCAGAATAAGGGGCTACCCATTTAAAACTGAGATGAGAAGGAATTTCTTCTCTCAGAAGGTTGTAAATCTATGGAATTCTCTGCCCAAGAGAGCTGTGAAGGCTGGGTCATTGAATATATTTAAGGCGGAGATAGACAGATTTTTGAGTGATAAGGGAATAAAGGGTTATGGGGAACAGGCAGGAAGTGGAGCTGAGTCCATGATCAGATCAGCCATGATTTTATTAAATGGCAGAGCAGGCTCGAGGGGTCAAATGGCCTACTCCTGCTCCTATTTCTTATGCTCTTACATTCTTATGTTTGCTGTAGGCTGGCATGGACAGCTTCACAATTAGAGGAGATGCAAATGGAGCTGACCTTATGTTGAAGGAAAAGTAATTGATGAGCATAGGAGCATAGGAAAGGGATTGGCCATTCAGGCACCTGAGCCTGTTCCACCATTCAATTTGATCATGGCTGGTCTGTACCTCAACCCCATTTATCCAACTTTGTTCCATATACACTTACCCAAAAACAATGTATTGATCTCAGTCTTGAAAATTTGAACTGACCCAGAATCCACAGCCTTTTGGGCGGAGATTTCCAAATGTCCATTACCCTTTGAATGAAAAATTGTTTCCTGATTGCACTCCTAAATGTCCTAGCTCTAATTTTAAGATTACCCTACCTTGTTGTGCATTACCCACCAGACAAAATAGATGCTCTGTACCTACCCTATTGAATCCTATTATCATTTTACAGACATTGATCACATCACCCATTGACCTTCTAAACTCAAGGGAATACAAACTAGTTTATGCAACCTGTTCTCATAATTTAACTCTTTAAGCCCAAGTATCATTCTGGTGAATCTGCATAAGGCCAATATGAAGCAGCTGATGTTGTTTAAGACTGTCCTGAGGAGCTCCTGCAGCAGTGCCCTAGTGCCACGATGATTGGCCTCCAACAACCACAAGCATCGTTCTCTGTGTCAGATATGATTTCAGCCACTTTGACCTCTAGTGACCTCAGTTTTGCCAAGGCTCCTTGATGCCATACTCAGTTAAATGTTGCCTACATGTTAAGGACAGCTACTCCCACCTCTACTCTGGGAGGAGGATGATGGAGCGCTAAATGACCAGGTTAGATTACACCTGCTTTTCAAGGATTGGACATATCTGGGCAAAAGTTGGTGTGCAAAATCAAAGCACATGGTATTGGGGGTAATGTACTGACGTGGATAGAGAATTGGTTGGCAGACAGGAAGCGGAGAATTGGGATAAACGGATCCTTTTCAGAATGGCAGGCAGTGACTCGTGGAGTGCTGCAGGGCTCAGTGCCAGCTCTTTACAATATACATCAATGATTTAGATGAAGGAATTGAGTGTAATATCACCAAGTTTGCAGGTGACACTAAACTGGGTGGCGGTGTGAGCTGTGAAGGGAACGCTAAGAGGCTGCAGGGTGACTTGGACAGGTTAGGTGAGTGGGAAAATGCATGACAGATGCAGTATAATGTGGATAAATGTGAGGTTATCCACTTTGGGGGCAAAAACGCAAAGACAGTATATTATCTGAATGGCAGCAGATTAGGAAAAGGGGAGGTGCAACGAGACCTGGGTGTCATGGTTCATCAGTCATTGAAAGTTGGCATACAGGTACAGCAGGCAGTGAAGAAGGCAAATGGTATGTTGGCCTTCATAGCTAGGGGATTTGAGTATAGGATCAGGGAGGTCTTACTGAAGTTGTACAGGGCCTTGGCGAGGCCTCACCTGGAATATTGTGTTCAGTTTTGGTCTCCTAATCTGAGGAAGGACGTTCTTGCTATTGAGGGAGTGCAGCGAAGGTTCACCAGACTGATTCCTGGGATGGCAGGACTACCATACGAAGAGAAATTGGATCAACTGGGCCTTTATACATTGGAGTTTAGAAAGATGAGAGGGGATCTCATAGAAACATATAAGATTCTGACGGGACGGGACAGGTTAGATGCGGGTAGAATATTCCCGATGTTGGGGAAGTCCAGAACCAGGGGACACAGGCTAAGGATAAGGGGTAGGACATTTAGGGCTGAGATGAGGAGAAATTTCTTCACTCAGAGAGTTGTTAACCTGTGGAATTCCCTGCCGCAGAGAGTTGTTGATGCCAGTTCATTGGATAAATCAAGAGGGAGTTAGATATGGCCCTTACGGCTAAGGGGATCAAGGAGTATGGAGAGAAAGTAGGAAAGGGGTACTGAGGGAATGATCAGCCATGATCTTATTGAATGGTGGTGCAGGCTCAAAGGGCCGAATGGCCTACTCCTGCACCTATTTTCTATGGTTTCTATGTTTCACATTGTTGGATAGATTCCAGTATTGTGGCTGTACTACAATAGCTTGGTTATAGGGGTGGCTAGTTTTAGGTTGCAGATCCTCACCTCTACAACCAGGATATTTTTAGATCTCATAGTCTTTCTCTCCTCTTTCCCCACCATGATTTTCCTTATTCATTCACAGGAAGTGGGCTTTGCTGGCAAGGGCAGAATTTATTGCCCATCCCTAATTGACCTTGAGAAGGTAGTAGTGAACAGCCGGCTTCTTGAACAACTGCAGTTCATGTCTTGAAGGTGCTCCCACAGTGCTGTTAGGTAGGAAGTTCCAGGATTTTGACCCAGCGGCAAAGAAGGAAAGGCGATATATTTCCAAGTCAGGATGGCGTGTGACTTGGTGGGGAATTTGGAGGTGGTGATGTTCCCATGCACCTGCTGTCCTTGTCTTTCTAGGTGGTAGAGGTCGTGGATTTGGAAGGTGTTGTCGAAGAAGCCTTGGTGTGTTGCTGACATGCATCTTGTAGATGGCACACACTGCAGCCACGGTGCGCCAGTGGTGGAGAAAGTAAATATTTATGTGGTGGATAGGGTTCCAATCAAGCAGGCTGCTTTTGCTTGGATGGTGTCGAGCTTCTTGAATGTTGTTGAAGCTGCACTCATCCAGGCAAGGAGCGTATTCCATCATACTCCTGACTTGTGTCTTTTAGATGGTGGAAAGGCTTTGGGGAGTCAGGTGGTGAGACACCCACCACAGAATACCTAGCCTCTGACTGGCTCTTGTAGCCACGGTTTTTATGTGGCTGGTCCAGTTAAGTTTTTGGTCACTGGTGACCCCCAGGCTGTTGATGGTGGGAGATTTGGTGATGATAATGCTGCTGAATGTCACGGGGTGCTGGTTGGAGATAATCACTGCCTAACGCTTGTGTGTTGCAAATGTTACTTGCCACTTATCAGCCCACGTCTGAATGTTGTCCAGGTCTTGCTGCATGCGGGCATGGACTGCTTCATTATCTGAGGAGTTGTGAATGGAACTGAATTGTTAACAAACATCTCCACTCTGACCTTATGATAGAGGGAAGTTTATTGATGAAGCAGCTGAAGATGGTTGGGCCTAGGACACTTCCCTGAGGAACTTTTGCAGCGATATCCTGGGGCTGAGATGATTGGCTTCCAACAACCAAAACCATCTTCCTTTGTGCTAGGTATGACTCCAGTCAATGGAGAGTTTTCCCCCTGATTCCCATTGACTTCAATTTTACCCCATTTTTTGCCAGGATAGTGGCGTAAAAAGGTAATGGTAAGTAGTCCAATTTCTAGGCCATAATGTGTAGCATGGTGTGTAACTTGGAGGGGAACTTGGAGGTGGGGTGGTGCTCCCATGCACCTGCTGCCCTTGTCCTTCTCGGTAGTAGAGGTCGCGGGTTTGGGAGGTACTGTTGAAAAAGCCTTTTCGAGTTACTGCAATGCATCTTGTGGGTTAGGGTTAGGGTATAAAAAAAGAGAAAAATTATCAAGAACTTGTGTTGAACATTCTGTTTTGATTCTATTTTATCTTCACAACCGCATCTTGTGTATGTATAATATGTAAAAAGAAATTCAAAAATCAAAATGGGTTATGGCGATTATCTGCCAAGTTAATTGCACTAATAATAGACCCAGGAGAGGAGGCAAAATCCACTTGAATCATTAGCGGCAGGATTTTAAATTCCCCAGGCCGGGGGGAGGGGGGGGAATTTAAATTGTTAAAAATGGGAAACCTGATCCCAACCCGCCATGAATGCGTTTACTTCTCGTTTAACTGCGGCAGGTTTGGGATCGGCTGAGTAACCCGCTCTGGAGAGGTGGGTTAGTAATTCTAATATTTAAATGAGGCTCCGCACCTCAGATTTTGTTCGCGATTTGGATTTAATGCCTCCAGCATTAAAAAAAACCCGGCAGCTAAAGGAAGGTAGGAGCTGCCACATCCAGCAGGTCGGTGCTCTTCCAACACTACTTGAGGGTCAGGAGGAGCAGGATTGCTTCTCCTCGGCCCCTCAAGCAAGCCTGCCGTGATCTTCCTCCCTCCCTGTGATCCGATCTTCCCTCCCTGCAGAATTTCCAACCACCTGAAATTTCATTCCCCCCTCATGATCTCCGCCACGCTCCAAGCCCCTCCACCACCTACCAACCCCTGATCATCTCGAATGCCGGGGACAGTCGGCAGCGGGGACAGCCTTGAACCGCAGGCTTTCCCAGCTGGAAGCCAGCTAACCTCTTAATCGGGTCAGCTGCTGGGATGGAAACTGAGTAAACAAATTCTAATGAGGTCCTGCTGTTAAATTCGGAAAGCCCTCCACATTCCCAGCATTTCGGTTTCTCGGACGCTGACGCCACCCCACTCCCTTCCCGTCTCCCCGTAAATATCAGAGCCTAACTGTCAGTTTAACATCACTTCTAAATGACAAACCAGGTTATCAATCTCAAGCATCTGTAATCTTTTAAAATGCAGTAATAATATGGCGGCCCAATAATTCCAGTATAACACATTGGACTATAAACCAATATATTTGAATCCTAGCCTCAGCTGGTGCTTGTCTGCCCAGGTATACTTTGTATAAGTTTTACCAATTCTTGTCGAGTCAAAGAATAAGGGCATTGTACAACAACAGAGCCTTTGACCATATAGAGGGTGAAAACCCTGGCAGACCCAGTCTGATCTCACAGAATTATCATAGGAACATAGGAACAGGAATGGGCCATTTAGGCCCATATCCTTTAATACCTTTAATTAACAAAAGTCTATCAATCTCAGATTTAAAATTAACAATTGATCTTGCATCAATTGCCATTTCTGGAAAAGAAAGACTTGAAGAAAGATATAGCATCTTTCATGACCACCGGACGTCTCAAAGTGCTTTACAGCCAATTAAGTACTTTTGGAGTGCAGTCACTGTTGTAAGGCCAGACAGATCACTGCTATCTGGGCTGCTGATGCTTGTGGAGCATCAACTCCTCCGACCAAACTCATCTGGAAGAACCAAAGTGATTGGGGCAATGGGGCAGATGTGAAAGTAGTTCTCAAGAATTCTCAGGCAGAGGTAACACTTCTTTCAACTAATAGGAAAACTTTGACAATTGTGTATACATCAAGCCACTAATACTGTCTAACAAAAGGTAGCACTGGTGGCAATTAGCAGCACAGATGTGGTTTGGCGGTGGTGGAGAAAAGTACCATTTCGCATTCAGTAATAACTAATAAGGTGAAGGAATAACGCCTAGAATACTTCATAAAAACCTCCTTTCAGCCCTATTCATGTTTTTGAGCTGTATGAATTGCAATCTTTTTGGATGTGTGGTTCCACATATGGAACATATGTCCCTGGAACATTGTGGGCCACCCCAACCTGTGTGAGAACACCACCGTAGGTCGGGGCTATAAATAGAGCTGGAGCGCCGGGCCCTGGAACATCGTGGGCGAAGGTGCGGCGAATGAGGGTACGGTGGCCAGAAGAGCCGAGGGCCTAGGGGCAGCACAGGCCAGCCACACTGCGATATGTGTGCGCACTAGCTCTGTGCAGCAGAGCAGGTCTCCAATCGTCCTGGTTCAACCCTTGCCACTGGATAAAGGCCTAGCTCTGTCAAGCCCGTGTGGTGGCTGATGTGCAATGGTCACCACACGTTAAAAAAATCCACGTACAGGCATCTTCCACTACCTCAATTGGAGTTCAGGACTGGAACATCAAGTCCTTCTTTGAAATATCTGTGAACTCTTGTGGAAACAAGTCATCCTCGTTCGAGGGACCGCTGATGAAGATGATGGTCAGGGTAGCTTTGAGGAGGTGTTCATAGAGTGCGTAAGAGACGGGTTCCTTGAGCAGTATGTAACGGAACCAACCAGGGGGCAGGCTATCTTAGATCTGGTCCTGTGTAATGAGACAGGATTAATAAACAATCTCCGAGTAAAGGATCCCCTCGGAATGAGTGATCATAGCATGATTGAATTTCAAATTCAGATGAAGGGTGAGAAAGTTGGATCTCTAACCAGCGTACTAAGCTTAAATAAAGGAGACTATGAAGGTATGAGGGCAGAGTTGGATAAAGTGGACTGGAAAAATAGATTAAAGTGTAGGACGGTTGATGAATAGTGGTGTACATTTAAGGAGATATTTCACAACTCTCAAGAAAAATATATTCCAGTGAGGAGGAAAGGATGTAAGAGAAAAGATAGCCATCCGTGGCTAACTAAAGAAATAAAGGAGGGTATCCAATTAAAAACAAGGGTATACAAAGTGGGCAAAACTAGTGGGAGGACAGAAGCTTGGGAAGCTATTAAAAGCCAGCAAAGAATGACTAAAAAAATGATTAAGAAAGGGAAGATAGACTATGAAAGTAAACTAGCACAAAATATAAAAACAGATAGCAAGAGTTGCTATAGGTATATAAAAAGGAAAAGTGTGGTTAAGTATATGTTGGTCCCTTAGAGGACGAGACCGGGGAATTAGAAATGGGGAACATGGAGATGGCAGAAACTCTGAACAAATATTTTGTATCAGTCTTTACGGTAGAGGACAAACAATATTCCAACAGTGGATAGTCAAGGGGCTATAGGGGAGGAGGAACTTAACACAATCACAATCACTAAGGAGATGGTACTCAGTAAGATAATGGGACTAAAGGCAGATAAATCCCCTGGACCTGATGGCTTGCATTGTCTTAAGAGAAGTAGCGGCAGGGATTGTGGATGCATTGGTTGTAATTTACCAAAATTCCCTGGATTCTGGGGAGGTCCCAGCAGATTGGAAAACTGCAAATGTAAAAAAAGGCAGACAAAAAGCAGGAAACTATAGACCAGTTGGCCTAACATCTGTGGTTGTGAAAATGTTGGAGTCCATTATTAAAGAAGCAGTAGCGGGACATTTGGAAAAGCAAAATTTGGTCAGGCAGAGTTAGCATGGATTTATTAAGGGGAAGTCATGTTTGACAAATTTGCTGGAGTTCTTTGAGGATATAACGAACAGGGTGGATAAAGGGGAACCAGTGGATGTGGTGTATTTAGACTTCCAGAAGGCATTTGACAAGGTGCCACATAAAAGATTACTGCACAAGACAAAAGTTCACGAGGTTAGGGATAATATATTAATATGGATAGAGGATTGGCTAACTAACAGAGAACAGAGAGTCGGGGTAAATGGTTCATTCTCTGGTTGGTAATCAGTAACTAGTGGGGTGCTGCAGGGATCAGTGCTGGGACCCCAACTATTTACAATCTATATTAATGACTTGGAAGAAGGGACTGAGTGTAACGTAGCCAAGTTTGCTGACGATACAAAGATGGAAGGAAAAGCAATGAGTGAGGAGGACACAAACAATCTGCAAAAGGACATAGACAGGCCAAGTGAGTGGGCAAAAATTTGGCAGATGGAGTATAATGTTGGAAAGTGTGAGGTCATGCACTTTGGCAGAAAAAAAATCAAAGAGCAAGTTATTATTTAAATGGAGAAAGATTGCAAAGTGCCAAAGTACAATGGGACCTAGAGGTACTTGTGCATGAAACACAAAAGGATACTGTTATATATGTATACTTGTATTTACTCTGTACAGCCACCAGAGGGCTCATCCCCTGGAGTCCCAAGGGATCCCATAATCCCTTGGGAGCACAGGTATCTAAGGAGGCTTCACAGGTTGGAGAGGCACTCTGGAGACCTGCAATAAAAGACTAAGGTCACACTTTACTTTGAGCTTACAGTGTTCAGTCTGACTCTTTCTCCAGACACAACAACTGGCGACGAGATACAGATAGCGAACCCAAAGATGCAGAGAACAGTGGGCATCCTGGAGAAATTCTTGGAGGGAGATGATTGGGAAACTTTTGTGGAGCGACTCGACCCATACTTCATGACCAACAAGCTAGATGGGGAAGAAAGCGCTGCCAAATGAAGAGCGATCCTCCTCACCGTCTGTGGGGCACCAACGTATGGCCTCATGAAGAATCTGCTCACTCCAGCGAAACCCACAGAGAAATCATACGTCGATTTGTGCACACTGGTCCGAGAGCATTTGAACCCAAAGGAAAGCGTTCTGATGGCGAGGTACCGGTTCTACACCTACAAAAGGTCTGAAGGCCAGGAAGTGGCGAGTTATGTTGCCGAGCTAAGACGCCTTGCAGGACATTGCGAATTTAAAGGACATTTGGAGCACATGCTCAGAGACTTTTTCGTACTTGGCATTGGCCACGAAACCATACTTCCCAAACTTTTGACTGTAGAGACCCCAACCTTGAGAAAGGCCATAGCGATAGACCAGGCGTTCATTGCCACCAGTGACAATACGAAGCAAATCTCTCAGCACACAAGTGCTGCTACAAGTACTGTGAACAAAGTGATGTTGTTTTTGAATAGTAATGTACAGGGCAGGTCACACATACCTGCAGCTACACGTCCGCAGATGACTCAGAGTCCACCATCAAGGGTGTTGAATCCAAGGCCATTAACACCTTGTTGGCGCTGCGGGGGTGATCATCGTTTCCATTCATGCCGATTCAAAGAGTGCGTTTGCAAGGGCTGTGGAACAATGGAACACCTCCAACGAGTGTGCAGGCAAGCTGCAAAGCCAGTTAAACCTGAAAACCACCATGTTGCAGAGGAGGACAGATCCACGGAGGATCATGATGAACCAGAGCCTCAGATCGAGGAGGCAGAGGTACATGGGGTGCACACATTCACCACAAATTGTCCCCCGATAATGCTGAATGTTGAACTAAATGGACTCCGGGTGTCAATGGAGCTGGACACAGGCGTGTGCCAGTCCATCATGGGCAAAAAGACTTTCGAAAGGTTGTGGTGTAACAAGGCCTCAAGGTCAGTCTTAACTTCAGTTTGCACGAAACTAAGAACTTACATGAAATAACTGATTCCTGTAATCGGCAGTGCTACCGTAAAGGTTTCCTATGATGGAGCGGTGCACAAGCTTCCACTCTGGGTGGTGCCGGGCGATGGTCCCACGCTGCTCAGCAGGAACTGGCTGGGAAAGACACGCTGGAACTGGGACGACGTCCGAGCGCTATGGCCTGCTGACGACACTTCGGGTGCCCAGGTCTTAAACAAATTTCCTTTGCTATTCGAACCAGGCATCAGCAAATTCCAAGGAGCAAAAGTGCAGATCCACCTAATTCCGGGAGCGCAACCCATCCATCACAAGGCGAGAGCAGTACCATACATGATGAGAGAAAGGGTAGAGATCGAGCTAGACCGGCTGCAAAGATAGCATCATTTCAACGAGTGGGCCAGTCCTATCGTCCCAGACCTCAAGTGAGACGGCACCGTCAGAATTTGTGGCGATTACAAAGTAACTATCAATCGTTTCTCCCTGCAGGACCAATACCCACTACCAAAGGCTGACAACCTCTTTGCAACGCTGGCGGGAGGAAAGACGTTCATGAAGCTGGATCTGACTTCAGCCTACCTGATGCAGGAACTGGAAGAATCATCGAAGGCCCTCACCTGCATCAACACGCACAAAGGTCTTTTTATTTATAACAGATGCCCGTTTGGAATCCGGTCTGTGGCGGCGATATTCCAGAGAAACATGGAAAGCTTATTGAAGTCCGTCCCGCACACTGTGGTCTTCCAGGACAATATCTTGGTCACAGGTCGGAACACAATCAACTATCTGCAGAACCTGGAGGAGGTTCTTCGTCGACTCGACCGCATGGAGCTCAAGTTAAAACGCTCGAAGTGCGTTCTCCTGGTGCCTGAAGTGGAGTTCCTGGGAAGGAGTATTGCGGTGGACGGCATCAGGCCCACCAACGAGAAGACGGATGCAATCGAGAACGCATCGAGGCCACAGAACGTGACAGAGCTGTGGTCGTTTCTGGGACTCCTGAACTACTTTGGTAACTTCTTACCGGGTCTCAGCACACTGTTAGAACCACTGCATGTCTTACTAAGAAAGGGGACAAATGGGTTTGGGGCAAAAGCCAAGAAAATGTCTTTGTAAAAGCGAGAAAATTGTTATGCTCAAACAAATTGCTTGTGTTGTATGATCCATGTAACGTTTGGTACTAGCACGTGATCGTCGTCATATGGCGTCGGCTGTGTATTGCAACAAGCTAATGATTTCGAGAAACTGCAACCGGTTGCTTATGCATCCAGGTGTCTGTAAGGCTGAGAGAGCCTGCAGCATAATTGAGAAAGAAGTGTTCGCGTGTGTCTATGGGGTAAAGAAAATGCATCAATACCTGTTTGGGCTAAAATTCGATGTGAAAACTTATAAGCCACTTATATCCCTGTTCTCTGAGAGTAAAGGGATAAATACCAACACACGACCCGCATTCAGAGATGGGCGCTCACGTTGTCCTCATGCAACTATGCCATCCGCCACAGGTCAGACACAGAAAACTGCGCCAATGCTCTCAGTAGGCTGCCATTGCCCACCACGGGGGTGGAAATGGCACAGCCGCAGATCTAGCCATGGTTATGGAAGCATTTGAGAGTGAGCAATCACCCGTCACTGCCCGGCAGATCAAAACCTGGACAAGCCAGGACCCCTTATAATCCCCAGTCAAAAGCTGTGTGCTTCACAGGAGCTGGTCCAGTGTCCCAGTGGAAATGCAGAAAGAGATAAAGCCATTCCAGTGGCGCAAAGATGAAATGTCTATACAAGCAGAATGCCTTCTGGGTCAATCGAGTAGTGGTTCCCAAGAAGGGCAGAGACAACTTCATCAATGACCTCCACAGTACCCACTCAGGCATTGTAATGATGAAAGCGATAGGCAGATCCCACGTGTGGTGGCCCGGTATCGATGCGGACTTAGAGTCCTGCGTTCACAGATGTAATACATGCTCGCAGTTAAGCAATGTACCCAGGGAGGCGCCTCTACGTTTATGGTCTTGGCCCTGCAAATCATGGCCTAGGGTACACATCGACTATGCAGGCCCGTTCTTGGGTAAAATGTTCCTTGTGGTTGTAGACGAATACTCCAAATGGATTGAATGTGAGATAATGTCGGCTAGCACGTCCGCTGCCACTACAGAAAGCCTGCGGGCCATGTTTGGCACACACGACCTATCCGATGTCCTGGTGAACGACAACGGGCCATGTTTTACCAGTGCTGAGTTCAAAGAATTCATGACCCGTAACGGGATCAAACATGTCACATCTGCCCCGTTTAAACCAGCGTCCAATGGTCAGGCAGAGAGAGCAGTGCAAACCATCAAGCAAGACTTGAAGAGGGTAACTGAAGGCTCACTGCAGACTCGCCTATCCCGAGTCCTGCTTAGCTACCGCACGAGACCCCACTTGCTCACTGGGATCCCACCTGCTGAACTGCTCATGAAAAGAGCTCTTAAGACAAGGCTCTCGTTAGTTCACCCTGATCTACATGAACAGGTAGAGAGCAGGCGGCTTCAACAAAGTGCATACCATGATAGCGCAAATGTGTCACGCGAGATTCAAATCAATGATCCTGTATTTGTATTAAATTATGGACAAGGTCCCAAGTGGCTTCCCGGCACTGTCATGGCCAAAGAGGGGAGCAGGGTGTTTCGGATCAAACTTTCAAATGAACTCATTCACCGGAAACACTTGGACCAAATCAAACTCAGATTCACGGACTATCCTGAGCAACCCACCTTGGACCCTACCTTCTTTGATCCCCCAACACACACACCAGTGGCAACCGGCACCACAGTTGACCACGAAGCAGAACCCATCATCCACAGCAGCCCAGCAGGGCCCAACACACCAGGCAGCCCAGCAAGGCCAGCCGCACAGCAGCCCAGCGAAGGCCCAACAAATGATTCAACGACACCAGCTTTCACACCGAGATGATCAACCAGGGCAAGAAGGATCCCAGATCGACTCACTTTGTAAATAGTTACACTATTGACTTTGGCGGGGAAGTGTTGTTTTATATGTATACTTGTATTTACTCTGTACAGCCACGAGAGAACTCATCCTCTGGAGTCCAAAGGGATCCCATAATCCCTTGGGAGCACAGGTATTTAAGGAGCTTCACAGGTTGGAGAGGCACTCTGGAGACCTGCAATAAAAAACTACGGTCACACTTTACTTTGAGCTCACAGTATTCAGTCGACTCTTTCTCCATACACAACAGATAGTATGCAGGTACAGCAAGTGATTAGGAAGGCCAATGGTATCTTGGCCTTTATTGCAAAGGGGATGGAGTATAAAAGCAGGGAAGTCTTGCCATAACTATATAAGGTATTGGTGAGGCCACACCTGGAATACTGTGTGAGGTTTGGTTTCCATACTTACGAAAGGATATACTTGCTTTGGAAGCAGTTCAGAGAAGGTTCACGAGGTTGATTCCGGGGATGAGGGACTTATGAGGAAAGGTTGGGCCTCTACTCATTGGAATTCAGAAGAATGAGAGGTGATCTTATTGAAACATATAAGATTATGAGGGGGCTTGACAAGGTGGATGCCGAGAGGATGTTTCCACTGGTGGGGGAGACTAGAACTAGAGGGCATGATCTTAGAATAAGGGGCTGTCCATTTAAAACAGAGATGAGGAGAAATTTCTTCTCTCAGAGGGTTGTAAATCTGTGGAACTCGCTGCCTCAGAGAGCAGTGGAAGCTGGGACATTGAATAAATTTAAGACAGAAATAGACAGTTTCTTAAACGATAAGGGGATAAGGGGTTATGGGGAGCGGGCAGGGAAGTGCAGCTGAGTCCATAATCAGATCAGCCATGATCTAATTGAATGGCGGAGCAGGCTCGAGGGGTTGTATGACCTACTCCTGTTCCTATTTCTTATGTTCTTATGATGAATGTGGGAAGAGAGTTCCAAATTTATACAACGCATTATGTGCAGAAGTGTTTCCTGATGTCACTCCTGAAAGATTTGGCTCTAATTTTTAAATTACACCCCCTTGTCCTAGACTCTCCAACCAGCAGACATAGTTTCTCTCTTTCTAGAACACACAAAAAGCCTACCAAAAATAGTGGGGAACCAAGGGGCTAATAAGAGTGAGGAACTTAAAGTAATTAATGTCAATAGAGAAAAAGTATTTGAGAAACTAATGGGACTAAAAGCTGACAATTCCCCTGGACCTGATTGCCGACTTCCTAGGGTTCTAAAAGAGGTAGCTGCAGAGATAGTGGATGCATTAGTTATGAACTTGTGATATTTCAAAATTTGCTAGATTCTAGAACAGTCCCAGCAGATTGGAAGGTAGCAAATGTAACCCCGCTATTCAAGAAAGGATGGAGAGAGAAAACAAGGAACTACAGACCAATGAACCTGACACAGTCGTCGGGAAAATGCTAGTATCCATTATTAAGCAAGTGGTAACAGGGCACTTAGAAAATCATAGTATGATTAGGCAGAGTCAACATGGTTTTACGAAAGTGTAAATTGTGTTTAACAAATTTATTAGAGTTTTTGAGGATGTAATTAGCAGGGAGGATAAAGCGGAACCAGTGGATATAGTATATTTGGATTTCCAAAAGGCATTCAATAAGGTGCCACATAAAACCTTGCTAGATTTTGTGCATATCGTCCAAAAATGGCCGTTATTTCTGGCATGGGCAGTAAAAATGGGTTTTCAAATCGCCCGCTTCTCACCCATTCTCAAAGCATCGTGTCTCCATTTTTGAAATTGGGCATTACCGTGAGCGATATGAAATGGGCGGTAGCGTTAAACCTCTCTGACCTTCTGTCGTAAAGTGTCGCCGTCCTTAGCAACGGCATGGCAACGCTTGATTACCGCGATTCAGGAGGTCAAGGATCATCACGACATGCGCAGAAGAGGAGACAGAGAGAGAGGGAGCTGAGATGGAGTGAAAGCGTGTGTGGCTGTGGTGTGTGCTTGTTTGGTTGTTGTGGGAGGCACGAGGGAGATTCACCAGCAGCAAAAAGCCTACTAAGCACCAAGAACATAGTTGGCACCGAGTTTTTGTCCAACAAATAAGATATAGTATGGAAGGGATGGTGGAAGCCCTGGAGCTGGTAGCCAGGAACACTGGTGGCAGAGGGCTCCCAGTGGTCCCGGAAAGTGGCACTGTACCCCAAGGTGCCGCACTCCCATTGCCAACGACACGAGAGCCAGGAGCAACATCTTGCTTCTGGCTCGGAGCACATTCCCACTTCGGGACCATCGTCTCCCGTATCCATCCAAGCAGTGGTTCGGCCATCATTTCCTCCCCACCTCCAATGAAGCATTGTCTGAGGAGCTGTTCGGCCAGGCGGCTTAGAGTCAGGAGGGGAAGGGGAAGGGGTAGAGGTGGGGAGGAGAAGCGGGGGCAGGGGGGAGGGTTGGTTTTTACAGAAATACTAATGATTTCAGACAAATGTTCGCTTTAAATGTTTTTTATTTAACAAAACCTTGGCTCAGACAGCTGCACCGTTACATGCTGGTGATTCCTTAACATCAAAGGGTATAATTACACTTAACTTCAATCAACTTAAACTTTAACTGTCACCAAGGTAATGCCCACCATTGCTGTATGATCTGCACACCCAGCAGTGTGTCAGCCTTGTAAATAACACCAACGTTCTTTCAGACAAAGCGCTCATTGACGTAAGGCTCCTGCAGCTATCATGCCACCACGGGCCCTTTCATCTGGTCTACAGTGGAGCGGGGGTATGGCTTCTGTGTCAGCCTGATCGTCTGGGTCGATGTCAGCATCCGCCTCCTCGACCTCCTCTTCCTCTCTGTGGTGAGGTGGACTGTCAGACTCTTCAGGCAATTCTTGTCCTCTCCTGATAGTCAAGTTGTGCAGCATGGAGCACACCACCACGAATTGAGCTACCTGCTCAGGGTAGTATTGGAGCTCGCCTTCTGAGTGGTCTAGGCATCTAAAGCGCTGCTTAAGCACTCCAATGGTTTTCTCGACGATATTGCGAGTGACTCTATGGCTCTCGTTATATCGTCTCTCGGCTTCAGTGTGGGTGTCATGCAGGAGGGTCATCAGCCAGGTGGCGAGGCCATATCCTTTGTCACCAAGCATCCGGCATTGACCTTGTGGCTGATTGTTAAATCAGTCAGATGCAGTGCACTCATGCAAGATGTGAGCATCATGGATGCTGCCCAGAAATTTAGCATTCACTAGGACCGAGATGAGGTGAAACTTCTTCACCCAGAGAGTGGTGAACCTGTGGAATTTTCTACCACAGAAAGTTGTTGAGGCCAATTGTCTAAATATATTCAAAAAGGAGTTAGATGAAGTCCTTACTTCTAGGGAGATCAAGAAGTATGGCGAGAAAGCAGGAATGGGGTACTGAAGCTGCATGTTCAGCCATGAACTCATTGAATGGCGATGCAGGCTCGAAGGGCCGAATGGCCTACTCCTGCACCTATTTTCTATGTTTCTATGTTTCTATTATAATTTGCTGGTGGTCGACAAAGAGTTGGAAATTCAGCGAGTGGAATCGCTTGCGGTTCCTGAAAACCTCTGCAGTACAGATGGTGCTTAAAAAGGAAGTGGCCCTAGAAATAGTGGATACATTGGTGATCATTTTCCAACAGTCTATCGACTCTGGATCAGTTCCTATGGACTGGAGGGCAGCTAATGTAAAACCACTTTTTAAAAAGGGAGAGAGAAAGTGGATAATTATAGACCAATTAGCCTGACATCAGTAGTAGGGAAAATGTTGGAATCAATTATTAAGGATGAAATAGCAGCGCATTTGGAAAGCAATGACAGGATCAGTCCAAGTCAGCATGGATTTATGAAGGGGAAATCATGCTTGACAAATCTTCTGGAATTTTTGAGGATGTAATTAGTGGAGTGGACAAGGGAGAAACAGTGGATGGTGTATTTGGACTTTCAAAAGGCTTTTGACAAGATGCCACACAAGAGATTGGTGTGCAAAATCAAAGCACATGGTATTGGGGGTAATATACTGACGTGGATAGAGAACTGGTTGGCAGACAGGAAGCAGAGAGTCAGGATAAACGGGTCCTTTTCAGAATGGCAGACAGTGATTAGTGGAGTGCCACAGGGCTCAGTGCTGGGACCCCAGCTTTTTACCATATACATCAATGATTTAGATGAAGGAATTGAGTGTAATATCTCCAAATATGCAGATGACAGTAAACTGGGTGGTGGTGTAATCTGTGAGGGGTCACTAAGAGGCTGCAGGGTGACTTGGACAGGTTAGGTGAGTGGGCAAATGCATGGCAGATGCAGTATAATGTGGATAAATGTGAGGTTATCCACTTTGGGGGCAAAAACGCAAAGACAGAATATTATCTGAATGGCGGCAGATTAGGAAAAGGGGAGGTGCAACGAGACTTGGGTGTCATGGTACATCAGTCATTGAAAGTTGGCAGACAGGTATAGCAGGCGGTGAAGAAGGCAAATGGTATGTTGGCCTTCATAGCAAGGGGATTTGAGTATAGGAGCAGGGAGGCCTTACTGCAGTTGTACAGGGCCTTGGTGAGGCCTCACCTGGAATATTGTGTTCAGTTTTGGTCTCCTTGCTATTGAGGGAGTGCAGCGAAGGTTCACCAGACTGATTCCTGGGATGGCTGGACTGACATATGAGGGGAGATTGGATCAACTGGGCCTTTATACATTGGAGTTTAGAAGGATGAGAGAGGATCTCATAGAAACATATAAGATTCTGACAGGACGGGACAGGTTAGATTCGGGTAGAATGTTCCCGATGTTGGGGAAGTCCAGAACCAGGGGACACAGTCTTAGGATAAGGGATAAGCCATTTAGGACTGAGATGAGGAGAAACTTCTTCACTCAGAGAGTTGTTAACCTGTGGAATTCTCTACTGCAGAGAGTTGTTGATGCCAGTTCATTGGATATATTCAAGAGGGAGTTAGATATGGCCATTATGGCTAAGGGGATCAAGGGGTATGGAGAGAAAGCAGGAAAGGGGTACTGAGGGAATGATCAGCCGTGATCTTATTGAATGGTGGTGCAGGCTCGAAGGGCCGAATGGCCTACTCCTGCACCTATTTTCTATGTTTCTATGTGCTGGCAGACTGCAGATCTCCCCTTTTGAGCTGGCATGCCTCAGTGATAACTTCTTTGTGGAAGCGCAGTATCCAAAAGCAGGTGGTGTCGGGCAAGTCGACGTAAGACCGCTTGTCCCTGTACTTGCGGGGGGTGTAACGTCTGGTCCTCCTCATCAGTCTGGCACATCTTACATTGGGCACATAATGCTGTGGAGCGTACCTTCTGCCATCTCGCATCTGCAGCATGTAATTGGTCATCAAGAGAGAGTGAGAAAGGACAGGCCCCATTGCAATAGTTCTCTGTTTCCCACCGATTGGTCACAAAGAATGAATGTCCCGACAAAGACACCTATTAAATTCCAATCGGTCACAGTATGGTCAAGATGTTCACATCACCTCCAAAGACCTCCAGAGTACATCCGACCTCCACTGAGGTTGAAGCAGAGCAGCCTTTTAAAGGATGCGACATGTGATGTTGAACATAACATCCATAACGCTGTGATTAGTTCCGGTTAGTTCCACTTTTTCTGGGCAGTTTTTTGGGCGAGAGGTATTGTGGGTGATATGTGTGCGAGATGGTGAAATTGACACTGGGTGATCTCATGGCCGTTAGTTTCGGCAAATGTGATCTTTATGACAAAAAAAAGTGGGCGGGCGGTATTACTGAATCTCAGTGTTAATTCCATGCGGGAACTAATACTGGGCAATATTATGGGTGTTGATTTCGCCCATTCTGATGATTCCACCCAAAAAAAGTAGGCAGGTGGTATGATTTTTTTCCCGGCGTTACGCACATGGGGAAAGTAATGCTCAGCGATCAGTTTCCGAAAAATGCCCGTCAGTTTCCATTTTGTGGCTAAATGGGCATTATATGTCATTTCACTGGTAAAATGGACGTTAAGTGGACGTTAAGCATACAAAAACCAGTGGATGTGATGTATTTGGACTTTCAAAAGGCTTTTGACAAGGTCCCACACAAGAGATTAGTGTGTAAAATTAAAGCACATGGTATTGGGAGTAATGTATTGACGTGGATAGAGAACTGGTTGGCAGACAGGAAGCAAAGAGTAGGAATAAACAGGTCCTTTTCAGAATGACAGGCAGTGACTAGTGGGGTACCACAAGGTTCAGTGCTGGGCCCCCAGCTATTTACAATATACATGAATGATTTGGACGAAGGAATTGAATGTAATATCTCCAAGTTTGCAGATGACACTAAGCTGGGTGGCAGTGTGAGCTGTGAGGTGGATGCTAAGAGGCTGCAGGGTGACTTGGACAGGTTAGGTGTGTGGGCAAATGCACGGCAGATGCAGTATAATGTGGATAAATGTGAGGGAGGCAGAATATTATCTGAATGGTGACAGATTAGGAAAATGGGAGGTGCAGTGAGACCTGGGTGTCATAGTACATCAGTTATTGAAGGTTGGCATGCAGGTACAGCAGGTGGTGAAGAAGGCAAATGGAATGTTGGCCTTCATAGTGAGAGGATTTGAGTATAGGAGCAGAGAGGTCTTGCTACACTTGTACAGGGCCTTGGTGAGGCCACACCTTGAACTTTGTGTACAGTTTTGGTCTCCTAATCTGAGGAAGGACATTCTTGTTATTGAGGGAGTGCAGCGAAGGTTCATCAGACTGATTCCCGGGATAGCAGGACTGACATATGAAGAAAGATTGGATCGACTAAGCTTACATTCACTGGAATTTAGAAGAATGAGAGGGGATCTCATAGAAACATATAAAATTCTGATGGGATTGGACAAGTTAGATGCAGGAAGAATGTTCCCAATGTTGGGGAAGTCCAGAACCAGGAGTCACAGTCTAAGGATAAGAGGTAAGCCATTTAGGACCGAGATGAGGAGAAACTTCTTCACTCAGAGAATTGTGAATCTGTGGAATTCTCTACCACAGAAAGTTGTTGAGATCAGTTCGTTAAATATATTCAAAAGGGAGTTAGATGTGGCCCTTACGGCTAAAGGGATCAAGGGGTATGGAGAGAAAGCAGGAATGGGGTACTGAAGTTGCATAATCAGCCATGATCATATTGAATGGTGATGCAGGCTCGAAGGGCCGAATGGCCTACTCCTGCACCTATTTTCTATGTTTCCATGTTTCTATTACTCCCACTTCTACCCTCCCAATAATTTATAAACAAAAATTCAGATAGTAGTCAGATACTATCTTAAATACACAAAATGCAAAAAATAGTAAAATCTTCTATTACTAAATGAATGAAATGATTGATTGATCGATTGATCGATTATATGTTGTACTGAAAGTCTACGTGGCTGTTTGGTAGAGCACTCGAATCTGCAGGGTCTCCGACATGAGAGGTTTTCTCTTTTTAATGGGTACGGGAGCCCGAGGCTTTGCAAGGCCTGAAATACAATCGCATGCCATTACCTGGAGTCCTTGTGCTCCAGGATCTGCTCCTGTGCCTAAGACGGTGATGAGGAATCCCCACCCCCCGCCATTGTATTCGGGGTACCGGGTGAGGAAAGATGCAGCGCTGGTCTCTTTCTTCGATAAAAGAGTCATCGAGATGAGTAGCCATGACTCGACTCAGACTAATGTGCAAAGTCAAACTCCGGATCGCGTTCTATTTCTGTCCCGTTCAGCGAGCCGGAAAGGATGAACTGGCGAACCAGATACGACCATGTTTTGCCCACCCCTGGGCTAGAAGCTCCCCTGCTCTTTACTGAGGGAACTCCCAGGGACCCGGCGTAACTGGGCCTGCACCAGAGTTACGCCGAGAGTCTGGCGGTACCCGCGTGGAATCCAGGCAACACCTTTCACCCAATTGCACCAATAAATAAAAATAGCATTTTATAACTCACTGGAATGAAATCAAGCCCAGGAATAATTTTGATTTAGTCTCTAAAAGTCCTTCAGAGACAAGTTCAGACTAAAAACTCGCTGCAAGTGTTTTTTTAAGTTCTAAGTAAACAATCTTCTAATTGATTCGATTGTGTCAATTCCAAGGCATGCTGCTAATGCCGTTATTTTAAATATTTAAAGTATTTATGTTATCATGCATTTATCTGGAAAGTTTGCACAAATTTATAGAAACTGAACTCACAAACTGTGAGTAACTTACCTTTTATATTGCAGTGATGGAGCAGATTCGATTTTCGCACCTGTTTTTGGTTATGACTCCCCTGCTGCCTCGGAGACAATGGTCCGTCCTCTGACGGTACGTGGGGCAGGGGCAGCCTCGGGTTCAGTCTCAAAGCCAGGATTTGGCGATCCAGATCAAATCCATTGGCAGGCCGGATATGGCCGGGCCATATTTTGCCTGCCACTAGACTGACATTTCAGTGAAGTACTGAGGAAGTTCTCAGCTGACTATCAAAACCTGGGAGCACTGTACAACAGAGGCATTAACCATGGAGAGAAAGAGGCATCGCAAAAGTGATACCTTTATGATCAGACATCAAACAAGGCCTTGTTTGCATGTTCCAGTGATTCAAATGGATATATTCCATGGCGTTATTAAATTATCAAATTCTGCTAGTTCCTGACCAACATTCCTCACTCAACCAATCCAACAAGGAACAACTTAACTCATCATCCATCAAATTTGCTGTTTGTAGGATCTTTGTGTGCGTAAATTGGCTACAGCATTTGCCTACATAACAATGGTGACTACACTTAATACTACATCATTCTGAATCATTCCCTGTTGTTATTGTGGGAGCTAAATACATTGTTAAAACTGTCAGAACTCAATAACTTCTATACAGAACCCACTACGTGCCATTTGCTTCTCCATGCCACAGTACTGACCATCCCATTTTGTCTGTCACGGTGGGGTACACACAATCAGCTAGTTATGACCTGACAAATATCTACCAGGAATACACAATCAGCTAATAATGACTTAACAACAATCATGATGGATTTGCTTGACCCGTAAGTTGGCAGCCACAGAGGGAACCCTCCATTGAACAGTGATATATTGCTAGACGAGGTAATGGGATACGTTTTGAACCATGAACTTTCCTCAGCCACTGAGCTCTTTAAAGAAAAGGATGTGTGTGCACATCACATTCTAATGATAGTGAATATACCCACTGCTGAAAACAGTGATTAGTCAAAGAGTCTCAAGGGTACAGATGACAGCTGATAACAGACTGTTAACCCCCATGAGTACTGAAATTTCTCTGCAGCTTACAATGTGGAGGCATTATTTTATGAAGTAAAAGGCACGGTAGGTTTTATACTGCACCTGAGGCCTGTGAATCAGGGTAATATTTTCAGGGTTTTGTCCACTCACCCGGAACTTTTTCTGATGACGCTACATGACCTTCAGTTACCCTGAGGTGAAAATCATTACTATACCCTCACATGTATTTAATTTTGCTTCGCAACCACACACTATTGGTGTATAAATCAACATTACCAAAAAAAGATGAACTGGTCATACATCTCATTGCTATTTGTGGGATCTTGCGCTGTGCAAAATGTTTGCTATGTTTACCTAAAAAGTAACAGTGACTGCACGTCAAAGAAATTCACGTGTGCGCGGAACTTCAGGACATTTCTGTGATGTCCTAAACCACCATACTAAATAATGTAGAGGTTTCATCTGTATATACACATATATATATATATATTGCTCCACTGGTTCACTGTTGCCATATTAGCAAAAAACATCTATCAAACATTCAAGAGTATAAATCATTCTGCTATATTTATAGGACATCAAAACTTGTCATTGGGGTGTGATTATACAGCAGAGTTTACTGTATGTTTGATTGCATGTCATTTTAAGCAGAGCTATAGTTAGCATATTCTTTTGATATTGTTTATGCACACTGGAAGTTAATTAAAATGCATTTCAAATCAAGTAATTTGAGGAAAAATGGTGTAAAGGAACAATCTTTGACCAAATAGATTTGGAATTTGGGATTTTTCTTCTGACCAAATTACATTTCAAAATAATGCCAATTTGGCACTTTGTATAGAGTTGGAGTAACAGAAGCAAAATAACTGGTTCTTCGTTAATAGGTCACACAAGTGCTAATCATCTAAAATTGCATTCAAAGTTACAGTAAATATTTTTTAATAAGCTAATTTATACATCCATTACTTTTTTATCTTGCTCTTTTATACCTGCTGCATCATGTATTACTACAATTCAAAATAATGGGTTGGCAATCTGACCTCAGAACTCAGAGTGTCAGCTGTAGCACCCTTGCCTTAAGAAGGTTGTGGGTTCAAATCACACTCCAGGAACTTGAGCACATAAATCTAGGCTAACACTCCAGTGCAGTACTGAGGAAATGCAGCACTGCCAGAGACGTTAAACTGACATTAAACTGAGGCCCTGTCTGCTCTCTCAGGTGGACATAAAAGACCCCATGGCACTATTTCGAAGAAGAGCAGGGGAGTTATCCCCAGTGTCTTGGCCAATATTTATCCCTCAATCAACATAACAAAAACAGATGATCTGGTCATTACCACATTTCTGTTTGTGGGAGCTTGCTTGTGTGCAAATTGACTGCCGTGTTTCCCACATTACAACAGTGACTACACTTCAAAAAAAGTACTTCATTGACTGTGAAGTGCTTTGAGATGTCCGGTGATCATGAAAGGCACTAAATAAAGGTAAGTTTTTCTTTCTTCTTTCTTTCTCTGCCCCTGCAATTCGGTAACCAGTCACTTGAAAGTGCAAGAGACCTGTACAAATTTACCCACACTGATATTTCCTCTCCTGTTTTGAGGAAGTTCCTCTGCTCCTCCCTAATAATACTAGTGATCAGTAACTCATTGCAAGAGGAATCCAGTGTGTGAAGCAGGATCACAGTGACCTGTCCTCTTTGTCCTAAGTCCACCTTTTTACAAGGAAGCTTGAAAACATCCACTTTCAACCTTGGATAATGCTTTCCAGCTGTTTCATTGCCATATGGCCCTTTGAGATATCTGTCCCCCTCACTTTGCTGTCACGTGAAGACTAGGGGCTAGATTTTCCATTATTTTTGCATGCATAACGCCCATTTAACATCCATTTTAACGCTGAAATGATGTGTAACACCCAGATATCGGCCATTTAGCCACAAAATTCTCAGTCACTTATCGGCAAGCGTCACTTTCCGTATGTGCGTAACGCAGAGAAAAAATAATACCGCCCACCCACTTTTTTTGGGCGGATTCATCAGAATGGGTGATCCCAGCGGCCATAATATCGGCCAGCGTTACTTTCAGCACGTAATTAATGCTGAGATTTAATAATACCGCCCGGCCACTGTTTTTTGTCATAAAGATCACATTTGCCGAAACTAACGCCCAGTAGATCGCCCATCTTTACTTTCGGCACCTCACACACATCTCGCCCACAATATCGTTCGCCGAAAAAACCGCCAGGAAAAAGTGGAACTAACCAAAACTACTCACAGCGGTATGGACGCCATGTTCTAAATCACATGTCGCATTGTTTAAAAGGCTGCTCTGTTTCAACTTTGGGGGAGTTCGGATGTACTCTGGAGGTCTTTGGAGGTGATGTGAACATTGAACAAACATATTATCATACTGTGGATGATTGGAATTTTATAGGTGTCTTAGTGGGGATATTCATTCTTTGTTACCAATCGATGGAAAACAGATAGCTATTGGAATAGGCCCTGTCCTTTCTCACCCTCTCTTGATGACCAAGATGATGCTGCAGACTCGAGATGGCAGAAGGTACGCTTGACAGCATCATGTGCCTAATGTAAGACGTGACAGACTGATGAGGAGGACCAGACGTTACATCCCCCGCAAGTACAGGGAGAAGCGGTCTTACCTCAACTTGTCTAATAACACTTGCCTTCGGAGACTGCGCTTCCACAAAGAGGTTATCAGTGAGATATGCCAGCTTATTAGGGGAGATGTGCAGCCTGCCAGCACCATCAGGACCACACTGTCCGTCGAGGTCAAAGTCACCGCGGCACTCTCGTTCTATGCGTTTGGTTCTTTTCAGGCCTCAACTGGCGACATTTGCGGTATGTCTCAGCGTGCCACACATTGCTGCATTCGACAGGTCACTGAAGCCCTGTATGCACGCAGGATGGACTGGATTAGCTTCCCTACGACCAGGGAGGCTCAGACTGGGGATTCTACTGAATTGCTAACTTCCCCAAGGTGCAGGGAGCAATAGACTGTATGCACATCGCGATGCGGGCACCTTTTCAGGATGCAGAGGTTTTCAGGAACCGCAAGGGATTCCAGTCCCTGAATGTGCAACTCGTTGTCGACCATCAGCAAATTATAATGGCAGTGAATGCTAAATTTCCGGGCAGCATTCATGATGCTCACATCCTGTGTGAGAGCACAGTGCCTGACTTGTTTAACAATCAGCCACAAGGTCAATGCTGGATGCTTGGTGACAAAGGATATGGACTCGCCATCTGGCTGATGACCCCCCCTGCATGACACTCACACCGAAGCCGAGAAGCGATACAACGAGAGCCACAGAGCCACTCGCAATATCATGGCGAAAACCATTACAAAGCTGACTCACTGCTGGGTGTGCTGGTCAGACATCAATGGTGTGCATCACCTTGGTAATGTTAAAGTTTAAGTTGATTGAAGTTAAGTGTAATTATACCCTTTCTGATGTTAAGGAATCACCAGAGTGTAACGGTGCAGCTATCTGAGCCAATGCACAACAAGGTTATGTTAAATAAAAAACATTTAAACTGACCATTTGTCTGAAATCTTAAGTATTTCTGTAAAAACCAACCCTTCCCCCTCCCCGATTCTCATCTCTACCCCTGCCCCTCCTGACTCCAAGCCGCCTGGCCGAGGAGCTTCTCAGGCACTGCTTCATTGGGTGGGATGACAGCCGAACCGCTGCTTGGACAGATACGGGAGAGGACGGTCCCGAGGTGGGAACTTGCTCAGAGCCAGAAGCAAGATGTTGCTCCTGGCTCTCATGTGTCATTGGCAATGGGGGTGCGGCACCTTGGAGTGCTGTGCCGCTCTCTGGGACCATTGGGAGGCCTCTGCCACCAGTGTTCCTGGCTAACAGCTCCAGGGCCTCCTTCATCCCTTCCATGTTATATATTATTTGTTGGACAAAAACTCGGTACCAACTATGTTGTTGGTGCTGAGTAGGCTTTTTGCGGTTGGTGTATCTCCCTCGTGCCTCCCACA
This sequence comes from Pristiophorus japonicus, assembly GCF_044704955.1. Classification (NCBI taxonomy): domain Eukaryota; kingdom Metazoa; phylum Chordata; class Chondrichthyes; family Pristiophoridae; genus Pristiophorus; species Pristiophorus japonicus. Next base: position 401,250,180 of record NC_091977.1, on the reverse strand, counting down.
AAAGCCAACAAGCACACACCACATCCACACATGCTTTCACTCCATCTCTGCTCCCTCTCTCTCTGTCTCCTCTTCTGTGCATATAAAGATGACCCCTGACCTCCTGAATTGCGGGAAACGAGCGTTGCCATGCCATTGCTAAGGACGGCGACACTTTACAGCAGAAGGTCAGAGAGAGTTAACGCTAACATCCATTTCATATCACTCGCGGTAACACCCAATTTTTAAAATGGAGACTAGGGGCGATCAGAAAACCCATTTTTACCGCCCACGCCGGAAATACCGCCCATTTTTGGGCAATCTGCACAAAAGTGTAAAATCTAGCCCTAGCACTTTAATCTCACAGGTTAGGATCACTTCTTATTGAATATGTGTTATCCGATGTGTTTGATAAGCAGCAAAACAGATCCTATTAAAAGATTTAAAGCAACACAGTCTTCATGAAAAAATGCTGAGCAAAGTCATTTTCTTCGCGATTATGTCACATTAAAATTGATACAATGACCTGTTCTGAAGCAATTTACATTAATACAGGAGTTACTTGTAAACAGATAAACCATTTTTTTGCTACCTTTAAACTACCTTGAAACATTTTAGCAAAGATAGTCTGTGAATGTTAAAGGTAGCAAAAACTTATATTCATAATTGAAACTTCATTACAGGCCAGAAAGAATAATTTGATGATGAGTTGGTGATGATTATTACTCCATTTCTAAATATAGTTATATTTTTTATGATGAGACTGGCTCGCCACTGTGTGTGTGTTGTGACAGTACTCATCTTTGGGCTTTATTAGAATAAGAAAATCAGTTTAAATGAGAATTGCCCAGAATACCATTATGATAGGCTTTTCAGAACTAAAATATATGTAAAAAGTGAAGATTAAAATTGTGAACAAAAAATTGTGTCTTGTGTATTTGATTGGTTATTCTAACAGAATACAGGGACATGGAATGTGTAGTATCATAAAAAGATTCATGTGAATAACTACATTAGCAATAAAGATAACGTAGTGTGGCTGCTGCTTCTGGATGATTGCACAAAGGAAATTGAAATCTCAGTGTTTATAGATAATAATCATTAAATATGCTTTGTATAAAAGAAAAGACTGCTCTGTTGTCAACGAACCTCACAGTAAATATTATGGAAAATATGCTCATGAAAAGAAAACTTACTCAAAAGAATAAATTTTGCAAGAAGGTAATTACAACCAGAACAGATAGGCTGAGTGATAGTAACACTGGGGCTGGTACACAAAATACATTGATTCTGAATCACATTACTTATCTTCCTATATTCCACATTTATTTAACCAGTGTGCATATGTGATTACTACAAGGTCAGTTAAAAGTTGAAAATAAACTTTAGCAAAGGTTTTTCAAAAATCAACACATATAAGAACCAAAAATATTTTATTATTATATTAATTAATTTTGTCCTTTCATAATTAGGCAAATATTCTTTGCCATGAATAGCTGTTCAAATGAAAAAGAGGTTTTAAGAACTGAAAAAGGTCAATAGGTCCAAGTCTGTCCCTTTTTTAATTCTTCAAGTACATTTTCCCACCTTCTCACTTGAACCTTAGAAACACATCGGTCTGTTTGCTTAATTGGTACTGCAGTTACTGATATCTGAACTGAGTCAAACTCATGTATGTGTTCATGATCAAGCGGTTCACGATCATGTCTTGGTTCATCTCTAGTAGAGATCATTTGATTTACATGAACACTTCGGATTTTGTCACCAATTTCAATCAAATATCTCTTGGTTCCGCCAGCCTCTACTATGGTTCCTACATCCCACTTGTGTGAACTCGACTTGCCAGAGGGACTGAGAACACAAACACGCTTCTTTTATTTGGAACTGCGTTGTTTCTCATTGGTGTCATCACGTTTCTGACTGAATTGTTTCTGTTCAACTCTTGAGGCCAAATTCAGTTGAACAAGACTCAATCGTGTTCTCAATCTCCTCTTCATCAAGTGTTCTGCTGGGGGATGTCCAGTTGTAGTGTGTGTAGTAGTTCTATACTTCAGCAAAAAATTTGCCAAACGTCGTTCCTTGCTGAATCCCGAACAACCCTGCAACACTTGCTTTTTGAGAACTTCTTTCAATATTCTGACTGACCTTTTGGCTGCTCCGTTTGAAGCTGGATGATATGCTGGAACGAGAGTATGTTTGATACCATTCGGTTTCATGAATTCTTGGAATAGAGCAGAACAGAACTGAGGGTCATTGTCAGAAACAAGCTGTTCAGGTAAGCCATGACATGCAAAGATAGACCTCAACTCATCTATGGTACATTCAGTTGTGTTTCATTTCAATCCACTTTCAGTGACTATCCACAAGTAGCACAAAATAAACATTTGCTTTCTCACAGAGGTCCACATGTACTCTCTGAAAAGGTCTTCTGGGCCATGACCAAGATTGTAGTGGAGTTTTGGGTGGTTTGTTTCTGAAATTTTGGCAAAAGCTGCATTTGCTGACAAGTGATTCAAGATCACTGTCCAATCCAGGCCAGTAAACAAAGCTTCTTGCAAAAGCAAAATACTGCAGATGCTAAAATCTGAAATAAAAACAGAAAATGCTGGAAATACTCAGCAGGTCAGGCAGCATTTATGGAGAGAGAAATAGAGTTAACATTTCAGGTCGATAACCCTTGGTCAGAACTGGAAAAAGTTAGAGATATAACAGGTCTTCTTTGTTCTTATGTTCTTAGGTCTTCTTGCAATTGATTTCATACTGACGATCCCAAGATGTTCAGTGTGAAGTTCGGCCAGAATTCTATCTCTCAAAGAAGTAGATACCACCACTCTGGTTCCCCACTTGATGCAACCTTGCTCACAATACAATTCAGTATGACGGTTATGGAATGGTTTTAATTTTGTGTCCATACACTGATCAGTCCATCCATTCAAGGCGTTTTCATACACTCTTTTCAGTACTGAGTCCTTTTGAGTCTCATCTGCAATCTCAGTTGCATTCACAGGAAAGTCTTTGTCAACTGCACCTAGTGTGAAAATAGTACCTTCATTCCCAATACGCGAGTCCTTGGGGCCGAAATTGTCCCCCTCGATAAGTTCCATTACCACCTCTAAGAGGCGGGAATGGAGCGGAGTGGCCTTACCGGGGTCTGATAGATGGGCCAACCCGTTCAAAATTGCCCCTGGGCCGGAAGCGGCGGGAACGGATTATCACATCGCCCGTTTTCCCGACGCATCGGGCACACACCGACCCCTTACCGACCGGCAGTGACCTGCTTTGCGACCCCCCGCGGGAAATTTTCCCATGCGGAATTGCCCCGCGGGAACGGCACTGCCGCAGGTTGGTGCCACTGAGAGCTTTCCCCAGTGGGGATCTGGCTGTGGCTGGGTGGCACGTCCACTCTTAAAGGGGAGGTCACGCTGCCAGCAACTCCATTTTATTTTTTATTGTCGGCCGACTGCCAGGTCGGGCTAACAACTATGCCCACGGGTTCGGCCGGGCTGCCAACAGGCAAACTGGCACCCTCCTTGGCTGAAACCCTCCCCGGTGTCCCAGTGGACCTAACTAACAGCTTTGCAGAGTTCGCAGCGGCCCTCCCCTTTAACTAAAGGGGAGGGACATTGTGACGAGTCAGCGATGCACTGAGTTCATCAGCATGGCGCTGATGACTGGTCGGGACAGCTGACCCGCTGCAAGAGCATTTTCGACCCGCAGCCTCCACAACATCTGCCCCGACACACACAAAAACACAAGTGCTGAATCTCGATCCGATCTCAGCCCCATGGATTGGGGCAGAGAAAAACTTAAAGAAATGGTAAGTGTGCCCTGTTTGGGGCAGAGGGCAATTTCGGCCCCCCTCATGTGGCAACCTGGACAAGGCATCTGCGATTGCGTTTTGCTTCGAAGTGTGATATTCAATTGTGTAGTCATATTGTGACACTGCCCAATGTTGCATTCTTGATACGGCCATTGCAGGGATGGCAGATTTGGACCCTAATATTGTTCGGCGTGGTTTGTGATCGATTATCAGGGTCAACTTTCTGCTGATCAGGAACTGTTGGAGTTTCTTGATTCCAGGCACTATGGCGAGTGCTTCCTTTTCAATTTGCACATAGTTGCTTTCGCACTTTGTCAGAAATCACGATGCGAACATGATTGGTTACAAAGCTAGGTGGGAATGTAAGTTGTGAGGAGGATGCAAAGAGGCTGCAAGGGGATATAGACAGGCTAAGTGTGTGGGTAAGAACATGGCAAATGGAATATAGGGATCAATTTACCCCAAAGCTTTTTTTAGACGTACTTGAAGAGTTATGCTCGTTTTTTGGTGGCCCAAGTACCCCCCAAAAAAAAGTTCTAAGTTTCCCCGTTGGATTTCTTCATTTTGGCGAGGCCTAACCTGTCCTTTAGTTTTGGGGGTGGAGCCTTGATCTGCGCCAAAAAGATCAGGCTGCCACGGTAACCAGGGACACAATGCGAGCTGAGGCTGCAAAGTGAAGCATACAGCCAGCTTGCAACACATTAAAATACATTGCAGCAACTTAAAAACACATTAAAATTAATTGCATCAACTTAAAAACACATTAAAATATAATGCAGCAACTTACCTCCAATTATTAAAGCCAGTCCTGCTCCCCGCCCCTAGCTGAAGGGCTTGCCGGACTGCTTCCCTAGCCCACCCCGAGCCTATGCCGGTCCAGTTCCCCCAAACGCCCCCAACCCCCGCAGCCCTGAGTGCCTTGCCGGTCCCGGTAGCCCCCGTCCTCCCCCCAGCCCCGAGTGCCCCGATACCCCCCGCTTCCCCCCCACCCCCAGCCCCGAGTGCCTTGCCGGTCCCGATCCCCTGCCCGACCCTGGCCCCGAGTGCCTTACCGGTCCCGCTCCCCGCTCCTAGCCCAGGCCGAAGGGCTTGCTGGTCCACTACCCCGCCCCTATCCCACGCCAAATGGTCTCCTCCCTCCCCGTCCCTGCACCTAACTACACCCGAAAGGCTTCCCCCCACCCCCTCAACCCCTCCCTCCCATAACCCCTTCCACCCCCCACCTCTCTCTCTCCCTCTCTCTCTTACTTTTCCTGCTGCTGCTGTCCGGGCATCTGCTGCACTTCACTGCACGATTTCCTTACCTGCGACGATTTCTTTAACTCTCCAGAAGGTTTTTCTGCAAAGGCCACAAACGCTGGCCTAAGCAGAACTTGAGTAACCCTCAGCTGGCCAAACTTGCCTAAATAGCCAGAATTGGCGCGGGTGGCAGGTCACGCCCCCTTTGGCTGAAAAAAAACTTACCTAAAAAATTCGTAACTAACTGAGCTACGCTGATGCAATTTGATTGGGGAAACTATGGATTTTTAACTTAGGCCAAAAAAAGCGGCCTGCTCCAAACAAATGGCGCAAATTACTGGGGAAAATTGAACCCATTATGTGGAGAATTGTGAAGTTATCCACTTTGGTAGGAAAAATAGAGAAGCAGAGTATTTTTTAAATGGTGAGAGATTGGGAAAAGTTGGTGTTCAAAGGGATCTGGGTGCCCTTGTACACAAATCACTGAAAGTTAACATGCAGGTACAACAAGCAAGTAAGAAAGCAAATGGTATATTGGCCTTTATTACAAGAGGATTTGAGTATAAGAGTAAAGACGTCTTACTGCAATTATATAGGGCCCTGGTGAGAGTGCACCTGGAGTAACATGTACAGTTTTGGTCTCCTTACCTAAGGAAGGATAGAAGAATGTGAGGTGATCTCATTGAAACATACAAAATTCTTACAGGGCTTGACAGGTTGGATGCAAGGAGGATGTTTCCTCTGGCTGGGGAGTCTAGAACCAAGGATCACAGTCTCAGAATAAGGGATCGCCCATTTAGGACTGAGATGAGGAGAAATTTCTTCACTTAGAGGGTTCTGAATCTTTGGAATTTCCTACCCCAGAGGACTGTGGAAGCTCAGCCATTGAGTAAGGACATCTCTGAGCACTTCCTCGTATCGTTCCCCACCCACATCCCCCTTCCACCCACCCAACCCCCAACCCCCCTAAACCTTCCTCCTTCTGTGTCCGGCCCTGGAAAAAACTCTCTCTCGGCTCTCTTCCAACTGCACTTCCACCGTCACTTTCACCACCTCGCACACATATCACCCACAACATCGCTCGCCCAAAAACCGCCCAGAAAAAGTGGAATGATGTGGTGTGGCTGGCATTTTTAAAATCGCAGGTCGCTTCATTCAAAAGGCTGCCTCAACTTCGGGGAAGTTTGCATTGACTCTGGAGTTCTTCCCAGGTGAAATGAACATCTGAACAGATATATTTTCAGACTCAGGACTATTGGGGCTTTACTCCAGGTGTATTTTAGTGAGAAATCATTGCTTCTGATCAATCGCTATTATACTTTCAATGCAATGGGGCCACCAAACAATAACTGTGCTTAAGCAGCGCTTCAGATGTCTTGACCACTCAGGAGGGGAGCTGCAATACAACCCTGAGCAAGTAGGTAAATTCGTGGTCATGTGCTCGATGATCCACGACCTGGCTATCATGAGGGGCCAAGAATTGCCAGAAGGCACTGATATTCCACCTCAGGAGAGAGAGGAAGAGGATGCTGACCTCGGGCCAGACAAATAGGCTGGCTATGCAACCATGTCCGCATCCCCCCAGAACGTAGGAAAGGGCCCGTGGTGGCTACATAGCTGCAAGACTCTTACGCGAGGAGCTGATATCTGAATGATTTGCCTGAAAAAGCGTTGATGTGAGTGACAATGCTGACACACTGCTGTGTGTGCAGCTCAGACATTAATGGTGCCCATCACCATGGTGCCAGTTAAAATTTACGTTGATTGATGTTAAGTTGTATTTAACCCTTTCATGTTAAGGAATCACTAGTGTGTAACAGTGCAGCTATATGAGACAATGCGCAACAAGGTTATGTTCAATAACAAAAATTTTAGACCAACATTGGTCTGAAATCATAAGTATCACAGGCAATAACACCCAACCTCCGCCCACACCCAACCTTTTCCACCATTGACATCAATCAATTGTTCAACATGTCCCGCAACACAGAATACAAATGCAAAGCAGGAGCATGATCCCCAGCCCCCATACATTACAACAAATTTCATACACCCAGATGGAGATATAACACAGCCATCACCTGCGCACATACACCTCACTTTCCTTCCCCCCTCCCCTCCTTCTCCCCACTTCTACCCCTTCCCCTCCTCAGTCCACGGTGCCTGGCCGAGAAGCTCCTAAGGCAGTGCCTCATTGGGGGGGAATGAAGGCAGATGCGGTGGTTGCACGGGTACGGGAGTGGGGGATGCCAAGGGGGGAACATTCTCTGATGCAGAAGCAGGATCTTGGTCCTTTCCCTCATCTGTCGTTCGCAGTGGTGGTACAGAACCTAGGAATGCCTGCTCTGAGACCACTGGGAGGCCTGTGGCAGCACTGTTCCTGGCTATCGTATCCAGGGCCTCCGCCATCTGCGGAATGTACTCGGTCATGGTGACCAGCTGTCGGGATATGCCCCCCAATGCTTTGATGAGCTGGTCACCAATGTCTACAGTCCTCCTGGACAACTGTGCCATCTCTCCGCTGTCATGTGGCGCTAGTGGAACAGACCTGCCGTGTCCACGAGACCTCTGTGGGGTCGGCGCTACCCTGGGGACAAATGGAGTGCCCTGTGGCGAGGTGCCTGGGGCCGGTACCTCCAGAGTGGAGGCGGAAATGACCGGTGGACCACTAGATGGTCTTGGGGTGGAATGGCTTCTGGAGCATGGCGATGCAGGTTCCCCGAGGTCCGCGCTCTCATCCGTGGAGAACAGACCCAGCGGATTGACGGGCGAGAATCGGAGCTCCTCAGCACCAGACGTTGGATCGTCCGGAGAGTCGGGCCCAGCGTCCCCACCTTCTGGCCTCTATGGTCTTGCCTTGGGCCGCACTGCTGGCTGAGCTGCAAAACACAAATGAGGTTATTAGAGGAGAAGGGGGTGCTAGTGTCACAAGGTGAGTCCAGCGCTACACACAGCATATGCACAACAAAAACACCACTGCTCTCAAAATCATCGCAGACATCACATTTCATGACCATCAACACATTTGCATTGCAATGATTTTCATTAGGCCATCATTATTTCTATGACAATTTTGGAAATCATCTATCATATATGATTGTTCGGATATGAGTGGGTGTGGCATCTATTGACCACATCATGCAATGGTGTAAGCTTTACTCTCGTGGCATCACTTCAGGGTCTGCAGATGTGTCCAGGGGTGCTTCCCCCCGAGTGCGAGCACCCGCTCCTCCATCTCCCCCACCCGTTCGTCTCTGCACAGACCTCATCGTCGATAGCTTCTTTTGTAAAAGGTGACAGGACGACATGGCATGAGATCATTGCGTGATATCATTGCTAGGTACTGTCACAGAGACTGATACAACACATAACCGACAGATGTAATGATGATTATTATGAAAATTATCATTCTTTACCAAAAGACGTACACCGTGGCCGCAGGCTTTGAGTAAAACATTCCCGGCAAAAGTGAAAGACCTCACATCTGCTGATAGTCACTCATGACTGTTACAAATCAAATTATTTAAATATATAAGTACATGTAAATAAATGTAATACTTACTTTTGCGGATCCCACAAGGTCGTTCCATCGTTTGCGGCATTGGTTGCCCTCACGCACCTCGTTGGTCGCCAACGAGACCACCTCTGCTATCTCGGTCCATATCCTCTGGTCGGCCTTTGGGGTGGGCTTCCCACGCCCTCCCTGTGTCAAATCACCCCAGCGTAACTAGACCTCCTGCAGGAGGGAGGCATTTGCCTCGTCCGAGAACCTCCTGGCTCTTTTGCGCCCTTCTATGTGCTCCTCTCCCACCTCACTGCTCTCTCCAGCGTCAGTCTCCACAACGTGCTGTGATGCTTCCTCCTCTCTCTCCATTATAGGCCAAATTCAGGCAAATATGTGGCTGGTAACAGCTACTTTTTGTTTGCCTACTTGCTGTGAAGCCTTCCTCCTACCTCCCAAAGCAGCCACACCACACCCAGCCACGCCTTCAGTCCCTCTGAGCTCCCTCTCTCTCGGTCTCCTCTTCTGCGCATGTCATGATGACCCTTGACCTCCTGAATCGCGGGAATTGAGCGTTGACATGCCGTTGCTAAGGACGGCCACATTTTACAGCAGAAGGTCAAAAAAATTAACGCTACCACCCATTTCATATCGTTCGCGGTAAAGCCCATTTTCAAAAATGGAGACTAGGTGCTTTGAGAATGGGCGAGAAGCCGGCGATCTGAAAACCCTTTTTTACCACCTACGCCAGAAATAACGCCCATTTTTGGGCAATAAGCACAAAAGTGGAGGTTCTAGCCTGTAGATTTGAACGGATATGGCAGACAACTGGTTTAGCCATTCACTGCCAGATCTGGCTGGACCACATAAAGCAGTATCGGGTCCTGCTCTCGTCTGCCAAAATCGCTCACTATTCCAGAATTGCTCTGGAATGTATGGATAAACCCCGGTTTCTATTCTCCACTGCTAACCTTCTTTTTAAACCCCTCTCCCCAGTCTCCACCCTCGCCTCCGACAATAAGTGTGAGGAGTGTAATATAGGTCCACCTAGCGGACTACTGCTCCACCTAGTGGACTACTGTGGTAATGCAACTACGGCTGTAGATAATAAACGGCCATGTGATATAGTCACATGATGCCAGTTAAGAGCCATTTTGTAATTTGTGTTTTAGTGATGTCGTAAAGAATATATCACATTGGCGACATAGGATAAGATATCTGGATTCCACAGCTGAAATTTTTGTTGGTGGATGTTACTGCCAAACAACAGAGAAACTTTGAGAAGTTCCTTGTTTTGCAGCACAGCTAAACATCCAAGGTAAATTACAAGCACACTTGGCTGAACTGCCAGAGTCCAGATGGCTGAGCCTATGGGAATAATAGGGCGCTTGGGTGAGTTCAAACATGACCGAGAGACTTTTGGAGCATATGTGGAGTGGCTAGAAATGTTTTCCACTGTGAATAGTATCATCAAAGTTCCCGATGATGAAAATCATAACTGGGTGATTTTAGAAGGAAAACGGGCTATTTTCTTGACTGAAGCAGGCCCCGAGATGTATGAAACCCTGAATAATTTGCTGGTTCCTGTCAAGCCAAAGGACACGCCACTGATGGAAATTCAGCATTACAGTCCTGAGCCTCTGAAAATTGCTGAAAATTATTGTTTTGGAATACAAGATCAATTCATTGATGAGAGTATCAGTGAGTACATTGTAGCTTTAAAAAAGCTATATATTCATTGTCATTTCGGAAACTCTTACGACCAAGCATTACATGACTGCTTTATTTGTGGGATGAAAAATGAAGCAATCAGAAGAAAATTGTTGACAACCCCTAACTTGTCTTTTGTTTTAGCTTGTCAGACAGCTATGTCGATGGATATGGCCGACAAATACTCCTGAGAATTTTGCTCAGTTTCCAGTCATCAGACAACCAAGGTGAACCGCCTGCAGGTTCAAAGTAAAAGGCAGTTGGTCCCCAAGGCCTCAGCAACGGGCCAAGGCAACAATACATTGAAGTCATGCTATCGATGTCTGGGACAAAACATTGCTCAAAGCTGTCCATATGTGAACACTGAGTGTTTCTGCTGCAAGAAAACTGGGCATCTTACAAAGGCATGATGACTAAAGAGTAAACCAATGTTCAATGCTAGAAGTAGAAATGTGCAGACACTACATGGCATTGAAGAGAAGTAACAGGACGAGGAGGTTCTGGAGATACACATCATCAGGAGCATGAGTTTATCTAACAGAGATTCGCAAAGTATTGTCATCCAAGTAGACGTTGCAGGAACCAGGATACCCATGGAAATCGACACTGGTGCATCCATGAGAGTAGTACCGAAATCGCTATATCTCGACAAGTTGCGTGATTTTCCACTGGAGAAATCGAAGATCGAGCTGCAAGGCTACCAAGGAAAGCAAATTGGTGAAATACAAGGATCAGTGTCAGAGCTTGCCTCTCATAGTACTAGCAAGAGACAAGCCTGCCTTAATAGGTAGAAATTGGTTGGGATCACTGAAGCTGGATTGGAACAGGCAGTCCAATCCAAGACTTCAAGGCGAGTGTCAGAGTACAGAAGGACGCAAGACCAGTTTACTACAAACCATGTCCCATACCATATGCACTCAAGGAGAAAGTTGAGCAAGAACTCAAAAGACTAGAAACTGAGAACATTACCTCTAAGGTAGATCTAAGTAATTGGGCAACACTCATTGTTATTGTACCTAAGTCAGATGGTAAGATAAGTTTGTGTGGTGATTATAAAGTAACCGTAAACCAGGTTTTAGAGGGTAATCTACCCAATGTAGATTTGTTCACAAAGCTGATAGGTGGCCAGATCTTCTAGAATTTAGATCTGACAAATGCCTACTTACAACTTCATTAGTCAATGTACAACATGTCAATCGGTAAGCAAGAAATCACCATCAGTACCATTTACAGTCATGGAAATGGCCTCCCAGGCTATGGCAAAGGTAACATGTAGATTTTGCTGAGCTAGAAGGACAGCAATTGTTCATTATGATTGATAGTCATTCGAAGTGGGTAGAGGTGTTTCTAATCCGGAAAATAACAACAAGTAAAACACTAGACAATTTGCGAAGATTGCTTTCTTCGTATGGCCTCCCAGAAGAAACTGTGTCTGATAATGGGCTGCAATTTTGTTCAGAAGCATTTGCACAGTTCACAAGCAGAAACAGTGTGAAACATACCAAGGTTCCACCATACTACCCTGCTTCAAATGGTGCACCAGAATGCACAGTACAAATTGTAAAATGAGCCCTCATCAAGCAAATGATGGATCCAAATCCAATGAAATGCCAGTTGTCATTGGATCACAAATTGGCAAATTTTCTCATTACTTATCGTAATACTCCTCATACAACTACTAGTAGAACATCAGCAGAGTTGTTTCTCAAATGACAGCCACAAATCAGATTCTCGTTGTTAAAGCCAAACTTGGCACAGTCAGTAGAAGAGAAACAATTAAGACAGAAAGAGAATCATGATGGAGGTGTAGTAAGAGAGAGAGAAGTGTGAAATTGAATCAGAAGATTAGAGTGAAGAACATAAGAAATAGGAGTAGCAGTAGGCAGAAAAAATAGAAAAACAAATTATAATTTAAATGGAGAAAAATTGCAAAGTGCTTCAGTACAGAGGGACCTGGGGGTCCTTGTGCATGAAACACAAAAAGTTAGTATGCAGGTACAGCAATTAATCAGGAAGGCAAATGGAATGTTGCCCTTTATTGCAAAGGGAATGGAGTATAAAAGCAGAAAAGTCCTGCTACAACTGTACAGGGTATTGGTGAGGCCACATCTGGAGTACTGCGTGCAGTTTTGGTCTCCGAATTTAAAGATGGATATACTTGCATTGGAGGCAGTTCAGAGAAGGTTCACTAGGTTGATTCTGGAGATGAGGGGTTGACTTATGAAGATAGGTTGAGTAGGTTGGGTCTATACTCATTGGAGTTCAGAAGAATGAGAGGTGATCTTATCGAAAGGTATAAGATAATGAGGGGGCTCGACAAGCTGGATGCAGAGAGGATGTTTCCACAGATAGGAGAAACTAAAACTAGGGGGCACAGTCACAAAATAAGGGGCCGCCCATTTAAAACTGAAATGAGGAGAAAGTTCTTCTCTCAGAGGGTTGTAAATCTGTGGAATTCTCTGCCCCAGAGAGCTGTGGAGACTGGGTCATTGAATATATTTAAGGTGGAGATAGACAGATTTTTGAGCGATATGGGGAGCAGGCAGGGAAGTGGAACTGAGTCCATGATCAGATCAGCAATGATCTTATTAAATGGCAGAGCAGGCTCGAGGGGTCAAATGGCCTACTCATGCTCCTATTTCTTGTGTTCTATATAGCACCTCGACCCTGCTCAGCCATTCAATAAAGTCATGGCTGATATGATCCTGGCCTCAACTCCACTTCCCTGCCCTCTCCCCTAACCCTCTACTCCCTTACCATTCAAAAATCTGTCTATCTCCACCTTAAATATATTCAATGACCCAACCTCCACAGCTCTCTGGGGTAGAGAATTCTAAAAATTCACGACCCTCTGAGAGAAGAAATTCTTCCTCATTTCCATTTTAAATGGGTGACCCCTTATTCTGAAACTATGCACCCTAGTTCTAGATTGCCCCATGAGAGGAAACATCCTCTCTGCATCTACCTTGTCAGGCCGCCTCAGAATCCTATACATTTCAATAAGATCACCTAAACTCCAATGAGTATAGGCCCAACCTTTCTTCACATGACAACCCCTTCAACTCAGGAATCAACCTTGTGAACCTTTTCTGAACTGCCCCCAATGCAAGTATACCCCTCCTTAAATAAGGAGATCAAAACTGTACGCAGTACTCCAGGTGTGGTCTCACCAATGCCGTGTACAGTTGTAGCAGGACTTTGTTACTTTTATACTCCATCTCCTTCACCATAAATAGTAAAAGTGGTTTTCAGGAAGAGTAGTGAAGATATGTGGCGCTCGCACATATTTGGTCAAGATGTTTGATCATGGAAAGGTTAGGTTTGTTCACATTGATCATATTTTACCTACAGATGTGGAAGGAGTTGAAAGTTGGAATGATTAATTTATTTCTGATGAGTCAGATAGTCTTGTTACAAGTAGAGTATCAGTAACAAATCCTAGATCAGATGTAATAGAAACAAGTCCAAGGTCGGAATTTAAGTCTGAGTACGAGTCAGGCAGACAAACAGTCTGAAGTTGTAGAGAGTCAAAATGTAGATCAAGGATTGTCCTTGGAGAAAAACTCTCCTCAGGCTCAGCCTAGAATGAGTCTAAGTTCAACACCAAGTTTAGAAAGTTTTGTTTGAGAGTGAAGGTATCCTCTTTGAAACAGAAAACCATTGATTAAGTTTGATTTGTAAAATATGGAAAAATAAGTCCATTTTACACTTTTGTGCAGATCGCCCAGAAATGGGCGGTATTTCTGGCGTGGGTGGTAAAAAAGGGTTTTCAGATCGTCAGCTTATCACCCATTCTCAAAGCCCCTAGTCTCCATTTTTGAAATTGGGCATTGCCGCGAGCGATATGCAATAGGCGGTAGCGTTAAATCTCTCTGACCTTCTGTCATAAAGTGTCACCGTCCTTAGCAATAGCATGGCAATGCACGATTCCCATGATTCAGGAGGTCAAGGGTCATCATGACATGCGCAGAAGAGGAGACAGAGAGAGAGAGGGAGCTGAGAGGGACTGAAGGCATGTGTGGGTGTGGTGTGGCTGCTTTGGGAGGAAGGCGGAAGAGTTTAGAGCTTTAGAGCAAATAGGGAAACAAAAATTAGCTGTTACCAGCCAGATATTTGCCTGAATTCAGCCTATAATGGAGGGAGAGGAGGAGGCATCACAGCACGCTGTGGAGACTGACACTGGCGAGAGAAGTGAGCTGGGAGAGGAGCACATTGGAGGGCGCAAAAGAGTCAGGAGGTTCTCAGAAGAGGAAAATGCCTCCCTCCTGCAGTATGTCGAGTCACGCTGGGGTGATTTGACCCAGGGAAGACGTGGGAAGCCCACCCCAAAGACATACCAGAAGATATGGGCCGAGATAGCAGAGGTGGTCTCATCAGCAACCAACGAGGTACGTGAGGGGAACCAATGCCGCAAACGATGGAATGACCTTGTGGAATCCGCAAGGGTAAGTATTACATTTATTTACATGTACTTATGTATTTATATAATTTGATTTGTAACGGTCATGAGTGACTATCAGCAAATGTGAGGTTTTTCACTTTTACCAGGAATGTTGCATGTCTTTAGGTAAAGAATGATAATTATCATAATAATCATGATTACATCTGTCGGTTTTGTGTTGTATCAGTCTCTGTAACCATACCTAGCAATGATATCACGCAATGATCTCATGCCATATCATCCTGTCACCTTTTACAGAAGAAGCTATCGATGATGAGGTCTGTGCAGAGGCGAACGGGTGGGGGGGGCCACCAGTCACCGGTGACATCACTGAGATGGAGGAGCAGGCGTGGGGAAGCACCCCCGGACGGCCATGCAAGCATCTGCAGACACTGAAGTGATGCGACGTGAGTAAAGTTTACACCATTGCGTGATGTGGCCAATAGATGCCATACCCACTCATAACCAAACAATTATATATGATAGATGATTTCTAAAATTGTCCTATAAATAATGCTGGCCTAATGAAAATCATTGCAATGCAGAATGTGTTGATGGTCATGAAATGTGATGTCTGGATGATTTTGATAGCGGTGGTGCTTTTGTCGTACATATGCTGTGTGTAGCGCTGGAATCACCTTGTGACACTAGCACCCACTTCTCCTCTAATAACCTCATTTGTGTTTTGCAGCTCAGCCAGCAGCATGTCACAGGGCAAGATCACAGAGGCCAGAAGGCGGGGGCACGGGGCCGGACTCACCGGACAATCCTATATCTGGTACTGAGGAGCTCCGATTCTCGCCCGTCAATCCACTGGGTCTGTTCTCTACTGTTCTGTGTCTGAGAGTGCGGACTTCGAGGAACCTGCATCGCCATGCTCCAGAAGACATTCCACCCCAAGGCCATCTAGTGCTCGTCCAGTCATTCCTGCCTCCACTCTGGAGATACCGGCCCCAGGCACCTCACCACAGGGCACCCCATTTGTCCCCACGAGCACCATATGAGAGCAGAGAGATGGTACAGTTGTCCAGGAGGATTGTAAACATTGGTGACCAGATCCTCGATGCATTGGGGGGCATATCCCGACACCCAGCTCTACCTCACTACCACTTCTCTCGACCCCTACTTGTCCAACATCTAGTTCTGGATGAGCAGAAATTTTCTCCAATTGAATATTGGGAAGAGCGAAGCCATTGTCTTTGGTCCCCACCACAAACTCCGTTCCCTAGCCATCCTTGTCCCCAACTTCTGTCTGAGGCTGAACCAGACTGTTCACAACCTTGGTGTTATATTTGACCCTGAAATTAGCTTTCAACCACATATCCGCAGCATAACTAAGACCGTCTATTTCCACCTCCGTAACACCACCCGTCTGCACCCTTGCCTCAGTTCATCCACTGTTGAAGCCCTCATCCATGCCTTTGTTGCTTCTAGACTTGATTATTCCAACGCACTCCTGGCTGGCCTCCCACATTCTACCCTACGTAAACTAGAGGTGATCCAAAACTCGGCTGCCTGTGTCCCAACTCGCACCAAGTCCCGCTCACCCATCACCCCTGTGCTCGCTAACCTACATTGGCTTCCGATTAAGCAACGCCTCGATTTCAAAATTCTCATCCTTACTTTCAAATCCCTCCATGGCCTCGCCTCTCCCTATCCCTGTAATCTCCTCCAGCCCCACAACCCCCGAGATGTCTGCGCTCCTCTAATTCTGCCCTCTTGAATATCCCTGATTATAATCGCTCAACCATTGGTGGCCGCGCCTTCATTCGTCTAGACCCCAGTTTCTGGAACTCCCTGCCTAAACCTCTTCACCTCTCTACCTCTCTTTCCACCTTTAAGACGCTCCTTAAAACATACCCTGCGCTAATTTCTACTTATGCGGCTCGATGTCAAATTTTTATCTCATAATACTCCTGTGAAGCACTTTGAGATGTTTCACTACATTAAAGGCGCTATATAAATACAAGTTGTTGTTGTTGTTATATTCAAGACCGCGATCGATAGATTTTTGGATATTAAAGGAATCAAGTGATGTGGGGATAGTGCAGGCAAGTGGAGTTGAGGTAGAAGATTAGCCATGATCTCAGAGAATGGCAGAACAAGGTTAAGGGGCCAAATGGCCTGCTCCTACCACTATTTCTTATGTTCTCTTGGCCATGATCCATTACGTGGCTTATGACAGCTCCAACACTGTAGCTGGAAGCATCATCCGCTAACTTAAGCACACACTCTGGGTCATAGTGCACAAGTACGACATCGCTAGAGAGACTTTTCTTACAAGCGTCATAAGTTCCCTGTTGCGCTTTCATCCACTTCCACTAGACATCCTTCTTGAGGAGCTCAGGCAATGGAGTCAACATGATCGCTAACTCAGATAAGAATCGTACGTGGTACTGGACCATTCCTAGAAAAGATCTTGACTCAGACAGATTCTGTGTTTTTGAAGCAATGATGACACCATTAACCTTTTCCTTCATTGGTTGCTAGCCATTTGCATTAACTTTCAGACCAAGGTACACAACCTTGGGATGCGCAAAAGCACATTTGGTCCTTTTCAATTTGAATTTGTGGGCATTCAATCTTTGAAGCACTAAATCTAACACTTCTAGATTTTCTTCCTTTAGATTTTTGCCTGCTACCTGGGAAGTGGCCTTGTCAGCTGGAGTGAATGTTGAGACAATGGGTCTGAAATCTCGGTTCTGGGCTCAACTGAAAATAAGAAAAAAGATACCTTTTGCTCCTGCGCCCTCCAGCGATTCCATTCTGCAGCCTTCTCTTCCCGCGCTTCACAGCACGTCCACGTCTTGGAGATATGCAGGGAGAAGCTGGAGTCATGTGCCCCTGGGCAACCAATGAAGGTACAGTGTTCTCATTGATAATAATGGGAACTCTGTAAGTACATGTTCCGATTATTATCAATGAGAAACCTCCCCCAAATACCTAAACACAACATAAAAATAAAAAAAAAACGCCTTACATACTTAACATTAATTGAAATTACAGTTAATGAAACGTTTTAGAAAAAATATATATTTTTTGGATTTTTTTTTAAGTGTTTTAATTAGGGTTTAAAATAAAGTTACCTCAGTGGACAGGTTTTTTAGCATAAAAATGTATTTTTAATTTTTATTTTTATGTGTTCTAAAACTCTTACGCTGGTAAAAGTCGGCTATGGGCCTGCTTTTACCATGCGCAAGAGTTTTAAGGATATTCGCTGGGCAACATTTGGCCAAATAGCCCAATCTCATCTTGACAGATCAGAAAAGCCGGTTTTCGGCGCATGCGCATTGCATGCTGAAAACTGGCTTTTTCGGGGTCTCGCCGGGTTTGTACGTATTCGTACGGACCCGGCAAGGCCGGGATTTCAGGGTCATTACTTAACCTTGAGCAATGGGTGTGTGTGTGTGACAGGAATGATTTGGTCATTTTAGCACTGCTTTGTGGTGTTGCTGTGCTGGTGGATGGGTGGGGGGGTGTCATCTATGTAACCTTCATGTAACTGTAATCTTCATGTAACAACACTGTACACTGTATACACCTAAGAAATGCACACCTTGACCACAGGGGGTGAACTTGTGGGAGACACTCCTCACCTGGTCACCCAGGTATATAAAGGGAGGTCCCACGCAGGGTCATCACTTCTTGGACCTGTGAATAAAGGTTAGGTCACAGAGTAACTTTGTCTGCAGAATGTGCCTCGTGTGAATTTATAGTAGTGTATAAGGACACAACATTTGGCGACGAGAAATGGAAATCAATGACTCATGAGAATGGCCACCGGTAGCACAGAGGAACGGTACTGTGTTGGTGAGGACTGGGACGATTTCGTTGAGAGGCTCCAGCAGAGCTTTGTCACGAAGGACTGGCTTGGGGATGCAGCGGCTGACAAGCGAAGGGCGCATCTACTGACCAGCTGTGGACCTAAGACGTACGCGCTGATGAAAGACCTGCTCGCACCCGAGAAGTCGGCGGACAAAACCTTTGAGGAGCTCAGCAAACTGATCGGTGAGCACCTCAAATTGGCGAGCAGTATACACATGGCCCGACACCGATTCTATACACACCGGGAAGGACAGAGCATACCGGACTTTGTTGTGGACCTTCGGCACTTGGCCAGCCTCTGTAAGTTCACAGACGCTTGCAGGGGGGAGATGTTATGGAATTTCTTCATTGAGGGCATTGGGCATGCCGGGACTTTCAGAAAGCTAATTGAGACCAAGGACTTGACCTTGGAGGCAGCGGCGTTGATGGCTCAGACCTTCATGGCGGGGGAGGAGGAAACCAAGATAATATACGCACGCAACTCTGTTCCCAACGTGGCGATGGAGCAGGGAGTTAACATTGTAAACGCGACTCAGAACCCCGCAGGCAGGCAAGGGCAATTCGACACCACCCAGGCAGTTACAGACTCGAGAGTGGGTCATCAACAGAGACAATGGCAGGTTGAACGGACATTTACACCATCACAAGGTACAATACCTACCAGATGGGGCCATTGACCCGCACTAACAAAGTGCTCAAGAGTAATCAAAGAGACAATCAGAGAGGAATGCCTGGTAACAGCCCTTTTGTTCACAACAATCTCAGCTCATGCTGGAGGTGCGGGAGCAGACATGCTGCCAAAACCTGCAGGTGATGGTCTGCATCCCAGAGTACTTAAGGAGGTGGCCTTGGAAATAGCGGATGCATTGACAGTCATTTTCCAACATTCAATTGACTCTGAATCAGTTCCTATGGAGTAGAGGGTAGCCAATGTAACCCCACTTTTTAAAAAAGGAGGGAGAGAGAAAACAGGGAATTATAGACCGGTCAGCCTGACATCGGTAGTGGGTAAAATGATGGAATCAATTATTAAGGATTTCATAGCAGCGCATTGGAAAGAGGTGACATGATAGGTTCAAGTCAGCATGGATTTGTGAAAGGGAAATCATGCTTGACAAATCTTCTGGAATTTTTTGAGGATGTTTCCAGTAGAGTGGACAAGGGAGAACCAGTTGATCATGCTTGACAAATCTTCTGGAATTTTTTGAGGATGTTTCCAGTAGAGTGGACAAGGGAGAACCAGTTGATGTGGTGTATTTGGACTTTCAGAAGGCTTTCGACAAGGTCCCACACAAGAGATTAATGTACAAAGTTAAAGCACATGGGATTGAGGGTAGTGTGCTGACGTGGATTGAGAACTGGTTGGCAGACAGGAAGCAAAGAGTAGGAGTAAATGGGTACTTTTCAGAATGGCAGGCAGTGACTAGTGGGGTACCGCAAGGTTCTGTGCTGGGGCCCCAGCTGTTTACATTGTACATTAATGATTTAGACGAGGGAATTAAATGTAGTATCTCCAAATTTGCGGATGACACTAAGTTGGGTGGCAGTGTGAGCTGCAAGGAGGATGCTATGAGGCTGCAGAGTGACTTGGATAGGTTAGGTAAGTGGGCAAATGCATGGCAGATGAAGTGTAATGTGGATAAATGTGAGGTTATCCACTTTGGCTATTATCTGAATGGTGACAGATTAGGAAAAGGGGAGGTGCAACGAGACCTGGGTGTCATGGTACATTAGTCATTGAAGATTGGCATGCAGGTACAGCAGGCGGTTGAGAAGGCAAATGGCATGTTGGCCTTCATAGCGAGGGGATTTGAGTACAGGGGCAGGGAGGTGTTACTACAGTTGAACAGGGCCTTGGTGAGGCCACACCTAGAGTATTGTGTACAGTTTTGGTCTCCTAACTTGAGGAAGGACATTCTTGCTATTGAGGGAGTACAGCGAAGGTTCACCAGGCTGATTCCCGGGATGGCGGGACTGACATATCAAGAAAGACTGGATCAACTGGGCTTGTATTCACTGGAGTTCAGAAGAATGAGAGAGGATCTCATAGAAACGTTTAAAATTCTGACGGGTTTAGACAGGTTAGATGCAGGAAGAATGTTCCCAATGTTGGGGAAGTCCAGAACCAGGGGTCACAGTCTAAGGATAAGGGGTAAGCCATTTAGGACCGAGATGAAGAGAAACTTCTTCACCCAGAGAATGGTGAACCTGTGGAATTCTCTACCACAGAAAGTTGTTGAGGCCAATTCAATAAATATATTCAAAAAGGAGTTAGATGTAGTCCTTACTACTAGGGGCATCAAGGGGTATGGCGAGAAAGCAGGAATGGGGTACTGAAGTTGCATGTTCAGCCATGAACTCATTGAATGGCGGTGCAGGCTTGAAGGGCCGAATGGCCTACTTCTGCACCTATTTTCTATGTTTCTATGTTCCAACAATTCATCTGTAGAAAGTGTAAATTCAGTGGAATGTGCAGGAAGCCCACAGCGAGGCTAATTTACGAGGCAGATGAACCACAAGAGGGGTCTGCAAGGCAGGGTGATGCTTGGGACACAGCAATGGACCATGAAGTTCAGCGGGTTCAGGTGGCAAACATCCACAGCTCATATACAAAAACGCCACCTATGATGATGAAAGGTCTATTAAATGGCATCCCGGTACGCATGGAGCTGGAAACAGGGGCCAGCCAGTCACTTATGAGTGTCCAACAATTCGAGAAACTATGGACACTCAGAACTAGCAAACCCAAACTAGAACGTATTGACACGCAATTACGGACGTACAGCAAAGAGATCATCCCAGTGCTAGGCAGTGCAATATTGGTGGTCACACATAATGGATCAGAGAACCGGCTGCCACTCTGGATTGTCCCGGGAAATGGTTCCGCGCTTTTGGGGAGGAGCTGGCGAGCCGAGATGAACTGGAAATGGGGGGATGTGCACGCCATTTAATCTGTGGAGCGAAGTTCATCCTCACAGGTCCTACAGAAATTTGAGTCACTATTTCAACCTGTTGGGACTTTCAAAGGTACCAAAGTTGTGATACGCATCATCCCGGACGCCAGACCAGTGCACCATAAAGCCAGAGCTGTGCCGTATGTGATGCGGGAGAAAATTGAGAGTGAGCTGGACAGGTTGCTAAGAGAGGGCATAATTTCGCCCGTTGAATTCAGCGACTGGGCAAGCCCCATCGCCCCTGTTCTAAAAACGATGGCTCGGTCAGGATCTGTGGCGACGACAAGGCCACTATCAACCGAGTGTCACTACAAGATCAATACCCGCTTCTGAGAGCGGAGGATCTTTTTGCCACGCTGGCAGGCGGCAAGCTGTTCACCAAGTTGGATCTCACTTCAGCCTACATGACCCAGGAACTGGCCGAAGAATCCAAGCTACTGACCACCATCACCACGCACAAGGGGCTATTTGTCTACAACAGGTGTCCATTTGGCATTCGTTCAGCAGCCGCTATCTTTCAAAGGAACATGGAAAGCCTGCTCAAATCCATCCCTGGAACAATCGTATTTCAGGACGACATCCTTATCACGGGTCGAGACACCGAGGAACACCTCCACAACCTGGAGGAGGTGCTACGCCGACTGGACCGGGTAGGCCTGCGACTAAAGAAGTCCAAGTGTGTGTTTTTGGCCCCAGAGGTCAAGTTTTTGGGCAGGAGGGTTGCCGCAGACGGGATCCGGCCTACTGAATCCAAAACGGAGGCGATTCGTCGTGCACCCAGGCCCGGCAACACATCGGAGTTGCGTTCATTTCTGGGACTCTTGAACTATTTCGGGAACTTTCTGCCGAACTTAAGCACATTGTTGGAGCCGCTACACGTGCTCCTGCGTAAGGGTTGCGATTGGTTTTGGGGGGACTGTCAGGAACAGGCGTTCAATCGGGCGCGGAACTTGCTTTGTTCTAATAACCTATCGGCCCTGCACAACCCCTGTAAGAAATTGGTTTTGACATGTGATGCATCATCCTATGGGGTTGGGTGCGTGTTGCAACAGAGTAATGATGAGGGCCAACTCCAACCTGTGGCTTATGCCTCCAGGTCGCTCTCCCAAGCAGAAAGGAGATATGGGATGGTTGAAAAGGAAGCACTCGCATGTATCTACGGGGTGAAAAAGATGCACCAGTACCTTTTTGGCAGAAGGTTCGAGTTAGAAACGGACCACAAGCCGTTAACATCCCTGTTGTGAGACAACAAAGCTGTCAATGCCAATGCGTCAGCTCGCATACAGCAATGGGCTCTTATGCTGGCTGCTTATGACTACACCATACGGCACCGGCCAGGCACCGAAAATTGCGCTGACGCGCTCAGCAGGCTTCCGCTGGCCACCACAGAGGGGGCAGTGGAGCAAAGCGCTGAGATGGTCATGGCTGTCGATGCTTTTGAAAGTGCAGGCTCCCCCATCACAGCCCACCAGATCAAAATCTGGACCAACAGAGATCGCCTCCTATCCTTGATTAAGAAATGTGTCCTGACTGGGGATTGGGCGCCCACACACGGAGCATGCCCTAAGGAGGTCAGACCGTTTCACAGACGGATGGATGAGCTCTCCATCCAAGCCGACTGCCTACTATGGGGCAGCCGGGTAGCCATGCCCCAGAAGGGAAGGGAAGCATTCATCAGGGAACTCCACAGCGAGCACCCAGGTATCATGCTAATGAAGGCCATGTATGGTGGCCGGGAATTGACTCAGACCTGGAACACTGTGTTCGCAGGTGCACGATGTGTGCCCAGCTGGGCAATGCCCCCAGGGAGGCCCCACTCAGTCCGTGGCCCTGGCCCACTAGGCCATGGTCACGTATTCACGTAGACTACACGGGCCCGTTCATGGGAAAAATGTTTTTCATTGTTGTTGATGTGTACTCGAAATGGATCGAGTGCATCATATTGAATTCGTGCACAACATCCACCACTGTGGAGAGTCTGTGTGCGGTCTTTGCGACCCACGGCTTGCCAGACATCCTGGTTAGCGATAACAGCCCGTGTTTCACTAGCTATGAATTCCGGGAGTTTATGTCGGGTAATGGCATCAAACATGTCAGGACAGCACCGTTCAAGCCAGCCTCCAATGGCCAGGCGGAACGTGCGCTCCAAATCATAAAACAAGGCATGCTCTGGATTCAAGGACCCTCCCTTCAATGCAGCCTATCGCGCCTCCTGCTGGCCTATAGGTCCCGACCGCATTCGCTCACGGGAGTCCCGCCCGTGGAACTACTCATGAAACGTACACTTAAAACTCAGCTGTCCCTCATTCATCCAGTCCTGTCAGACATTGTTGAGGGCAAGCGCCAGTCCCAAAATGAGTACCACGACCGTAACTCAAAGGGGAGATGTCTCGAAATCGATGACCCTGTATTTGTTCTCAATCATGCTTTGGGGCCCAAGTGGCTTGAGGGTACTTTAATTGGCAAAGAGGGGAATGGGGTCATAGTGATCAGACTTAACAATGGACAGATATGCCGCAAGTATCTGGACCAAGTAAAAAAAATATTCAGCATGGACACTGAGGAACCTGAGGAAGATGATGAGATGCTGCCCACACCACCGCCAGTGAACGAGCAACAAGAACTTTCAGCAGCATACACAGTCCCTGCGGCCAGCCCGGACAAGCCGGAATCACCACAGGTGATAGACGCATGCCAAGGCTCAACAACCAAAGCCCCAACTGCGGCGATCCACGAGAGAGCGTCGACCACCTGAAAGACTTAATCTTTGACCCCACAAGACGTGGGGGGGAGGTGATGTCATGTGTGTAACCTTCATGTAACTGTAACCTTCATGTAACAACACTGCATACTGTATACACCTAAGAAATGCCCACCTTGACCACAGGGGGTGAACTTGAGGGAGACACTCCTCACCTGATCACCCAGGTATATAAAGGGAGGTCCCACGCAGGGTCATCACTTCTTGGTCCTGTGAATAAAGGTACAGGTCACAGAGTGACTTTTTCTGCAGAATGTGCCTCGTGTGAATTTATAGTAGTGTGCAAGGACACAACAGGGGGGATGCGGAATTGGTACAAGGTATGGGAGCCACATGGGTGCACTGGTGCAACTTAACTAAATCGGGCCTCCCGGGCAGCAATGTGCACCGCTGCTGATGTCATGTCCACCTCAGGTTACTCCTCTTCCTCATGTTGAACCTGCTCCTCCTCCTCCTCCTTCTGCTCCTCCCCTGAAGAGGCTGTGTGCTCTGTACTTGCACCTCTTGCAGCTCTAAGCCTCACAGCTGCACTATGTTGTGCAGCACACAGCATACAATGTTGATTCTGGGACCCTGGCTGGTGCGTACTGAAGGGCTCCTCCAGATCTGTCAAGGCATCTGAAGCTCATCTTCAGCATTTTGATTGCTTGTTCTATGACACATCTGGTTGTTATGTGGTTTTCATTACAGCGCTCCTTGGACTCATTGCTTGGCCTCCTGAAGGATGTCATTAGCCATGTCTTCAGTGGATAGCCCTTGTCTCCAAGCAGCCAGCCGGAAAGTCTTTTCGGCTGAGGGAGGGTGAACTGGCGCAGGACGAAAGAATCAGGACAGCTCCCTAGGAATCTGGCACATACATGCATGATGATCTTTTTGTGCTTTGTAGACGAGCTGCCCATTGAGAGAGTAGAAGCTCTTCCAGTACACGAACAGTCCTGGGTGATCTGGGGTACCTTGATAGCCATATGTGTGCAGTTGATGACACCCTGCAGCTGTGGGAAGCCAGTCAGAGCTGCAAAGCCAACTGCACACTTAGTAACACTGGCTTCATCAGTGGCAAAGTGTACATAAGTGGGTGACTTGTGAAGCATGGCATTGGTTATGGGGGTGATGCTTTTAGGGAGGCCGATTGGGAGAGTCGTAAGAGAAGTAGCGTCAGGGATAGTGGATGCATTGATTGTAATTTACCAAAATTCCCTGGATTCTAGGGAGGTCCCAGCAGATTTGAAAACTGCAAATGTAATGACCTTTTTCAAAAAGGAGGCAGACAAAAAGCAGGAAACTATAGCCCAGTTAGCCTAACATCTGTGGTTGGGAAAATGTTGGAGTCCATTATTAAAGAAGCAGTAGGACATTTGGAAAAGCAACATTCAGTCAGGCAGAGTCAGCATGGATTTATGAAGGGGAAGTCATGTTTGACAAATTTGCTGGAGTTCTTTGAGGATGTAACGAACAGGGTGGATAAAGGGGAACCAGTGGATGTGGTGTATTTGGACTTCCAGAAGGCATTTGACAAGGTGCCACATAAAAGGTTACTGCACAAGATAAAAGTTCACGGGGTTGGGGATAATATATTAGCATGGATAGAGGATTGGCTAACTAACAGATAACAGAGAGTCGGGATAAATGGTTCATTTTCGGGTTGGAAATCAGTAACTAGTGGGGTGCCGCAGGGATCAGTGCTGGGACCCCAACTATTTACAATCTATATTAACGACTTGGAAGAAGGGACTGAGTGTAACGTAGCCAAGTTTACTGACGATACAAAGATGGGAGGAAAAGCAATGTGTGAGGAGGACACAAAAAATCTGCAAAAGGACATAGACAGGCTAAGTGAGTGGGCAAAAATTTGACAGATGGAGTATAATGTTGGAAAGTGTGAGGTCATGCATTTTGGCAGAAAAAAATCAAAGAGCAAGTTATTATTGAAATGGAGAAAGATTGCAAAGTGCTGTGCTGTAGTACAGCGGGACCTTGGGGTCCTGGTGCATGAAACACAAAAGGTTAGTATGCAGGTACAGCAAGTGATCAGGAAGGCCAATGGAATCTTGACCTTTATTACAAAGGGGATGGAGTATCAAAGCAGGGAAGTCTCGCTACAGTTATACAGGGTATTGGTGAGGCCACACCTAGAGTACTGCGTACAGTTTTGGTTTCCATATTTAAAAAAGGATAAACTTGCTTTGGAGGCAGTTCAGAGAAGGTTCACTAGGTTGATTCCGGAGATGAGGGGGTTGACTTATGAGGAAAGGTTGAGTAGGTTGGGCCTCTACTCTTGGAATTCAGAAGAATGAGAGGTGATCGACACGTATAAGATTATGAGGAGGCTTGACAAGCTGGATGCAGAGAGGAGGGACTGGAACTAGAGGGCATAATCTTACAATAATGGGCAGCCCATTTAAAACTGAAATGAGGAGGAATTTCTTCTCTCAGATTGTAAATCTGTGGAATTTGCTGCCTCAGACTGCTGTGGAAGCTGGGTCATTGAATAAATTTAAGACAGAAATAGACAGTTTCTTAACCAATAAGGGAATAAGGGGTTATGGGGAGCGGACAGGGAAGTGGACCTGAGTCCATGATCGGATCAGCCATGATCATGTTAAATGGCGGAGCAGGCTCAAGGGGCTTTATGCCCTACTTCTCTCTTATTTGTTATGTTCTTATGACTGCAAGATGCTGCAAATGTCTACTGCAGATCCCTGGAATGAGCCTGAGGCGAAGAAGTTGAGGACGGTGGTGACTTTGACAGCCACTGGTATAGTGTGTCCACCAGCAAGTATTCTTCCAGCAAGCTACAAATGTCTGCAATGACCTGGTGCAATAGTCTGAACCTCTTAAAGCATTGCTGCTCAGTCATGACCAGGAAGCTCATCTCCTACCTGCATACCGTGTGTCGGGGGTATCGCCTCCAGTGTGGTGCAGCCATATGCTGGTCCCCTCTCTCCAGTGGAGCATCAGGTCATTGAGGAGAAGGCTGCTGTTGTGGTTGCTGCTGCTGCTGGTGTTGTTGTTGATGTTATTGGTGCTGGGGCTAATCTTGGTCCGAATCTGAGGTCGAAGAGGAAACATCATAAGAGGCACCCATGCTGATCTGATAGATGCCAGGTAAAGTGGAGATCAGAGGCCCAATCCTTCAATGTAGTAAGAGTGACTTGCAATGTAATGAGAGTGGCTTCGGAAGTTGCAGAACTTATCTGTAAACTCCTTGAAAGCAAAATCTCCGCACAAAATGGTGTCAGCAAGAGACTTTCTCTTAGGCAAGCAAGCAGGTGTAAAGTGTGAGTATTTATGTGCTTTCCCAGCTGTCACTTAATGAACTTGCACAACGGCCACTGAGCTCTTGCCTTGCCTTCACAGGCGAGCTTCAGGAAGTCCGTGAATCCCATGCACAAACAGTAAAAGCTGAAACCTCACGTTAAAAAGCCTCAAGCTTCCAAGCTCACACATCACAAAATGCGCAAGCCATGCACCCAATCCTATTACCCGCATCGATCGCCAGTGACACTGGGCTACCGATAGAATCTTGAAAAATTTACGCACAGATTTCAAGACTGAAAACCATTCAAGAAATTCAGATAGCATCATTATCAGTAAGAGTGGTTTGTTCATCAGTTGAAGCACATGTCTGAATGACTGGCTGTAGTACACTGACAGACATCTAGGGGCCAAAATTCACCATCCCTGACGTGCGATTGACAAAACTCGGCCGCCACAGTCGGGTGTTTTTCCCTCCCCGAACCATATTCAGCTCGGAGAGGGAAGATTTGAGTGGTGTTCACTTCTGCCGGAAACGGCAGCATGGAGCCGCAGTAAAGGAAAGTTTCTAGTGGTGACCTCAGCAGTGTGCAGGCCGCTGAAAAGCGGCCAAGACAGCAAAATGCACAGATAAAAAAAGTAGGATTTTTCCCGGCAGTACTCCCGCGAGGTTTTCCAGTCGGTGCACAAATGCGACACTGCTAGAGGTTTGCCGTGATCGGGTCCGTTTAATGTGTGAATTAGTTTGTAATTGTTTTGGATGCATTAAACCTGCTGAGTGCTGCTCAGAGGCTTGCAGAGACTTTTGCACAACTTTCAGGTCTGACTGTTTAGTGGAGGCCTGTAGGCCTCATTGTGGGCTGCAGAGACCTGCTTGGCAGGGTTCACCCTGAGAATGGGAGGAGTGTTGGGAGGGCGACACCTGGTACACCTGGTCAGAGGCAGAGTGGCACGCAAGCGGAGTCGTCGCCGTCAGCACAGTGCAGAGAGGCAGCGTGCAAGGGAGGCAGCAGCCATGGTTGCACAACAGAGAGAAAGGCGTGTAGACCATGGCTTGGCGTGCCAGGACCAGAGGCTAAAGGGGGTTTCCCTGGGTGCGTTGTCCAGCTCAGCACACGTGTTGCACCTGCGAACACAAAGTTGCAGGTCTGTATCTATCCCTGGCCACCAAACGTGTGACCTGGCAATTGTCTTCATCATGACAATGCCTGGGTGCTCATTGTGAAGTTCTCTGATAAACACATCTCTGCCCATCTGGAGCACGACTACTCGGTTTCCCCACAGTAGGCAATTGGCCTGAATTGAGAGTTCATCCTTGCGCCTATGAAACGGTTTAAATTCCTCAGGGCATGCCCCGTACGTGGCTGCCCAGACCCCATTCAGTACACATTTCTTAACTAAAGGCAGTAGCGGGTCTTTATTTGTCCAGACTTTAATCTGACGGGCTGTCACAGGTGAGCCTTCGCTTTCGAAAGCTTCAACAGCCATGACCATCTCAGCATCATGCTCAGTTGCCCCCTCAGTGGTGGCTAGTGGGAGCCTGCTGAGTGCATTGGTGCAGTTTTCAGTGCCCGGTCTGTGCTGAATTGTGTAGTCATAGGCGGCTAACATAAGTGCCCACCTCTGTATGCGGGCTGATGCATTCGCATTTATGGCCTTGTCATCGGCCAAAAGGGACGTTAGGGGTTTGTGATCTGTCTCCAGCTCAAATTTCCTGCCAAACAGGTACTGGTGCATTTTTTTTACTGAAAAAACACATGCTAGCGCTTCCTTTTCTACCATCCCGTAGCCCCTTTCTGCCTGGGACAGATTTCTGGAGGCATAAGCTACCAGCTGTAACTGACCATTGGCACTCACATGCTGCAACACACACCCGACCCCATAGGACGACGCATCGCACGTTAAAACAAGTTTCTTACACAGGTTAATAGTTTGTTGGAGTATAACAAATTGCGTGCTCTATCAATGGTCCTTTCCTGGCTGTCCCCCCAGACCCAATCGCGACATTTGCGTAGGAGCACGTGTAGCGGCTCTAACATCGTGCTCAATTTGGGAAGAAAGTTACCAAAATAGTTCAGGAGTCCCAGGAACGAACGCAGCTCCATCGTGTTACGGGGTCTGGATGCTCTCTGGATCACTTCCGTTTTGGACGCAGTAGGTCTGATCCCATTTGCTGCTACCCTCATCCCCAGGAATTCTACCTCTGGAGCTAAGAAGACGCACTTCGCCTATTTCAGTCGTAGCCCTACCTGGTGCAGTCTGCATAGCACCTCCTCCAGGTTGTGGAGGTGTTCTTCAGTATCGTGACCCGTGATGAGGATGTCGTCTTGAAAAACCACCATCCTTGGAATCGACTTGAGGAGGCTTTCCATATTTCGCTGAAAGATTGCGGCGGCCGAACGAATCCCGAACGGACATCTGTTATACTCAAACAACCCCTTGTGTGTCGTGATGGTGGTCAGCTTCTTCGACTCACTCTCCAGCTCCTGGGTCATGTAAGCTGAGGTCAGGTCCAATTTTGAAAAAAGTTTGCCACCGGATAGCGTCGCAAAGAGGTCCTCCGCTCTCAGTAGCGGGTACTGGTCTTGGAGTGACACCCGATTGATGGTGGCCTTGTAATCGCCACATATCCTGACCGACCCACCCGCCTTGAGCACTAGCACGATCGGGCTTGCCCAGTCACTGAATTCGACTGGTGAGATGATGCCTTCCCTCAGCAGGCGGTCCAATTCGCCTTCTATCTTTTCCCGCATCACGTACGGCACCGTTCTGACCTTGTGGTGTACTGGCCTGGTGTCCGGGTTTATGTGAATCATTATCTTGGCCCCCATGAAAGTACCGATGCCGGGTTGAAATAATGAGTCAAATTTGTCCAGGACCTGTGAGCATGATATTCACTCCACAGAAGAAATTGCATTGACATCGCCCCATTTCCAGTCCATGACAGCAAGCCAACTCCTCCTCAGTAGGGCGGGACCATCCCCCGGGACAATCCAGAGTGGCAACCTGTTCTCTGAATCTTTGTGGGTCACGACTACCGTGGCGCTGCTTAGCACCGGAATGATCTCCTTTGTATATGTCCGTAGCTGTGCGTCAATCTGCAATAATTTTGGCCTCCTGGCCTTGGACACCCACAACCTTTTGAACTGTTTGATACTCATCAGGGACTAGCTGGTCCCCGTGTCTAGCTCCATTAATACTGGGATGCCATTGAGGAGCACTTTCATCATTATCGGTGGCGTCCTGGTATATGAACTGTATATGTGCTCCACATGAACTCACTGAACTTCAGCTTCCAGCAATTTCCCCCAGTATTCATTTGGCCTCGCACGGCTTACATCGGGCCCGTCCTCCTCGTACATCAACCTGGCTGCAGGCTTCCTGCACATACGCGCCAAGTGACCGCTGACGTTGCAGTTTCTGCAGGTATATTGCTGATACCTGCAAGCTCTGGCTGGGTGTTTGCCTCCACACCTCCAGCATGAGCTGGAGGCCCCGTTGTTGGAAACAAAAGGTCCATTATCTGTCGATCGTCTCTGACTGTCTCTGTTACTGTCCTTAAGCGCACCATTAACAGGTATTGATGGCCCCATTACTGGCCGCATTGTCCATTGCGATGGCATGAATTGCCATTCAGCTAGCCATTGTCTCTGTTGAATTCCCCCTTTGGGTTCGACTACATGCTGGGGCATGTCCGATTCCACTTGTCTGCCTAGAGAACTGTGTGCTGCATTAACAATGTTGACTCCCTGGTCGTTTGCCGCATTTGAGCCAAGATTTTTGTCATACATCATTCTGGTCTTTTCCTCCCCTGAGATAAATGTCTGGGCTATCAGAGCTGCCGCTTCCAAGGTCAAGTCTTTGGTCTCAATCAGATTCCTGAAAACCCCAGCGTTCCCCATGCCCTCAATAAAAAAGTCTCGCAGCATCTCCGCTCTGCATGCATCTGGGAACTTACATAGGCTCGCCAGTCGCCGGAGATCTGCCACGAAGTCTGGAACGCTTTGCCCTTCTCACCGCCGGTGCATGTAAAACCAGTGTCTCGCCATGTGCATGCTGCTCGCCGGTTTAAGGTGTTCCCCTATCAACTTACTGAGCTCTTCGAACGTCTTGTCCGTCGGCTTCTCTGGCGCTAGAAGGTCTTTCATCAGGGAGTACGTTCTGAATCCATAAACTGTCAGGAGATGAGCCCTGCGTTTGTCGGCCGAATCCTGTCCCAACCATTCCTTAGTGACAAAACTTTGCTGTAGTCCCTCAATAAAGTCATCACCAACACAGTACCTCTCTTCTGTGCTGCTAGTGGCCATGCTCACGTGGTTTAAATCCCAGTTTCTCGTCACCAATGATATGTCCTTACTATACAGTATAAATGCACATGAGGCCCATACTTGAGGGAAGGTCACTCTGTGACCAGTTACCTTTATTACCAAGACTTCAAGTGAAGAAGGTGGGTGAAGCTTCCCCTTTTATACCTGAAAGTCCAGGTTAGGAGTGTCTCCCACAAGTTCACCCCCTGGTGTTGGTGTTCAATGTTCTCAAGGTGTACAACTTATGTTAGCTTATACATGGGTTACAATGATAGTTGAATACATGACAGATTGAATTTGTGATAATGTCGGCAAGCACATCTGCTGCCACCATTGAAAGCCTACGGGCCATGTTTGCCATGCACGGCCTGCCTGATGTCCTTTTAAGTGACAATGGGCCATGCTTTACCTGTGCCGAATTCAAGGAATTCATGACCTGCAATGGGGTCAAACATGCGTCCAACCGTCAGGCAGAACGAGCAGTTCAAACGATCAAGCAGAGCTTGAAAAGGGTAACTGAAGGCTCACTGCAGACTCGCTTATCCTGAGTCCTGCTTAGTTACCGCACAAAACCCCATTTGCTCACCGGGGTCCCTCCCACTGAACTGCTCATGAAAAGGGCACTTAAGACAAGGCTCTCGTTAGTCCACCCTGATCTGCACGAACAGGTAGAGAGCAGGCGGCTTCAACAGAATACATATCATGATCGCGCAAATGTGTCATGAGAAGTTTAAGTAAATGATCCTGTATTTGTGTTGAACCTGGACAAGGTCCCAAGTGGATTGCTGGCACTACTTTGGCCAAAGAGGAGAGAAGGGAGTTTGTGGTCAAACTTGCAAATGGACTCACCTGCAGAAAACACTTGGACCAAACCAAACTCAGATTTACGGACTATCCAGAACAACCCACAATAGACTCCATCTTTTTCAACCCTCCAACACACACACAAGTGGCAACCGACCCAGCGGTTGACCACGAAGCAGAACCCATCACCCCAGCAGTTCAGCAAGGCTAGCTGCACAATAGACCAGCGAAGGCCCAACAAACGACTTACTAACACCAACATTTGCACCAAGACGATCAACCAGGGAAAGGAGGGCTCCAGATCGACTCACATTGAAAATAGTTACACTATTGACTTTGGGGGAGAGTGTTATGTATGTAAACCTGTAATTACCATGTCTAACCACCAGAGGGCTTATTCCCCCGGAGTCCCAAGGGATCCCACAATCCCTTGGAAGCACCGGTAAATAAGGAGGCCTCACAGACTGGAGATCTGTAATAAAGGACTACGGTCACACTTACTTTGAGCTTGCAGTATCTAGTCTGACTCTTTATTCAAGATATAACAATAACGCTCAAATTAAGACAGCCAGGACCCAAAATTCACCGTCCACAAAGGGACGGTGACTGCGGAGCTTGGGTGGTACTTTTCCCTTCCCGAACCACATTCAGCCCAGGAGGATTTGAGCAGTGTTCACTTCCGCCGGAAACGGCACGGTGAAGCAGCTGTAAAGGTGAGTTTCCAGTGGAGAGAGAAGCAGCGTGCAGGCCGCTGAAAAGCCACTAGGACAGTGAAATTCACCAAGGAAAATGTAGGACTTTTCACGGCAGTGCCCCCGCGAGATTTTCGATGCGGTGCTCGAATGCAACACCGCTGGGGGCCCTTTGGGAGGTAAAACGTTTTATTAATTATTAGTGTTTTTATTTCATTTTCCAACATCCGCAGTATTTATCTTTTCCATATAGTTTTATTAATTGTTTTGGTTTCATTCACCCTGCTGAGTGCAGCTCAGAGGTTTGCACATACCCCTGTACTTTTGTACAACTTTCAGGTCTGACTCTTTAGTGGGGTCCTGTGGGCTGCAGAGACCTGCTTGGCAGGGTTCACCCTGAGGATGGGAGGAGTGTTGGGAGGGCAACACCTGGCACACCTGGTCAGAAGCAGGGCAGCACGCAGGAGAAGGTGTCGCCATCAGCACCATGCAGAGAGGCAGCGGGCAAGGGAGGCAGCAGCCATGATTCGTTCATTCTGCGCCTGCCAGTGTGCCCGCCATCTTCACCGGCCTGAATCAGGATTGCAGATGGCTGCTTGGGGACAAGGGATATCCCCTGTCCATTTGGCTGCTCACTCCTCTGTGGAACCCCAGGACAGCGCCAGAGCATGCATACAATGACGGTCATTGTGCCACCAGGTGCATCATCGAGCAGTGCATAGGCATCCTCAAGCAGAGATTCCAGTGCCTGGACCGCTCTGGTGGCACCTTGCAGTACTCTCCTCAACAGGTCTCTATAATCATCATGGTCTGCTGCATGCTGCACAACCTGGCCATCATGAGGGGACAGCCGCTGGAGGTCGAGCCAGCCGTACCACCTGAGGAGGAGGAGGAGAGGCGCAGGAGGAGGAAGACGAGGATCCCCGTCGCCCCAGAGCTAGAAGACGTCAACCTGTCACCACGCTGGAAGGGCCTGGTGCAGACTGGCCAGCACCTTCCTGGAAGGGTCCATCCTTACATATATGGAGGTGCCTGACACCTCCCCTGCAATCTCCCTCCATGTATTATGTACTGTTTGTCTGCCAGCTCTCCCCAAGTCAGGAAACAGTCTTCTTCTTCTGTCCTCCACACTGTCCATCAGTGTCTCCAGCTCCACATCAGTGAATCTGTTGGCTCTCCTTGCACCTCTTACACCAGCCATCCTTCCAACCTCCTTCCAAACTCCTTCCTCCCCTCAAGGCCTTGCTGCAAACCCTGACCTGGCTCATTAGAAACCCTTACCCGCATGCTGAATTTCTCAGTGGTTATAACATTCAAATTAAGACAGCTACACCGCTGAAAAATCCACTTTGGAAGGATTCATTGGCGCTGGAACCCATTTTTCCACTTTTGGAGCTGAATATGGGGTGGCCCAGCCACAAAAGAAATTCAGTGCTAATGGCCCCAAAAAGGTGGGGGGAGCACCAGCGGTACTGAATTTCGGCCCTCTAGTATGTTTAACGTAATATGGATCATTAATTTTTGACATTGCTGGTTATTTTGATATCTCAGGTTAGAGCCAAATGATATAAGGAAGAGCTATTTTACATGGTGATATACAGATAAATTCACTATCCTTTCATAATATTATCTGATCGCCTCTCCAGATTTTAAGGTAAGCATTTCCTGTAGATGCTGCACAGCTATAATTTCTCGCCCTTCCAGCTTTGGTATAATAACAGAAGAATCGTAGTGTAATCACCTTTGACCTGTGTTGTGTATTTCAGTGTAATACAAGACAACATTACAGTAACATCAACATGAGTTCAGAAACTTGTTTAGCTTTTGGCTATAGCAACCAGTACACAGCCCACAGCTGTAAATTCTGCAGACATCAAAGCACAAGTGAATCTCCCAATGTTGTTCTGGGTATGTGAACCGTGATAGCGACTCAATTGCTTTTGCCTAATGAATTTGGCTTTCTTTAAAACCCATATTTTCTGCAATACAGGCCTCTAATATTAGCGACATTCTAGGGGATCAGACAAGGTAAAGATATGTAGCTTTGTATTTGCTCTGATGATTTTTGATAATGTACTTAACCAACATCATTCATGTATTTCTGAAGCACACTGGATGATAAGCTCAGATCAGCTACAAATACCACCTTGTAGCCTACACTTCATCTCGGCTGCAAGAGATCTAATTAAAACCGATGTACCAATTTAGTCATCTCTTCATCACAGGTGGGCCTGAATTAATGGGAAAATGGAAGTAAATTACCCACATTTGGCACATCCAGATTGGTGGGCTAATCCTTCAGCAGTGACGTGTGATAAACATGACAAGGTAACCTTCTTATTTTTTTCAAAAAGTATTTCATTTTTAATTTAATTTCAATGTTACTGTGGTGCAAATCAGTAATACAGGCTAAGATCTGCAAATGCCTACATTCTCTCTCCGCAGTCTTTAATTATAGGCAATGAAACTGTCTTCAGATTTTTCATAGAAAGTTCACACATTGTCTTCTGGAGGAAGAATATATAAATCAGACCAGTTAATCCAAGTTTAGAAGATTATTTACTGTCCTATCTTCTGATTAAACTGCAGCACTCAGAGCATCATGTTTAACAGACCCAGCAGTTAGTCCTTCTACTCCGTTCTAAGCATGCTGTGATAATCAGAATCAAGAATGGTATGTCTTGATCTTAAGATAGTTTAAATCATGTGTTTGAAAAAGGTTCACTTTTTTTTTCAAACAAATTTTATTGTTTTCTTAATTAGATCCTTGATGTTGTTGCCCCTTTGCCTCGCCTTCTCCTTCAGCTATAAGCTAGTGGAGTGGCTCTCTGGTGTATAATATGCCCTGTGCATTTTTAATAGTATTAACTGGAGCCTTACATCTGAAATGCTCTGTTCACATCAATCCAAATATATTTCCAATTAGAGGCGGCAAACTCTTGACTGTTTTCCTGAGCCCATTTACGTGATTTTGGCTTATTACCCAAGTTGCTCTGTTATTTATCATTCGGAGCCAAACTTTCATTGTGTCGAACCCCTGGAAGCTTTTCTATCTTGCTCAAATAAAGCATTGTTCTGCCATATTGGCAGAGAACTGGTAAAAATGATTTGAATGAAAGTAGCCAAGAGGAAGCAGCATTCAAGGTTGGGTTCAGAAGCTGGAGCCTCTGGTACATCTTCCCAAAAGACAATGATCCTGTTTACATCCACAAACTGTGGAGCAGTCAGAAGTTGTATTAAAAATAGGAAATGCAGAGCATGGGAAAGATAGGATAATGTTCTGAGTGCAACCTTTCAGCTAAACCAACCTATGTATATCTGACAAATACTGGTTGACCTGCTATGCATTTCCAGCATTTTCATTTTTTATTTCTGATCTCCTGCATTTGTGTAACTGTATTTTATGCTGTTGCAAAATTCCAATGCATGTTTGGAAGGCCTGCCAGAAAGATATGTCCATAACTCAGGACAATTTTCCAGGGCCAGAGCATTTTGCATATCTTAGATTGGATTCCCATCCTCTGCTAGGAAGTGCCCCAGGGGAATGGAGAACTCTGCAGTAGGCCAGGTAGGCCTGCCAAAGCATATTCAGGCATGTGGCCTCAGTGCTGCCTCATAAGCTTTAAAAGAAATGTAAAGTTGAATTGGCATTTTAGCCTTGTAACTTTTAAATTGTCCTCTGCCACACATAGCAATACTGGATCCCAGAAACAAACAAATGTTCCTTGCACCAAGTGTTGCTATGGTGCAAATGATGGCAGTTTTATTGGAGGATATGTTTCTCTGATTTGCATGTTATTACAATACACCTGCCCATATATAGGTGACATATTTTGTGTTGGGAACAGTGGAATAATGGTTATGTTACTGGACTAGTAATCCAGAGGCTGGCCTAATGATCCACAGACATAAGTTCAAATCTCACCAAAGCAGCTGGGGAATTCATTATTAAATAAATTAATAAGTAATGGTGACCACGTAACTACTGGATTGTCATTAAAACCCCATCTGGTTCACTAATCTGCCGCCCTTTGCCGTTCTTGGCCTATATGTGACTCCACACCCACAGAAATGTGGTTGATTCTTAACTTCCCTCAGTTGTAACAAAATGCTATGACAAACTATAATAAGAATAAAACTGGACGGACCACCCGGCATCGACCTAGGCATCCGGAGACGAGAACAGGACACCCAGCCCAGTCGACCCTGCAACCTCAATAACATCTGGGGACTTGTTCCAAAATTGGGAGAGTTGTCCCACAGACTAGTCAAGCAACAGCCCGACATCGTCATACTCACAGAACCATACCATGCAGTCAATGTCCCAGACTTCTCCATCACCATCTCTGGGTATGATCTGTCCCATCGGCAGGACAGACCCACCAGAGGTAGCGGTATACAGGTGGGAGGGAGTGGCCCTGGGAGTCCTCAACATTGACTCCGGACCCTATGAAGTCTCATGGCATCAGGTTAAACATGGCATCAAGTCAAATCTTGCTGATTACCACAAATGGCCCTCCCTGAGCTGATGAATCAGTACTCCACCACGTTGAACATTACTTGGAAGAAGTACCGGGGGTAGCAAGCGCACAGAATGTACTCTGGGTAGGGGGCTTCAATGTCGATCACTAAGAGTGGCTCTGCACTGACCGAGCTCGCTGAGGCCATATCGGCCTCTTCCTGAGGTCCCCACCATCACAGAAGCTAGTCTTCCCCCAATTTGATTCACCCCACGAAATAGTAAGCAACGGCAGAGCGCACTGGAAACAGCAACGACTATGGGCCCAACAACAGTCCGGCTGCAATGGTGAAAATTTGAGCTCCAGAACTAGCTGCACCTCTAGCCAAACTAGAACATATAGCTACAACACTGGCATCCTGCTGACAATTGCCCAGGTATGTCCTGTCCACAATAAGCAGGACAAATCCAATCCGGGCCATTAACACCCCATCAGTCTACTCTCAATCATCAGCAAAATGGTGGAAGATATTGTTGACAGTGCAATCAGGCGGCATTTACTCAGCAATAACCTGCTCACCAATGCTCAGATGGGTTCCACCAGGGCCACTCGGCTCCAGACCTCATTTCAGCCTTTGTCTAAACATGGACAAAAAAGCTGAATTCCAGAGGTGAGGTGAGAGTGACTGCCCTTGACATCAAGGCAGTATTTGAATGGGTGTGGCATCATGGAGCCCTTGTAAAATTTATGTCTATTCGAATCAAGGGGAATACTCTCCACTAGCTAGAGTCATACCTAGCACAAAGGAAGGTGGCTATGGTTGTTGAAGGAAAACACAATTAACCTTCCGGAAATACTAGGGGACCGAGGGTCCAATGAGAAGAAGGAACTGAAGGAAATCCTTATTAGGCGGGAAATTGTGTTAGGGAAATTGATGGGATTGAAAGCCGATAAATCCCCGGGGCCTGATAGTCTGCATCCCAGAGTACTTAAGGAAGTGGCCCTAGAAATAGTGGATGCATTGGTGATCATTTTCCAACAGTCTATCGACTCTGGATCAGTTCTTATGGACTAAAGGGTAGCTAATGTAACAACACTTCTTAAGAAAGGAGGGAGAGAGAAAACGGATAACTATAGACTGGTTAGCCTGACCTCAGTAGTGGGGAAAATGTTGGAATCAATTATTAAAGATGAAATAGCAGCACATTTGGAAAGCAGTGACAGGATCGGTCCAAGTAAGCATCAATTTATGAAAGGGAAATCATGCTTGACAAATCTTATGGAATTTTTTGAGGATGCAACTAGTAGAGTGGACAAGGGAGAACCAGTGGATGTGATGTATTTGGACTTTCAAAAGGCTTTTGATAAGGTCCCACACAAGAGATTGGTGTGCAAATTTAAGGCACCTGGTATTGGGGATAATGTATTGACATGGATAGAGAACAGGTTGGCAGACAGGAAACAGAGAGTCGGGATAAAACGGGTCATTTTCAGAATGGCAGGCAGTGACTAATGGGGTGCCGCAGGGCTCAGTGCTGGGACCCAGCTATTTACAATATACATTAATGATTTGGATGAAGGAATTGAGAGTAATATCTCCAAGTTTGTAGACGACACTAAGCTGGATGGCGGTGTGAGCTGTGAGCAGAATGCTAAGAAGCTGCAGGGTGACTTGGACAGGTTCGGCGAGTCAGCAAACGCATGGCAAATGCAGTATAATGTGGATAAATGTGAGGTTATCCACTTTGGTGGCAAAAACACGAAGGCAGAATATTATCTGAATGGCGGCAGATTAGGAAAAGGGGAGGTGCAACGAGACCTGAGTGTCATGGTACATC
This sequence comes from Pristiophorus japonicus, assembly GCF_044704955.1. Classification (NCBI taxonomy): domain Eukaryota; kingdom Metazoa; phylum Chordata; class Chondrichthyes; family Pristiophoridae; genus Pristiophorus; species Pristiophorus japonicus. The sequence goes on along the minus strand of NC_091977.1, from coordinate 401,210,593 downwards.
AGTCATTGAAAGTTGGCATGCAGGTACAGCAGGCAGTGAAGAAGGCAAATGGTATGTTGGCCTTCATAGCTAGGGGATTTGAGTATAGGAGCAGGGAGGTCTTACTGCAGTTGTACAGGGCCTTGGTGAGGCCTCATCTGGAATATTGTGTTCAGTTTTGGTCTCCTAATCTGAGGAAGGACTTTCTTGCTATTGAGGGAGTGCAGCGAAGGTTCACCAGACTGATTCCCTGGATGCCAGGACTGACATATGAGGAGAAACTGGATCAACTGGGCCTGTATTCACTGGAGTTTAGAAGGATGAGAGGGGATCTCATAGAAACATATAAAATTCTGACGGGACTGGATAGGTTAGATGCAGGAATAATGTTCCCGATGTTGGGGAAGTCCAGAACAAGGGAACATAGTCTAAGAAAGCAATAAAGAAAGCAATAAAGAAATTTAAGATAGATTACGAAAGTAAACTTCCACAAAACATAAAAACAGATAGTAAAAGCTTTTACCGATATATAAAACGGAAGAGAGTGACTAAAGTAAATGTTGGTCCCTTAGAAGATGAGAAGGGGGATTTAATAATGGGAAATGTGGAAATGGCTGAAACCTCAAACAATTATTTTGCTTCGATCTTCACAGTGGAAGACACAAAAACCATGCCAAAAATTGCTGGTCACAGGAATGTGGGAAGGTAGGATCTTGAGACAATCACTATCACTAGGGAGGTAGTGCTGGACAGGCTAATGGGACTCAAGGTAGACAAGTCCCCTGGTCCTGATGAAATGCATCCCAGGGTATTAAAAGAGATGGCGGAAGTTATAGCAGATGCATTCGTTATAATCTACCAAAATTCTCTGGGGAGGTACCAGCAGATTGGAAAGCAGCTAATGTAACGCCTCTGTTTAAAAAAAGGGGGCAGACTATAGGCCAGTTAGTTTAACATCTGTAGTGGGGAAAATGCTTGAAGCTATCATTAAGGAAGAAATAGCGGGACATCTAGGTAGGAATAGTGCAATCAAGCAGACGCAACATGGATTTATGAAGGGGAAATCATGTTGAACTAATTTACTGGAATTTTTTGAGGATATAACAAGCATGGTGGATAGAGGTGTACCGATGGATGTGGTGTATTTAGATTTCCAAAAGGCATTCGATAAGGTGCCACACAAAAGGTTACTGCAGAAGATAAAGTTACGCGGAGTCAGAGGAAATGTATTTGCATGGATCAAGAATTGGCTGGCTAACAGAAAGCAGAGAGTCGGGATAAATGGGTCCTTTTTGGGTTGGAAATCGGTGGTTAGTGGTGTGCCACAGGGATCGGTGCTGGGACCACAACTGTTTACAATATACATAGATGACCTGGAAGAGGGGACAGAGTGTAGTGTAACAAAATTTGCAGATGACACAAAGATTAGTGGGAAAGTGGGTTGTGTAGAGGACACAGAGAGGCTGCAGAGATTTAGATAGGTAAAGCGAATGGGCTAAGGTTTGGTAGATGGAATACAATGTCGGAAAATGTGAGGTCATCCACCTTGGGAAAAAAAACAGTAAAAGGGAATATTATTTGAATGGGGAGAAATTACAACATGCTGCGGTGCAGAGGGACCTGGGGGTCCTTGTGCATGAATCCCAAAAAGTTAGTTTGCAGATGCAGCAGGTAATCAGGAAGGCGAATGCAATGTTGGCCTTCATTGCGAGAGGGATGGAGTACAAAAGCAGGGAGGTCCTGCTGCAACTGTACAGGGTATTGGTGAGGCCGCACCTGGAGTACTGCATGCAGTTTTGGTCACCTTACTTAAGGAAGGATATACTAGCCTTGAAGGGGTACAGAGACGATTCACTAGGTTGATTCCAGAGATGAGGGGGTTACTTTATGATGATAGATTGAGTAGACTGGGTCTTTACTCGTCGGAGTTCAGAAGGATGATGGGTGATCTTACAGAAACATTTGAAATAATGAAAGGGATAGACAAGATAGAGGCAGAGAGGTTGTTTCCACTGGTCGAGGAGACTAGAACTAGGGGGCACAGCCTCAAAATATGGGGGAGCCAATTTAAAAACGAGTTGAGAAGGAATTTCTTCTCCCAGAGGGTTGTGAATCTGTGGAATTCTCTGCCCAAGGAAGCAGTTGAGGCTAGCTCATTGAATGTATTCAAATCACAGATAGATAGATTTTTAACCAATAAGGGAATTAAGGGTTATGGGGAGCAGGCGGGTAAGTGGAGCTGAGTCCACGGCCAGATCAGCCATGATCTTGTTGAATGGCGGAGCAGGCTCGAGGGGCTAGATGATCTACTCCTGTTCCTAATTCTTATGTTCTTATGTTCTTATGTTCTTATGTAAGGATAAGGGGTAAGCCATTTAGGACTGAGATGAGGAGAAACTTCTTCACTCAGAGAGTTGTTAACCTTGGAATTATCTACCGCAGAGAGTTGTTGAGGCCAGTTTGTTGGATATATTCAAGAGGGAGTCAGATATGGCCCTTACGGTTAAGGATATCAAGGGGTATGGAGAGAAAGCAGGAAAGGGGTACTGAGGTGAATGATTAGCCATGATCTTATTGAATGGTGGTGCAGGCTCGAAGGGCCGAATGGCCTACTCCTGCACCTATTTTCTATGTTTCTATGTTATCCACTTTGGTTGCAAAAATAAGAAGGCAGATTATTATCTGAATGGTGACAGATTAGGAAAAGGGGAGGTGCAACGAGACCTGGGTGTCATAGTACATCAGTCATTGAAGGTAGGCATGCAGGTACAGCAGGCAGTAAAGAAGGCAAATGGCATGCTGGCCTTCATAGCAAGGGGATTTGAGTATCGGAGCAGGGAGGTCTTACTGCAGTTGTACAGGGCCTTGGTGAGACCACACCTTGAGTATTGTGTGCAGTTTTGATCTCCTAATCTAAGGAAGGACATTCTTGCCACTGAGGGAGTGCAGCGAAGGTTCACCAGACAGATTCCTGGGATGGCAGGACTGACATATGAAGAAAGACTGGATCGACTAGGCTTATATTCACTGGAATTTAGAAGAATGAGAGGGGATCTCATAAAATTCTGAAGGAATTGGGTAGGTTAGATGCAGGAATAATGTTCCTGATGTTGGGGAAGTCCAGAACTAGGGGTCACAGTCTAACGATAAGGGGTAAGCCATTTAGGACCGAGATGATGAGAAACTTCTTCACTCAGAGAATTGTGAACCTGTGGAATTCTCTACCACAGAAAGTTGTTCAGGCCAGTTTGTTAGATATATTCAAAAGGGAGTTAGATGTGGCCCTTACGGCTAAAGGGATCAAGGGGTATGGAGAGAAAGCAGGAATGGGGTACTGAAGTTGCATGATCAGCCATGCTCATATTGAATGGCGGTGCAGGCTCGAAGGGCTGAATGGCCTACTCCTGCACCTACTTTCTATGTTTCTATGTTTCTATGTGCCGCATGCAGCAAGACCTGGACAACATTCAGATTTGGGCTGATAAGAGGCAAGTAATATTCATGCCACACAAGTGCTAGCCAATGACTATCTCCAACAACTGGACCAGCCACATAAATACTGTGGCAACAAGAGCAGGTCAGAGGCTAGGTATTCTGCGTCAAGTGACTCACATCCTGACTCCCCAAAGCCTTTCCACCATCTACAAGGCATACTCAAGAGTGCCTGGATGAGTACAGCTCCAACAACACTCAAGAAGCTCGACACCAACCAGGACAAAGCAGCCTACTTCATTGGGCACCCCATCCACCACCTTAAATGTTCACTTCCTCCACCACTCACTTCATTGGCAGCAACTCCCAAAGCAACAACCTCTACCACCTAGAAGGACAAGGGCAGTAGGCGCATGGGAACACCATCACATGCAAGTTCCCCTCCAAGTCACGCACCATCCTGACTTGGAAATTGTTGTGTATGAATAAAGAGTCTGACTAGAAACTTTGAGCTCAAAGTAAAGTGTGACCTTAGTCTTTTATTGCAGGTTTCCAGAGTGCCTCTCCAGCCTGTGAGACCTCCTTAAGTACAGGTGCTCCCAAGGGATTGTGGGATCCCTTGGGTCTCCAGGGGATGAGCCCTCTGGTGGCTACACAAGGTATTTACAGTTTACATATATAACAACACTCCCCCCCCCCCCCCAAAGTCAATCGTGTAACTATTTACAAGGTAAGTCGATCTGGGGCCTTTCTTTCCCTGGTTGATTGTCTCGGTGCAAATGCTGGTTTTGGTGAATCGTTTATTGGGCCCTCGCTGAATTGCTGTGCAGCTGGCCTTGCTGGGTTGCCTGGTGTGGTGATGGGTTCTACTTCATAGTCAACCGTGATGTCGGTTGCCACTGGTGTGTATGTTAGGGGGTCAAAGAAGGTAGGGTCCAAGGTGGATTGCTCAGGATAGTCCATGAATCAGCTTGATTTGGTTCAAGTGTTTCCGGTGAATGGGTCCATTTGAAAGTTTGACCCAAAATACCCTACTCCCCTCTTTGGCCACAACACTGCCGGGAAGCCACTTGGGACCTTGTCCATAGTTCAACATAAATACAGGATCATTGATTTCAATTTCGCGTGACACATTTGCGCTATCATGATATGTACTTTGTTGAAGCCGCCTGCTCTCTACCTGTTCATGTAGATCAGGGTGGACTAACGAGAGCCTTTTCTTAAGTGCCCTTTTCATAAGCAGTTCAGCGGGTGGAATCCCAGTGAGCAAGTGGGGTCTCGTGCGGTAGCTAAGCAGGACCCGGGATAGGCGAGTCTGCAGTGAGCCTTCAGTTACCCTCTTCAAGCTCTGCTGGATGGTTTGCACTGCTTTCTCTGCCTGATCATTGGATGCTGGTTTGAACAGGGCAGATGTACCATTATGGGTCATGATCTTTTTGAACTCGGCACTGGTGAAACATGGCCTGTTGTCACTCACAAGGACATCAGGCAGGCCGTGCGTGGCAAACATGGCCCACAGGCTTTCAGTGGTGGCAGCAGACGTGCTTGCCGACATTATCTCACATTCAATCCATTTGGAGTACGCATCTACAACCATAAGGAATATTTTACCCAAAAACAGGCCTGCCTAGTCGACATGGACCCTGGACCACGGTTTGGAGGGCCAAGATCATAAACTTAGTGGCGCCTCCCTGGGTGCATTGCTTAACTGCGAGAATGTGTTACATTTGTGCACGCAGGATTCTAAGTCCATATCGATACCGGGCCACCACACGTGGGATCTGGCTATCGCTTTCATCATTACAATGCCTGGGTGGGTACTGTGGAGATCACTGATGAAAGTGTCCCTGCCCTTCTTGGGGACCACTACCTGATTACCCCACAGAAGGCAGTCTGCCTGTATAGACATTTCAGCTTTGCACCACTGGTACGGCTTTATCTCTTCCTGCATTTCCAATGGGACACTGGACCAGCTCCCGTGAAGCACACAATTTTTTACGAGGGACAGTAAGGGGTCCTGGCTCATCCAGGTTATAATCTGTCGGTCTGTGACAGGTGATTGCTCACTCTCGAATGCTTCCATTACCATGACTAAATCTGCGGACTGTGCCATCTCCACCCCCATGGTGGGCAATGGCAGCCTACTGAGAACATCGGCACAGTTTTCTGTGCCTGGCCTGTGGCGGATGGCGTAGTTGTTTGTGGACAACATGAGCGCCCATCTCTAGATGCGGGCCAATTCATTCATATTTATCCCCTTACTCTCGGAAAAAAGGATTATCAGTGGCTTATGGTCAGTTTCCAATTCAAATTTGAGCCCAAACAGATATTGATGCATTTTCTTTACCACATAAACATACGCTAACACTTCTTTATCAATCATGCTGTAGGCTCTCTCAGCCTTAGACAGACTTCTGGATGCATAAGCAACTGGTTGCAATTTCCCAGATTCATTAGCTTGTTGCAATACACACCCAACGCCATATGACGACGCATCACATGCTAGTACCAAACGTTTACATGGATCATACAACACAAGCAATTTGTTTGAGCATAACAATTTTTTAGCTTTTACAAAGGCATTTTCTTGGCTTTTACCCCATAGCCATTCGTCTCCTTTACACAGCAAGCTGTGCAGTGGTTCTAGCAGTGTGCTGAGACCTGGTAAGAAGTTACCAAAGTAGTTCAGGAGTCCTAGAAATGACCGCAGCTCCGTCATGTTCTGTGGCCTCGGTGCGTTCTAGATTGCCTCCGTCTTTGAATCGGTGGGCCTGATGCCATCCGCCGCGATTCTTCTCCCCAGGAACTCCACTTCAGGCACCAGGAAAACGCACTTCGAGCATTTTAACCTGAGCCCCATGCGGTTGAGTCAATTAAGAACCTTCGCCAGGTTCTGCAGATGCTCGACTGTGTTCTGACCTGTGACCAAGATGTCGTCCTGGAAGACCACGGTGTGCGGGACTGACTTCAGTAAACTTTCCTTGTTTCTCTGAAATATCGCCGCCACTGATCGGATTCCAAACGGGCATCTGTTATAAACAGAAAGACCATTGTACATGTTGATGCAGGTGAGGGCCTTCGATGATTCCTCCAGTTCCTGCATCATGTAGGCTGAAGTCAGATCCAGCTTCGTGAACGTCTTTCCTCCCGCCAGCGTTGCAGAGGTCATTGGCCTTTGGTAGCGGATATTGGTCCTGCAGGTTAAAACGATTGATAGTTACTTTGTAATCGCCACAGATTCTGATAGTGCCATCTTCCTTGAGGACTGGGACAATCGGACTGGCCCACTCGTTGAATTCGATCGGCGAAATGATGCCCTCTCGTTGCACCCAGTCCAGTTCGATCTCCACCCTTTCTCTCATCATGTACGGTACTGCTCTCGCCTTGTGATGGATGGGTCACGCCTCTAGAATCAAATGGATCTGCACTTTTGCTCCTTGGAACTTCCCGATGCCTGGTTCAAACAGTGAGGGGAACTTGTTTAAGACCTGGGCACACGAAGTGTCGTCAATGGACGAGAGTGCTCGGATGTCGTCCCAGTTCCAGCGTATCTTTCCCAGCCAGCTCCTGCCGAGCAGCGTGGGACCATCGTCCGGTACCACCCAGAGTGGTAGCTTGTGCACTGCTCCATGGTAGGAGACCTTTACAGTAGCACTGCCGATTACGGGAATCAGTTCCTTTTGTTCTCAGGACTGGCCTTGAGGCCTTGTTGCACCACAATTTATCGAAAGTCTTTTTGCTCATAATGGACTGGCTCGCACCCGTGTCCAGCTCCATTGACACTGGGAGTCCATTTAATTCAAATTTCAGCATTATCAGGGGACACTTTGTGGTAAATGTGTGCACCCCATATACCTCTGCCTCCTCAGTCTGAGGCTCTGGTCATGATCCGCCGTGGATCTGTCCTCCTCTGCAACATGGTGGTTTGTAGGATTAGCAGGGTTTGCAGCTTGCCTGCACATACGTTGGAGGTGTCCCATTGTTCCACAGCCCTTGCAAACGTACCCTTTGAAGTGTCATGAATGGAAACGATGATCACCCCCGCAGCGCCAACATGGTGTTAATGTCCTTGCATTCATCACCCTTGATGGTAGACTCTGAGACATCTGCGGACGTGCAGCTGCAGACATGTGGGGCCTGCCCTGTACGTTGCGATTAGAAAACATCACTTTATTCACAGTAGTTGTAGCAGCACTCATGTGCTGAGAGATTTTCTTCGTATTGTCATTGGTGGCAATGAACGCCTGGGCTATCGCTATGGCTTTACTCCAGGTTGGCGTCTCTACAGTCAAAAGTTTGTGAAGTATCAATTCATGGCCAATGCCAAGTACGAAGAAGTCACTGAGCATGTGCTCCAAATGTCCTTCAAATTCGCAATGTCCTGCAAGATGTCTCAGTTCAGTGACATCGCTCGCCACTTCCTGGCCTTCAGACCTTTTGTAGGTATAGAACTGGTACCTCACCATCAGAACGCTTTCCTTCGGATTCAGATGCTCCCGGACCAGTGTGCACAAATCATTGTACGATTTCTCTGTGGGTTTCGCTGGAGCAAGCAGATTTTTCGTGAGGCCATACATTGGTGCCCCACAGATGGCGAGGAGAATCGCCCTTTGTTTGGCAGCGTTCGCTTCTCCTTCCAACTCGTTGGCCACGAAGTATTGGTCGAGTCGTTCCATGAAGGTTTCCCAATCATCTCCCTCCGAAAATTTCTCCAGGATGCCCACTGTTCTCTGCATCGTTGGGTTCGTCATCTGTATCTCGTCGCCAGTTGTTGTGTATGAATCAAGAGTCTGACTAGATACTGTGAGCTCAAAGTAAAGTGTGACCTTAGTCTTTTATTGCCGGTCTCCAGAGTGCCTCTCCAGCCTGTGAGGCCTCCTTAAGTACAGGTGCTCCCAAAGGATTGTGGGATCCCTTGGGACTCCAGGGGATGAACCCTCTGGTGGCTACACAAGGTATTTACAGCTTTACATATATAACAGAAATATATTGCATTCCTTCATCATTGCTGGGTCAAAATCCTGGAACTCCCTCCCTAAAAGCACTATGGGAGTACCTTAACCACACAGACTGCAGCGGTTTAAGAAGGCAGCTCACCACCACCTTCTCAAGGGAAATTAGGGATGGGCAATAAATGCTGGCCTTGCCAGTGATGCCCACATCCCATGAAAGAATTTTTAAAAAACATACAAGATACCTAATGCAAATTTCCCTCTGCCACAACAATGTGCCTAAACCTCCAATCTCAGATGAATACCACTATTGCTCTATTCTTATTTACTCGATTTCTCACACCAGCCTTTGCTGAAACTACCAATTTAGTACAAATTTGTCCCAGTTTTGTGCTGTCGACTCATACCTACTTTGAATTGGATTGAAATCAAAATCATTTCACTTAAAACCCTTGAACCCAACGAAAAGAGAAAATGATTATTTTTGTAAATGGTGAGGAGCAAAGGGAAATGGGTGTTGATGTTCACAAATCACTTAAAAGCCAGTGGACAGGTACAAACAGTAATCAAAAAGGCTAATGGAATGTTGGCCTTTATTTCAAGGGGACTGGAATACAAAGGACAGGAAGTTATGCTTCAGTTATAGAGAGACTTGGTCAAACCCCATCTGAAGTACTGCATTCAGTTCTGGGCACCACACATCAGGAAGCATTATTGGTCTTGGAGGGGGTTCTGGGAGTGAATGAGAGGGGACCTCATAGAAATATTTAAAATTCTGACGGGTTTAGACAGGTTAGATGCAGGAAGAATGTTCCCAATGTTGGGGAAGTCCAGAACCAGGGGTCACAGTCTCAGGATAAGGGGTAAGCCATTTAGGACCGAGATGAGGAGAAACTTCTTCACCCAGAGAGTGGTGAACCTGTGGAATTCTTTACCACAGAAAGTTGTTGAGACCAATTCACTAAATATATTCAAAAAGGAGTTAGATGAAGTCCTTACTACTAGGGGGATCAAGGGGTATGGCGAGAAAGCAGGAATGGGGTACTGAAGTTGCATGTTCAGCCATGAACTCATTGAATGGCGGTGCAGGCTCGAAGGGCCGAATGGCCTACTCCTGCACCTATTTTCTATGTTTCTATGTTTTCTAAATGGAGCAACTAGCTAATCTGAGAGCAGATTCACCAGAATGATGCAAGACATAAAGAGTTAAATTATGAGGACAGGTTTCATAAGCTTGAAAACCCTTGAGTATAGAAGATTGAGGGATGATCGAATCGAGGTGTTTAAAATGATATAAGGATTTGATAGGGTAGATTAAGAGAAACTATATCCTCTGGTGGGGGATCCGAGGCCAAGGGAGCATAATCTTAAACTCAGAGCCAGGCCACTCAGGAGTGAAATTAGGAACTACTTCTTCATACAAAAGGAAATAGAAAACGTGAACTCCCGCCCCCAAAAGGCTGTGGATGCTGGGTCAATTGAAACTTTCAAGATTGAATTCAATAGATTTTTGTTAAGAAAGGATATCAAGGGATAAGAAGCAAATGTGGGGGAAATGGAATTGAAGTATAGATCAGCTATGATCTAATTGAATTGTACGAGGGGCCTGTTCCTATGTTAATAACAGAAAATGCTGGAAATTCTCAGTAGGTCAGGCAGAATCTGTGGAGAGAGAAGCAAAGTTAACTTTTCAGGTTGATGACCTGTTGTTTGAATTGGAAAATGTAACAGTTTTTAAACAAGTACAGAAGCAGAGAACGGGGGAGGCAAGGAAAGAACGAAAGGGAAGGTCTGTGATGGGTGGAAAGCAGGAGTGATTAAATGACAAAAGGGTGATGCTGCAAGGCAAAGGGGGGTTGTAATGGAACAAGTAAACAAACAAAAGATGGGTCAAGAGGAGGTGTAAATGGCAACAACAGAATCACTTGCTGTCAGAAAAAATAGGAGCAGTGGTTATGATCTGAAGTTATTGAAATCAATGTTGAGTCCAGAAAGTTGTAAAGTGCCTAATCAAAAGATGAGGGGCTGTTCCTCGAGCTTGCGTTGAGCTTCATTGGAACAGTGTAGGAGGCCGAGGATCGAGAGGTCAGAGTGGGAGTGGAGCGGGGAATTAAAGTGACAGGCGACCGGAATCTCATGGGCACACTTGCAGACTGAACTGAGGTGTTCAGCAAAGCAATCACCCAATCTGTGTTTGGTCACCCCAATGTAGAGGAGACCATATCATGAACAGTGAATACAGTATACTAAATTGAAAGAAGTACAAGTAAATCACTGTTTCACCTGGAAGGTGTGTTTGGGGCCCTGGACGGGTGGGAAGGGAGGCAGGTATTGCATCTCCTGCATTTGTACGGAATGGCGCCATGTGAAGCAGTGTATGTGTGGGAATGATGTAAAAGTGGACCAGGGTGTTGTGGAGGGAACAGTCACTTTGGAATGCTGAAAGGGAGGTGAAGATGTGTTTGGTGGTGGATCACGCTGGAGGTTGTGGAAATGTCGGAGGAGGATCCATTGAATGTGAAGACTAGTGGGGTGGCAGGTGAGGACAAGGGGAACCCTATCGTGGTTCTGGGAGAGAGGGGAAGGAGTGAGAGCAGAAGTGCGGGAAATGGGACAGACACGGTCGAGAGCCCTGTCAACTATGGTAGAAGCGAATCCTCGGTTGAGGAAAAAGGAAGACATATCAGAAACACTGGTGTGGAAGATGTCATGGTTGGAACAGATGCAGCGGACAGAGAAACTGGGAGAATGGAACAGAGTTATTACAGAAAGCAAGGTGGGAGGAAATGTAATCAAGATAGCTGTGGGATAATGGTGGATATTGGTTGACAGCCTATCTCCAGAAATGGAGATGGAGAAGTCGAGGAAAGGAAGGGAAGACTCAGAGATGGACCATGTGAAAGTGAGGGAGGGGAGGAAATTGGAACCAAAGTTGATGACATTTTCCAGTTTGGGGTGAGAACAGGAAACAGCACCGATACAGTCATCAATGTCCTGCAAAAAGAGGTGAGGGAGGGGACCTGATTAGGACTGGAACAAAATGTTCCACATATCCCACAAAAAGGCAGGCATAGCTAGGAGGTTCCAATAGTAACATACCATGAGTGTTCACATAGCAACACCTTTTATTTGGAGGAAGTGAGAGGAGTCAAAGGAGAAGTTGCTCAATGTGTGAACAAGGTTAGCCAAGCGAAGGAGGGTCGTGGTGGATGGGGACTCGATGAGCCCGCAGGCCATCTGAATAGGGGGTGGGGGTGTAGAAGGACTGGACGTCCATGGTGCAAAGGAGACGGTTAAGGCCAGGAAATTGGAAATCTTCAATTTAATATGCTGTATTTGCTGCTCACAATGCAGTCTCCTCTACATTGGGGAGAGCAAATGCAGATTAGGTGGTCGCTTTGCTGAACACCTCCATTCAGTTCGTAAATGTGATCCTGAGCTTCCAGTTGTTTGCCATTTCTCCATCCCTCTCCCACACTGACTTCTCAGTTCAAGGTTCAAGAGGTTCAAGAAGGAGGCTCACCACCCCCTTCTCAAGGGCAATTAGGGATGGGCAATAAATACTGGTTTGCCAGCGACGCCCACATTCATGAATGAATTTTTAAATAAACAACCTTCCGGACTCAACATTGATTTCAATAGCTTCAGATCTTAACCACTGCTCCCATTTTGGTGTTGGTATTGGTTCTGCTATTACCATTTACAACTCCTCTAGACCCATGTTTGTTTCTTTACTAGTTCCATTACCACCCCGTTTTGCCTTACACCATCATCCCTTTTTGTCATTTAATCACTCCTGCTTTCCACCCTGCTTTCCTATTGTTCATTCCACTCTTCCTTTTCCTCCCTCTCCCTGCCTCTGTACTTGCTTAAAAACTGTTATGTCTCTAACTTCTTCCTGCTTCCTGACCTGCTGGATATTTCCAGCATTTTCTGTTTTTAATTCAGATTTCCAGCATCCACAGTATCTTGCTTTTGTTGCTATGGTAATGGGTCCTGTAACTTAGATTTAAATGGAATTGAGTGTTATGAACTTGTAGGTTCTAGATCCCAGGTTAAAAACATTTTGCTGGTTACCTCTGTAAGAATCCCCTTTCCTACTACAGTAAGTTACAACACAATGCTTGCAGGATGTATCTTATTGGAAATATGAACTGTTCTGAATTCTCCCAATTTGATTTTGATGCACCTGTTCTTTTAAAAAGATGTAAATTTGTATGTCTTCTTTTAAGGGACAAGAATATGCATAACATCATTTGTGGTTTCCTGTCAATCACTACTGAAATGTCTGGTACTGCAACAAAGATTGGTTCACATGTTATTAATAATAATAAACTTTTGGTGAATATTGTGCTTAGGAAAGTGAGAATGCCAGTGTTGGGGAATGGTGTGCCAGCACCAAGCATTCTCAGGTCACATGTAGCATAATATTAGCTTCCTTTTAACAGACCATTCTGTGTGATACTAGCAAATGTTCAATTGAAGCAGCATATTGTACACTGGCTGCATATTATATACTTACTAAAATGATGAAATGTCATGGTATGCAGCAGTGTTCTACTAATTGACTGAAAATTCCATCTGTTAAAAAATTGTAATTAAATTAGATATCAAAGGTTGATGACCTCCATACTTTAATATGTAAATCATACGTTTCCTTTTAGTTGTATCCTTTAATTTTTTTCTGCTTACACATCAGCAAACACAATATTGCAGCATCATGCTGATTTCAGAACAATTTTTGTTTACAAATTGTTTTCTTCTTAGCAATTAATTGGATTAAAATTGCTTGTGGAAGCACTGTTGAGAAATTCAAAAGTAACCATTACATTTTATGAATATTTAACACTATAATCATGGCAAATAAGGCAACTAATTAGTGCTTACCATAAATTTGCAAAACATTGCTTTATGTAAATTTATTTCAGTTTTGTATGAATTATTCAGTATTTTAGATTGCTAATGTAAATTGGTAAATATTAAATTGTAATTGTCTTTATTTGCTTTCCAATGATTTCTACCTTTGATATTGCAAAACAATTCTTTTTTTGTCATGAACCATGCTGATTCTGAAGACATCTCAACCTAGCTTATTGATTTCATGTTTAATGCCTCTATTTAAGCATGAGCAAAATACATGTAGAATAGCTTTTAGTAACAATCGGAACTGTTTTAACTGGGACAAATTAAATTTGTCCGTACGGTTCAAATTAGACTCAGTTCAGACAAGTTTCAATTTTGATGCACCTGCCCCTTTAAATATATGCAGATATTGCATGTTCATTTTTTCCAAAATATTTTTTAGATGCTGCCAATCAGTTTTGGTGTGTTTGAAACTGTATAATAAAGATTGGTTCATTTTAATAATAACATTTTGGTGAAGTTTGTCCTTATATGGATAGAGTTAAGAAAAAGGAAGGAAAATGGTACAATGCTTGGGTACATTGTAAGCCATTCTATAGGGGAGAGGTGATAGAGCAGGAGGTTTGTAAACAATTCAGAAAGTTATGTAAGAAAAACAGAGCAATAATATTGAGTGATTTGAATTTTCCCAAGATAGACTGAGATAAAGGCACAACATGAGGCTCAAAGGAGAAAGTATTTTCAGTATGTTCTTAGTCCAGCAAGGAAAGAATTAGTTCTGGGAAATGAAATAGAGCAACTAGCTAATCTGAGAGTAGAACAACTCATTAATACTAATGACGACAGAGAAGCCAGAGGGGAGATCGCAGAGGGTCCGATCACAATTTTCAATCCTCCTCAGACATAGAAATCATACCAGAGAACTAAAGGCAGCCAATGTAGCACCACCTGTACTGTTCAAGAAAGAAGGGAAGGTTAAAATGGGTGATTGTAGAGAAGGTGCAGGTGTATGTAATTTGATCCCGATGTTTTTTTCACCTTAACTTCTATTCATTTTTTCAGAAATGTTCCTTTTCTGCAGTTAAATCTAAGAATTAATCCACATCTTCATCTATTACACCGATTTATTGATGGTTTGTACTTGGGCATAGAGATCTGATATTGCAATTGCTGATGGTACAAAAGTAGGGGTTTCAGTAACCAGCGAGGCAGACTGTTGGAGGAATAAGACCACCAACTCTTGGAAAATATGGGGGCAATTTTCAACGGCTCCTTCAGGCACTAAAGAGCCTCTGAGTTGGCCAAGATGGGATCTTGAGCTGAAATGCCAGTTTAGCCCGCTTTTAGCACAAGATCCACCTTGGTAAAGGAGTTAAAGCTTACACTAGGAGGGGCTGATTGCCACTTAAATTGCCTGCTAGTGTTCATTAAGGAGGGAATACGGCATTTTGGTGAATGCCCTCTACTAACAGCAACCAGATGATTGAGAGTAAACAAGTCGTTGCAGAGAATATTAAGCACTACTTAAAGGTATATCACTTTTTACTGTTCACTTGCTGCTGGAGCTTTAAAGAGGACTTTTGAAACACATCAGGAAACTTTCTGGGACACTTTGTCAAGACTTCACGAACACTCGAGCAACAGTAATAACGGAAATTCTCTGAGGACTTCACCTAAAGCAGAACCACAAAGGTAATAATCTCTGGATTACTACCTGAGCCATGAGCAAATTTGCATAGGGTAAATAAGATCAGCGAGATGAACATGTGGCTCAAAGTTAGTGTGGGAGAAATGGGTTTCGATCCATGGGGCACTTGCACCAGTACTGGGATAAGAGGGAGCTGTTCTTTTGGGATGGGCTTCACTTGAACCAGGCTGGGACCAGTGTTCTGGTGAATCAAATAACTAGAGTTGTAGATAAGGCTTAAACTAAATAGTGGGGAGGAGGGATCAGGTGAGCGAAAATTTAAAAAGTCAAGGAGAAAGGAGAAAGCAATAGTGCAGGGTAGCGATAGGGGTAATGATAATCAGAGTGTGACAGGAAGGGACAGAGCTTATAAATATAAGAGTGCAACAGAAAGTGGGGTCACAGTAGGGAAAATGGTAAAAAGACAAAATTAAAAGTTCTTTATCTGAATGCACGCAGCATTCATAACAAGGTAGATGAGTTGACGGCACAAATAGAAATAAATGGGTATGATCTGATAGCCATTATAGAGACGTGGTTGCAAGATGACCCAGGCTGGGAACTGAATATTCTGGGGGATTTGCCATTTTGAAAGGATAGGCAGAAAGGAAAAGGAGGTGGTGTAGCTTTGTTAATAAAGGATGAGCTCAGTGCAGTAGTGAGAAATGATATTGGCTCAGAAGATCAAGATGTAGAATCAGTTTGGGTGGAGATAAGAAATAATAATGGAAATAAGTCACTGGTGGAAGTAGTCTATAGATCCCCTAACAGTAGCTACACTGCAGCACAGAGTATAAATAATGGAGGCTTGTAAGAAAGGTACCCCAATAATCATGGGTGATGTTAATCTTTATATTGATTAGAAAACTCAAATTGGCAAAGGTAGCCTTGATTAAGAGTTCATAGCATGTATTTGGGATGGTTTCTTAGAACAATACATTGCGGAACCAACCAGGGAGCAGATTATTTTAGATCTGGTAATGTGTAATGAGACAGGACTAATTAATGATCTCATTGTAAAGGATCCTCTTGGGAAGAGTGATCATATTGGTAGAATTTCAAATTCAGTTTGAGGGTAAATAGTTAGGTCTTAAGCTAGTATCCTGAACTTAAATAAAAGCAATTACATAGATATGAAGGCAGAATTGGCTAAAGTGGTCTGGGAAAATAGATTAAAGGGTAATACGGTAGATAAGCAGTGTCAAACATTTAAGAAGATATTTCATAACTCTCAGCAAAGATATATTCCAGTGAGAAAGAAAGAAAGACTCCAAGAGAAGGATAAACCATCCGTGGCTAACTAAGGAAGTAAAAGATGGTGCCAAATTGAAAACAAAAGCATACAATGTTGCGAAGATTAATGGAAGTCCAGAGGATTGGGCAATTTTTAGAAATCAGCAAAGGATGACTAAAAAAATAATAAAGAGAGAGAAGATAGATTATGAGAGTAAACTAGAAAGAAAGATAAAAACAGACAGTAAGAGCTTCTACAGCCATATAAAAAGGAAGAGAGTAGCTAAAGTAAACATTGGTCCCTTAGAGTATGAGACTGGGGAATTAATAATGGGAAACAGGGAAATGGCAGAGACTTTAAACAAATATTTTGTATCGGTCTTCACAGTAGAAGACGCTAAATGCGTCCCAAAAATTAATAATCAAGGGGCTATTGGGTGGGGGGGAGATTTAAAACAATCACTGTCAATAGAGAAAAAGTACTCGGCAAACTAATGAGACTGAAGGTGGACAACTCCCCTGGACCTGATGGCCTGCAGCCTATGGTCTTAAAAGAATTGGCTGCAGAAATAGTGGATGCATTAGTTGTAATCTACCAAAATTCCTAAAATTCTGGAAAGATCCCAGCGGATTGGAAAACCGCAAATGTAACACCCCTATTTAAGAAAGGAGGGAGACAGAAAGCAGGAGACTATAACCCAGTTAGCCTAACATCTGTCATTGGGAAAACGCTGGAGTCCATTATTGAGGAAGTAGTAGCGGGATATTTAGAAAATCATAACAAAGTCAAGCAGAGTTCTTTGAGAATGTAGCAAGGAGGGTTTATAAAGGGGAACTTGTAGAAGTTGTGTATTTGGATTTCCAGAAGGCATTCGATAAGATGCCACATAAAGGTTACTGCACAAGATAAGAGCTTAAGGGTTGGGATAATATGGATAGAGGTTTGGCTAACTAACAGAAAACAGAGAGTCGGGATAAATAGGTCATTTTCAGGTTGGCAAACTGTAACTAGCAGGGAGCCACAGGGAACAATGCTGGGGCCTCAACTATTTACAATCTATATTAATGACTTGGATGAAGAGTGTAATATAACCAAATTTGTTGATGATACAAAGATAGGTGGGAAAGCAAGTTGTGAGGAGGATGCAAAGAATCTGCAAAAGGATATAGATAAGCAAAATGAGTAAGCAAAAATGTGGCAGATGAAGTATAATGTGGGAAAATGTGAGGTTATCCACTTTGGTAGGAAAAATAAAAAAGCAAATTATTATGGGGAGAGATTACAAAATGTTGCAATACAAAGGGATCGGGGGGGGGGTCCTTGTACATGAAGCACAGGTATAGCAAATAATTACCATGCAGGTACAGCAAGTAATTAGGAAGGCAAATGGAATGTTGGCCTTTATTGCAAGGGGGATATAATATAAAAGTAAGGACGTCCTGCTCCAACTGTACAGGGCATTGGTGAGACCACACCTGGAGTACTGCATACAGTTTTGGACTCTTTATTTAAGGGGGATATACTTGCATTGGAGGCAGTTCAGAGAAGGTTCACAAGGTTGATTCCTGAGATAAAGGGGTTGTCTTATGAATAAAGGTTGAGCAGGTTGGGCCTCTACTCATTGGAGTTTAGAAGAATGAGAGGTGATCTTATTGAAACGTATAAGATTCTGAGGGGGCTTGACAAGGTAGATACGTGGGGGAATCTAGAACTAGGGGGCATTGTTTCAGAATAAGGGGTCGTCCATTTAAAATGGAGATGAGGAGGAATTTCTTCTCTCAGAGGATTGATAATCTTTGGAATTCTCTACCCCAGAGAGCTGTGGAGGCTGGGTCATTAAATATACTTAAGGTGGAGATGGTCAGATTTTTGAATGGTAAGGGAGTAGAGGGTTATGGGGAGCGGGCAGGGAAGTGGAGTTGAGGCCAAGATCAGATCAGCCATGATCTTATTGAATGGCGGAGCAGGCTTAAGGGGCCAAATGGCCCACTCCTGCGCCTAACAAATCTTCAGACAAATCTTCTGGAATTTTTTGAGGATGTAACTAGTAGATTGGACAAGGGAGAACCAGTGGATGTGGTGTATTTGGACTTGCAAAAGGCTTTTGACAAGGTCCCACACAAGAGATTGGTGTGCAAAATCAAAGCACATGGTATTGGGGGTAATGTATTGACGTGGATAGAGAACTTGTTAGCAGACAGGAAGCAGAGAGTCGGGATAAACGGGTCCTTTTCAAAATGGCAGGCAGTGACTAGTGTAGTGCTGCAGGGCTCAGTGCTGGGACCCCAGCTCTTTACAATATACATTAATGATTTGGATGAAGGAATTGAGTGTAATATCTCCAAGTTTGCAGATGACACTAAACTGAATGGTAGAGTGAGCTGTGAGGGGGATGCTAGGAGGCTGCATGGTGACTTGGATAGGTTAGGTGAGTGGGCAAATGCATGGCAGATGCAGTATAATGTGGATAAATATGAGGTTATCCACTTTGGGGGCAAAAACGCGAAGACAGAATATTATCTGAATGGTGGCAGATTAGGAAAAGGGGAGGTGCAACGAGACCTGGGTGTCATGGTTCATCAGTCATTGAATGTTGGCATACAGGTACAGCAGGCGGTGAAGAAGGCAAATGGTATGTTGGCCTTCATAGCTATTGGATTTGAGTATAGGAGCAGGGAGGTCTTACTGCAGTTGTACAGGGCCTTGTGTTCAGTTTTGGTCTCCTAATCTGAGGAAGGACGTTCTTGCTATTGAGGGAGTGCAGCTAAGGTTCACCAGACTGATTCCCGGGATGGAAGGACTGACATATGAGGAGAGACTGGATCAACTGGGCCTTTATACTTTGGTGTTTAGAAGGATGAGAGGGGATCTCATAGAAACATATAAGATTCTGACGGGACGGGACAGGTTAGATGCGGGTAGAATGTTCCCGATGTTGGGGAAGTCCAGAACCAGGGGACACAGTCTTAGGATAAGGGGTAGGCCATTTAGGACTGAGATGAGGAGAAACTTCTTCACTCAGAGTTGTTAACCTGTGGAATTCCCTGCCGCAGAGAGTTGTTGATGCCAGTTCATTGGATATATTCAAGAGGGAGTTAGATATGGCCCTTTCGGCTAAAGGGATCAAGGGGTATGGAGAAAAAGCAGGAATGGAGTACTGAGGGAATGATCAGCCATGATTTTATTGAATGGTGGTGCAGGCTCGAAGGGCCGAATGGCCTACTCCTGCACCTATTTTCTATGTTTCTATGTATTTCTTATGTTCTTATGCCCTGAGAAGGTGATAGCAGCAGTTCTTGTGCTGATGGTGCTCCAGCAATGGCGTTAGGATTTTAACCCAGCAACAATGAAGGTATAGCACTGTATCTCCAAGTCAGGATGGCCTGTGACTTGGAGCGGAACTTGCAGGTGATGGTGTTCCATAACAATTGCCTCAACCTGAACCACTTCTTGTGATATGCATTCCATGGTCCAAAAATGCTCTGAGCAAAGATTTTCTTTCCAGATCTCTCACCTCACTTTGTTCATGCCAATTTTAAATAGATTACTGACTCGCAAAGCAAAAGAAATAGTATTTGCCTATTCACTCTATCACAACTCTTTGTGAATTTTAAAAATGTATTTTAATTGATAGGAGGATGAGGGGAAGATAGGATGAGAAGAGAGGGTGAGATAACGAAGAGGAGATAGGAGGAGGAGAACAAGAAGAGGGGGAAGATAGGAGAACAGAAACAGAGGTGGAGTTAGGAGAGGAGAAAACGAGAGAGGAAATAGCAGGAGATAGGAGGGGAAAAAGAGGAGATAAAGAGGGGGAGATTTTTGAAGAATAAGGGAGTCAAGGGTTATAGGGATGTGGATTTGAGGCCAAGATCAGATCAGCCATGATCTTATTGAATGGCTTGAGGGGCCAAATGGCCTACTCCTACTCCTATTTCATATGTTCTTATGTAAAGAGTGAGTGCTGTGCAACTGTACCTTATTGGACACCTTATAGGAATCACCAGGAGAAAAGGGCACAAAATTGGGCTCTGTTGTGCCTGTTGTTTGGCCGCTACAGGTTCCGTTTGGGGATCTAAATGGCGGCCAATGTGCACATGCACATTACTGCTGTGAAACGGGCCGGATGCTTTATTGTGTGCGCGCAGCTATATTCCGCTGGCAACCCCAACCTGCGATGAAACACCAGTTGCAGGTCGGGGCCATAAAAGGCGAGCGGCGAGCGGCCCCTGGACAGCATGGCAACATACCACTTCAGGGAGCAGTGCATGCTGGTGCAAGAGGGCAACGACAGTGAAGAGGGCGACTGGATTGGACATCACCATAACCAGCCGTGGGCTGCAGCAGCAGGAACGACGAGGTCGGGACGAGGGAATGGCGAGAGATTGCAGAGCGATGTGATCGGGGCCCAGGAGAGGCGTGAGTTCGGGGCCCAGAAGAGGCGAGGGCTCAGGGACAGCACAGGCCAGCCCACACTGCGATATGTGTGTGCACTAGGTCCATGCAGCAGAGCTGTTCTCCAGTCGTCTTGGTTAATCTTTGCCACTGGACCAAGACCTAGCTCGGTCAAGCCCGTGTAGTGGCTGGTGTGCAACGGCCACCACACGTTAAAAAAATCCACCCTTCAACATGTAGTTCGGGACCTGGAATTTCAGGTCTTTCATTGAAACACCTGTGAACTCATCCCTTTTTGGTGTGGAAGCAAATCATCCTCAATACGAGGGACCGCCTAAGAAGAAGAAGAAGATACTCCGCTGGAAGAATGCAAAGCAGGCAGGCCATGACGTCAATCAGTGTGCTGCACTGAATTGATGTCAGCGTTGCCATTTTGGAACTCAACGATCCAAACAACACCATCTCTTAACCTCACATGGCTGAACATGTGTTAAGCAGCAGGAAGGATTCCCCACCAGCGCTATTTAAAGGGATCATCAACTACTTACAGACTAGTTGCTGATTGATTTCTCCTGGCTGTTGCTATGATTCTACAAGTGTTTAGTGTTTCCATAGTTGTTTCAAGTTGCAAAGGTCTACAGGGAGTGGTGTGGCAGGTATTGAAGAACTTTTTCCTGACTTCAAGGATTCTGCACAAACCAGCTGCTGCCAGACATTGCTGCACTAGTAGGCATTCCCCTTGGAATACAACATGACTTGGAGAATGAACAGAGGCCACACAGACCAGGACAAGCTGCTAAAAGAGGGAGGAGGAGGAGGGGCAAGAGGAGGAGGAGGAAGGGAAGTGGCAACCTAGACAACCCCTTTCTGCCTGGACTGTATGTGAAGATCTACTTTGAGTGAGATACCAGTAACCACAACCCTAATTCCCCACTCACCAACCTTCCCTCTGTTAATGACCATCATTTCGTCGTCTTGGCCACAAAGCAAAAATAAAAGCCATCACAAATTAAACATTCCTAACCAAATTTATAAATCAAACCATGCCATGTTGCATACAAACGTAAAACGAAACACCCTTGTTCATTATCTTAGAGCCTGACTTGCATGTGCCTTTGCCTGTCCTAGTGCTACCCCAGTGGCTGCAGCATGGCTGGTGGAAGGATGCTGAATTTCAATGGAGGAGAATGCAGATGATCTTAGAGGACAACCTTAAGTAGCTCTCGGCCTAGAAGGCTCAGCTTCAGACTGCACCATCTAGACATGGCCGGCAGCAGTCTGAGCTGGCTGGTTGACAGGCAACAGCAAGGGCACTGATAGAGTGGCAGTAGTGGGAGGACGAATACTGTTGTCCTGAGAGAGGACAGCAGGTTTGTACTCCATTGAGCCCCTGCAACTCCCCCGGGCCGCGCCTCAGAAATCCTAGTAATCTGTTGGAGGAGACATTGCTGGACTGCTGTGACACCATGCAATCCGCTTTGAACACTGATATCTGCAGCCATGATGGCAGCAGTCTGAGCTTGCAGGGCAGCCAGTTGAGCTTGCATGAGAGAAGTCTGAGCTTCCACTGCAGCACTCAGACCTCTGGTGGAAGCTGCTTGTACTGCAATGGAAGCTCAGACATCAGCCATCATGGTTAGGTTCACAAGTGTGCTAGTGGAGTTGACCACCACTTCCAAGCTTAAAATGATGGGCTCCAAGCTCTGCGCAAAGCACTGTGCCAAGATGGGCACGGACTCCTCCATGCTCCTTGACATTGCACACAGGCTATCTGGCAAGCCTGCTAATGCAGCAAGCCTTTCATTGTGTACACCAAATAACCTTCTTCTGTACGCCGTTCCATTGAACTGCTCATCTTAGCCCTCTGCAGCGGAACTCGTGTGCACCCTCTCCTTCCGGCAAGCTGGAACAAGTGCTATCCTTGGCACCTGCCCTGGCTGCAGGCTACTCGTGCCCAGTGTCTCACCACATGCAGATCCCGCCTCTATGATATCCTCTAAATTATGCGGAGTGTCAGTATCTGAGTTGGTGGCTGCAATTGTGAAATCGAGTGATGGTGCATCTTCATTATCACTGCCTTCTTGCTGTTCCTCCACTGCCTGGCCAGGTTGCACTTCTTGGATATATGAAAGGAGAATGGCACAAGGGTAAGGTCGTGGTGAGAGGAAGTTGGGGAAAGTAAGAGCTGCATGCTAACACCATTTGCAGCTTGTAAATCAGAAGAGATTGTGGAATGATGAGGAAGTGGGATGTGAGAAGGAGGATTAGGTATGAACCTACCGTCATCTTCAATTGATTCAGCCCCACCACTGGCCACGGGCTCACCAATTACCATTCTAATAATGGCCAGCATCCTCTCCTCCATGGGGTTTAGGACATACAGGGGCACCTGTCCCACTTCAGTTAGCTCCCGCTGTCTCTGGTTGTGTGCCACCTTGTCCTGCAAAAGAGAGGGAATGTCAGTGAATGCCATGCAATCTGTTTGGGTGATGAGGCTGTCGTGGTTGAATAGCTGGCAGTGTGTGCAAGCTATGGCTGTGAGGATTGCAGCAGTGCTAAGTGTGTGAGGGTGAGGTGAAGCTATGAATGTTAGGTATGCGTCCTGATTGATAGAGATTGTTGGTAGGTGAGTGATGGGGGTGTGGTGAATTGAGGAGTGTCTGAGGCTAGCGGTGCATTTGGCAGGATATGGCATTTGAAGATGCATTCACTGAGCTTGACAACTCGTGCGAAGTCAGTAAACTTCTTGCAGCACTGCATCCAGGTCCTCAGGGCTAGACTCCTGACATTAACCTCACCAACTATCAATGCCTACAGTCTTTTGAGCATGAGTCTGCAGGGCCTCCTGGCCCCCTGAGGATACATTTCATCTCTCCTACCTTCTAACTCCTCCACCAAGTGCAGCGTCCAAAAACCTTGGAACCCGTTGTCTTCCATGTTGTGCCATTCTTCACCATTTCCCAGGTCAGATTCATTGCCTGCATGACCCCCAGCACCTACTCGAGCCACAATACACCTCCCCTTTCAGAGGGGCAGGCTAACTTTCAGCGTGCAAGCTAGCTTTAAGAAGTGCTAGGAAGTAACGATTTTAGGCCCCCTGCTGAGAATTAATGTAGCTGGCTGCACGCAGCAATCATTCTAATAAATGGGCAGCACGAAGTATGCATTTCAATCAAGGTGTGTGTTAATCGGCATCGCGGATTATTACATTTTGCCCATAGGGAGTGCTTGGTCATGGGCATCTTGGTCTGCAGGAGGAAAGGGGAGAAGACATGAGGCCAAGCAGAGCAGCACCAGCTGTTGCAGGAGAGAGGGACAGAAGGGCGAGGTGGACTCCTTCACCCATGCGGGTACAGGATATCCTTCCTCTGGACCTGCTCCATCAGGACCTCCAGTGCAGCGCCCGAGAACTTGTGTGCCCCCTCACTTGGTCTCTGAGACATCCTGTCAGCCAGCACATTCCACACCTTCAGTGGCAGTGGGTGCATGGAGCCCCCATATACTGCCCCATGAAAATTGCTTCCAATCAGCACTTGAGAGCTAAACTTGCAAATTATGGTAATCAGCAATTAGGAGCAAAATTGCCTGCTAAAACCAGACTCTCAAACAGGCGTGTCTTATTATCACAGCACCCATTTGGAAACTGTTTTCACCCTTTCACCAAAATAACCCACCTTGGGCTAAACTTTCCATTATTTTTGCATGCATACCACCCACTTAACATCCATTTTAATGCCCAATTAGCCACAAAATGGAAACTAATGCCCATTTCTCGGTCACTTACCGAGCGTCACTTTCGGCATGTACTTAACGCCGATAAAAAGTAATATCGCCTGGCCACTTTTTTTTGGCGGAATGATCAGAATGAGCGAAACCAACGCCCATATTATTGCCCAGCATTACTTTCGGCATTTAATTAATGCCGAGATTTAATAATACCACCCGCCCACTTTTTTTTTGTCATAAAGATCAGATTTGCCGAAACTAAGGCCCAATATATCGCTGAGCATTACTTTCGGCACCTCTCACACATCGCCGAAAATATCGCTCGACGAAAAAACCGCTGTGAAAAAATTGCTCTCAACTGAACTAATCACAGCGGTATGGACGCCATTTTGTAAATCACAGGTTGCTTCATTTAAAAGGCTGCTTCAACTTCTGGGGAGCTTTGATGTACTCTGGAGTTCTTTTAAGTGATTTGAACATCTGAACAAACATGTTATCATACTGTGGACGATTGGAATTTAGTTTAGGTGTCTTAGTGGGGAAATGTATTGTTTGTGAACAATAGGTGTAATACTGATAGTTATTGGAATGGGGCCTGTCATTTCTCAACCTGTCTTGATGACTACGCACGTGCTGCAGATTAGAGATGGCAGAAGGTATATTCAACAGCATTATGTGCTCAATCTAAGACGTGCCAGACTAATGAGGAGGACAAGACCTTACACCCCACTTACAGGGAGAAGCAGTCTTGCCTCAACTTGTCCGATAACACCTGCCTCAGGAGACTGCGCTTCCACAAAGAGGTTATCAGTGAGATATGCCAGCTCATCAGGGGAGATCTGCAGCCTGCCAGCACCATCAGGACCGCCCTGTCCGTCAAGGTCAAGGTCACCGCTGCACTTTCATTCTACGCGTCAGGTTTTTTTCAGGCCTCAGCTGGCGACATTTGCGCTATATCTCGGCATGCCACATATTTCTGCATTCGACAGGTCACTGAAGCCCTTTACGCATGCAGGATGGACTTTATCAGCTTCCTTATGACCATGGAGGCTCAGGCTGAGAGGGGTCTAGGATTCTACCAAATTGCTAACTTCCTAAGGTGCAGGGAGCAATAGACTGTACGCACATTGTGATGCGGGCACCTTTTCAGGATGCAGAGGTTTTTCCGAATGAAAGGGATTCCACTCCCTGAATGTGCAACTCGTTGTCGACCACAAGCAAATAATTATGGCAGTGAATGCCAAATTTCCAGGCAGCATCCATGATGCTCACATCCTGCGTGAGAGCGCTGTATCTGACATGTTTACCAGTCAGCCACAAGGTCAATGCTGGATGCTTGGTGACAAAGGATATGGCCTCACCACCTGGCTCCTGACCCCCCGCGTAATACCCACATAGAAGCCGAGAAGTGATACAACAAGAGCCACAGAGCCACACGCAATATCATCGAGAAAACCATTGCCGTGCTTAAAAAGCGCTTTAGATGCCTGGACCACTCAGGAGGCGAGCTCCAATAACACCCTGAGCAGGTAGATCAATTCGTGGTGGTGTGCTCCATGCTGCACAACTTGGCTATCAGGAGGGGACAAGAATTGCCAGAAGGGAATGATGGTCCACCTCAGGAGAGAGTGGAAGAGGAGGACGAGGAAGTGAACGCTGACCTTGGACCAGACAATCAGGCTGACACTGAAACCATGCCCCCGTTCCCCTCTAGGCCACAGGAAAGGGCCCGTGGTGGCTAAATAGCTGCAAGACTCTTATGTCAGCAGCTCATAAATGAGTGCTTTGCTTGAAAGAACGTTGTTATTTACAAAGCTGCAACACTGCTGTGTGTGCAGCTCATACATCAATGGTGTGCATCACCTTGCTGACAGTTAAAGTTTAAGTTAAGCTTAATTATACCTTTTCATGTTAAGGAATCACCAGTGTGTAATGGTACAGCTATCTGAGACAATGCGCAACAAGGTTATGTTTAATCCGAACATTTGTGTGAAATCATAATTATAACTGTAAAAAAACACCCCACCCCACCCTCACCCTACCCCACAACAAATTTATCACATTTACATCAATCAAATGGTCAACATTTCCAGCAACACAGAACAAAAATGCAAACCAACAAGGTAGCCCCCTCCCCTCTTCCTCCAAACCTCCCAACAAAATTGCTACAACAACTTCGAAATATTACCAAACCATCATCTGCGGCCATGCACCTCACTTTCCTCCCCCCACCCCCTTCTTCGCCCCACCTCTACCCCTTCACCTCCTGACTCCACGCCACCTGGCCGAGGAGCTCCTCAGGCGTTGCTTCATTGGGGGGAATGACGACAAAACCGGTGGTTGGACGGATACGGGAGAGGACAGTCCTGAGGTGGGAATATGCTCCGAGACAGAAGCGAGATCTTCCTCCTGGCTTTCATGTGTCATTGGCAATGGGGACACGGCACCTTGGGGTCAAGTGCTGCACTCCGGGACCACTGGGAGGCCTCTGCCACCAGTGTTCCTGGCTATCACTTCCAGGGCCTCAGCCATCCATGGCACGTACTCCGTCATTGTGGCAGATATGCTGGCCAGCTGTTGGGATATGCCCCCCATTGTCAATAGGATCTGCTGATATATGTCATTACACGTCCTGGACATGTCTACCATGTCCCCGCTCAGATCTGCCGCTCTTGGAGCAGACCTGCCACGTCTAACCAACCTACGCTTGGTCGGCACCGTCCTGGAGACACCTCGGGTGTTCTGTGGCAAGGTGCTTGGGCCCGGCACCTCCAAGGTGGAGGTGGGAATGGCGCAGGAGCACGAGATGGCCTTGGGATGGAGTGCATTATGGAGCCTGGCGATGCAGGCTCCTCAAAGTCCGCACTGTCATCCGTGGAGAAGGGACCCAGCAGATCCACTGGTGAGAATCGGTGCTCCTCAGCACCAGATGTAGGAACGTCCGGTGAGTCCGGTCCCGCGCCACCAGCTTCTGGGCTCTGTGGTCTTGCCTGGGGCCACGCTGCTGTCTGAGCTGCAAAACACAAATGAAGTTATTAGAGGGGAAGTGGGTGCTAGGGTCACAAGGTGATTCCAGCGCTACACACAGCTTATGCACGACAAAAGCACCACCGCTATCAAAATCATCACAGACATCACATTTCATGACCATCACCAAATTCTGCATTGCAATGATTCTCATGAGGCCATCATTATTTAGAGAACACTTTTATCAATCAGCTATCATATGTTATTGGTCGGATATGAGTGGGTGTGACATCTATTGACTTTACATCATGCAATGGTGTATACTTTACTCACATGGCATCACATCAGGTTCTGCAGCTGCATGCGTGGCCGACCGGGGATGGCTCTCCACTCATGCCAGCACCCTCTCCTCGATGTCTGTAAGCTCGCTGATGACTGGTGGCCCACCACACGTTCACCTCTGCTCGGCCCTATTCTTGGAAAGCTTCTTCTGTAAAAGGTAACAACAGCACAACATGGCATGAGATCATTGCATGAAATCATTGCTAGGTATTGTCACAGAGACTGATACAGCACATAACCGACATTTGTAATCATGATTATTATGAAACATATCATTCTCTACCTAAAGACGTACACCATAAATGCAGGCTTTGAGTACAACATTTCCGGTATAAGTGCAAGACATCACATCTGATTTTAATCACTCATTACACTTATATATTTATATAATTTAATTTGTAAGTACATGCAAATAAATGTAATACTTACTCTGGAGGATCCGACAAAGTCGTTCCAGCGCTTGCGGCACTAGTTGCCCTCACGCACCATCTCGGGTATCTCAGCACATATCCTCTGGTAGACCTTCCCGCGCCCACCCTGGGTCAATTGACCCCAGCGTAACTCGACCTCCTGCAGGAGGGAGCCATTTGCCTCGTCCAAGAATCTCCTCGCTCTTTTTCGTCCTCCCAATTGTTCCTCTCCCAGCTCACTGCTTTCGCCAGCGTCAGTCTCCACAATGTGCTGTGTCACCTCCTCCATCCCTTCCATTGTAACAACCAAATTTCCGCAAATATCTTGGTGGGAACAACTTATTTTTTGCTCAGAATTCTTTCTGCTGGTCGAAAATCTCCCTCCTATCTCCCAAAATAGCCAAACAAGCACACACACCACACCCACACATGCTTTCAGTTCCTCTCTGCTCCCTCTCTCTCTCCTCTGTCTCCTCTTCTGCGCATGTAATGATGAACCCTGACCTCCGGAAATGCGGGAAACGAGCGTTGCCATGCCGTTACTATGGACGGCGGCACTTTACGGCAGAAGTTCAAAAAAATGTAACGCTAATGCCCATTTCAGATCGCTTGTGGTAACACCCATTTTAAAAAATGGAAGGTTAGTGTTTTGAAAATGGACAATAATCCGGCAATCTCAAAACCCATATTTAACGCCCACTCTGGAAATAATGCCCATTTTTGGGCGATCTGCACAAAAGTGGAAAGTCTAGCTCTGAGTTTAACTGCGGTAGAAGCGCAAAGGGATCTAGGGTTAATGATACACAAATCATTAAAAGTAGCAGGTTAACAAAGCCATAAAATATGCAAACAAAGCACAGGGGTTCATTTCTAGTGGAATAGAATTCAAAAGAAGAAAAATTATGTTAAACTTATTTAGAACCTTAATTTAGACCATATTTAGAATACTGTGCACAGTTCTGGTCTCCATATTACAAAAATGACATGGAAGCACTGTAGAAAGTGTGATATCTTGAGACACGGGTGCCTAAATTGCCCTCAGTGGGAAATTGGGGACAGCACTTCGATTTATCTGAAGATATACCGCCTGGCGAGAGTCAGAGGGAAGAGCCGGAAAATTCAGCTCTTTAACTCTAACACCGCCTCCCAGCACTTTGGGGCGCTGTTGAGGCGGTATCGGGGCGGGTTCGGGTCAGGAGCGGGGCGATGTCCATCAACGCGGCAGTGATGATGTCAGCGCGACGTGGACATGCCACATCATGCTTACTCGTCGCAACGTACCTCCCCTTCACTTAAACTGGAGGGACACTTGTGAGGCCTATGTGGAGCCCACTGGCACTCAAGAGGGGGGTACTGGGCTGCCGGCTGGCATCCCGGCTGAACCAGCGGCTGGCATTGTCGGGCTGACTCAGGAGTCAACCGACAATTAAAACAAAATGGCAGCATCCTCCCCTTTAATGGTGACCGCACCGCCCAGCCACTGGCAGTTTCCTGCTGCACGAAGCTGCCGGGCTCACTGACTGGCAGCGGCCGCGCTCCCACGGGACAATTTCCCCCGCGGGCGGAAATGGGGTCGCCGCCGGGAGGTAAGGGGTTGATGCGCGGCCAACAATGGGTCGTACGCCGGGCGGGGTGGAAGCACAGATGGGTCGGCGCCCACCGCCTGCCCCCGGTTGAAAAGGTCTTACCGCCCCGTTACCGCCTCTTAGAGCAGTAACAGGCCTTAAAGAAGGGGGAAATTTCCCCCCCACAGTTTATACACTGCATAACATGGCTCCCAGATAGAACTGTGCAGAGCACAAGGATTTATTGTTATTACATCAGTACTCCACTAGGTGGCTCTACAACACTTCTTTCTCCTTATTGAAGAAGTTAATCATAACAAATACTCATTACACATGACTTACATGGTATACACAACGCTTGATATACATTTCTCAAATGGAACCCAATTTATGTTTCCAAATTCTACTGTAGAATTCTGTAACACAAACAAAAGATATGAACATATTTTCCATATTTATAGATTACATTTAACAACTGGTTTTCTGTTTCAAAGAGGATACCATTTTTCTTGAACAGAACTTTCCGATCTTGTTGTAGGACTTTGACTTTTATCCAAGGGCCGACCTTGATCTACATTTGGACTCTCTACACTTTGCCTGCCTTATTCGGACTCAGACTTTAATTCTGACTTTCTCTTGGATTTGTTTCTGGTACACCTGGTGTAGGATTTGCTACTGGTACTCGACTTGTAACAAGACTATCTGACACATCAGAATCAATTGAATCATCCCAACTTTCAACTTCTTCCACATCTGTAGGTAAGATATTATCAATGTGAACAAACCTAAACTTTCCATGATCAAACATCTTGAGCAAATGTGTGCGAGGGCCACATATCTTCACTACCCTTCCTGGTAACCACGTTAACCATTTATGGTGATGGCTCTTGTTGTGTGTGCAATAACTGTTAGACTGAGTACTGTTTAGCTCCAAGAGGTATGATCTTGGCTCTGCTTTATTAAGGCCCAAAGTGACTATTATACAAAATGGCTGGCCTTTTATACTTGGGCTGCACACACGTGCGTGCAGCCCAATGGCCTCCAACAGTGATGCTATCTAGTGGCTAATGATCCCAAAAGTACATACATGACAATACCCGCCTCTGAGATATTAACACAGTCTTTTACAAATTGAGACAGTCCGGTGTTTTACGTTCCCAGGTTGACCATGTCAGTTCAACTCCAGCCTTGGGTTGAAGCTGTTGTGACTGGTGGCTGGGTGGCTGACCTGGTGGGAGTGGCAATGGCCATGTCAGGGATTGAAAATCCATTTTCATTGAACATGTCAGTGATTGAAAATCCCGATTCACTGATGACCACTGAGTCCTCTGATGACTGGGGGTAGGTTGGTTGGTCGTCGATTGTCTCTTCCTCCGACTGTTCCGGTTCATCTATGTGCCGCAGCTTTTGTCTGATCCATATGTTTCCTGCATGTTTGCCCATTTTTGAGCTTGACCATAAATACTCTGTTGCCCTCCTTGGCCATGACAGTACCAGTGATCCACTTGGGACCCTGACCATAATTCAGAACATATACAGGATCATTTACAGAAATATCGTGTGACATAGCTGCGCGATCGTGATACCCTTGCTGACTTTGTCTTCTATATTCAACATGGTTATTCAAGTCAAGCTGTACAAGAGATAGCTTGGTCTTAAGACCTCTCTTCATCATTAGTTCAGCAGGCGAGACCCCGGTAAGCGTGTGTGGTCTTGTCCTGTAACTCAGCAGTATGCATGACAGGCGGGTCTGCAGTGACCCTTGGGTTACTCGCTTCATACTCGGTTTTAGGATTTGGACAGCACGTTCTGCTTGCCCATTGGTTGCAGATTTGAATGGTGCTGACCTTGCACGTTTGATACCATTGAGTTTCATGAACTCTTGAAACTCCTGACTGGTGAAGCACAATCCGTTGTCGCTAACAACGATGTCAGGCAGACCATGTGTCACGAAACATGACACCGAGATTCTCAATGGTAGCTGTGGATGTGCTGGATGGCATGATTATACACACTATCTACTTCAAATATGCATCCACCACAACAAAATACATCTTCCCCAGGAAGGGACGTGCAAAGTCTATGTGGATCCTGGACCATGGTTTGGACGGCCACGACCACAGACTCAGCGGCAATTCCACTGGTGCTTTGCTGAGCTGCATGCAAGTGTTGCACTGATGCACACATGATTCCAGCTCAAAGTCAATTCCCGGCCACCATACATGAGACCTGGCGATAGCTTTCATCATTACAATGCCGGGATGTGTGCTATGTAGCTCACGTACAAATTTCTCTCTCCCTTTCTTGGGCATAACAACACGATTGCCCCACAGTATACAATCCGACTGAATAGACAGTTCGTCTTTGTGACAAATGTAAGGTTTGGTCTCCTCGCACATTTGCTTGGGTATGGCAGACCAATCACCTTTGAGGATGCAACTCTTCACCACCGATAAAATCGGGTCCTGGCTGGTCCAGGTCTTAACTTGTGGAGCCGTGACGGGGGTTCCTTCAGTCTCAAAAGCATCCATAACTAATAATAGGTCCGCCGGTTGTTACGTTTCCATCTCCGGTGTGGGCAACGGCAGGTGGCTCAAAGCATCGGCACAATTCTCGGTGCCAGGTCTATGGCGAATGACATAATCATAAGCGGATAATGTCAGCGCCCATCTCTGGATGCGGGATGAAGCATTGGTATTAATACCTTTGTTTTCAGAGAACAGTGAAATGAGCGGCTTGTGATCTGTCTCCAGTTCAAACCGAAGACCAAACAGGTACTGATGCATCTTTTTAACCCCATATACACAGGCTAGTACTTCTTTCTCTACCATGCTGTAGGCTCTTTCCGCTTTAGACAAACTTTTTGAAGCATACGCGACTGATTGAAGTTTACCCGACTCATTAGCTTGTTGGAGTACGCAACCAATTCCATATGACGAAGCATCACAGGCCAATACTAAACGTTTACATGGGTCATAATGTACCAGCAGCTTGTTAGGGCAAAGCCGATTAGTGGCTTTCTCAAAAGCTCTGTCTTGAGATGCGCCCCACACCCAGTTGTCGCCTTTTCTTAGCAGAACGTGCAGTGGTTCTAATAAGGTGCTCAATTTAGGCTGGAAGTTACCGAAGTAGTTGAGTAGATCCAGGAACGAACGCAGCTCCATCACATTCTGCGGCTTGGATGCATTCTTGATGGCCTTGGTTTTCGCGTCCGTGGGCCTGATGCCGTCAGCAGCAATTTTCCTCCCAAGGAATTCGACCTCTGGTGCCATGAAGACGCACTTCAAGCGTTTCAGTCTGAGTCCCACTTTGTTCAGACGATGTAGAACCAGGTTGTTCAGATGTTCCTCAGAGTCTCGACCTGTGATCAGGATGTCATCTTGGAACACGACGGTTCTGGGAACGGACTTCAGTAGACTCTCCATGTTCCTCTGAAATATTGCTGCAGCCGAACGAATTCCAAAAGGGCACCTGTAATAAATAAACAGTCCTTTATACGTGTTAATGCACGTAAGTCTCTTGAATGTCTCTGTTGTGTATCTGTAAAGCATGCACTCCCATGTTCCACCACCAGGAAGCTCATCCCCTGAAGTCCCAAGGGATCCCAGCATCCCTTGGGAGCACTGTATATAAACCGGCCCCGAAGGCCTGTTCCTCACTCTGGAGTGTCTTATTAAAGACTGAGGTCACTGTTACTTTAACCTCCCTGTGTGCAGCCTCATCTGTGTTAGGAACACAATAACTGGCGAAGAGAATATGAATCCAACTGGGATGACATCTGAGCGCTATCACATGTCGATGAGGCCTCATGTACCCAAGTTCTTAACAAATTTCCTTCCCTTTTTGAGCCAGGCTTTTCCGGGGCGAAGGTGCGGATCCACTTGGTCCCAGAGGCACGACCCATTCACCACAAGGCGTGAGCGGTACCTCACATGATGAGGGAGATTGTGGAAATCGAGCTGGACAGGCTGCAACGTGAGGGCATCATCTCCCCAGTGGAATTCAGAGAGTGGGCCAGCCCGATTGTTCCAGTACTCAAAAGTGATGGCACGGTCAGGATTTGTGGCGATTATAAAGTAACTATTAATCGTTTCTCGCTACAGGACCAATACCCGCTACCTAAGGCAGACGACCTATTTGCGACACTGGCAGGAGGCAAGAAGTTCACCAAGCTCGACCTGACTTCGGCCTACATGACACCTGAGCTAGAGGAGTCTTCGAAGGGCCTCACCTGCATCAACACGCACAAGGAACTGTTCATCTACAACAGATGCCCGTTTGGAATTCAGTCGGCTGCAGCGATCTTCCAGAGAAACATAGAGCGCCTATTCAAGTCGGTACCATACACGGTGGTCTTTCAGGACGACATATTGGTCACAGGTCGGGACACTGCCGAGCACCTACAAAACCTGGAGGAGGTCCTCCAACGACTGGATCGCGTAGGGTTGCGGCTGAAGAGGTCAAAATGCGTCTTCATGGCAACAAAAGTGGAGTTTTTGTGGAGAAAGATCATGGCGGACAGCTTTCGGCCCACAGACGCCAAGACAGAGGCTATCAGGAACGTGCCCAGGCCACAGAACGTCACGGAGCTGCGGTCATTCCTGGGACTCCTCAACTATTTTGGTAACTTCCTACCAGGGTTAAGCACTCTTTTAGAGCCCCTACATGTGTTATTGCGTAAAGGTGAGAACTGGGTATGGAGAAAAATACAAGTAATTGCTTTTGAGAAAGCCAGAAACATTTTATGCTCCAACAAGCTGTTTCCATTGTATAACCCGTGTAAAAGACTTGTGCTAGCATGTGACGCGTCGTTGTATGGAGTCGGGTGTGTATTACAACAAGCTAACATTGCGGGGAAGTTGCAATCTGTCGCCTACGCTTCCAGGAGCTTGTCTAAGGCCGAGAGGACCTACAGCATGATTGAGAAAGAGGCATTAGCGTGTGTGTGTGTGTGTGTGTGTGTGTTCGGGATAAAGAAAATGCATCAGTACCTGTTTGGCCTCAAATTTGAGCTGGAAACCGATCACAAGCCCCTCACATCCCTGTTCGCTGAAAACAAGGGGATAAATACTAATGCCTCAGCCCGCATACAAAGGTGGGCACTCGCGCTATCAGCGTATAACTATACCATCCGCCACAGGCCAGGAAACGAGAACTGTGCGGATGCTCTCAGTCGGCTACCATTGCCCACCACGGGGGTGGAAATGGCGCAGCCTGCAGACTTGTTGATGGTGACGCAGCCCACAGACTTATTGATGGTCATGGAAGCATTTGAAATTGATAAATCACCTGTCACGGCCCGCCAGATTAGGACTTGGACCAGCCAAGATACTCTGCTGTCCCTAATAACAAACTGTATACTGCATGGGAGCTAGGCCCGCATTCCTGTTGAAATGCAAGAGCTAATCAAGCCGTCCCAGCGGCGAAAGGACGAGCTGTCCATTCAGGCAGGCTGCCTGTTGTGGGGTAACCGCGTAGTATTACCAAAAAAGGACAGGGAGACGTTCATCTCGGATCTCCACAACACACACCCGGATATAGTAATGATGAAAGCGATAGCCAGATCCCACGTGTGGTGGCCCGGTATCGACTCTGACTTAGAGTCCTGTGTACGGCAATGCAGCGTGTGTGCTCAGTTGAGCAACACGCCCAGAGAGGCACCACTAAGTTTGTGGTCCTGGCCCTCCAGACCATGGTCGAGGATCCATGTCGACTATGCGGGCCCGTTTCTCGGTAAAATGTTCCTGATGGTGGTGGATGCTTTTTCAAAATGGATTGAATGTGAAATAATGTCGGGAAGCACCGCCACCGCCACCATTGAAAGCCTGAGGGCCATGTTTGCCACCCACGGCCTGCCTGACATCTGGTCAGTGACAACGGGCCATGTTTCACCAGTGTCGAATTTAAAGAATTCATGACCTGCAATGGGATCAAACCTGTCACCTCGGCCCCATTTAAACCAGCCTCCAATGGGCAGGCAGAGCGGGCAGTACAAACAATCAAACAGAGCCTTAAACGAATCACAGAAGGCTCACTCCAAACCCGCCTGTCCCGAGTACTGCTCAGCTACCGCACGAGAACCCACTCGCTCACAGGGGTGCCCCCGGCTGAGCTACTCATGAAAAGGACACTTAAAACCAGATTCTCGCTGCTTCACCCCAACCTGCATGATCAGGTAGAGAGCAGGTGGCAGCAACAAAATATAAACAATGGTCGCGCCACTGTGTCACGGGCAATTGATATGAATTTCCCTGTGTATGTGCTAAACTATGGACATGGTCCCAAGTGGATCGCGGGCACGGTGATAGTTAAAGAAGGGACTAGGATGTTTGTAGTCAAACTAGACATTGGACAAATTTGCAGAAAGCACCTGGACCAAACGAGGCTGTGGTTCACAGACTGCCCTGAACAACCCACAACAGACACCACCTTTTTCGAGCCCACCACATACACCCAAAGGATCAACGAAACCATGCCGGACCAGGAAATCGAACCCACCACGCCCAACAGCCCAGAAAGGTCAGGCTCACCTAGCAGCCTTGCAGGACCAACAACACGCCAGCCCAGTGAGGGCACAGCCAACACACCAGAACAGACATTTGTACCGAGGCGGTCCACCAGGGAAAGAAAGTCTCCCGACCGCCTCACCTTGTAAATAGTTTTCTCTTTGACTTTGGATGGGGAGTGATGTTGTGTATCTGTAAAGCATGCACTCCCATGTTCCGCCACCAGGGAGCTCAACCCATTGAAGTCCCAAGGAATCCCAGCATCCCTTGGGAGCACTGTATATAAGCCGGCCCCTAAGGCCTGTTGCTCACTCTGGAGTGTCTTATTAAAGACTGAGGTCACTGTTACTTTAACCTCCCTGTGTGCAACCTCATCTGTGTTAGGAACACAGTAGTCTCGACCAGCTCCTGTGTCATGTCGGCCAACGTTAGGTCCAGTTTGGTGAACGACTTCCCCCTGCTGGCGTTGCAAACAAGTCATCAGCCTTCGGTAACAGGTACTGCTCCTGTTTTGAAACCCTGTTGATCGTAGCCTTGTAGTCTCCACAGAGTCTGATTGTGCCATCATTTTTCAGCACAGGAAGAATGGGGCTGGCCCATTTATTAAATTCAACTGGTGATGTGATCCCTTCACGCTGGAGTCTGTCCAGTTCGATTTCGACCTTCTCCCTCATCATATACGGAACTGCCCGAGCTTTATGATGGACGAGTCCACCTGGATCTGCACCTTGGCTCCCGTGAAGCTGCTGATGCCTGGTTCGAACAGCGGGGGAAACTTGCTCACTACTTGGGCACATGTATCTTCCTCCGACGACAAACCTAGATGTTGTTCCAGTCGCATCTGATCTTTTCAAGCCGGTTCCTGCCGAACAGCATTGGGCCATTGCCTGGGACAATCCATAATAGTAACTCGTGAACCGCACCTTCATACGACACTTTAATTGTGGCACTGCCAATCACCGTTATGAGTTCTTTGGTGTATGTGCGCAACTTGGCATTGACTGGACTCAGCCTGGGCCTCACAGCCTTAGTATCC
Source organism: Pristiophorus japonicus (assembly GCF_044704955.1). Lineage (NCBI taxonomy): Eukaryota > Metazoa > Chordata > Chondrichthyes > Pristiophoridae > Pristiophorus > Pristiophorus japonicus. The sequence continues at coordinate 401,173,502 of NC_091977.1, read as the reverse complement.
CACAGCTTGTTGAATGTCCTCTGGCTCGTTATCGATTGACTCGCCCCCGTGTCCAGTTCCATCGATACCGGCACCCCATTAAATTTCACGTTGATCATTATCGGTTTGCTCTTAGTTCGGAACGAGTACAGTCCATACGCTTCCTCCTCTGGTATCTCAGATTGCATATCCGGATCCGTGGTATTCTGACCATCATCTTCCACATGGTGTGTCGCAGCACGCTTGCTCATCTGCGGACACTTGCGCTGAAGATGGCCCACTCTCAGACAGCCTTTGCAACTATATTGCTTAAATTGGCACTGCTGATGCCAGTGATTTCCCCCACAACGCCAACACGGAGAAATCGGATGCATTCCCGCTGACGGACTTTGGGCAACCACAGATTTCACGTACGCAGTCGGGTAAGCCCTGCCATGTGCCGCTCTGCCGAACGCCGAATCAATCATATTTACAGTACTTGCCGAATTTTGATTTTTCACTGATATCTGCTTTTGACATCTATCCGTCGTCATGCATGACTGAGCGATCATGATGGCCCTGTTCAAGTCCAACATCTCCACCGCCAGTACTTTACGCAGGATTACCTCATGGTTGATGTCGATTACAAAGAAATCCTGCAGCATGTATGCCAACACAGCCCCGAACTTACATGGTCCCGCTAGACGTCTCAGGTCGGCAATGAATTCCGCCACATTCTGGTCCACTGAGCGAACGTGCGTGTAAAATCTGTATCTCGAGACGATGATGCCTTCGTCTGGCTTAAGGTGGTCCTGTACCAGTGTACACAATTCTTCATACGTCTTCTCTGTTGGACTCACAAGCAGGAGTAGATTCTTTATCAGACCATAAATTTTTGGACCGCAAACCGTGAGCAACACCGCCCGGCGCCAATCTGCGCCACCGACCTCCTCCATTTTGTTGGCCACGAAGAACTGGCTCAAACAGCTCACAAAGTCTGCCCAATCTTCTCCTTCCAAAAATTGCTCTAACAATCCAATTGTGTTCATTTTTGCATGCAAAGGTTCTTGTTGCCTTGTCGCCAAATGTTATGTATGCAATAACTGTTAGACTGAGTAATGTTTAACTCCAAGACCTTGGCTCTACTTTATTAAGGCCCAAAGTGACTAATATACAAAATGGCTGGCCTTTTAAACTTGGGCTGCACACACGTGATGCCATCTAGTGACTAGTGATCCCAAAAGTACATACATGACAGTTCTTCAATTTAACCTTCTGATTCAACTTCACACTTCTCTCTCTTACTCTACCTTTATCATGACTCTCTTTCTCTAAACCTGGTCATCATAAATGACTGTATGCAAAACCCTTGATTAAGCACATTCCCAAGTGCTGGTCATGAAGATCTAACAATTTGGACCAGAACCTATTTGGGATAACCACTCTTGCTCCCCACATGATACAATCTTTATCCACTGACAATTCATTCCTACGAACGAACTATGGATGAATTTCTTCCTCTGATACCTGGTTTGGCCATACATTTGCTATGTAATCATACACCTTTGATATAACTGGGTCACGTTTGGTTGCCCTACCAATCTCTTCAACTGTGACTAGCAGCTCATCAATGTATGATAAGAACACTTCTTCCTATTGGGTGTAACTAGTGATGGGGTTCGTAACCTGGACATAGCATCAGCATTACTGTTATCATCTGATCATCTGTACTCAAAGTTATATGTATATGCTGACAAAATCAAAATCCATCTTTGCATTCGGGCTGCAACTAAAGTTGGAACTGGGGACTTTGGATGGAGGATTGCTGTCAGGGGCTTATGGTCAGTCACCAAGGTAAACTGAGGACCAAACAAGTATTTATGAAACTTCTTGTCCCCAAAAATCAATGCCAAAGCTTCCCTTTCGATCTGCGCATAATTCCACTCACTGGCACTGAGAGTGTGTGAAGCAAAAGCAGTTGGTCTCTCCTCTCCACTTGCTAGTACATGAGAGCCCCAACTCCGTACGGAGAGGCATCACATGCTAGCTTGATTTCCTTAGATACGTCACAATGGAATGACATGGTACTCTCTACTAATTGGCTTTTACACTCTGTAAATGCTGTGTCGCATGCTTTTGACAACTTCCAAGGGACCTATTTTTTCAGCAGCTCATTCAGTGGATGTAACACTGTAACCACATTTGGGAGGAACTTCCCATAATAGTTCAAAAGACCCAAAAATGATCGAAGTTCAGAGACATTCTTGGAAGTGGATGCATTTCTGACTGCATCCAGCTTTCCCTTGGTTGGATGTAAACCATCTTTTGTTTACTCTGTGCCCTAAGTACTCCACTGAGTTTTGAAACATCTCACAGTTGTGAGCAGTCACGCATACTCTGTGCTTCTCTAGCCGTTTGAGCATTTCATTCAACACCTTATCATGGATTTGCCTGTTTGGTGCTGAAATGAATATGTCGTCTAAATAACACGCTACCCCTTCAATCCCTTGCAAAATTTGGTTCATCGCCCCCTGGGATATGTTGGGGGCAGAAGACACTCCAAATGGTAGCCTGTTGTTCTGATATAGGGCTAGATGAGTATTTATAGTCAAGCAAGACTTGGACTCTTCATCTAACTCAAGTTGAAGGTAGACGTTTGTTAGATCTAACTTTGAAACAATCTGGCCATCTGTCAGCGTTGTGAACAAATCTTTCTCAGTTGGCAACAAATTGGGTAGATTACCCTCTAGAACCTGGTTTACGGTTACTTTATAATCACCACACAAACTTACCTTACCATTTGACTTAGCTACAACAACAATGGGTGTAGCCCAATTACTCAGATCCACCTTAGAGATAATGTTCTCAGTTTTTAGTCTTTTGAGCTCTTGCTCAACTTTCTCCTTGAGTGCATGGTACAGGATGTGGCTTGCAGTAAACTGGTCTTGCGTCCTTCTGCACTCTGACACTCGCCTTGAAGTCTTGGCACTGCCTTCACAGAACACCTTCGGATACTGCTTAATAACATCATCTTTCGATGCCAATTTCGCTTCCACACGAAAAATCTCATTCAAATCCAGCGTCAGTGATCCCAACTAATTTCTTCCTATCGAGGCAGGCTTTGACTCCTGCCCCTACTATGAGAGGCAGGATCTGATACTGATCCTTGTATTTCACTGGTATGATAACGCTTCCTACTACAGGGATTTACTCTCCTGAGTAGCCTCGCAGCTCTACCTTCAATTTCTCTAGTCAACAATCACGCAACTTGTTGCAATATAGCGATTCTGGTACTATGCTCACGGATGCACCAATGTTGATTACCATTGGTATCCTGGTTCCTGCGACATCTACTTGGATGACGATATTTCGCAAATCGCTATTAGATACCTTTGTGCTCCCAATATGCTAATCTTCAGAACCACCTCCTCCTGCTAATTCTCTTCAATGCTATGTAGTGTCTGGTGATTTCTACTTCTAGCATTGCCAGTCGGTTTACTCTTCTGTTGGCACGCCTTTGCAAGATGCCCAGTTTTCTTGCAGTAGAAATACTCTGCCTTCACACTCTGCCTTTGCTGTGATGTCCGAGGCACTAATAGCATGACTTCAATGCATGGTTACCTTGGTCCGTTGCTGAGGCCTATTATCCTAAATGCCTTTTACTGTTAGCCTGCAGCCGATTCACCTTGGTTGTTTGACGATTGGAAATGGCGCGAAATTCTTGGGAATATCGGTCTGCCATATCCATCGACACAGCTGTCTGACTAGCGAAATCAAAAGTTAAGTTAGGGGTTGTCCACAATTTACTACTGATTCGTTCATTTTTCAACCCACAAACAAAGCGGTCATGCAAAGCTCGGTCATGAAAGTTTCCAAAATGGCAGTGAATGGATAGCTTTTTTATAGCCACAATGTACTCACCGATACCCTTGTCATTTAATTGATCGCGTGTTCCAAAAGAATAACTTTCAGCAATTTCCAGCGGCTCCGGACTGTAGTGCTGTTCTAAGCTCCGTCAGTGGCGTGTCCTTTGGCTTGGCAGGAACAAGCAAATGTTTCATACACCTCGGGGCCTGCTTCAGTCAAGAAAATAGCCTGTTTCCTTTCTAAAACTGCCCGGTTATCATTTACATAATCGGGAACTTCGACGATACTATTTGCGATGAAAAACATTTCTAGCTGCTCCACATATGCTCTGAAAGTCTCGTGGTCATGATGGAATTCACCCAAGCGCCCTATTATTACCATAGGCGCAGCCACCTGGACTCTGGTAAGGTCGACAGTTCAGCCACGTATGCTCAAAATTTATGTTGGATTTTTAAGCCTTTCTGCAAAACGAAAAACTTCTAACAGTCCCTCCATCGGTTGGCAAGATTATACTCCAACAAAAATTTCAGCTAGGGAATCCGAAAATCACATCCTCATCGCCAATCTGTGATATCTTCAGACACAGTTTCATCATCATCATAGGCAGTCCCTCAGAGTTGAGGATGATTTGCTTTCACACTAAAAATGATTTCTCAGGTGACTGAAGAGTCCAATGCAGGACCTACAGTCTCTATCGCAGGTGGGGCAGATGGTGGTTGAAGGAACAGGTGGGTGGAGTGCCTGGGTTGCCGTGCACTCCTTCCGATGTCGACCCTTGGCTTCAGCTTGCTCTCGGCAAAGAGACTTGAGGTGTTCAGTGCCTTCACAAATGCTTTTCATCCACATTCAGCGGTCTTGGGCCAGGGATTCCCAGGTGTTGGTGGGGATGTTACATTTTTTCAAGGAGGCTTTGAAGGTGTCCTTGAAGCGTTTCCTCTAACCATCTGGGGCTCACTTGCCATGTTGGAGCTCCGAGTAGAGTGCTTGTTTTGGGAGTCTCGTATCCGGCATGCGGACGATGTGGCCTATCCAGCGGAGCTGATCGAGCGTGGTCAGTGCTTCAATGCTGGGGATGTTGGCCTGAGCAAGAACACTGATGTTGGTACGCCTATTATGCCAATGGATTTGCAGGATCTTGTGGAGGCAGCGCTGGTGGTACTTCTTCAGTGCTCTGAGGTGCCTGCTGTACATAGTCCATATTTCTGAACCATATAGAAGAGTCATATCACCACTGCTATATAGACCATGAGCTTGGTGCCGGTCTGGTCCTGATCTTCAAATACTCTCTTCCTCAGGCGACCAAAGGCTGCGCTGGCACATTGAAGGCCGTGTTGGACCGCGTCGTCGATGTCTGCCCTTGTTGACAATAAGCTCCTAAGGTATGGGAAATGGTCCACATTGTCCAAGGCCTCGTCGTGAATTTTGATAGTATTGTGTGGCGGGACAAAGGTTGGTACAGAACCTTTGTCTTATGGATGTTTAGTGTAAGGCCCATGCTCGCATATGCCTCAGTGAAGATGTTGACGATGATTTGGAGTTCAGCCTCCGAATGTGCGCAGATAAAGCGTCGTCTGCTTACTGTAGTTCGATGACAGAGGATGGGGCAACCTTGGCTCTGGCCTGGAGGTGGCGGAGTTTGAACAGATCCCTGTTTGTAATTTAGCTTCACTCCAGTGGCGAGCTTGCTGAGGGTGAGATGGAGCATTACAGCAAGTAAGATCGAGAAGAGCGTTGGTGCGATGTAATCACTGATACCTTCGTCATTTAATTGATCGCGTATTCCAAAATAATAACTTTCAGCAACTTCCAACAGCTCCAGACTGTAATGCCGTTCTAAGCTCCGTCAGTGGCGTGTCCTTTGGCTTGACAGGAACAAGCAAATGTTTCATACACCTCAGGGCCTGCTTCAGTTTCCTTTCCACAACAGTCCGCTTATGGCTTACATCATCGGGCACTTCGGCGATATTATTTGCGATGAAAAACATTTCTAGCCACTCCACATACACTCTGAAAGTATCTCAGTCATGATGGAATTCACCCAAGCACCCTATTATTCCCATAGGTGCAGCCATCTGGACTCTGGCAAGGTCTCCCCTCAAGGGGTTAAAAGTGAGGCAGTTTCTATATAGATTGTATATATGAAGTTTAACCAACAACTATCACTACTTACCTTTAAATGGCTTAGTCCTGTTTTGTTTGTTATCATTCTTAACCTCCCGATCTCCCATGGACCTGAAATGGAATGCCCATATATTCTCCATTGCTAAAGTTGGCTCTAAGAAGCTTAACTTCCTCTTTCATGCCAAGCATTCCTTTCTCCCTGAACAATTCTCTTTTTTTGCCAATTTTCTTCTCCAGTTTCCTCTCCTCCTCTCTTGAAAGCATTGAGTACTGGGCATGGACACCAATCACCCTCCAGCTCCTCAGCAAAGTAGTCATAATTAACGTGCGAGTCCTGACAGTGAATAGTAGTTTGTTATTAGCAGCAGGAAGCATCACAGCATCTTGTCATCCTCGTCCATATCTATAAATGTGCAGTTCCATTTAAGACCATAGACTTCTCCCTCTCTCTCTTTCTCTTTGTTTTGCAACGAGATTGCAGCAATAAGCCCCAACACCCCATTTTACTCATTTTTCAACACAATACTGCCTGGAAATGGTTTCAGGAGGGTAAGTCCAACCCAAAACTCAATGCATAATCTCCTGGTTATTTTGGGCCTCAAATCTGTGAAACTCCTTACCTTGTTTTATCATTCCAAGGTCCTACAATCTCAAGGCTTTTAAAATCCTGGAATTCCCTCCCTACCAGCACTTGCAAGTTCAAGATGGCAGCTCATTACCACCTTCTCAAGGGTAATTGGGGATGGGCAATAAATGCTGGCCTTGCCAGTGATGCGCACATCCCATGAATGAACACAATATTCAAGCTTAGTGTTATGTATGTAACCCTAAGCAACCTGTATCATACCACCATCAGAAGGCCTACCTGTTGGAGTCTCAAGGGATCCCAGCATCCCTTGGGAGCACTGTATATAAGCAGGTCTCCCATGCTGTACCAACACTCTGGAGTTTAAATAAAGGAGTTAAGGTCACACTTACTCATTGTCTACAGTACTCAGTTACATTTATTTATGAGCGTAACAATTGGTGATGAGATAACGAACAACCGCGCGAAAATGCAAAGAACAGTCGGTATCCTGGAGAAGTTCTCGGAAGGGGACGATTGGGAGGCCTTCGTGGAGCGACTCGACCAATACTTCATGGCCAATGAGCTGGAAGAGGACGAGAACATTGCAAAACGAAGGGCGATCCTCCTCACCGTCTGTGGGGCAACAACCTATGGCTTCATGAAGAATCTTCTAGCTGCGGTGAAACCAACAACCAAATCCTATGAACAACTATGTACGCTGGTCCGGGAGCACCTTAATCCCAAGGAAAACGTTCTGATGCCAAGGTATCGATTCTACACGTGTCAACGGTCTGAAGACCAGGAAGTGGTGAGCTATGTCACAAAACTAAGGCGTCTTGCAGGACATTGCGAATTCGATGGATTCCTTGAGCAAATGCTAAGAGACTTTTTTGTGCTTGGCATTGGCCATGAGGTTATCCTTCGCAAACTATTGACTGTTGAAACACCGAACCTGAGCAAAGCCATAACGATAGCCCAGGCATTTATGTCCACCAGCAATAACACCAAACAAATTTCGCAGCATAAAGAGGTTTTGGCTAGTACTGTACACAAAGTAACATTGTTTTCAGGTAGGAATGTATATGCCAGAACGTACACGCCGGCAGCTGCACAACCTCAGATGACCCAGAGTCCGCCACCAATCGTTAATGTGAGGCAGTTAACACCTTGTTGGCACTGCGGAGGTGATCATCGAGCACATCAATGTCGCTTCAAACACTATGCGTGCAAAGGCTGTGGACAGGACACCTCCAGCGAATGTGCAGACGAGCTGCAAACCCTGCAAACCACCATTTTGCAGAGGAAGATCGATCCATGGTGGATCAGGCTGAACTAGAGACTCGAACCGAGGAGGCAGAAGTGTATGGGGTACACACCTTCACCACGAAATGTCCACCGATCATGCTAAAAGTTGAACTGAACGGAATTCCAGTATCCATGGAACTGGACACAGGTGTGAGTCAGTCTATCATGAGCAAAAAAGCCTTCGACAGGCTGTGGTGCACAAGTCACACAGGCCCAAGCTTAGCCCCATTCATACCAAGCTAAGAACATACACCAAAGAGCTGATCCCTGTTATTGGCAGCACAGAAGGAAAAGTCTCCTATGATGGAGCAGTGCACAATCTCCCACTATGGATTGTACCAGGAGATGGCCCTACATTGTTCGACAGAAGCTGGCTGGGAAAAATCCGCTGGAACTGGGACGATATCCGAGCGTTCACGGCCGTCGACGACGCCTCATGTGCCCAGGTTCTGAGCAAGTTCCCTTCGTTGTTTGAGCCAGGCATTGGAAGTTTCTCGGGGGTGAAGGTGCAGATCCACTTGGTTCCCGGTACACGATCCATCCACCACAAGGCATGGGCGGTGCCATCTATGATGCGAGAGAAAGTGGAAATTGAGCTGGACAGGCTGCAGCGAGACGGCATCATCGCACTGGTGGAGTTCAATGAGCGGGCCAGTCCGATTGCTCCAGTTCTTAAACGTGACAGCACGGGCAGAATTTGTGGGGACTATAAAGTAACGATTAACCGTTTTTCACTACAGGACCAGTACCCGCTACCCAAGGCAGACGACCTATTTGCGACTCTGGCTGGAGGAAAGACGTTCACCAAGTTGGATCTGACCTCGGCCTACATGACGCAGGAGCTGGCGGAATCTTCGAAAGGCCTCACCTGCATCAACACACACAAAAATCTACAATAGATGACCGTTTGGGATCCGATCGGCCATGGCAATTTTCCAAAGGGACATGAAGAGCCTGCTAAAGTCAGTTCCACGCAACATGGTTTTCCAGGATGACATACTGGTCACAGGTCGGGACACTATCGAACACTTGCAGAACCTGGAAGAGCTTCTAAGTCAGCTAGATCACGTGGGACTCAGGTTGAAACGCTCGAAGTGTGTTTTCCAAGCACCAGAGGTCGAGTTCTTAGGGAGAAGAATCGCAGCAGATGGCATTAGACCCACCGATGCCAAGACGGAGGCCATCAAGAACGCGCCAAGACCACAGAACGTGACGGAGCTGCGGTCGTTCCTGGGACTCAACTATTTTGGTAATTTCCTACCCGGGTTAAGCACCTTGCTAGAACCCCTACATGTGCTACTACGCAAGGGAGATGACTGGGTATGGGGGAAATCACAAGAGGCTGCTTTTGAGAAAGCCAGAAATCTGTTATGTTCCAACAAACTGCTTGTTCTGTATAACCCATGAAACGATTAGTGCTAGCTTGCGATGCATCATCATACAGGGTCGGATGTGTGTTACAACTAGCTAACGAATCGGGAACATTGCAACCGATCGCCTATGCATCCAGGAGTTTGATCAAGGCCGAAACGGGGTGAAAACAATGCACCAGTATCTCTTTCTAGCTCAAACTTGAGACCAAACTGACCATAAGCCGCTCATATCACTATTCTCAGAGAACAAAGGGATTAACACCAATGCCTCTGCCCGCATCCAAAGGTGGGTGTTCATGCTTACTGCATGCAACTATGCAATCCGCCACAGATCAGGCACAGAGAACTGCGCTGATGCTCTTAGTTGACTACCATTGCCCACCACCGGGGTGGAAATGGCACAGCCTGCAGACTTGCTCTTGGTGATGGATGCGTTCAAAAACGAAAAGTCACCCATTATGGCCCGCCAGATCAGGACCTGGACCAGCCAGGATCCTTTACTGTCCCTGGTAAAAAGCTGTGTCCTCCATGGAAGCTAGTGCAGCGTCCCAGCGGAGATGCATGAAGAGATCAAGCCGTTCCAACGCTGCAAAGGCGAAATGTCCATACATGCGGACTGTCTTTTGTGGGGTAATCGCGTGGTTTTGCCAAAGAAAGGCAGGGAAATGTTCATACGCGACCTACACAGTACCCATCCAGGCATAGTAATAATGAAAGCTATAGCCAGATCCCATTTGTGATGGCCCGGCATCGACTCAGACTTAGAGTCATGCGTGCACCAATGCAACACTTGCTCTCAACTGAGCAATGCACCCGGGGAAGCACCGCTAAGTTTGTGGTCATGCCCCTCCATGGTCTAGGATCCACGTTGACTTTGCAGGCCCATTTCTAGGCAAAATGTTTTTGGTTGTTGTGGATGCTTATTCAAAATGGACTGAATGTGTAATAATGTCTGTAAGCACGTCCACTGTCACCATCGAAAGCCTACGAGCCATGTTTGCCATGCACAGCCTGCCTGATGTCCTTGTCAGCGACAATGGGCCATACTTCACCAGTGCTGAATTCAAGGAATTCAAGACCCGCAATGGGATCAAGCACGTCACATCTGCCCCGTTCAAGCCTGCATCCAACGGCCAGGCAGAACGGGCAGTCCAAACCATCAAACAAAGCTTGAAACGTTTGTCGGAAGGCTCCCTGCAGACCCGCCTGTCCTGAGTCCTGCTCAGCTACCGCACAAGACCCCACTCGCTCACCGGGGTTCCCCCAGCTGAGCTGCTCATGAAAAGGGCACTCACAACAAGGCTCTCTCTTGTCCACCCTGATCTCCATGATCACGTCGAGGGCAGGCGGCATCAACAAAGTGTGTACCATGATTGTGCAAACTTTTCGTGCAATATTGAAGTCAATGACCCTGTATTTGTGCTTAACTATGGACGTAGTCCCAAATGGCTTGCTGGCACTGTCATAGCCAAAGAAGGGATTAGGGTGTTTCAGGTCAAAAAATCCTGAAAAAAAACATTCCCAATAAATAACTCAGCACCACAACATCAGTCGCAAAAAGAAAAAGCAATCACACTTACCTGAGGTTGACATTACTTACCCCACTGCAGCTGCTACAACAGCACAGGCTGCCAGCTTTCACAGGTGGTCCCAGCACGGCGCTCTACGGAGCGCTACGGATCAGGAGGCAGCCAAAAATCAAGCCAGTTTCACAACCAGGGGCGTTGCACCCCGGCTCGCCTATTCCGGGCGGTAATGCTCCGCGCCCTCTCGAAACCAGCACCGAAAGTCCCGGCGGGGCCGGAAGCTGGCCGTCCACCCAGAAGTGCTTACTGCCACCACTGCCATTCCTCCAGGGCAAAAATGGAGGAGGTAACAGGCCAAAAATCCAGCCCATTAAGTGGCTCCCTACAGCAATCTCAGAACTGGCCCTTGCATCTGGCATTGAAATGACATTAGTGCCAAGAAGTGCATTGAAGGACGTATGTTCCTCATTTGCTGATTTAAGATGAGCCACTACAGGCTCAACCACTAGGAAATGAGAGAAGGCGCACAGAAGCAGACATGCAGCAAAGTATGACCATGAGCTATTGGCCACTCTCATCTGTTCCAAATCCATTATAAAATGCGGCCAGGAAATCTAGGCCAAATTGTCAAGGATCATACATGGAGAATGGTCATTTAGACTTGCTAGCCAAGAGTGCATGTAGAACCCTGCATCAGTTAGAGGCAGTGCCTTCAAGAGACAAGAGGAGAAAATTGAACAAAAAAAAACATAGAACTGGATTTTGAGAGTCTGAATAAAAAAATGTAAGCCTTTGCTCGACATGATCTAATCGCTTTTTGTCTTGGATTATAAGGATTATGATTTCCAGCATTTATGACCCACTAAACTGGAGAAGCTCTGCCAGATTGTACAGAAAAAAGTATTTGTATGCAAGACAAAACTGAGCTTTTTGTGGTCTATCGGACAATACAACTATTTTAGTTGAACCCGTAAATCAAATGCCCCCTTATTAAAGGGGCACCAAAACTGACAAATGAACAAATTAAACTTTAGACATTAAACAGATCAAATTAAAATTTGGTTGCCAGGGGTGATGATAAACCCATGTATGTTGTATTTTGATTATGTAAAGAGGCATTCATTTCCACAACAGTATAATCTATCAAAGGTGCAGTGGATCCAAACTCTTGCTTCAGAATTCCTTCATAGGTAGGAACATAAGTTTTTGAATGTACTTGGCTATCTTTAGTGATGGAATATAGTTCCATTTTCACAATATGTCTCTGAGTTCTATTACTACAGTAACCAGGAATAAAGATAGTTGTCAGCAAAAAATATGCAGCCTCTGGAATACTTGGGGTTTGAGATGACAGAAAGCCTGATTTCCACCTGGAGGACCAGGAATTTGGGATTCAACCTGGTTCTGGGATTCCACTTCATTCAATTTGGCCCTTTAAATTCCAGTAGGTGGCTGTGAGTGGATCCTGCTCCCACTACATCAACTGGGCTGCAAAAAGATGTCCCTAATATACATTTACATGGGCTTTTCCATGGCTCAGTGAGTCAATCCAGCATGTAGGTAAACCAAACAACCTAGAAGATCCCAGGTTTAATTAATGATCTGTGTTGAGTTAGCTTCCTTTGCCTTGGGAATGACATGGGAGACTCATTCGCACATTATTAAAATATCTTGCATATGGTACACAATGTCTGTCCACAGTTTTACTTCCTGTAACATTTTTTATAACATTTATATTAATATTTACAATGCAAACTGTCTATGCAAACACTTATAAACACAAAACCTTATCTAAACAGGCTAATATTTTATAATGGGTAAACTGTCAACATGTTTGTTGATGAACCAATCAAAACACTCAAAATGCTTTTAGAAACAAGTTTTATTCACCATGTTTTCCTCAAAAACTTATATTTCTAGACCCTGAAAATCCATGGGTGTTCTGCTTGTCTCCCACCGTGACTCCATCAAGAGACCAGCAGGACACACCAAAAACAGCAGGGATCAAGTTACACCAGATTTCTTCCATTTCCAGGACTTTCCAGCATGTCTTATAAGTGGTGGAATCTCTGCCTACCACTTGCAAGACACGTGTCATTGGGGATGGAGCCAGGGCTGAGTATTCCCAAGCCACAACTTCCTGATTCCCCAGTTTATTTAGGACTTGGCGTAGTATTGGAGGCAGTAAAGGGGCCTTTAGGGAAGAGTGACCATAATATGTAGAATTTTATATTGAGTTTGAAAGTGATTTAGTTAAATCTGAAACTATGGTCTTAAATCTAAACAAAGCAAACTACATAGGTATGAGGGGCGAGTTGGCGAAGGTAGATTGGGAAACTACATTAAAAGATATGACGGTGGACAAGCTATAGCTAGCATTTAAATAATTAATACATAATTTACAACAAATATACAGCTGATGACAGCCTATTCAAAACCCTTAGACCCACAAACTTCAAACACCGCATTCCAGCAAATAAGAAATATAAGTGCAATGAGGACTGAGTTGCTTGGATTTTGAGGGCTTTATTGCCAGGCCACAGGGGCCACATATGATCCACACGTTAAGACACAAAAGCCCCACAGGAAAAGTGGTCCAATCATGGGTAACAAGAGAAGTTAAAGATAGTATTAGAACAAAGGAAGAGGCTTATAATGTTGCCAAAAAGAGCAGTAAGCCTGAGGATTGAGAGGATTTTAGAATTCAGCGAAGGAGAACCAAGAAAATGATAAAGAGAGGGAAAATAGAATGAGAGTAAACTAGCGAGAGACATGAAAACAGATGGTAAAAGCTTCTATAGGTATGTAAAAAGGAAAAGACTAGCGAAAGTCAATGTGGGTCCCTTACAGGCTGAGACAGGATAAACTATAACGCGGAATAAGGAAAAGGCATAAGAAATTAAACAAATACTTTGTGCCTTTCTTCACAGAAAAAGACATAAAAAACCTCCCGGAAATAATGGAGACCCAAGGGTCTAGCGAGAATGAGGAACTGAAGGAAATTAGTATTAATAAAAAAAATAGTATTGGAGTAATTATTGGGACTGATAGCTGATAAATCCCCTGGACCTGATGGCCTACACCTAAGATTTTGAAAGAGGTGGCTATTGAGATAATGGATGCATTGGTTGTCATCTTCCAAAATTCCATGGATTCTATAACGGTTCCTGCATATTGGAAGGTAGCTAATGTAACCCCTCTATTTAAGAAAGGAGGGAGAGAGAAAACTACAGAACAGTTGGCCTGATATCAGTAGTAGGAAAAGTGCTAGAATCTATTATTAAGGACGTGGTAACAGGCAACTTAGAAAATAATAATAGGATTGGGCAGATTCAACATGGATTTATGAAAGGAAAATCATGTTTGACAAATCAAGTTTTTTGAGGCTGCAACTCATAGAATAGATAAGGGGGAACCAGTGGATGTGGTGTATTTGGATTTTCAGAAGGCATTCGATAAGGTACCAACCATACAAGAGGTTATTAAACAAAATTAGGGCTCATGGGATTGGGGTAATATACGAGCATGGATTGAGGATTGGTTAAGGAACAGAAAACAGAGAGTAGGAATAAATGTCCGAAGGGGAGTGTTTGCTAGTGCTGTTGGGGAGGAGTTAAACTAATATGGCAGGGGGAGGGAACCAATGCAGGGAGACAGAGGGAAACAAAATGGAGACAGAAGCAAAAGACAGAAAGGAGATGAGTAAAAGTGGAGGGCAGAGAAACCCAAGGCAAAAAACAAAAAGGGCCACTTTACAGCAAAATTCTAAAGGGTCAAAGTGTGTTAAAAAGGCAAACCTGAAGACTCTGTGCCTCAATGCGAGGAGTATTCGGAATAAGGTGGACGAATTAACTGTGCAAGGCTGGGAACTCAACATCCAAGGATATTCAACATTTAGGAAGGATAGACAGAAAGGAAAAGGAGGCGGGGTGGCGTTGCTGGTTAAAGAGGAAATTAATGCAATTGTAAGGAAAGACATTACCTTGGATGATGTGGAATCGGTATGGATGGAGCTACGGAATACCAAAGGGCAGAAAACGCTAGTGGGAGTTGTGCACAGACCTCCAAACAGTAGTAGTGATGTTGGGGAGGGCATCAAACAAGAAATTAGGGGTGCATGCAATAAAGATGCAGCACTTATCATGGGTGACTTTAATATGCATATAGATTGGGCTAACCAAACGGGAAACAATACGGTGGAGGAGAATTTCCTGGAGTGCATAAGGGATGGTTTTCTAGACCAATATGTCGAGGAACCAACTAGGGGGGAAGCCATCTTAGACTGGGTGTTGTGTAATGAGAGAGGATTAATTAGCAATCTCGTTGTGCAAGGCCCTTTGGGGAAGAGTGACCATAATATGGTGGAATTCTACATCAGGTTGGAGAATGAAACAGTTAATTCAGAGACCATGGTCCAGAACTTAAAGAAGGGTAACTTTGAAAGTATGAGGTGTGAATTGGCTAGGATAGATTGGCAAATGATACTTTAGGGGTTGACAGTAGCTGGGCAATGGCAGACATTTAGAGACCGCATGGATGAACTACAACAATTGTACATCCCTGTCTGGCATAAAAATAAAAAAGGAAAGGTGGCTCAACCGTGGCTATCAAGGGAAATCAGGGATAGTATTAAAGCCAAGGAAGTGACATACAAATTGGCCAGAAATAGCAGTGAACCCGGGGACTGGGAGAAATTTAGAACTCAGCAGAGGAGGACAAAGGGTTTGATTAGGGCAGGGAAAATAGAGTACGAGAGGAAGCTTGCAGGGAACGTTAAGATGGACTGCAAAAGCTTTCATAAATATGTAAAGAGAAAAAGGTTAGTAAAGACAAACATAGGTCCCCTGCAGACAGAATCAGGGGAAGTCATAGCTGGGAACAAAGAAATGGCAGGCCAATTGAACAAGTCCTTTGGTTCGGTCTTCACTAAGGAGGACACAAACAACCTTCCGGATATAAAAGGGGTCAGAGGGTCTAGTAAGAAGGAGAAACTGAGGGAAATCCTTATTAGTCGGGAAATTGTGTTGGGGAAATTGATGGGATTGAAGGCCGATAAATCCCCAGGGCCTGATGGTCTGCATCCCAGAGTACTTAAGGAGGTGGCCTTGGAAATAGCGGATGCATTGACAGTCATTTTCCAACATTCCATAGACTCTGGATCAGTTCCTATGGAGTGGAGGGTAGCCAATGTAACCCCACTTTTTAAAAATGGAGGGAGAGAGAAAACAGGTAGTTATAGACCGGTCAGCCTGACATCGGTAGTGGGTAAAATGATGGAATCAATTATTAAGGATGTCATAGCAGCGCATTTGGAAAGAGGTGACATGATAGGTCCAAGTCAGCATGGATTTGTGAAAGGGAAATCATGCTTGACAAATCTTCTGGAATTTTTTGAGGATGTTTCCAGAGGAGTGGACAAGGGAGAACCAGTTAATGTGGTGTATTTGCACTTTCAGAAGGCTTTCGACAAGGTCCCACACAAGAGATTAATGTGCAAAATTAAAGCACATGGGATTGGGGGTAGTGTGCTGACATGGATTGAGAACTGGTTGGCAGACAGGGAGCAAAGTGTAGGAGTAAATGGGTACTTTTCAGAATGGCAGGCAGTGACTAGTGGGGTACCACAAGGTTCTGTGCTGGGGCCCCAGCTGTTTACATTGTACATTAATGATTTAGACGAGGGGATTAAATGTAGTATCTCCAAATTTGCGGATGACATTAAGTTAGCTGGCAGTGTGAGCTGCGAGGAGGATGCTATGAGGCTGCAGAGTGACTTGGATAGGTTAGGTGAGTGGGCAAATGCATGTCAGATGAAGTATAATGTGGATAAATGTGAGGTTACCCACTTTGGTGGTAAAAACAGAGAGACAGACTATTATCTGAATGGTGACAGATTAGGAAAAGGGGAGGTGCAACAAGACCTGGGTGTCAGGGTACATCAGTCATTGAAGGTTGGCATGCAGGTACAGCAGGCAGTTAAGAAAACAAATGGCATGTTGGCCTTCATAGCGAGGCGATTTGAGTACAGGGGCAGGGAGGTGTTACTACAGTTGTACAGGGCCTTGGTGAGGCCACACCTGGAGTATTGTGTACAGTTTTGGTCCCCTAACTTGAGGAAGGACATTCTTGCTATTGAGGGAGTGCAGCGAAGGTTCACCAGACTGATTCCCGGGATGGCGGGACTGACATATCAAGAAAGACTGGATCAACTGGGCTTGTATTCACTGGAGTTCAGAAGAATGAGAGGGGATCTCATAGAAACGTTTAAAATTCTGACGGGTTTAGACAGGTTAGATGCAGGAAGAATGTTCCCGATGTTGGGGAAGTCCAGAACCAGGGGTCACAGTCTAAGGATAAGGGGTAAGCCATTTAGGACCGAGATGAGGAGAAACTTCTTCACCCAGAGAGTGGTGAACCTATGGAATTCTGTATCACAGAAAGTTATTGAGGCCAATTCACTAAATATATTCAAAAAGGAGTTAAATGTAGTCCTTACTATTAGGGGGATCAAGGAATATGGCGAGAAAGCAGGAATGGGGTACTGAAGTTGCATGTTCAGCCATGAACTCATTGAATGCCGGTGCAGGCTCAAAGGGCCGAATGGCCTACTCCTGCACCTATTTTATATGTTTCTATGTTTCTGTGTCATTTTCAGGTTGGCAGGCTGTAACTAGTGGGGTGCCGCAAGGATCGGTGCTTGGGCCCCAGCTATTCATAATCTATATCAATGATTTGAATGAGGGCACCAAATGTAATACAGGTAGAGGGTCCGAAATCCGGAAACTCAGGACCGAGGCCGTACCGGATTTTGGGTATTTCCGGATTTCGGAACGTCTTTCCAACGAGGCGGGAGGAGGTCGGGAGGCTGAGGCCGGGGGGTGGGGGAAGGGGGTGTCGGGCAGCCAAGACGGGGGATGTGCGACGGGTCCGGATTTCGGAACATTTTCCGGATTCCGAACGACCCTGCCACGGATTGGCCCGGTCTCCGGAATCTGGAACATTCCGAATTTCAGAACTCCGGATTTCGGACGCTCAACCTGTGTATCCAAGTTTGCTGATGATACAAAACTAGGTGGCAATGTAAGTTGTGAGGTGGCTGCAAAGAGGCTTCGAGGGGATATAGACAGGCTAAGTGAGAGGGCAAGAACATGGCAAATAGAATATAATGTGGAGAAATGTGAAGTTATCCACTTTGGTAGGAAAAATAGAAAAGCAGAGTATTTTTAAATGGTGAGAGACTGGGAAATATTGGTGTTCAGAGGGACCTGGGTGTCCTTGTACACGAATCACTGAAAGTTAACATACAGGTACAGCAAGCAATTAAGAAAGCAAATCGTATGTTGGCCTTTATTACAAGACAATTTGAGTATAAGAGTAAAGACATATTATTGCAATTAGGGTCCTGGTGAGATCGCACCTGGAGTATTATGTACAGCTTTGGTCTCCTTACCTAAGGAAGCATATACTTGCCATAGAGGGAGTGCAACGAAGGTTCACCAGACTGATTCCTGGGATGGGAGGATTGTCCTATGTGGAGAGATTGAGTATACTAGGCCTATATTCTCGAGAGTTTAGAAGATTGAGAGGTGATCTCATTGAAACATACAAAATTGTTACAGGGCTCGACGGGGTAGATGCAGGGAGGATGTTTCCTCTGGCTGGGGAGTCTAGAACCAGGGGTCACAGTCTCAGAATAAGGGGTCGGCCCTTTAGGACTGAGATGAGGAAAAACGTCTTCACTTAGAGAGTGGTGAATCTTTGGAATTCTCTATCCCAGAGAGCTATGGAGGCTCAGTCTTTGAGTATATTCAAGACAGAAATCGATAGATTTTTGAATAGTAAGGGACTCAAGGGATATGGGAACAGTGCAGAAAAGTGGAATTGAGGTAGACGATCAGCCATGATCTTATTGAATGGAGGAGCAGGCTCGAGGGACCAAATGGCCTACTCCTGCTCCCAATTCCTGACCCCCGAAGGACGGTAGTGAGTCCAATTGGGGAGGGGCAGGGAATCCAGGCCAAGGAAGTGGCCGGGACCCCAGAAGAATGTCCTAAGTTTTAAAAAAAACACGAGACTGATTCCATTGCACAGGGGGCTGATGGAGGTCAGCATGTTGTCTGTGGGGAAGGTAGAGTGAGAATAAAGGGTGATGGCATGAATATAAGGGGATGGTAGAGCAAGAATAAGGGGGCAGAGGATATGGAGTGAGGATAAGGGGACGGAGTGAGGATAAGGGGTTTAACAAAGAAATTGTCAATTATTAAACAAAATGTAATATGATGATCCAACACCCAGTCCATGTAATTGTGTTAGCTTATTGAATTTCAATGATAATTCTGTCTTAATAGTGCTCCAATACAAGGTATTGCATGTTCCATTATGAATCACTAATATTTTGTTACAGGTTATACTTTCACTCTAATTTAACACTGAAGCTACCTTATGTTATCAGTGATGTAAAATCTTCAATCAATTTGGTTTGTAATGTATTGAACTAAGGTCCAGTATATAGTATGTCTCATGATATATGACCAACATAGCACAGTATGATTTAGCAATAATATGTGATCGTAACTACATGACACGAATGGAAAAATCAATTTCTATTTTCTCACAAGACCATATAGCATCTTAGAAATACAATTTAGAACTTGTTGCCATCTGTTTCAAGCACTTCAATGTCTTTCATGATACAATACCTAAATTCAAGTATTTAAATGTTATGGAATGTATTCTCCACAATGTTTGAAGTGTAGTGAGTTTTGTGCCTGTTGGAATCACACGTGCCTGACCCTACGAATTCTTCCAAAGTCAGTCCTGTTTAAATAATCACAGCGAATTCTGGATATCTGACACTACTGCAGGGAATTAAGCCTCCAGCAGCACTTTAAAGGGGAAATCGCTTTTAGAAGACAAAATTTCTCTGCAATTAACTCACCTTGTGAAAATGGAGTAAAGGCAGAACAGAGCAATACGATTCACTGATGGCTGCGAAGAGATGCTGCTAGCTGAAGTATGGTAGATGAGGATGGTCCTATTTGTCACTAGAGGGCACGATCCACATAAGCAAGTTGTACAGATTGAATCAGAAGAGATGGCAACACACACTAATGTTGTATCAACCACTCAAAGGATGTGGCAATAAGTGAGAAAAAGTAGAGAGACCTCACCAATTCAGCCATTACAGTCTTTGAAATAACTAGGCAAAGTCTACGTGCTACAAGGTGTTTCCTCCGTACAGTCCATTAAAGTTTACCATGCATTTCCAGTTTGTATCGGGCACACTTTGAAACTCTTTTTATATTCACATCCTTAAAGAGTTTTACTTGCTGCATGATGCATAAGCACACCCACAGGGGCTCAAAATATGTACTTCTGACACTTCTAACCTCTTAGTTCTGCCTCTCTGCTTGTACGATAATGTGCCACAAAACTGAGGTGGGACGGGGAGGCGGGCAACCAACCCCCTCCCAGATGGTGGATTAGTCATTTAAATATTATAATGAGACTACGTATTTCAAATTTAACTCTGGCCGGCCGGGTTTCCTGGGCCTCAGGAAACCCGGCGGTTAAAGGGAGATGAGGCCTGCTAGATCCAGGAGGTAAATACCTTTCCACTCAGCTGCTGGATCCAGCATACTTGCTTCACTATCCCTCCGCAATCAGACATCCCCAACTTTTCCACCCTCCCCCCAACCGCCCCCAAAAGGCCCTCCGGTCCCACGCCGAGGTCTCCAATCTCATCCCCGAGGCCTTCGGTCTCCCACCACACACCCCCCCCCACCAGCCGCCCCCCCCCCCACCCCCTCACCCACTGGCCTCCAATCTCTCACCACCCTCCCACCCCCTCAGTCTCTGAGGTCCCACCTCTCACCCCAAGCCCCCAATCCCTCAGGCTACCGATCTACAACCCCCCCCTCCCCCCCACACCAGCCTCCAATCTACGACCCCCTGCTCTCTGCTCCACGGCCACAGCTAACCTGCTCCTTCCCCATAGCCCTGCAAATTTCGCTCTTTCAAGTACATATCCAATTCCCTTTTAAAAGTTACTATTGAATCTGCTTTCACCAGTCTTTCAGATAATACATTCCAGATCGTAAAAACTCGTTGCATAAAAAAAATTCTAATTTCCCCCTGGAATATTTGCCAATTATCTTAAATCTGTGTCCTCTGGTTACTGACCCTCCTGCCAGTAAAAACGTATTTACTCTATCAAAACCCTTCATCATTTTGAACACCTCTATTAAGTCTCCCTTTAACCTTCTCTGCTCAAAGGGAAAAAAAGTCCCGCCATCTGCAGTCTCTCCACATAATTGAAGTCCCTCATCTCTGGTACCGTTCTAGTATATCTCCTCTGCATCCTCTTCAAGGCCCTCGTCTGCTTCTATGCATAGTGAGCCTACTGCTCAAAACAACTAGGAATGAAGCATGGAAATGTACAGGCCAACTGAGTAGTTATACATGGTATCTGGGTGGGTACATTAGTGTCTAATGTTTTGTTATGACAAAATCCTATCAGCGGTAATGATACCACTGGTCAAAGAGTACCCTCTTCCACACCTTAAATGCAACATATTCTAAACATGCAATGAATTATTTTTAATGTTCTTTTACCCTTTGAAATTGCTTATTCTGAGCCCCAGCTATAGGTCTCTCTTTAGAGACAAGAGGATTGCACGTATCTTCACACCCTCTCCAAGTGTTATTTCATGGTCACATGGTGGGGATGCTAGATTGCAACTAAGGAGTAGTCTTGGTTGATTCACCCATCTCATTTACTAGGACTTTTTATGATGGCTGGACCAAAATCAGCACTCGCTTTCTGGGGAAAGTCTAAGTTTGAATACCATAAGAATCTACAACATAAGCCAGAGTTTCTACGTTTCTGGCACACATTAGACTAATAAGATTCACCACTGGACATCATTCTAGTGTTCTATTAATTAATTAAATATAGCTCTCCATAAACTAGTTATTAATGTAAAATTAAATATGTATCAAAAATGTTTTTTAATACAAATATTTTGGGTCTAGAAAACCATGTGGAAAGATGAAGGGCTGGATTTTCGGCTTTTGAGATTTCAGGGCGGTAATGGCGACGGGGCGGTTCTGATACCGCCTTGAAAAAGTGTGTGCCCTCGTCTGCAAAATTCGGCAAAAAATGAGGTTCCATGATCGGGGGGGGGAAATCGGGCATTACACAAGGAAGTTTTTGCGCCTCAGCCGAAAATCGCGGCGTTAAAAAAGTTTGACATTTAGCCCATACGCTGATGCATTTCAATTTTCCCGGGAGCAGGTGTACGTTAGGGCGCGGTGATTTCTTTTGCGCATGCGCAGATGACCCGGCCCAACTTCCAGCACAGCGGGAGAGATGGCACAGCAGGAGGGTAGACAACGTACACGCCGATTCTCTCCAGCGGCTGCTGAGGCGTTAATGCAGACCATTGAGAGGAGATGGCCTGCACTGCACCTGGTTGATGGAAAGGGGCCCATGCCTAGCGTGTTGAAAGGGATATGGAGGGAGATAGCCCAGGAGGTGTCAGTGGCAATGCCGCAAGAAGTTCAACGACCTCACGGTTGCAAAATCACTGTCTCATTCTTTGATGGAGCTGCCCCTTCTCGATGTGCTACAGGCCATGGTGTGGGTTGTTGAAGCCACCTGAAAGCTAGAGGCTCACTTCTCCAGCCATGTGCTCTGCATTCAGGATGCATGTACCCTCTTGTCCCCTAATCATTGTCACCTCTCCTCGCTCTCCACTCCCACTGTTATGCATTGTCAAAATGTCATTCTGAGCCACCATGCTACATGGCTCTCGCCTCCTCCCAGTCTTTGAAAAACCTCAGTCAACAGCCACACAGATTGAACTGAACACATTTGCACTTCTACACAGTGGCAGCTATTGAACTATGGAATGCACATGTAGCACAAGAGGAGGTGGACACTGACTCTACCCTTCTTCTTGCTCTTATTACAGGCCAAGCTTTCCCATAATAGGAGGGAGCAACATCGCATCGGAGGCGAACAGCTTGACCTACTGGAGCTGACAGAGGTCAAGCCCTCATGGACACCCCAGTTCGCATGGTGGCCAGCGGCGAGGCTGAGCCCCCTTCGGGTAGTGATGGTATATGAATAGCACTTGCGATTGGTGTGACTTCCTTGACCCCTAATATTAAGTGGCCTAGCCCATTTACATATACATGTCCAATGCCACCTTCCTCTTATCCAGTGGGAACCTGTTCAACCTTCGCCGTCTCCAGGCCAGGTCCAAGATCGCCCCAACCTCTGTCGTCGAGCTACAGTACGTGGACGATGCCTGGATCTGCACATATACAGAGGCTGAACTCCAGGACATAGTCGACGTATTTACTGAGGCGTACGAAAGCATGGGCCTTACGCTAAACATCCGTAAGACAAAGATCCTCCACTAGCCTGTCCTTGCCACACAGCACTGACCCCCAGTCATCAAGATCCATGGCATGACCCTGGACAACGTGGACCATTTCCCATACCTCGGGAGCCTCTTATCAACAAGGGCAGACATTGATGAGAAGATTCAACACCGCCTCCAGTGCACCAGTGCAGCCTGCAGCCGCCTGAGAAAAAGAGTGTTCGAAGACCAGGCCCTCAAATCTGCCACCAAGCTCATGGTCTACAGGGCTGTAGTAATACCTGCCCTCCTGTATGGCTCAGAGGCATGGACCATGTACAGTAGACACCTCAAGTCACTGGAGAAATACCACCAACGATATCACCGCAAGATCCTACAAATCCCCTGAGAGGACAGGCGCACCAACATTAGTGTCCTCGACCAGGCCAACATCCCCAGCATTGAAGCACTGAACACACTTGATCAGCTCCGCTGGGTAGGCCACATTGTCCGCATGCCAGACACGAGACTCCCAAAGCAAGTTCTCTACTCGGAACTCCTTCACGAGCCAAAGGTGGCAGAGGAAACGTTACAAGGACACCCTCAAAGCCTCTCTGATAAAATGCAACATATCCACCGACACCTGGGAGTCCATGGCCAAAGACCGCCCTAAGTGGAGGAAGTGCATCCGGGAGGGCACTGAGCACCTTCAGTCTCATCGCCGAGAGCGTGCAGAAATCAAGCGCAGACAGCAGAAAGAGCGTGCAGCAAATCTGTCCCACCTCCCTTAACCTCAACGACTATCTGTCCCACCTTTGACAGGGACTGTGGCTCTTGTATTGGACTGTTCAGCCACCTAAGGGCTCATTTTAAGAGTGGAAGCAAGTCTTCCTCGATTCCGAGGAACTGCCTATGATGATGACTTATCTGCCTGCCCACTCCCCTGCTGCTAACCACACGTCTGTTGTTTTGTGCTTACAGTTGACCAGCCTGAAGCACAGCAGCATTCCCATCATCATCTGGCCATGGGGGAGATGATGAGGGGGGGGAGGACAGTCTGCTAGCTGAGCGTTAGACCCCATCAGTCCCACTGTGTGGGGAGACAACATCGGGGGACGATGGTGACTTCGAGGGTTTTGAGGACTCTGAGGCTCCTGATCCTAGTGGCCTACAGCAACGACCAGCAGGAGGGGAAGCTCAGAGGTCAGCTCCCCGAAGGATGAGTCGGCACAGTAGTCCTGCTCAGGGACAGGCAGACGTGGATCTGACTTGGTGGAAATGTCCAGGGAGAACACAGAAATGCACCGCAAGCTCATGGGTGCATTGGGTAGGGTCCCCCAGGGCATAGACGCATTGCTGAGAGTGCGGCGGAGGCCACCTCGAACATTGTACGTGCATCAGAGGACTCCAGTGAGCCCATCCTTGGCCGCTCAAAGAAGCAGATGGGCTCCAGCAGCGACTGTGGCATTCCAGAGTGTGTGGCGCCTGCTATGGGTGACGTTGCAGCAGCGATCGCATCGCAGGCGCAAGCTACACTCCAGCTTGATGATGTAATATGGTCACTGACTGCTGCCATCCTCTCTGTGTTCCCCACTGTCCAACGGGGAAGTGATGGTACCTGTCATGTATCCAGACATGTTTATTGGTTGTACTATTACATATGATGTGCCACTAGAGGGCACTACTGTGGGAAACTTGTACACCAGCTGTATGGTCACTAAGGTGTGCCACCAGAGGGCGCTGCAGTGGGAGACTTGTAGGTTACCTGTACAGGTGTGCCAGGCCGAGTATAAAAGGCAGGCCATCATGTGTGATCCTCACTTTGGAGTTATATTAAATGGACTAAGGTCACTACAGTTCAAGTGCAATACATTGCCTTGTGGAGTCATTATCAGAGCATCAAAAGATATAACAATTGGTGACGAGATTACAGACCTTCACGCAAAAATGGCTAACCTTGGTACGTTACAGCAGTTCTCCGATGGTGATGATTGGGATGCCTTTTCAGAGAGGCTCAGCCATTTCTTCACAGCAAACGACCTGGCAGGCGATAATCCGGCCACACTGGCTAATAAGCGCAGAGCTATCCTGCTAACCAGCTTTGGGCCCACCGTCTATGGCCTCGTCAGGGACTTGCTGGCACCAGCAAAGACAACGACCAAGACGTACGAGGAGCTTGTAAAGCTGATCCAAGAACAACTCAAGCTCAAAGAGAGCATCCTCACAGCCAGACACCGGTTTTATACCCACCGATGGCCCAAAGGCCAGGAAATTGCCAAATATGCTGCAGACCTCAGGAGGCTGGTGGCACCGTGTGATTTTGGCGACCACCTCACCGAAGCGCTGCAGGATATCTTTGTCATCGGAATCGGCCACAAGGGCCTTCTTCACAGGCTACTATCTGCGGATACCACAGTCACACTGCAGAAGGCCATTACCATGAGCCAGGCATTCATGACCTCAACCTGTGGCTCTAGGCGGATGACTCATCCTCAGGACTCAAACCCGGCAGGTACTGTGCACCGAGTGGCGCCTTTTAGAGGGGGGCTAATCGGTTAGCACCATGCTGGTGTTGCAGAGGGAATCACAGGGCTCACCAGTGCCATTTTAAGAACTGTGTGTAAAGGCTGCAGCACAAAGGGCCACTTCCAGCGAATGTGTAAAAGAAATATGACTCACTGTGTTGATGAAGAGTCTGCAGATGGCCACGAATCCAGCGCGGATTATGAAGAGGTGGTCAGAGAGGCAGCTCAGCCCCACGATGAGGTATATGGCATGTTTACCTGCACCACAGAATGTTCCCCGTTGAGGATGGAAGTCGAGGTAAACAGCGTTCCAGTCTACATGGAAGTGGACACGGGGGCGAGCCAGTCAGTAATGAATCAAGAAGCCTTTGAGAGGCTATGGGACAATCAAACTGAACGACCCAAGTTGGTCCCGATTCAGGCAAAGCTGCGCACCTACACCAATGAACCTATCCCAGTCGTTGATAGTGCGAATGTAAAGGTACTCCATGATGGCACGGTGCACAAGTTACCACTGTGGATTGTTGCAGGTGATGGACCAACGTTGCTCGGAAGAAGGTGAATGGAAAAGATCCATTGGAGCTGGGAAGATTTCATCCCTCCAGCGATCGATGTCCACCGCGCTCAGAGGCAAAGTAAGCCTCCACCTGAGGGTGGACCCAGCGCCAGAGAGCAGGCCAGCACAGCACCCGAGGAACAGATCACTCAGCACGACTGCATGGAGATGATCCAGCTGAGACAACCCAAACGCACCTTCCAGGCTCCAGTGGCAGGACTCCGGAGGAAGAAAATGGCATCCAAAGGCGACTTCCCAGCTTCGGTGGCAGAACCCGGGGAGAAGAGGATCACAGCAGTCAACATCGTAGATGGAAGAAAGATGGCACCCAAACCACAAGGTGAACTGCTGAAGAAAAAGATGGCGGCGGCCAGACCACGAGCAGCAACACATGGTACCAAGTGAAGAAGAGGATTGGGGTAAAGATAACAAGACTCTCTTAAAGGAGCTCAGCAATCAGAGTAGAGGAGTAGGATAGTTAGAATAAATACGTGGCTTGAGCAGTGGTGCAAGAGGGAGGGATTCAAATTCCTGGGACATTGGAACCAGTTCTGGAGGAAGTGAGACCTGTACAAAAGGGACGGTTTGCACTTAGGCAGGACTGGAACTGATGTCCTGGGGGTAACATTTGCTAATGCAGTTCGGGAGTGTTTAAACTAATATGGCAGGGGGATGGGAACCTATGCAACAAGACAGGGCGAAGTAATATGGAGTCAGAAAAGATGGTAGAAAGGTAAAAAGCAATAGTGGAAGGCCGAGTAAACAAAGGCAAGAAACAAAAAGGGCCACACTACATCATAATTCTAAAAGAACAAAGGGTGTTTAAAAAAAACAAGCCTGAAGGCTTTGTGTCTTAATGCAAGGAGTATCCATAATAAGGTGGATGAATTAACTGTGCAAATAGATGTTAACAGATATGATGTGATTGGGATTACAGAGACATGGCTCCAGGGTGATCAGGGCTGGGAACTCAACATCCAAGGGTATTCAACATTCAGGAAGGATAGAATAAAAGGAAAAGGAGGTGGGGTACCATTGCTAGTTAAAGAGGAGATTAATGCAATAGTTAGGAAGGACATTAGCTTAGATGATGTGAAATCTATATGGGTAGAGCTGCAGAACACCAAAGGGCAAAAAACATTAGTGGGAGTTGTGTACAGACCTCCAAACAGTTATAGTGATGTTGGGGAGGGCATCAAACAGGAAATTAAGGGTGCATGCAATAAAGGTGCAGCAGTTATCATGGGTGACTTTAATATGCATCTAGATTGGGCTAACCAAACTGGAAGCAATATGGTGGAGGAGGATTTCCTAGAGTGCATAAGGGATGGTTTTCTAGACCAATATGTCGAGGAACCAGTTAGGGGGGAGGCCATCTTAGACTGGGTGTTGTGTAATGAGAGAGGATTAATTAACAATTGTACGAGGCCCTTTGGGGAAGAGTGACCATAATATGGTGGAATTCTACATTAGGATGGAGAATGAACCAGTTAATTCAGAGACCATGGTCCAGAACTTAAAGAAGGGTAACTTTGAAAGTATGAGGCGTGAATTGGCTAGGATAGATTGGCAAATGATACTTAAGGGGTTGACAGTGGATGGGCAATGGCAGACATTTAGAGACCACATGGATGAACTACAACAATTGTATATCCCTGTCTGGCGTAAAAATAAAAAAGAGAAGATGGCTCAACCGTGGCTATCAAGGGAAATCAGGGATAGTATTAAAGCCAAGGAAGTGGCATACAAATTGGCCAGAAATAGCAGTGAACCCGGGGACTGGGAGAAATTTAGAACTCAGCAGAGGAGGATAAAGCGTTTGATTAGGACAGGGAAAATAAAGTACGAGAGGAAGCTTGCAGGGAACATTAAATGGACTGCAAAAGCTTCGAAAGATATGTAAAGAGAAAAAGGTTAGTAAAGACAAACGTAGGTCCCCTGCAGTCAGAATCAGGGGAAGTCATAACGGGGAACAAAGAAATGGCAGACCAATTGAACAAGTACTTTGGTTCGGTATTCATGAAGGAGGACACAAACAACCTTCCGGATATAAAAGGGGTCAGAGGGTCTAGTAAGAAGGAGGAACTGAGGGAAATCCTTATTAGTCGGGAAATTGTGTTGGGGAAATTGATGGTATTGAAGGCCGATAAGTCCCCAGGGCCTGATGGACTGCATCCCAGAGTACTTAAGGAGGTGGCCTTGGAAATAGCGGATGCATTGACAGTCATTTTCCAACATTCCATAGACTCTGGATCAGTTCCTATGGAGTAGAGGGTAGCCAATGTAACCCCACTTTTTAAAAAAGGAGGGAGAGAGAAAACAGGGAATTATAGGCCGGTCAGCCTGACATCGGTAGTGGGTAAAATGATGGAATCAATTATTAAGGATATCATAGCAGCGCATTTGGAAAGAGGTGACATGATAGGTCCAAGTCAGCATGGATTTGTGAAAGGGAAATCATGCTTGACAAATCTTCTGGAATGTTTTGAGGATGTTTCCAGTAGAATGGACAAGGGAGAACAAGTTGATGTGGTGTATTTGGACTTTCAGAAGGCTTTCGACAAGGTCCCACACAAGAGATTAATATGCAAAATTAAAGCACATGGGATTGGAGGTAGTGTGCTGACGTGGATTGAGGAGTGATTGGCAGACAGGAAGCAATGAGTAGGAGTAAATGAGTACTTTTCAGAATGGCAGGCAGTGACTAGTGGGGTACCGCAAGGTTCTGTGCTGGGGCCCCAGCTGTTTACATTGTACATTAATGATTTGGACGAGGGGATTAAATGTAGTATCTCCAAATTTGCGGATGACACTAAGTTGGGTGGCAGTGTGAGCTGCGAGGAGGATGCTATGAGGCTGCAGAGTGACTTGGATACTAGGTGAGTAGGCAAATACATGGCAGATGAAGTATAATGTGGATAAATGTGAGGTTATCCACTTTGGTGGTAAAAACAGAGAGACGGACTATTATCTGAATGGTGACAAATTAGGAAATGGGGAGGTGCAACGAGACCTGGGTGTCATGGTACATCAGTCATTGAAGGTTGGCATGCAGGTACAGCAGGCGGTTAAAAAAGCAAATGGCATGTTGGCCTTCATAGCGAGGGGATTTGAGTACAGGGGCAGGGAGGTGTTACTACAGTTGTACAGGGCCTTGGTGAGGCCACACCTGGAGTATTGTGTACAGTTTTGGTCCCCTAACTTGAGGAAGGACATTCTTGCTATTGAGGGAGTGCAGCGAAGGTTCACCAGACTGATTCCCGGGACGGTGGGACTGACATATCAAAAAAGACTGGATCAACTGGGCTTGTATTCACTGGAGTTCAGAAGAATGAGAGGGGATCTGACGGGTTTAGACAGGTTAGATGCAGGAAGAATGTTCCCAATGTTTGGAAAGTCCAGAACCAGGGGTCACAGTCTAAGGATAAGGGGTAAACCATTTTGGACCGAGATGAGGAGAAACTTCTTCACCCAGAGAGTGGTGAACCTGTGGCATTCTCGACCACAGAAAGTTGTTGAGGCCAATTCACTAAATATATTAAAAAAGGAGTTAGATGTAGTCCTTACTACTAGGGGGATCAAGGGGTATGGCGAGAAAGCAGGAATGGGGTACTGAAGTTGCATGTTCAGCCATGAACTCATTGAATGGCGATGCAGGCTCGAAGGGCTGAATGGCCTACTCCTGCACCTATTTTCTATGTTTCTATGTTTCTAATCCACCACAGGGACAGTTCCACACTCTCAATCAATATAATAGCAACTGTGAGTTAAATGTAAAGCTTGTAATTGATGATCAGAGTTTTATAAATGTAATAAGCAAAGAAAAGTCGTGCGATTGCGATCGGAGCTACAGTTTATCTACAATGAGTAATGAAACGTTGTGCGATGTAGGATTTCAACTGTATTCAGATAATGTAGCAGGCAAACACCCATCGGGAGCACACAGGTCCAGTGGGCTACCCAATGCTGTAGCCTTCGTCCCTGGGACCAGAGTGATGCACCACGGAGTGTGGCCACAAGCAGCTAATATAGATAAGCTGCAGAGTAAGCGACCTCAGGAGGGCAACAGCACCAGTATCGATACCCTGCCCCTGATCGGCTCCACCCATCAGGCACCAACCGCCATGTGCCTGAAAGAGCAAACTGCGCTAAGGCGCAGCCCCCAGACCCTATCACCACCAAGGCTACACCCGGGGGCGAAGGGTCACCCTCAAATGAGACCGGGACCAGCCAGGACCCCAAACCAAATAATGCCCAGGCAAGCGAGTCAGCAGTTCCCTGTGCACTGCTCGATGACTGCTCCTCAGGGAGCAGCAGCAACTTGGGGTGTAAGGAAAGGACAGTGGGGTCACAGGCATCTGTGAACCTACCCGACGCTAGGAGCAACGGCAAAGGCCCCGAGAGCAGGCAACTTGAGCAAACCGGGTTCCCACTGCCAGCACTGGACACTGCGCCGCCACCAGACCACCTGGACACCATCCAGCAATTCTGGTACTAGTTTGTCCTCACGCACCGGTGCTGACACTAGTACTGATTCCAAGTATGTATCAAGAATGTATCTCACCAGTCAAATGTATTTGCCTCACAACTGTACCACAAATGTAATGATGTAAATGCAAATTTGTTTTTCTAGACTTGAATGTATATGAATGAAATGAGCCACTGGCATAATCTATATGTGGGGGGAAGAGAATGGAGTGGTCATGGACTCACAAACAGAAACCACCAGCAGCTCTACTGCCAACAAAACAACACTTACTCACCCAAGATAGAAATGACCCTCCAAGGGTCAACCAGATAGAGCTAAGCCCAGAGCACAGTCAATGTATGAAGGCGATTTGCACTAAGGACTTGGAGGAGAGTGATGTCATGTCTCCAGACATGTTTACTGCTTGTACTATTACATATGATGTGCCACCAGAGGGCACTGCTATGGGAAACTTGTACACCAGCTGTATGGTCACTAAGGTGTGCCACCAGAGGGTACAGCAGTGGGAGACTTGTAGGTTACCTGTACTGGTGTGCCAGGCCTAGTATAAAAGGCAGGCCACCATGTGTGATCCTCACTCTGGAGTTACATTAAATGGACTAAGGTCACTACAGTTTAAGTGTAATACATTGCCTCGTGGAGTCATTATCAGAGCATCTAAAGACATAACAGTGCCGAAGCAGGCCAATGAGTTGTGGTGACACATTGTGCTCTGGATGCTGAGGCCCAGCCCCATGTGAGTGCCAGTGGTTCTCAGGAAATGGAAGGTGCTGTCTTTCTTCAAGATGACAGAATTCTGGCTCCCGCAACGGACTCTCGCACCATGCACCTAACGTGGTCCACACCCGAGCCATCAGAGCCTGCTGCCGCCAATGCTGAGGCAGAGGAGTCTGCAGCCGAGCCTTCCAGGCCCAGAGCTGGTCCTAGGCGTCCTCCTCGGCCTTCTGCACTCTCTGCCCCCCTAATACAGCAGCCGTCAAGCAGCCTTGCTGCAGGCACTGAGGCCTCATTGAGGAGGAGCAGCAGGCATGGGAGGGGTTAAAGGGTAGGGGGGGTAAAGCACAGGACAAATCAGAATGTACAGGACAAGGTTGTGCAGATGCCCTGATTTTTCTTGATTATGCTTGTAAATAGTTTTGTTGATTTAATGCACTTCATTGTTGTTCAGTGCCCTGCAACATAACATTGTTTATTGTATGGTTTTCTTTTGGTGGGGGGGGGGGGGGAGTTTTTGTTACTTTGTTGCAGTAAAATGTCTGTTTGATCCTTTGCCATTTGTGTCTTGTGTATCATTCCAACATTCATCGAAGATGTGCCTTTATGGGAGCACATCACGTGTCCAGTATCAGCTCCATCCCTCAGTTTCCTCCATTTAGGAGAACTGGTCCATTATGAACTGGCAAAGTGTGACTCTTGGTCCAGCAGCATCTCCACACTGCCTCCCCCGTGCATGGGGTGGCTATTCAATGGGGGCTTCGCCAGGCTCCTTTTCATCATCCTCCTCCCCCTCAGGTGGGCCTGCAATCCCCACTGGCAACATCTGGCCCCTCATGATGGCCAAGCTGTGCAACATGCAGCACACCACAAAGAATTCGGATACCTGTTGATGGGAGTATTGAAGGCTGCCTCCGGCATTGGTCTGCCTGTAGGAGATGCCATATCTCTGTCAGCACTTCCTTTCCGAAGCGCAGCTTTCTCACACACTGCTCCTCAGAGAGCTGGAAATATGAGCGTTGGTTCCTGTAAATCCGTGGGGGGTAAGTCCACCTCCCCGACGTCGTTGGCCTCTCCTCATCCATGGGCTGACGTGGCAAAGAGCCCTTGTTGTATCATAACGCCGTCTAGCAATGGCATGGAGAATGATATGCTGGGCAACTAGTAATTCCCCATTAAATTATTTCAGTGACGATGTAAGGACAGTGTATTGGCAGATAAAAGTACCGCTTTAAAGTCACAGCTTCATGCAGCGTGCTGTGCGCAAACGTTGCAGTCAATGTGGACTGTGATGTAGGAGCCTACTACCTCAAATTACATATGCCGCAAATACTGCCTACTGGATCATGGGAACACCTGGTTTTCAGCTGTTTCCTGGAGCAGGCGTAGAATGGGGCATTAGGGCCTAATTTTGCATCCGTGGCACTAGCAGAACATTGCACGACGATTGACGCCATGATCTCACTGAAACTAGAGTACGGGACGGTAAGTTTTTGCGCTGCCGCAAACCCTGAGCCGAATTTGCCGACCAGGCGGTAAAAGCTGGATGCCTGCCATTACACCTAAAAGTACCCTTTACCGCCCCTCTGGGGCGCTACCAGAGGCGCAAGGGAGCCAAAAATCCAGCCCGAAGGGTTTTATTTAAGGTTCTTCGATTTTTCCATGAAGCTGTTAGCTTTATTGAGAACTATTTTGTCTTTTAGCTTGTTTGATTTGATTGGAAAAGTGGAAATAAAGTAACCAGGATTTTGCTTACCTTGGGGGTCCGGGGAAATCGGTGGTGGGTTCCAACCCCACTGCTGGCTCGTTCCTTCTGTCCAAAATGAATTTACGTTGATGAGGCTTGTTAAGTTGCCCAGCGCGCTTGGAGGTCCAATTAGAAGAAACGGTCTGGTGACGGGTCATCAGCCGGTTTCTTTAAAGGGACCATGGCCTACTTTATATTGACGTTTGTGCTGTCAGTGTTCTACAGCATTGCAGTGCTGCAAACAATGACAATCATTGCACAGGTGTGCAGGGTTGCACCAGGTTCTGCCATGAGCTCGCAGGGAGCAACTCTTCCCTTCCGATGGGTGAAAGACAGCCCCCCAGGACACCAACACAGCCTGGTTGCACATAGCACAGGAGGGCACAAGCACGGATGTCGGCAGGAGGACCTGCATGCAGTGGCGCAAACCTATCAATGATCTTAGTGGATCACGAAACGTCACTGAAAAGCCACATTTAACCTCATCCTGCTGTGCCTCTCATCACATCCCCATCACTCTGCCTTCCCTACCCTACTCGTGCAAATCCTTACCCACACCAACTTACCTTGCACCTCCACCCATCCCTCACTCTCTATCTACATTATCACATCCCCATCTCACTAGCCGTCCCTCTCACTCATCCTTATCCTAGTGCAAGCATACCAACTAACAACACACAAGGGTAGCCACTTGGATGTTTTATCCAATGTTCATGTAAAATTTATATTAATGTGCTGCCAAACATTGAAATCTTTATTTTCAACACTGCGTTCTTGGACAGATTTCTGTGCACCTTTGGGAGTGGCTTAGTGAGTTGCAGTGAACGGTGAGACATAAAGGTACCCTCCACAATGGTGATGAGTGTGAAAGCAATGACTTGGACATTGTAGGGGTGCTTTATGGTGTGGGTGTGGGGTGGGGCCAACCTGGCACATCATGTGGCAGCCAGGGTGTACAGTAGCAAGTGAAGTAAATCTGGCCATGGTGAGGCCATCCCTGGCCTCCCGGGCAGCAATGTGCTCGGGTGCTGATGCCCTCTGTCTGGTGCAGCTTTGGGTGATTGCGGAGAAGGTTGGTGTTGTTGTTGGTGCTTCTGGTGTGCCTGATGCTGCTGGTGTTGGGACTGATTGTGAACGGCTTCTGAAGCTCAAAGTGAGACAGCATAAAGGGCATCCATGTTGATGGAATAGATGGCAGTTAAAGTAGTGATGACAGAAGCAATCTGTCGATGGTGAGGGTGTTTGTCCAAAGTGGTGCTACTGGATGGAGAGTGGAAAGTGGAAAGCCTGCAGAATCTATGCTGGAAATAGACTGAGAAACAGCATGTGCTTGAGGAAAGTCAGTTGGGAGCTTTTACTGTACATTTGAACCAGTCAAGTAATTAGCTGGAGTAATGGCCACTGAACTCCCGCCTCAGGTTGACAGCCATTGTTCCCGTGGTTCCCGTGGCCATGAAGTTAAAGTGAAAAGGCAAGTTTAAAAAAAGCCTGTTAATGACCTGTCAACAATAATGAGATTAATTGCCTACCCTGCCACTGCCTGTCAGTTCTGCTCAACACTAACAGACCCAACATTGGGAAAGGCGTATGGCAGCGGATCGACACTGGGGTCCCGACCCGTTGTCCACAAAAAACTTTCCCACCCAACTCGATCCTGCCCGCTGATCCCCTGGAAAATTTCAGCCTAGTCTTTGAGCTTGATTCTTTTAAGAAAGGAAATTGAGGGCGAGAGAGAACTGGTCAACTTTTATTTCAAATAAAGGAAATTAGTGTCCCTTAAAGTAGGGGATCGACAGGTAGATATGGGGGAGGGAAGATGTCCGGGCTAGAATAATTATACATGGACTGTGGATGGAGAATGCATCAGGAGCCAAATGGCCTTTCCTCACTGCAAATTTGCCGCAGGGATCAGTGCTGGGACCCCAACTATTTACATAGAAACATAGAAACATAGAAAATAGGTGCAGGAGTAGGCCATTCGGCCCTCGAGCCTGCACCACCATTCAATATGATCATGGCTGATCATGCAAATACAGTACCCCATTCCTGCTTTCTCTCCATACCCCTTGATCCCTTTAGCCATAAGGGCCACATCTAACTCCCTTTTGATTATATCCAATGAACTGGCCTCAACAACTCTCTGTGGTAGAGAATGCCCTGAGTGAAGGAGTTTCTCCTCATCTCGGTCCTAAATGGCTTACCCCTTATCCTTAGACTGTGAGCCCTGGTTCTGGACTTCCCCAACATCGGGAACATTCTTCCTGCATCTAACATGTCCAATCCCGTCAGAATTTTATATGTTTCCATGAAATCCCCTCTCATTCTTCTAAATTCCAGTGAATATAAGCCTAGTCGATATAGTCTTTCTTCATATGTCAGTCCTGCCATCCCGGGAATCAGTCTGGCGAACCTTCACTGCACTCCCTCAATAGCAAGAATATCCTTCCTCAGATTAGGAGACCAAAACTGTACACAATATTCAAGGTGTGGCCTCACCAAGGCCCTGTACAACTGTAGTAAGACCTCCCTGCTCCTATACTCAAATCCTCTCACTATGAAGGCCAACATGCCATTTGCCTTCTTCATCGCCTGGTGTACCTACATGCCAACTTTCAATGATGTACCATGACACCCAGGTCTCGTTGCTCCTCCCCTTTTCCTAATCTGTCACCATTCAGATACTATTCTGCCTTCCTGTTTTTGCCACCAAAGTGGATAACCTCACATTTATCTACATTACACTGCATCTGCCATGCATTTGCCCACTCACCTAACCTGTCCAAGTCACCCTGCAGCCTCTTAGCATCCTCCTCACAGCTCACACTGCCACCCAGCTTAGTGTCATCTACAAACTTGGAGATATTACATTCAATTCCTTCGTCTAAATCATTATTGTATATTGTAAATAGCTGGGGTCACAGCACTGAACCTTGCGGTACCCCACTAGTCACTGCCTGCCATTCTGAAAAGGACCCGTTTATTCATACTCTTTGCTTCCTGTCTGCCAACCAGTTCTCTATCCACATCAATACATTACCCCCAATACCATGTGCTTTAATTTTGCACACCAATCTCTTGTGTGGGACCTTGTCAAAAGCCTTTTGAAAGTCCAAATACATCACATCCACTGGTTCTCCCTTGTCCACTCTACTAGTTACATCCTCAAAAAATTCTAGATTTGTCAAGCATGATTTCCCTTTCATAAATCCATGCTGACTTGGACTGATCCTGTCACTGCTTTCCAAATGCGCTGCTATTATTACATCTTTAATAATTGATACCAACATTTTCCCCACTCCCGATGTCAGGCTAACCGGTCGAGAATTACAATCTATATTAACGACTTGGAAGAAGGGACTGAGTGTAACGTAGCCAAGTTTGCTGACGATACAAAGATGGGAGGAAAAGCAATGTGTGAAGAGGACACAAAAAATCTGCAAAAGGACATAGACAGGCTAAGAGAGTGGGCAAAAATTTGGCAGATGGAGTATAATGTTGGAAAGTGTGAGGTCATGCACTTCAGCAGAAAAAAATCAAAGAGCAAGTTATTATTTAAATGGAGAAAGATTGCAAAGTGCTGCAGTACAGCGGGACCTGCGGGTACTTGTGCATGAAACACAAAAGGATAGTATGCGGGTACAGCAAGTGCAGGAAGGCCAATGGCCTTTATTGCAAAGGGGGATGGAGTATAAATGCAGGGAAGTCTTGCTACAGCTATATAAGTTATTGGTGAGGCCACACCTGGAATACTGCGTGCAGTTTTGGTTTCCATATTTACGAAAGGATATACAGGTTGAGGGTCTGAAATCCGGAAATCTCGGGACCAAGGCCGTTCCGGATTCCGAGTATTTCCGGATTTTGGAATGTCTTTGCCTGGGTCGAGGTAGGTGGGATCTGGCAGCTGAGGTAAGGGGGAGAGATGGGAGAAGGGGGGGAGCCGGGGCCGGGGCGAGGTCGTGCCACCGAGGGCCGGGGCGAGGTCGGGGCCGCTGAGGGCCAGGGCGAGGTCGGGGCCGCTGAGGGCCAGGGCGAGGTCGGGGCCGCTGAGGGCCAGGGCGAGGTCGTGCCACCGAGGGCCGGGGCGGGTGAAGTCGCT
Source organism: Pristiophorus japonicus (assembly GCF_044704955.1). NCBI lineage: Eukaryota > Metazoa > Chordata > Chondrichthyes > Pristiophoridae > Pristiophorus > Pristiophorus japonicus. Next base: position 401,136,289 of record NC_091977.1, on the reverse strand, counting down.
GCAAAGTCGGTCCGGAGGTCGGGGCCGCTGAGGGCCAGGGCGAGGTCGTGCCACCGAGGGCCGGGGCAGGTGAAGTCGCTGCAAAGTCGGTCCAGAGGTCGGGGCCGCTGAGGGCCAGGGCAAGGTCGTGCCACCGAGGGCCGGGGCGGGTGAAGTCGCTGCAAAGTCGGTCCGGAGGTCGGGGCCGCTGAGGGCCAGGGCGAGGTCGGGCTGCCGAGGGCCAGAGCGAGTTAGGGCCGGGGCAAGGTCGGACCGAGACGTGGTCGGGCTGCCGAGGGCCAGAGCGAGGTAGGGCCGGGGCAAGGTCGGACCGAGGCGAGGTCGGGCCGCCGAGGGCCGGGCGAGGTCAGGCCGAGGCGAGGTCAGGCCGCCGAGGGCCGGAGCGAGATCGAGCCGGAGTGAGGTCGGGGCGGGCGAAGTCGGGCCGCCGAGGCAGTGGGAGTCCGGATTTCAGAACATTTTCCGGTTTCCGGATGACCCCACCACGGATCAGCCCAGTGTCCGGATTCTGGAACATTCTGAATTTTGGAACGCCGGATTTTGGACGCTCAACCCGTACTTGCTTTGGAGGCAGTTCAGAGAAGGTTCACTCGGTTGATTCCGGGGATGAGGGGGTTGACTTATGAGGAAAGGTTGAGTAGGTTGGGCCTCTACTCATTGGAATTCAGAAGAATGAGAAGTGATCTTATCGAAACGTATAAGATTATGAGGGGGCTTGACAAGGTGGATGCAGAGAGGATGTTTCCACTGATGGGGAAGACTAGAACTAGAGGGCACGATCTTAGAATAAGGGGCCGCTCATTTAAAACAGATGAGGAGAAATTTCTTCTCTCAGAGAGTTATAAATCTGTGGAATTCACTGCCTCAGAGAGCTATGGAAGCTGGGACTTTGAATAAATTTAAGACAGAAATATTCAGTTTCTTAAACGATAATGGCATAAGGGGTTATGGGGAGCAGGCGGGGAAGTGGAGCTGAGTCCATGATCAGATCAGCCATGATCTTATTGAATGGCGGAGGAGGCTCGAGGGGCCAATTGGCCTACTCCTGCTCCTATTTCTTATGTTCTTATTAAAGGAAAAGGAGGTGGGGTAACTCTGTTAATAAAGGATGAGATCAGTGCAGTTGTGAGAAATGATATTGACTCAGAAGATCAAGATGTGGAATTAGTTTGGGTGAGATAAGAAATAATAAGGGGAAGAAGTCACTGGTAGAGTAGTCTATAGGCCCCCTAACAGTAGCTACATTGTAGGACAGAGTATAAATCATGAAATAATGAGGGCTTATAAGAAAGGTACAGCAATAATCATGGGCAATTTTAATCTTCATATAGATTGGACAAATCAAATTGGCAAAGGGAGCCTTGAGGACAAGTTCATAGAGTGAATTCGGAATGGTTTCTCAGAACAATGCATTGTGGAACAAATCAAGGAGCAGGCTATTTTAGATCTGGTAATGTGTAATGAGATACGATTAATTAATGATCTCGTAGAGAAGGATCCTCTTGGGAAGAATGATCATAGCATGGTAGAATTTCAAATTCAGTTTGAGGGTGAGAAACTTGGGTCTCAAACTAGTTTCCTGAACTTAAATACAGGTAATTACAAAGATATGAAGACAGAGTTGGCAAAAGTGGATAGGGCAAATAGATTAAAGCGTAAGACGGTGGAAAAACAGTGGCAGACATTTAAGTAGATATTTTGTAACTCTCAGCAAATATATATTCTAGTGATAAAGAAAGACTCTAAGAGAAGGATGAACCATCCATGGCTAACTAAGGAAGTTAAGGATGGTATCAAATTGAAAACAAAGGCATACAATGTTGCAAAGATTAGTGGTAGGCCAGAGGTTTGGGAAATTTTTAGAAACCAGCAAAGGACGACTAAAAAAATAATAAAGAGGGAGAATATAGATTATGAGAGTAAATTTGCAAGAAATATAAAAACAGACACTAAGAGCTTCTACAGGTATATAAAAAAGAAGAACATAGCTAAAGTAAATGTTGGTCCCTTAGAGGATGAGACTCGGGAATTAATAATGGGAAACAGGGAAATGGCAGAGACTTTAAACAAATATTTTGTATCGGTCTTCATGGTAGAAGACACTAAAAGCATCCCAATAATAATTGATAATCAAGGGGTTATGTGATGAGGAGAGCTTAAAACAATCACTATCACTAGAGAAAAAGTACTAGGCAAACTAATGGGACTAAAGGTGGACAAGTCCCCTGGACCAGATGGCCTTCATCCTAGGGTCTTAAAAGAATTGGTTTCAGAGATAGTGGATGCATTTGGTTGTAATCTGCATTCTGGAGAGGTCCCAATGGATTGGAAAACTGCAAATGTACATCCCTATTTAAGAAAGGAGGCAGACAGAGAGCAGGAAACTCTAGACCAGTTAGCCTAACATTTGCCATTGGGAAAATGCTGGAGACCATTATTAAGGTATAGTAGCAGGACATTTAGAAAATCATAATACAATCAAGCAGAGTCAGCATGGTTTTATGAAAGGGAAATCATGTTTGACAAATTTGCTGGAGTTCTTTGAGGATGTAACGAGCAGGGTGGATAAGTGGGAACCAGTGGATGTGGTGTAATTGGATTTACAGAAGGCATTCTATAAGGTGCCACATAAAAGGTTACTGCATAAAATAAGAGCTCACGGGATTTGGGGTAATATATTAGCAAACGAAGCTCTTGTGGGAGCTGTGGAGAGGAGATGGGAAGAATTACACCGGAGTGGTGGATCTAGATCCCTGCCAGCCATTTTTAATAGAATATGGAGGGAAATCGCTGAGGAGGTCTCTGCCTCAGACATAGTGGCCAGGAGTGGGAAGCAGTGCCGAAAAAAGTCTAATGATCTTTGTAGGATCGTTAGAGTGTGTACAATTTTTATTGATGCACTCCATAATTACTTAAATGATAAATCTGACACACTATTTGTTCTCATGCTGTTGCTGTCTCTCAGCACTCTGTGAGTTACCTCATAAAATGCATGACACATAGGTAGGCTTAGTTTGGCACTCTATTTGCCATGAATGATCTTTACACATTATTAAGATTGCTTTTTAAGATCTCATAACATGCCTCCTGATGAACCACGTGCAACTTCCAAGGCCATTAAACAGAGGACTGTATTATCTTCAGACAGTATGGTATAAGTGCTTTGGTGGCTATCTGTGCCACAAGAGCAGATGGACCCTCTGGTAACCATTCCCATTTTCACCTTTGCAGGTAAATAAGTCCCATAACCACCGCAAACAGATGCAGACAGGCAGCGATCCGCCTCAGACCCTGCCACTTACTGACCTGGAGGAATGAGTGGCAGGCCACAGCGGCATCTCAGATTGGGCAACTGTTACTGGGGTGCTGACCCCAATTTGCACACTGCCTGGGCTGGGTTGGGCAATGTGATGCAGTGCCTGTGAACTAGAGTTGGGACAATGTGATGCAGTGTCCGTGAACTAGATATAATGGAGTAGCGGCAGGTCTTCAAATGAGCCTGTGCTATGTGACCTTCCTCATGTCACCCTGCCCCCTCCCCTGCTGCTAATCACTTGTCTGTTGCTTTCTACTTCCAGATGACCAGTTACAGACCCCGCATCCCTCAAATCAACCCTCCACGTCAGGCCATCATGTGGAGAAGGAGGAGGAAGAGGAAGAGGAGTTCACAGATCAGCCAACTCCAGGGGGGCAGATGTACTCTACACCTCTTTTTCTATTGGCAAACATCTCATCTGAGGATGATGTAACTTTCCCAGGCTTTGAGACCTCCGCAGCTCCTGGGACTAGTGGTATGCAGCAACGCAGTTCTGGGGTCGAATCCCGAATGCCATCTCTCCGGAGGGTTAATCAGCAAAGTCGGTCTGCTGACAAACAGCAGATGCGGAACTGGATATGGTGGGACTGTCCAGGGAGAGCATCCAGCTCACCCATCACTCCTTGATGTTCTGGGTAGGATTCCCGCGACCATCGAGAATCTCACTGAGACCATTACGGAGGTAGGATTGCAGATTGTCGGTGCGAGCCACGAAAACTGCGTGGCCATCAGTGCTCACACGAGGCTGGTGGCCTCCACCAGTGACACTGGAGTCCCGGAGAGTGTGGCGAGAAGCCTTTCCAAATATGGTACATCACAGGCACAAGCTCTGCTTCAGCTTGGGCAGGTGATGCAATCCATAAACCTTTCCGCCATACTCTCTGCGTTCCACAGTGTAACATCCAGACCCACACCACCTGTGACTGGCGACGCCAATGAAGTGGCTCGATGGTCAGAAGCTGGTCCTTGCATGCCACAAGCTGGTCCAGTGTCTCCCCAGGCGGCATCTCCAATGTCTCTCCGCCCAACACAGCAGTGTTCTGGCAACTTTGCTGCATGCCATCGTGGTGCCACTTTGGGTACGAGCAGCAGGCAAGGGAGGGGGGTAATGGTAAGGATAAGGGCGGGGGGGGAAAGCCAGTGGTATAAGGCAGTGGGGCAGGGGTTGCTGCATTATGTTATGCATTCCGTTGGTTATAATGTTGTTGTTGCTGTTATTATTTAATCATACTGCTGAATGCGGCTAATTTATGTTATTTTATTAAAGTTTCAAAGTTTGCAAATTATGTTAACAAAGTTATAAAAGTTTACAATGTTTTATAAATTCTTTTGTTCACCTTAACCATTCCTGTGTAGTGTCTCATTTGCAGAATAAGAGGGGGAAGAGTCAACATGGTGGGACAGAGTGGCCAGGCAACGGTTAAACGTGCCATTCAATCTTCAAGCAAAGTGTTGAATTATGAGTTGCTGACGTAAGGCTTTTGCAGCGACGAAGTTTCCACGATGTCTCCCCTGTGGTTGTGGTGGGGGTGGTGGTGACATGGGTTCCTCGACAAGCTCCTCTGCCTCATCTTCCTCCTCCTCCTCCCCCCCCCCCCTCTTCTGAGGTGGTTCTGGTAAATCCTGTCCCCTCATGATGGCGAAGTTGTGTAGCATGCAGCACACCACAATTAACTCAACAACCTGCTGAGGGGAGTATTGCAGGCAGCCTCCAGAGTCATCCAGGCATTGGAATCACTGCTTGAGCACTCCAATTGTCTGTTCAACGATGTTGCGTTTGGCTGCATGGCTCTCATTATAGCGATGCTCACTTTCTGCCTGAGGGTTCCGGAGGGGCGGTCATGAGTCAGGTGGCAAGGCCGTAACCTTTGTTCGCCCAGCATCCAGCTCTGGACTTGGTTTTGACGATGGAACAAGCGTGAGACAATGCTCTCATGCAAGATGAAAGCATCATGGATGCTCCCTGGATATTGGCCATTGACTGCCATGATGTACTGAGTATGGTCGCAGACAATCTGTAAGTTCATGGAGTGGAATCCCTTTCGGTTTCGGTAAACCTCTGGATTCTGTAAAGGTGCTCGCAAGGCGATGTGAGTACAGTCAATGGCATCCTGAACTTGGGGATGTCCAGCAAATCATCCAAAATCTGTAGCCCTCTCATTTTGGGTCTCCTTGGTCATTGGGAAGTTTATGAAGTCCATCCTGCGTGCGTACAATGCAGTAGTCACCTGGAGAATGCAGCAATGTGTAGCGTGCTGCGAGATGGATATATGAGCTGGCATATTTCTGTTAGCACTTCTTTTCGGAAAGGCAGCCTTCTAACGCATGGTGCCTCAGAGAGCTGCAGGTATGAGCGATGTTCCCTCTAAAGTCATTGGGGGTAACGCCTCCTCCCCATACGTCTGCGACCTCTTCGATTATGTTGAAAATGTTCATCTGTAAGGGGTGGTCTCGTGGGTCAGGTTCACCTCTGACCTACTTGAGTGGTTGGAATCGCTCCCATTCCCTTGGGTTCAAGACTCTGGGTTTATTTGGGGAGGCTGATAAAGTGCAAAGTACAACTGGTTTGATGCAAAGAACTTTGATTTTATTACAGACAAGAAAAATACAATGTCAAACTTATAATCAATCTAATAAAGAACAATACATTACACATTCAAAGGGGGTTACAATAAAAATCACACCTCCCACCTCCCAATACCTAATCCTAGCTAGGTTAGACTCCAGGGCAGGCGGGGACTATACTTACCAATCCTTTCTGGTCAGTTAGCGGTAGTTCACGATTTTGGGGTTCGTTGAATTCTGTAGGTTCTGCTTGCCGTACCCCGAACGTCGGAGAAGACTTCTTACTGCGCAATCTTCAGTTGGGTTGAGTCTGCTGATGCGGTAAGGTGCGTTTTGGATCTATGGGGTAAGTACCCGGTTTCCTTCGTTCAAAATAGGTTCAAAGTCTCTCTCGGTAATGTTTTCATCTGTTGATAGTCAGGACTTAGATTATAGAGTAGAAACGTTCGATTCTTTGGTTTCTTCCTTGTGGAGTTTCATTTCAAAATTGGTCAATCGCAGTGATTTTCTTGTGGTACCACATTGGCTGTGGTTGGTTGCTGCCGCGATGGTGATGTTCTTCCTTCCCTTTTGGACTTCAGGACTTCGAGGTTGGAGAAGTTCGTTTTCAACTGTCGCGTTGGTTTCTCTCCCTTTTTGATGGCATAGTCGCAGTATGGCACAGGCGTAGTATGGCATACCCTCTTTTACAACAGGGGGCCAGTTATGCGGTTTGAGTTGTCCTGATCTTCACGCCAAATCAGTCCAGAATTCTTTGTTTAAATTTGGCAGGCTTGACATTTCTTTGTAATATTTTTGGCGGGCTCGTTAAAAGTTAATATGTCTTGGGTGGGTTGCCCTTCTAAATCTGTTTCCTGATGGAAATATTAGCTTGGTAATTGCAATGTCTTTTTTTGTGCTTGGTTTTTGCCAGCAGGCTGTAGTGGGTCCTTTGTTCTTATTGTCTGGAGTAAAAATAAAAAGGGGAAGGTGGCTCAACCGTGGCTAACAAGGGAAATTAGAGATAGTGTTAAATCGAAGGAAGAGGCATATAAATTGGCCAGAAAAAGCAGCAAACCTGAGGACTGGGAGAAATTTAGAATTCAGCAGAGGAGGACAAAGAGTCTAATTAGGAGGGGGAAAATAAAGTATGAGAGGAAGCTTGCAGGGAACATAAAAACTGACTGCAAAAGCTTCCATAGATATGTGAAGAGAAAAAGATTAATGAAGACCAACGTAGGTCCTTTGCAGACAGAATAAGGTGAATTTATAATGGGAAACAAAGAAATGGCAGACCAATTCAACAAATACTTTGGATCTGTCTTCACTAAGAAAGACACAAATAACCTTCCGGAAATACTTGGGGTTCGAGGGTCTAGCGAAATGAAGGAACTGAAGGAAATCCTTATTAGTCAGGAAATTGTGTTCGGGAAATTGATGGGATAGAAGGCCGATAAATCCCCAGGGCCTGATAGGTTGCATCCCAGAGTACTTAAGGAAATGGCCTTAGAAATAGTGGATGCATTGGTGGTCATTTTCCAACAGTCTATTGACTCTGGATCAGTTCCTATGGACTGGAGGGTTGCTAATGTAACACCACTTTTTAAAAAAGGATGGAGAGAGAAAACAGGGAATTATAGACCAGTTAGACTGACATCGGTGGTGGGAAAAATGTTGGAATCAATTATTAAAGATGAAATAGCAGTGCATTTGGAAAGCGGTGACAGGATTGATTTATGAAAGGGAAATCATGCTTGACAAATCTTCTAGAATTTTTTGAGGATGTAACTAGTAGAGTGGACAAGGGAGAACCAGTAGATGTGGTGTATTTGGACTTTCAAAAGGCTTTTGACAAGGTCCCATACAAGAGATTAGTGTGCAAAATTAAAGCACATGGTATTTGGGGTAATGTAGTGACGTGGATAGAGAACAGGTTGGCAGACAGGAAGCAGAGAGTCGGAATAAATGGGTCCTTTTCAGAATGGCAGGCAGTGACCAGTGGGGTACAGCAGGGTTGAGTGTTGGGACCCCAGCTATTTACAATATACATCAATGATTTAGATGAAGGAATTGAATGTAATATCTCCAGGTTGCAGATGACACTAAGCTGGGTGGTGGTGTGAGCTGTGAGGAGGATGCTAAGAGACTGCAGGGTGACTTGGACAGGTTAGGTGAGTGGGCAAATGCATGGCAGATGCAGTATAATGTGGATAAATGTGAGGTTATCCACTTTGGTGGCAAAAACAGGAAGACAGATTATCTGAATGGTGACAGATTAGGAAAAGGGTAGGTGCAACGAGACCTGGGTGTCATGGTACATCAGTCATTGAAGTTTGGCATGCAGGTACAGCAGGCAGTGAAGAAGGCAAATGGCATGTTGGCCTTTATAGCTACAGGATTTGTGTATCTGAGCAGGGAGGTCTTACTGCAGTTGTGCAGGGCCTTGGTGAGGCCTCATCTGGAGTATTATGTTCAGTTTTGGTCTCCTAATCTGAGGAAGGACGTTCTTGCTGTTGAGGGAGTACCAGATTGATTCCTGGGATAGCAGGATTGACATATTAGGAGAGACTAGGTCAACTGGGCTTGTATCCACTGGAGTTTAGAAGAATGAGAGGGGATCTCATAGAAACATATAAAATTCGGACGCGACTGGACAGGTTAGAGGCAGGAAGAATGTTCGCGTTGCTGGGGAGTTCCAGAAACAACGGTCACAGTCTAAGAATAAGGGGTAAGTCATTTAGGACCGAGATGAGGAGAAACTTCTTCACTCAGAGAGTGGTTAACCGGAATTTTCTACCGCAGAAAGTTGTTGAAGCCAGTTCGTTAGATATATTCAAAAGGGAGTTAGATATGGCCCTTACGGCTAAAGGGATCAAGGGGTATAGAGAGAAAGCAGGAAAGGGGTACTGATGTTGAATGATCAGCCATGATCTTATTGAATGGCGATGCAGGCCGAATGGCCTGCTCCTGCACCTAATTTCTATGTTTCTATGTTTCATGGTGAAGATGGCTTTTCTCAGTTCAGTTCGATGGCTGGCCATCTCTGAGTTATTGTTGCAATGTTAATGTCTCTTGTGGAGAAGGGTTTTCGAGTATCCATTCCTCCAAACAATTTACCTTAGTCCCAACACCCAGACAGTTCCAATAATCAAGTTGGCTCCTTTTGTTCCTTAGGCCCACCCACAGACTTGAATTTGTCTTGTAAAAGTTAAAAATTTGATTAAAGTTCGTAGTTTCTTCCATAAGCACTTTAGAATTTCAAACTTTCTGGTAGATAGTCCCAAATTAAATTTCCTTTCCAATGAGCCCAAACACTGTGTGGGGGGTTCCAGTGAATTTTGACCTTTCACATCAATAAGCCTTCTTCCAGCTCGACGCCATATAAATACAGCAGCTAGGATTAATGGTTGACATAGTATGGCCCCCATCTTTAAAAATGTCCTTAAATGTCCTTTAAAACAAACTAGAAACTCACATAAACTTCACAATGAAAAGTATGCAGTAACGCAGCGTTCTTCTCCCAATGCTTTTAATCACTCAGAACTCTGACTTTCTCCTCCGTTTCCAAGATGGCGCCATTGGCACCTGGTGCGCCCGGGGTGTGATTGCTTTTTGCTGGCGGGTTCCCGGCCGGACGCTAAATCGGGCGATATGGTCGAAAGTTCTACGTGGGGCAGCAATGCACGACGATCTACATCATTCAAACGGTGAAAACAGCAGGCGGGTGCTAAGTTTTAGTGCTGCCACAAAACTATTGCTGCTAGTTCCACCCAGGCGCTAAATCTTGTGGGCCACCTTTCACGCCCCCAAAAATCATTTTTGCGCCTCACCCTGATGCAAATACGCCGCAAATCCAGCCCTTTATATCCTACTGTACAGAGAGAGGGATGATATGTGAGCCATAGATTTTTGAGAACACTGTATCCATGACAGGGGTACAAATTTAAGCAGTTACATAAAATGTCAGAATTACCAAGTCAAAGTGGTATAGCTTTAAGAAATCGTTGACCTTAATTACTTTCAATCAGGAATGACTCCCAGCCTGTAAGGATAAATAGTTTAGTTGGGGAAGAAGAGTTTGAAGAGGAAGATCTATGCTAGAAAGTAATCCTTCACTGTTTTGTTCATTGCTGCTCATTGTTTGAAGGCCAGAAGGTATGTTTCCACATCATTGTTCGGAGTCACCTTTTGCAATATCTTTTTCTTCTTCATAGGCAATCCCCCGAAGTCAAGGATGACTTGCTTCCACACTAAAATGAGTTCTAAGGTGACCGATGAGACCAATAAGACCACACACACACACACACACAAATATTGATCCCCTCCCTCCCTCAGGTCCTCTCTCTCTTGTTTTCAGAGATCGCAGTGCAGGTGAGCGCATTGATTTTGGAGCAGGTTGTGAATTTGTCCATAAAATACTGACCCTGTGCCTCGGGCCCCCTCGGCTGCAGCTCCAGCATGCTGCTCTCCTGCGCATTTCCGCTCTCTCTCCAGTCGCTCACGCTTTGCTTGTTGGTTCTTTACTAGTGACCACATGTATTCTGGCCTCATGTCCTGACCACGCTGCTGGCCTCATGTCCTGACCTCCCTATTGGTCCTGCTGTACAATCCCTGGGTCTCGATCTCGCTGCTGGTCTCGCCTCCCGACCTCACTGCTGGCCCATGCTGAAACTTCCCTGAGTCCCGACCTCACTGCTGGCCCATGCTGAACCTTCCCTGAGTCTCGACCTCACTGCTGGCCCGTGCTGAAACTTCCCTGAGTCCCGACCTCACTGCTGGCCCATGCTGAAACTTCCCTGAGTCCTGACCTCACTGCTGGCCCATGCTGAAACTTCCCTGAGTCTCGACCTCACTGCTGGCCCGTGCTGAAACTTCCCTGAGTCCTGACCTCACTGCTGGCTAGTGATGAACCTTCCCTGAGTCCCGACCTCACTGCTGGCTAGTGATGAACCTTCCCTGAGTCCTGACCTCACTGCTGGCTAGTGATGAACCTTCCCTGAGTCCCGACCTCACTGCTGGCTAGTGATGAACCTTCCCTGAGTCCCGACCTCACTGCTGGCTAGTGATGAACCTTCCCTGAGTCCTGACCTCACTGCTGGCTAGTGATGAACCTTCCCTGAGTCCCGACCTCACTGCTGGCTAGTGATGAACCTTCCCTGAGTCCTGACCTCACTGCTGGCTAGTGATGAACCTTCCCTGAGTCCCGACCTCACTGCTGGCTAGTGATGAACCTTCCCTGAGTCCCGACCTCACTGCTGGCCAATGATGAACCTTCCCTGAGTCCCGACCTCACTGCTGGCCAATGATGAACCTTCCCTGAGTCCTGACCTCACTGCTGGCTAGTGATGAACCTTCCCTGAGTCCCGACCCCACTGCTGGCTAGTGATGAACCTTCCCTGAGTACCAACCTCACTGCTGGCCCGTGCTGAACCTTCCCTGAGTCCTGACCTCACTGCTGGCCCATGATGAACCTTCCCTGAGTCATGACCTCACTGCTGGCCCATGATGAACCTTTCCTGAGTCCTGACCTCACTGCTGGCCCATGCTGAACCTTCCCTGAGTCCTGACCTCACTGCTGGCCCATTCTGAACCTTCCCTGAGTCCCGACCTCACTGCTGGCCCATTCTGAACCTTCCCTGAGTCCTGACCTCACTGCTGGCCCATTCTGAACCTTCCCTGAGTCCCGACCTCACTGCTGGCCCATTCTGAACCTTCCCTGAGTCCCAACCTCACTGCTGGCCCATTCTGAACCTTCCCTGAGTCCCGACCTCACTGCTGGCCCATTCTGAACCTTCCCTGAGTCCCGACCTCACTGCTGGCCAGTGATGAACCTTCCCTGAGTCCCGACCTCACTGCTGGCCAGTGATGAACCTTCCCTGAGTCCCGACCTCACTGCTGGCCAGTGATGAACCTTCCCTGAGTCCTGACCTCACTGCTGGCCCATTCTGAACCTTTCCCGAGTCCCGGCCTCACTGCTGGCCCGTGCCGTGCCCTTCCTGGGACCCAGGAAGGGGTTTGCAATACCAATCTAGGCTAGATAGGCTACAGGTCTGTCACCTTGGATCCAAAATTTCTTTCTTAATATTTCCATAGTCCAAGCATGTTTAGGAACCATTGTTTTTGGAAGCTGCATTTAATCATCTCTATCTGTATTTATCCTCATAATCCTTAATCCTGCACCTAACCAGATATTCATTTTTAATTGTGTTAATCAACACAGCATTAACTGTTTTGGATAAGAGGCTATTCCACAAATTCACTGCTCTGTGGGGAAATAAATCTCTTCTCATATGAAATCTTGCTTGTGGCTTATTAATTTTATACTCATATCCTTTAATTCTGCTCGCACAGTCCATGTAATATTACTAACTTATATTTTCCTTTTATCTCAACATTTTAACAAAACATGTCTTCCCTCAGTCTTTTTTCTTCCGGTAAAATTTAATTCAGTTCTGTGAGTCTCCCTTCATAACTTAGAGCCCTAAATTCCAGAATCAACTACACTGCTCTTCTCTAAACCTTGTCCAACGCAGATGTCCAAACTGTGCACAATATTGGCCTCACCAAAGGTCTACCCAAAATAAGATTGAGCTACAATCAAATGTCTCTGAGCTGTGTCTCAATGCATTATTAGACATGTGACAACAGCTTCACATTGATTGTCAGTTTTAAGTAAATGGCCAATAATCACATTCAAATGCTTTTTCATCTTTGCCAATGGACACTTCTTTGACATATCAACATTTTTTTATGTTTTCTGCACTAATGTACTTTCCATGTTTCCTTTTCAAAATCCATCTGCCATTCCTTAGTTTATCTGCTTAATTGGTCAACATGCATTAGGTCCAGTTAGCTTTGAATGCCATCAATTATTCTGATATGCATCACTTGGCTACATAATTTGCTGTCACCACCATCTTTCATTTCATCTATGGGCCCAGACCTGACCCCTAAAGAAATCTATGGAGCGAATAACGCAGTCCCCACATAGAGCCATCAGGCCAGTGCAATTCAGATACTTCATGCACCTGCACACAAATGAGCTAACTTTACCCCATGATGTGGGGTCAGAATTAGAATACTTTAATAGTGGTGCCAGATGAGAGCTTGATAAAGTCACAATGATAGAAGTTCCAACACTAGCAGATATTCCTGCGCTCAGGCACTGGACGTATTGCAACAAAAGGTGGGCCTATTTGATGGAGAGGGCCAATCTACATTAAAGAATAATGCTACAGCATCATGGATGGAGGTGACAAACTGCAGGTGAGGCCCAGCCTACTGTGCAGTATAAGAATTGCCTGCATTTATATAGTGCCTTTAATGTAATACATCCCACGGTGCTTCACAGGAGGATATTCAGATGAAAAAAATTGAAAAAGAAAATATAAAATGCACAATATAATGTGCTTGAAGAAGACCTTGGTTCGATCTCATCTAAAATACTGTGTGCTGTCTTTGTCTCTTCATATGGCGAGTCATAGCGAGGCCTTGGTATAGGCCACTGCATTGATACCTAGTTTAAAGGGCCTTAGTTACCATGGTGAGCTTAGAGAGCTAGGAATTTTTACTCTAGAAAACCATAGACTTCAAGGAGATGTAATTCAGGTCTTAAAAATAATGAAAGGGTTAGATTTGATCCATGCAGTTAAGCTATTTGAGTTAGATAGGTTAAGGGGGAGCATGGACATGAGTATAAGTTCCATTAGCATAAAACTTGGTTAGATGTCAAGAGGTACTTCTTTTCACAGATTTGTTGACCTATGGAATACGTTGTTGGCTTGGGCAGTGAGTGAGGATTCGCTGCAAAAATAGTGAGCTAAACAAGTTCCTGAATTTGGCCAACATAACTCCATATTGAAAATAGGTGGATATTTAACTAAACATGTCTCATGGTCACTGAGGTTTCCTTAGAACTTGTTTGAATATGTTCGTTGGTCAGAGAGGAATTTTCAAGAGTTCCTTTTTCTTAAATTGACTTAGGGTTTATTCTCTGGAATTTTTTGTCTCTCCCAGGAGATTGCATGGCTATCTGATGAAGGTTGTGGATGGAAGTCATATTGTGCATAAGTTGCGCTATGACAGTACGAGACAGGTTTAATGGACCAGCTGGTATTTTCCTATCCTTGGTTTTCATATGTTCATATGGTGCTTATGGAGATCTTTAGCTCCAATCCAAAACAATTTTGTGCTCTGGATTAGCCATATTGGGGAATCAAATTGAGTTAGCCATAATGCGGGCTTCAATTACCTCATTGCAGACCAGAGGCCTTCTCCCACACAGTTCTCTAGCCACATTGATGGAGTACCCAGCAACAGGGGAATGCTAGGCATTGACATGGATGATGGAGTTGTCTGTCAGGGTAACACTGTATCCGAACGTCCCCGCCACCCCATCAAATGATGGCAAACGAAATGCCCAATGGACAAGCTCAAGCAGTTACTTCAGCCATAGCTATGAAACCTTCACATGCAGGATCATCCTTTGACCTAGCAATGGGAAAGACATGACGACCTCTGAAACACTGAAACCCAGCTGCCATCCACCTCTCTTCCCTCGCCCCCCCTGCAAAAGCACTTAGAAGGAGTACAAAGTTAGGAAGTAGAAGGCACACCCCATACACCATGGGCAAGCACCAGGACAAAGCATATTGATCACACTATCACTATACACTGTAAGGGTTAATGAAAGTCGGGTATGGTAGCATAGTGGTTATGTTACTGGACTAGTAATCCAGAGGTCTGGACTAATGATACTTGCAGCTGGGGAATTTAAATTTAGTTAATTAAATAAATCTGGAATAAAAAGCTAGTGTCAGTAATGGTCACTGTAAAACTTTCGGATTGTCCTTACCCGGTCTGGCCTAGATATGACTCCAGACCCACAGCAATGTGGTTGACTCTTAACTGTCCTCTGAAACGGCCTAGCAAGCCACTCAGTTGTACCTTCTCAAGGGCAATTATGGATGGGCAATAAATGCTGGCCTTGCCAGCGACGCCCACATCCCATGAACCAATAAAAAAAAGTTGCATTGACTGATATTTTAATGTTCTCTGACCATTCTTTTGTTCTAAGGCTTATTCAGATTTCTGGGAGAAATAAAGTTACATTCATGGATGCTGGTGATTAGATCCTGTCGCATGTTTGCAGCAATCTGATCATCTCATTCAACAGACAATTCTGCTCCGTCTTGCTCAGCTTTTTTTTTGCAGTTACCTGCATTTATCTTCTTACCTGCTCAATTATTACGTTCTTTCTTTTGCAGGAAAATTGTAGACAACAAAGTAAGCTACAAAACCTGGAAAGTCTTAATTGAGCTATCCTGTCCTCCTCTCCTTCCAATCAGACCAAGCCTTGTACCACTCTTAAGCTCTTGTCCTTGAGTATCGAACTGGTGTCATGAGCCATGGCAACGAAGAATATCTTTGGTGCTCAAAACCATTCTGGGACTCTTCTCAGCCCTACAAATAAGGCTAGCACCATTGACACAGCATAGATGAGCTGTTAATAAAATGCAAATTACTTTCACGATTCTGTTCCTGAGGTTCAAAAAAGGAAAGTGCGCCACCATTATTTTTGAAGGGAAGGAAAAACTAAGAATGAAATCCTTTAGTCCAAATTAGGCCGAATTCAAATAATTGTCAATTATTCCAAAATGGCTCAACTCACTTTGAGTTCAAAATACAATTCCTCCATCACCCCTAGTATGAGATACCAGTGTAAATCGGGCAGCCAGGAGCTCACAGTGGGCAGAAGCTTTATTTGGCTGAAACTCCACCCAATTTAGTGGTTGCTCCATATTCCGCCAGTCTCCAGGATGAATTTAGTTTGAATATTTTGAATAAATTTCAAGAATTGTCAATGCCTCAGATTGGAGGCAGGAAATGACATACTGCTGAAGAATTTAAACAACTGCAGCAACTTAAAAGGCCAAGCAACATCAAAACATGTTGCCTAAATGTTCCCTATATTTACTTCCGGGAGTAGGTTAGGGAGTCATAGAGCCGATTGTGGGTAGTACATGCAAATCATATTTGAATATATCTTCAGCACCCTACATTAAATTTCATTCTCAATAACTGTGGCACACCTCTCAAAATGACCCCCATTTATAAAAGAGTTCATAGGCAGCTGCCAACAGGTTGAAGGGGAGTTAAAGGCCATCACCTGAGAATCGGGTGTGGCCTGCTGCTGAAAACTTGTGTGTCTTTTTGTTTCTTTGTTTCTGCTTTAACATCTTATCCTTGCTGAAAGGCTCACCATTTCTTTCACCTCAACTCCTTCAGCACAGGCAACAATGGTCTTTCCCATCGGAATGCCCCTTTCCCTCTACAATGAAGTGGAGGACAAAGCAGGTCTACGCAGGGAGGGCAGGCTGATCAAGCATCATAGGTTGCAATATGGCACCCACCATGGGTACCCATGCCTTTGTGTTTACAAACAAAGACAGTCGTATCTTAACCTCACCAATCAGCAATGCATGAGAGACTATGCTTCCCTCGTGAGGTAATAATGGAATTGTGCCACCTGCTTGCCCTGGTTCTGATGCCCACCTCTACCAGAGGCACTGCACTGTCAGTGTCAGTCAAAGTCAAAACGGCACTCAACTTTAATGCCACTGGCTGCCTTCAGGCAGCATCAGGGGACATTTCCAAAATCAGATAATCAGCTGTCCACTGATGCATCCAGCAAGTAACTTACAATTCACCATGCCATCACTGTTCATATGTAAAAGACAGGTGTCTGGATAATGGATTGGAAATCAGGGCTACCCTCTGAGACAATGGCTGATGACATTGCACGTATCTTGAGGACACTTGTCTAAGTACCAATACAATGAAGTTGATGGTGTCATCAGGATTGTCACAGAGCAGACAATCAGTTTTCTGAAGGCATGCTAAATTTGTCTTGATAGATCTAGGAAAGTACTGAAGTACAGTCCAGTAAGGGTATCTCAAATTGTTGAGATATGCTGCACCATTGACAAAGGCCACTAATCAATGCTCCAGATGAGGAAGAGAAAGATGAACAAGGCCAGCAGTACAACTAGGCAGTCAAAAAGTTTTCTAGGATCATCTTAGAGGGCAGGGGCAACATCAGACTCCTATTTTCCATAACCAAACACCTCTTGAATCTCCTCTGTCATGCCCATGCACCCCTTACATCAGACATCAAGTACAAAGAGTCTGTGGATTTCTTTGTTACCAACATCAAGACGATCTGTGTCAACTGCTTCAATTCCATCCTGCCCTTACTCTGACTCCAGGTCTCAGGCCACCCAATCTCCAGTTATACCAGCCCGGAACTTCAGTTTTTCCACAGTTTCTCCCCAATCTTCGCCCACTTTCTCCAAGTTTATCTTGTCCCTAAAACCCAGCTCTGCTCCCTCGAGTCCAATCTAACTAAATTTCTGACCATTCAAATTCCCTTCCTGTCCCATGCTAGTTAACTTTGTAAATAGCTCATAAGAACATAAGAAATAGGAGCAGGAGTAGGCCATACGGCCCCTCGAGCATTCTCCTCAGGCACTGTCACTCTCCCCTTCAAACCGCCATTGTCACACCCTTTCTCAGAAAAACCTACTCTTGACTCGCCCAACTTCATTAACTATCAACTCATCTTCAACCTCCCTCTCCCCCATAACTGTCTCAGACTGAACTAGACTGTTCACAACCTTGGGATCTGTTGAACCCTGAGTTGAGCTTCCCGTGGCGCTCGCCTCTGAGTCACTAGTTTGTGGGTTCAAGTCTCACGACAGAGACTTGAGCACAAACATCTAGGCTGACATTCCAGTGCAATACTGAGGGAGTGCTGCACTGTCAGAGGTGCCATCTTTCGGATGAAACATTAAACCGAGGCCCTGTCTGCTCTCTTAGGTGGGCATAAAAGATCCCATGGCACAAGTTTGAAGAAGAGCAGGGGAGTTTTCCCTGGTGGCCTGGCCAATATTTATCCCTCAATTAACATAACAAAAAACAGCTTATCTGGTCATTATCACATTGCTGTTTGTGAGAGCTGGCTGTGGGCAAATTGGTTGTTGCATTCCTTACATCATCATCATCATCATAGGCAGTCCTTCAAAATGAGGATGACTTGCTTCCATGCCAAAATGAGTTCACAGGTGTTTCAACGAAGGACCCGAACTACATCCTCAAGGGCGGAAGATGCCTGTGCATAGATTTTCTTTAACGTGTGGTGGCCGTTGCACACCAGCCACCACACGGGCTTGACAGAGCTAGGTCTTGGTCCAGTGGCAAGGATTACCCAAGACGACTGGAGACCAGCTCTGCTGCTCGGACCTAGTGCGCACACATATCGCAGTGTGGACTGGGCCGTGCTGCCCCTGGGCCCCTGGTCCTGAACTCACACCTCTCCTGGGCTCTGATCACATCCATCCACACTCACTTAAAACATATTTACAGTGAAAACTCCTGGTTACTCTTTAAACAGGGCCTCCCATTCCTTACATTACAACAGTGACTGCATTACAAAAAGTACTTTGTTGGTTGTAAAGCGCTTTGGGACGTCCGGTGGTCTTGAAAGGTGCTACACAAATGCAAGTCTTTTTCCTTTTCTTTAATTTGTTAGTACAAATAACACTACAACATACAACGTACATTTAGTCTGGAAAGATGAGTAATAAATTATACTCTTGTCAACTCCCCATAGGATCATATGCTTTACGTTCTCTTTAAAATGTCATTGATCGTTTTGGGGAAATTATTGGCCTGTAATTTGCAGTCAGTGGTGAAACAACACGTTCGTCATTGACCCTGAAGTAAGCTTTGCACAAAGTTTTTGCAATCTCTGTGGCGAGAAGTTCGGCTTTTCTGACGCATAATTGACATCAACATAAGTTAATGGGGATTCCCAGCGAAGAACTTCTGTGATATCAACAAGCTGTCTAAGCAGCCAATCAAAACACAGAATTCTCACAGAACCAGGAAGTGGGTAAGCTCCTTTGATTCTAACTTTTAAAAATGTTAAAGAGAACAAAAGAAAGATTGGGGCTCTCCCATGGGGAAAAGGCAAACCTGAAATAAAGATGAAAACTTTTTTTTTTTAATTAAGACATTTTTAGAGTTTCTTAAAAATGTAATTTTTTATTAAAATGTCTAAATTTGACACTCTACAAAATTAAAATGAGTTTTTCAGGGACATAACTTTTGTTTAGCAGTCAATACGCTGTTAAAACCCCAGTTACACCTAATCCAAAAGGTTCTAACTTTTCATCATCATAGGCGGTCCCTCGTATCAAGGATGATTTGCTCCCACACCAAAAAGGGATGTGTTCACAGGTGTTTCAATGAAGGACCTAATATTCCAGGTCCCAAATTACATGTTGGAGGGTGGAAGATGCCTGTGCGTGAATTTTTTTAATGTGTGGTGGCCGTTGCACACCAGCCACCACACGGGCTTGACAGAGCTAGGTCTTGGTCCAGTGGCAAGGATTAACCAAGACGACGGGAGACCTGCTCTGCTGCACGGTCCTAGTGCGCACACATATTGCAGTGTGGGTTGTCCCGTGCTGCCCCTGGGCCCACGCCTCTCCTGGGCCCCAATCACGTCGCTCCACGATCTCTCGCCGCTCCTGCACCCTACTTCGCCACTCCTGCTGTACCTTCCCACGCTCCAATCACCGACCTGGGTTATGGTGACGTCCAAATCAGTCGCCCTCTTCACAGCCGTCGCCCTCCTGCACCAGCACATGCTGCCCCCTGGAGTGGTATGCCTCCAAACTGCTCACCTTTTAAGGCCCTGACCTGTCGCTGATGGTCTTCGCAGGTCGGGGCTGCCACGCTGAATGATATTAATACACTCATTCACACACTGTCTGCACTGGGCTCCCTGTGAGCAGCCAGTGATCTGGGTGATATTCACCCTGATTACAGGTCCCTCATAGGGAGCCCAGTGTAGACAGCGTGTGAGTGAGCCTGTTAATATTCAACCAGATCACTGGCCCCTCACAGGGAGCCCAGAGTAGACAGTGTGTGAGTGAGCGTGTTACTATTTTAACTTTTAATGGGGTATTTAACAGCGGTATTCCTGCAGAAGAGCCAAAGTTTTCGTCAGTTTCCATGATTTGACAGATTACAATGATTGCCAGCTCTGGGGAGCAGGGCACAATGCGGACTGTGGAGGAACAGTGAATGACAGACTGCAACTTCAGGATTTCCATGTTAGGCTGCGCATGCACTAAATCCTGAATTTGCGGTCAGTTTCATGGCGAACGCTGTCAGTTCATCATCATCAGGACCGCAAATTCCGGGCCATTAATATCTTGTTCTATACTGGCTGTGCATCGTTCTAATATTGTTCACTGTATATAGTGTAGTGCACCATATACTGTGATAAGTGATACATTTCCTTTGATAGCAGCAGCAGGCTGCTGTAGAAAAAGCTTTGTTATTTATTTTGTTCTTAATTGCACACAATGGAGATGGAAGTTAAGAGGTTAATTTACATTCTGACAAAGCAATGAGTTTGAAAACAAGACAAAAATAAATCTGTGATCTGGAACTTTCAGAGCACCCACTCAGAGTGGATTAATGAGGAGTACACGTCTGTGAAATTATGTGCCCTCTCAGTCAGTAAAATGGTCCTAGTGGTGCATGACCTTGAAATGAGGTGAAGCAAACTTCACCTGATCCACAATTATGAGAACCTAATGAGGAAGGGAGAAACCAGGGAATTGTGAAATGGCCTCAAAAATGAACGCAACAGTACATTCACAACTACATGCGTTAAAGACGAACAAATAGGTTAAGCGATATTATGCGCCTGGAAATATGATGATAAAATTAAAAATCTTCTGAAAGGATATTGAACTGCATGCAAAGGCCATACAGGTAAATGAAAACCTATTCACTAAAGGAATTTGATATTTTCTTTGTTCCCAGTGTTAATAACATTTATCTGTGTGTAATTTTCTGTCAGATGAAATGTTTTTGAGAGATGATTTCCAGCCTTAGCTGCCTTACATGACAGTATTACTGAGGATTCATCAAGGGACCATCTGTCGTAGCTATGAAAGAGAGAACGAGATTGGGCTAGTGTGGTTAGAAGGTAAACTGCCTTTCACAGACATTCAGCAAATATTGCATTAACTATGGCCCATTTGTACATCCCTGTCGACAATCATTATTTCCATTTTTTATATTTTATTTTAAGCTATCACAGCATTAAAGGCTTTGAATCTAGTCCACATTTCCATATTATTACAGATGTTCTCCCTATTGGTAGAACTTTGGGTAAGATCTGATAATCCCACATAAATGAATATTTTCCTCATCTTCCCATGCTTTAACAAAGAATTCTACCTTCTCCGCACTCAATTATAGCATTGCTATCAGTTCAAATTACAGAAGAGAAATATAGTGTTTAATATATGTACAGTCTACTCGGTGCTGCTAATAACCTGTCATTTTAAAAAATTTGGATGTCATATCGTATTTCATCGCAGCAATACCAGACAGCATCATACAGACGAAAAGTTTTGGCAAATTGTGAAGAATATTCCAGATCAAACCATCAGAAGGTTAATGCAGAGCTTTTCATTTTTTCCTGACCTCTTGATCCGGAATCTGACACCTGCAAAATGAACAGCTCTCAAGCTTAAATTGTTTAACTGTAGCCTGATCAGTTTTATTATCTTGCTAATCCAGATATCAGCCATTTCATCAGAATGGAAGATATGCATATCATGAATTATTTTGACACTGAGACCTTTTAATTTTCACCAGCAATATTTCATCCCACCAATCAGGACCCAAGTCAGTGAGGCTGCTCTGTTTCTGGGGTGTCAGAGGACAGTGCACTTCTGACAGAGGCAAATCATCAGGGAGCTGTAATGAGCTATCACAGCAATTATTATTCTTTCCCATATTCATGCATTTAATTATAACATTGCAAGCAGAAATTTCACAACGGACACAGCTAGTATTAAACTGATTTAATATCAAAGTCAACACTAACAGCCCAGAAAGATATATATGCAGTGATTTGAATATCCATTTATAATTTTGAATTGTTTTCACTGAAAGACAGTAAGCCTGATTTCATGTATGTAATTAGTGTCTACTTCTGTCAGTAAATGATCACGAGTGGAACTGGCCTATACAGATCATGGAGCCTGTGCTGAATTAGTTGATCTCAGCCAAGGCGGCTGTACAGCCCACTGCAATTGGCCTTGGCAGTCATTGCCAGGAGAGGGAAAAGATCAGAAGGGGTTTGCAGATCTATCCTTCTAGAAAGTACAATGGGTGGTCTTTGGGTGACAGTACAGTCAGGGTACAGTAGCATAGTAGTTATGTTACTGGGCTAGTAATCCAGAGGCCTCAACTAATCATCCAGAGACGTGAGTTCAAATCCCGCCATGGCAGCTGGGGATTTTAAATTCAGTTAATTAAATAAATCTGGAAGTAAACTGCCGGACTGTTGTAAAAACTAATGACCTTCCTTTAAGGAAGGCAATATGCTGTCCTTAATCCCAGTCTGGCATATATTTGACTCCAGACCCACAGCAATGTGGTTTACTCTTAAATGCCCTCAGTTGTATCAAACCGCTGCGATAAAGTATGATAAGAATAAAACTGGACAGACCACCCGACATTGACTTTAGGCATCGTATTTTGACACGACAAAGGTACACCCACCCCAGTCGACTCTGCAAAGTCCTCCTCACGGCCAATTGGGGCACTTGGGAGAGCTGTCCAACAGATTAGTCAAGCAACAATCTGATATAGCTATCCTCCTTCGGTCAACGTCGCAGACTCCTTCATCATCATCTCTGACTCACCACCACCACCACCATCTAAAGGGCAATTAGGGATAGGCAATAAAAGCTGGCCTTGCCAGTGATGCCCACATCCCATGAATGAATTAAAAAAAAGTAGAATCAGACTTAGCTGTAATGCCCCCAATAGTCAAAGGGGTAGAAATTCAGTCCCGCCGTTTTTGAGGCAGTATCACCGTCTGAATGGAAATTTTACCGCCAGGTGGCACTTGCCGCCACCAACCATGAAAGTCAGTTTTGCCGCCTGAAAAGGGGATTGCAGTGTTAAATCAGGCGCTAGTCGCTACTCTGGAGACGGTAAACGGCGGTAAGTAGCGGTAAGTGAGGCGGCAACATCCAGGCGGCAATCATCATTTGTAACTGCCACAGACACAGTGCTGCCACCTGGATTCAATGGAGGGGTTGATTTGGTGCGGCCCCGCCTTGTGCATATCTACCCTTCCTATGCACTCACTCACAGGGTGAAGATGGCAGATGCAGCAGCAGCTCGCCAGCGCGCTCACCCCATCTCTGACGCCACCATTGATGCACTGCATGATACCCTGAAGAGGCATCGAGAACTACTGAGGACGGAGGTTGGAAAGAGGCCACAGCCATAAACATCTCAAAGGCTCAGGCGGGAAGTCGCTGAAAGAGTGTCAGCGAGTGACACGGTGCCCAGGACAGTGACCCAATATCGTAAGAAGAGGAACGACATGGCTCGGTTGCTGAGGGTGAGTATATTTTACATTAACCTGAGCATGCCATGCTCTGAGCTCAATGTGCAGTCTCTCCTCAATGTGAATGTGTCTGACCCCAAGCTATACGTGGGTGAGACCAGATGCAAGGTTCGCATTTGCAGCCTCACCCACTCCAAAGGCCTGCATGCGCTGTGAACATTCCTACTCCATCGTAGAGACCCCCCCCACCCCCCCTCATCTTGTTACCTCCTCAGTCTTCATATGTGTCTGGAAGTCGCTATCCTCACAGTAACTGTTAGGTCCTACAAGGGCATACAAAGTGGCCAAAACTAGTGGGAGGACAGAAGACTGGGAAGCTTTTAAAAGCCAGCAAAGAATGACTAAAAATATGATTAAGGGAAAATAGACTATGAAAGTAAACCAGCACAAATTATAAAAACAGATAGCAAGAGTTTCTATAGGTATATAAAAAGGAAAAGAGTGGCTAAAGTAAATGTTGATCTCTTGGAGGACGAGACCGGGGAATTAGTAATGGGGAACATGGAGATGGCAGAAACTCTGAACAAATATTTTGTATCAGTCTTTACAGTAGAGGACACTAACAATATTCCAATAGTGGATAGTCAAGGGGCTAGAGGGGGGAAGGAACTTAACACAATCACAATCACTAAGGAGGTGGTACTCAGTAAGATAATGGGACTAAAGGCTGATAAAACCCTTGGACCTGGTGACTTGCATCTTAGGATCTTAAAAGAAGTAGCGGCAGGGATTGTGGATGCATTGGTTGTAATTTACCAAAATTCTCTGGATTCTTGGGAGGTGCCAGCAGATTGGAGAACTGCAAATGTAACGCCCCTTTTTAAAAAAGGAGGCAGGCAAAAAGCAGGAAACTATAAACCAGTTAGCCTAACATCTGTGGTTGGGAAGATGTTGTAGTCCATTATTAAAGAAGCAGCAGCAGGACATTTGAAAAAGCAAAATTCGGTCAGAGTCAGCATGGATTTATGAAGGGGAAGTCATGTTTAAAAAATTTGCTAGAGTTCTTTGAGGATATAACGAACAGGGTGGATAAAGGGGAACCAGTGGATTTGGTGTATTTGGACTCCCAGAAGGCATTTGACAAGGTGCCACATAAAAGGTTACTGCACAAGATAAAAGTTCACAGGGTTGGGGGTAATATATTACCATGAATAGAGGATTGGCTAACTAACAGAGAACAGAGAGTCGGGATAAATGGTTCATTCTCTGGTTGGCAACCAGTAACTAGTGGGGTGCCGCAGGGATCAGTGCTGGGACCCCAACTATTTACAATCTGTATTAACGACTTGGAAGAAGGGACTGAGTGTAATGTAGCCAAGTTTGCTGATGATACAAAGATGGGAGGAAAAGCAATATGTGAGGAGGACACAAAAGATCTGCAAAAGGACATAGACAGGCTAAGTGAGTGGGCAAAAATTTGGCAGATGGAGTATAATGTTGGAAAGTGTGAGGTCATGCACTTTGGCAGAAAAAAAAATCAAAGAGCAAATTATTATTTAAATGGAGAAAGATTGTAAAGTGCTGCCGTACAGCGGGACCTGGGGGTACTTGTGCATGAAGCACAAAAGGATAATATGCAGGTACAGCAAGTGATCAGGAAGTCTTTATTGCAAAGGGGATGGAGTATAAAAGCAGGGAAGCCTTGTTGTATAAGGTATTGGTGAGGTCACACCTGGTATGCTGCGTGCAGTTTTGATTTCCATATTTACGAAATTATATACTTGCTTTGGAGGCAGTTCAGAGAAGGTTCACGAGGTTGATTCCAGGGATGAGAGGGTTGACTTATGAGGAAAGATTGAGTAGGTTGGGCCTCTACTCATTAGAATTCAGAAGATTGAGAGGTGATCTTATCGAAACATATAAGATTATGAGGGGGCTTGACAAGATGGATGCAGAGAGGATGTTCCCACTGATGGGGGAGACTAGAAGTAGAGGGCATGATCTTAGAATAAGGGGCCGCCCATTTAAAACAGAGATGAGGAGAAATTTCTTCTCTCAGAGGGTTGTAATCTGTGGAATTCACTGCCTCAGAGAGCTGTGGAAGCTGGGACATTGAATAAATTCAAGACAGAAATAGACAGTTTCTTAAACGATAAGGGGATAAGTGGTTATGGAGAGCGGGCGGGGAAGTGGAGCTGAGTCCATGATCAGATGAGCCAGGATCTTATTGAATGGCGGAGCAGGCCTGAGGGGCTGTATGGCCTACTCCTGTTCCTATTTCTTATGTTCTTATGTCCTCTCCCTCCTCATTCAAGCATTGCCACACCAAGTACTTGCAGCTAATCAAAGTTACATTGACTTTTAAAGACTCTGATACCAACATGTTGTGAACTATGTAAGACACTTCAGACAGATGGATAGAAGGGCACTAACTCTGATGTTCTCATTAATCTTGCAGGCCAAGCTTGCACAGATCAGAAGAGACCAGATGCAGACCAGATGAGTTGACTCTCAGGTGCAATCCCTAACTCCTGTGGAGGAACGCATATCGGTCCTGATGGACGCATAAGTGCGGTGACAGTGGGTGAGGCCGAGCCCCCTCGGGGCAATGACGATATGTTGAGTTCCTTTACAGCCTCTAGCAGGCCACTTAGCCCTGACACCACAATCCTTCACCATTTTCCATGAGACTGGCATTTCCAAATGCCTTTCCCAGAACTGGTCCCCTCCCCTGCAGGTAACCACTCTTCTCTGGCTTTGTGCTTTCAGATGATGACTCAGACAGCCAGGGGCCTTCACATTTGTCTTCCACTGCAGGTGATGATCCAGAGGAGGAGGCAGAGTGCTTTATCTTCTCAGGCAGTCCCTCGGAATCAAGGATGACTTGCTTCCACACTAAAAATGAGTTCTCAGGTGACTGATGAATCCAATGCAGGACCTACAGTCTCTGTCACCGGTGTGGCAGACGGTGGTTGAAGGAACGGGTGGGTGGGGTGCTTGGATTGCCGAGCGCTCCTTCTGCTGTCTACGCTTGGCTTCAGCTTGCTTCCGGCGAAGAGACTCGAGGAGTTCAGCGCCTTTCCAGATGATTTTCCTCCACTTTGAGTGGTCTTGGGCCAGGGATTCCCAGGTATGGGTGGGGATGTTGCATTTTTTCAAGGAGACTTTGAGGGTGCCCTTGAAGTGTTTCCTTTGCCCACCTGGGCGTCGCTTAGCGTGTCGAAGCTCTGAGTAGAGTGCTTGCTTTGGGAGTCTCGTATCGAGCATATGAATGATGTGGCCTTTCCAACAGAGCTGATCGAGCATGGTCAGTGCTTCGATGCTAGGGATGTTGGCCTGAGCGAGAATACTGATGTTGGTGCATCTATCCTGCCAATGGATTTGCAGGATCTTGCGGAGGCAGCATTGGTGGTACTTCTCCAGTGTTTTGAGGTGCGTGCTGTACATAGTCCATGTCTCTGAAGCATATAGGAGAGCGGGTATCACTACTACTCTGTAGACCATGAACTTGGTGCCGGGTTTGAGGTCCTGGTCTTCAAACACCCTTTTCCTCAGGCGACCAAAGGTTACACTGGCACACTGAAGGCCGTGTTGGACCTCGTCATCAATGTCTGCCCTTGTTGACAGTAGGCTCCCGAGGTATGGAAAATGGTCCACCTTGTCCAAGGCCTCATTGTGGATTTTGATAATCGGGGAGCAGTGCTGTGTAGTGGGGGCAGGTTGGTAGAGGACCTTTGTCTTACAGATTTTCAGTGTAAGGACCATGCTCTCGTATGCTTCGGAAAAAAGTGTTGACAATGGCTTGGAGTTCGGCCTCCGAGTGTGCGCAGACGTGCAATTCGATGACAGAGGATGGGACGACCTTGGATCTGGACTGGAGGTGGCGGAGTTTGAACAGATTCCCATTTGTTCTGTAGATTAGCTCCACTCCAGCAGGGAGCTTACTGAGGGTGAGATGGAGCATTGCAGCAAGGAAGGTCAAGAGCGCTGGTGTGATGACACAGCCTTGCTTGACCCCTGTCCAAACTTGGATTGGGTCTGTGGTGGATCCGTTGGTCAGGATTATGGCTTGCATGTCATCGTGAAGCAGGCGAAGGATGGTGACAAATTTATGAGGGCAGCCGAATTTAAGAAGGATGCTCCATAGTTCCTCCCAGTTGACAGTGTCGAAGGCCTTTGTGAGGTCAAAGGCGGCCATGTACAGGGGTTGGTGCTGTTCCCTGTATTTCTCTTGGATTTGCCGCGCGGTGAAGATCAAGTCCATTGTACCCCTTAGTGGGCGGAATCCGCATTGCGACTCTGGGATGAGCTATCAGCCACAGGGAGATGATGATTGAGGAGGATTCTTGCGATGACTTTCCCTGTGGCAGACAGCAGGGAAACTCCTCTGTAATTCCCACAATCTGACTTGTCACCTTTCTTGAAGATGGTCATGATTATGGCATCTCTGAGATCCCCTGGCATCCTCTCCTCCTTCCAGATAAGAAAAATTAGATCATATATTCACATCAATTGTGCTTCTCCGCCATGTTTTAGTACTTCGGTGGGGATTCCATCTGCTCCTGAGGCCTTGTTGTTCTTCAGTTGTCATATGGCCTTTTCTACCTCATACCTGGCTGGTGTTGTGCTGAGGTGGTGGCGGGTAGCATGCAGCGGGATGGAGTCGAGGACACTCACGTCGAAGACAGAGTCTCGGTTAAGGAGATCTTTGAAATGCTCCTTCCAGCGGGCACTGACCGCCTCTCTATCCTTGATGACTACACCTCAGTGGAGTAGGGCCTTGGGTGCTTGAGCCTTAGGTGGTCTTGATGGCGCTAAAGAATCCTTGCATGTCGTGGTTGTTGGCTAGTTGCTGGATCTCCAGCGCTTTCTTCACCCATTATCTGTTCTTTAGGTCGCAGGTCTTTTGTTGGACCTCGGCCTTTAGACGTCTATAGAGCTGCTTTCTTGCTCTAGAGTTGTGTTGCTGTTTCCAGTTCAAGAGTGCCTGGATCTCTTGGTCGTTCCTCGTCGAACCAGTCTTGGTGTTTCCTGGTCGAGTGACGAGCTTCTCTTCACAAGGTGCTAATTATGGAGGCCTTGCGGGCGGACCAGGCGCTGTGGACATTCTGTATCTCTGGGTCACTGGGAGTCGTCAGGTTGGCCGTGAGGCACTGGCTAAATAGTGCTTTCTTAGCCGGGTCGTGGAGTGCTCCAGCATTGATTTTCCTGCAGCATTGTTTCTGTTGCTGTCGTTGTTTTGGGGCTACATTGATGGTGATGACAGAGCGGATTAGGCAGTGGACAATCCAGCAGTTATCAGCTCCTGTCATGGCGCGGGTGATGCGCACGTCCTTGCGTCCCTCGCTCGGACAATGATGTCGTCTAGCAGATGCCAATGCTTGGAGCGAGTGTGTTGCCACGAAGCCTTGTACTTGTCTTTCTGACAGAACAAGGTGTTGGTTATGACAAGGCCATGTTCTGAGGATTTCATCAGGAGCAGGATACCGCTAGAGTTGGCTTTCCCAAACCCCTCTCTGCCGATCACCACCTCCCCAGAGGTCTGTGTCCTTTCCAACTCATTGAAGTCGCCAAGGAGGACCAGCTTGTCACCCGTTGGTACTTGGGATAGGGATTGTTCGAGGCTGGAGTAGAATTCCTCTTTGGTCTCGTCTGTAGCTTCCAGTGTTGGGGCGTATGCGCTGAAGGTCATAGTGCACTGGTTCCGGACTAGGGTGAGCCGAAGAGTCATGAGGCGTTCGTTAATCCCGCAAGGAGAGTCCCTGGGATGGCCAACTAGTTCATTATTTATGGTGAAGCCTACCCCATTGAGGCTGCGTTCTTCTTCTGGTTTACCTCTCCAGAAGAAGGTGTAACCACCACCTTGTTCTTTGAACTGACCTTCCCCTACCTGCCAGGTCTCACTTGTCAACCTCTCGGCCTCACCGATCTCCGCTCCTCCCTCGCCTCGCCGACCTCTGGGCCTCCCTCGCCTCACCAACCTCCGGGCCTCCCTCTCCTCGCAGCGATGTCAACGTCGAAACATCTGAGTTCCCAGGCAACGATAGCAGTGCAACATTCCGATCTGTCGTTGTTGGGGTTCTGATGTTCCAGGTCCCGAACTTAATTTTGAAGGATGGAAGATGCATGTGCATGAATTCTTTTAACATGGGGTGGCCATTGCACATCAGCTATCACACAGGCTTGGCAGAGCATGGTCTTGGTCCAGTGGCAAGGGGATCCACGACGACTGGAGACCAGGTTCCGCTGCATGGGTTCAGTACATGCACAAACGATACTCCTACTGTCCTCCTTTCTCATTCTCGCAGGTCCTCTCTCCCTGGGATTCATAGGACGCAGTGGTGACCTCCCGATCTCGCTTTTGGCCCGTGCTGCTCTTTCCCTGGGCCACGACCTCGTTGCTGGTCCATGCTGTGCCGCTCCTGGGCCTCGGCCTCACCACTCCTGGGCCCTGACCACACTGGCCCCGTACTCCACTCATCGCCGACTTCCACTCCTCCCTCTCCTAGCCGACTTCCAGGCCTCGCCAACCTCTGGGCCTCACCAACCTCCGGTCCTCCCTCACCTCGCCGACCTCCGGGCCTCCCTCTCCTCGCTGACCTCCAGTCCTCCCTCTCCTTGCTGACCTCCAGGCCTCCTGCACCTCGCCGACCTCCAGGCCTCGCCGACCTCCGGGCCTCCCTCTCCTCGCCGACCTCTGGGCCTCACTGACCTCCGCTCCTCCCTCGCCTCGTCGACCTCTGGGCCTCACTGACCTCCGCTCCTCCCTCTCCTCGCCAACCTCCGGGCCTCCCTCGCCTCGCCGACCTCCGGGCCTCCCTCTCCTCACTGACCTCCGGACCTCGCCAACCTCTGGGCCTCACCAACCTTCGCTCCTCCCTCTCCTCGCCAACCTTTGGGCCTCCTGCACCTCGCCAACCTCCAGGCCTCCCTCGCCTCGCCGACATCCGCTCTTCACCAACCTCCGCACCTTGCCGATCTCCAGGCCTACCTCTCCTCGCCAACCTCCATGCCTCCCTCTCCTCACCGACCTCTGGGCCTTGCCATCCACCAGGCCCCCCGCCCCTCGCCGTCCTCCGGACATCCCACTCCTCGCCAACCTCTGGGCCTCTCGCGCCTCACCAACCACCGGGCCTCCTGTGCCTCACCAACCACCGGGCCTCCCTCTCCTCGCTGACCTCTCCTGGGTCCCGACCCACCGCTCAGCTCGACCTCGCACCAATCAGCTACCTGGGTTCCTGTAACACCAGTTTTGTCGCCCTCTGTGATTCTGTCGCCTTCTCAGTGTGACTCGCATTGCTCCCTGCAGAGGCAAAGGCAGAGTGCACCTATTTGGATGTCATGGAGGATCCAGCGGCCTCAGAGAGCAGGGCCAGCAACTTTGTGGCGGATGGCGTGGACAGGGAGATAGAGGTGGCTGATGCTCCGGGACCCAGTGGCCTGCTGCAATGCCACAGAGGAGGAGAGATCAGGGGGCCAGCTCCCCGGAGGGTGAGTGCATGCCTGAGTGATGCCCAGTAGCACTCTGATGATGAGCCCGAATTAGAGGATGTCACAAGACGGCCATTGCGGATGCACAGAGATCTGCTGGGTGCATTGTCAAGGGTTCCCAAGAGTATCGATGCACTAGCTGTGAGAATGAAGGAGTCCGCCTCAACTGTTGCACAAGCCTCTCAGCAGCCCGTGGAGCCCATCCTTGGTAGATACCAATGCCTTCTACCAACCACCAAAGAAGGCCAGAGGACCCAGCGGCCTCAGAGAGTGGGGCCAACAGCTTTGTGGTGGAGGCGTGGTGGGGTAGATGGAAGTGGGTGATACTCCAGGACCCAGTGGCCTGCTGCAACACCATGGGGGAGGGGAAACCAGGGGGCCAGCTCCCCGGAGACTGACTGGCCTTCTTTGACCTCACAAAGACCTTCGACACTGTCAACCATGAGGGATTAGAGTGTCCTCCTTAAGTTTGGCTGCCCTCAAAAGTTTGTCACCATCCTCCACCTGCTTCACGATGACATGCAAGCTGTGATCCTGACCAATGGATCCACCACAGACCCAATTCACATGCAGACCAGGGTCAAGCAAGGCTGTGTCATCGCACCAACGCTCTTCTCGATCTTCCTTACTGCAACGCTCCATCTTACCCTCAGTAAGCTCCCTGCTGGAGTGGAGCTAATCTACAGAACAAATGAGAAACTGTTCAACCTCCGTTACCTCCAGTCCAGATCCAAGGTCGTCCCATTCTCCGTCATTGAATTACAGTATGCAGACGATGCTTGCATTTGCGCACACTCCGAGGCCAAACTCCAAACCATCGTCAACACTTTCACAGAAGTGTACAAGAGCATGGGCCTTACATTAAACATTGGTAAGACAAAGGTCCTCTACCAATCTGCTCCTGCCACACAGCACTGCCCCCGATTATCAAAATCCACGGCACGGCCGTGGACAACGAGGACCATTTTCCATACTTCGGGAGACTACTATCAGCAAGGGCAGACATCAATGTCGAAGTCCAATACCGCCTTCAGTGTGTCAGGGCAGCCTTCAGTCACCTGAGGAAGAGAGTGTTTGAAGACGTGGACCTCAAACCCGACACCAAGCTCATGGTCTACAGAGCAGTAGTGATACCCGTCCTCCTATATGCTTCAGAGACATGGACTATGTACAGTATGCACCTCAAAGCACTGGCGAAGTACCACCAATGTTGCCTCCACAAGATCCTGCAAATCCATTGGCAGGATAGGTGCACCAGCGTCAGTATTCTCGCTCAGGCCAACATCCCCAGCATCGAAGCATTGACCACACTCTATCAGCTCCGATGGATGGGCCACATCGTCCGCATGCCCGATATGAGACGCCCAAAACAAGCGCTCTACTCGGAGCTTCGACACAGCAAGCGAGCCCCAGATGGGCAGAGGAAATGCTTCAAGGACACCCTAAGTGTCCTTGAAAAAGTGCAACATCCCCACCGACACCTGGGAATCTCTGGCCCAAGATTGCTCAAAGTGGAGGAGAAGCATCTGGGAAGGTGCCGAACACCTCAAGTCTCTTCACCCGGAGCAAGAAGAGGCCAAGCGCAAACAGCAGAAAAAGCACATGACAACCCAAGCACCCCACCCACCCGTCCCTTCAACTACCCTCTGCCCACCATCTGCCCCACCTGTGACAGAGACTGTAGGTCCCGCATCGGACTCATTCGTCACCTGAGAACTCATTTTTAGTGTGGAAGCTAGTCATCCTCGACTCCGAGGGACTGCCTAAGAGAGAGATACCAACAGATGTTGGATGCTTCAAGTGACCATGGGATCCCAGACATGTTGGCACGGGCTATGGCTGACGTGGTAGTAGCCATTGAGCACAAGGCCGACGCTGTGTTAGGCCTGCAGACTGCCATGTCGTCAGTGCGTGGTGGCATCAATCAGCTCTGTGGTGTGCTGCAGACACAGTCTGCCCTGATGCAGAGCCAACTTGATGCCACACAGGCACTGACCGCTGCCATCGTGTCTGGGGCCTCATCAGTTCAATGGGGACCTAACGTTGCCGAAGCAGGACAGCAATCTGTGCTCACCCAGATTGCTCCAGATACTGAGGCTCTGCCCCGGGGGAGTAGCAGCGTGTCGGGCCTGTTCGAACGTGATGTCCTCTCTCAGGACAACATCATTCCGCCATTGCCCCTGCCGCTCTCTGCAACCCATCCATCACAGAGTGCTATTGCCCATGCTGAGGTGATACAGTCCGCAGCCGGGCTTTTCAAGGCCCGAGCTGATGGGGAACGTCCTGCTAGGCCATCAGCTGTGGCAGCGGCGCCAAGAGTGACCTTCTACCAGCTTTGCTGCAAGCACTGAGACTTCATTGAGGAGGAGCAGTAGGTGTGGGAGGGAGGAAAGGGATGGGAAAGCACTCAAAGACTTGCTAAATATGTGTATGCTGACCTTGCTCGAATATGAACTCATGTAAATAGAAACATAGAAACATAGAAAATAGGTGCAGGAGTAGGCCATTCGGCCCTTCTAGCCTGCACCGCCATTCAATGAGTTCATGGCTGAACATTCAACTTCAGTACCCCATTCCTGCTTTCTCGCCATACCCCTTGATCCCCCTAGTAGTAAGGACCTCATCTAACTCCTTTTTGAATATATTTAGTGAATTGGCCTCAACAACTTTCTGTGGTAGAGAATTCCACAGGTTCACCACTCTCTGGGTGAAGAAGTTCCTCCGCATCTCGGTCCTAAATGGCTTACCCCTTATCCTTAGACTGTGACCTCTGGTTCTGGACTTCCCCAACATTGGGAACATTCTTCCTGCATCTAACCTGTCTAACCCCGTCAGAATTTTAAATGTTTCTATGAGGTCCCCTCTCATTCTTCTGAACTCCAGTGAATACAAGCCCAGTTGATCCAGTCTTTCTTGATAGGTCAGTCCCGCCATCCCGGGAATCAGTCTGGTGAACCTTCGCTGCGCTCCCTCAGTAGCAAGAATGTCCTTCCTCAGGTTAGGAGACCAAAACTGTACACAATAGTTGCACGTGGATGTGGATGAGAATGTTTCAAGAGTTCTAGTTTCAATTATTCTTTGCTGTGGATGATGGTGTCCTTTGGTGCTTCTTTACAGCACACTATGGGTTTTGTTGTCAATAAAAATGATTTTAATTTGTCACAATCTTGTCTTGCCATTTATATGCACGGAGGCTTGGAGGGTGGGGCGCGATATCTTCAGCAGATCGGCAGGTGAATAGGCTGGCCATTTGGCACATGTTGCGTCATTCACTGTAATCGATGCACGATGAATCTCTGACAAGCAGCTCTTGCAGCCGCAACCGTGTCAGGCTGCCTGCTCCTTGGCTGAAGCTCCTCATCTTCCTCCTCATCATCGTCGTCCTCCTGAGGTGGAGCTGCCATCCCTGCTGGTAATGGCTGGCCCCTCATGATGGCCAGATTGTGCAGCATGCAGCACACAACGGTGAAGGTGGACACTCTATCAGGTGAGTACTAAAATGCCCCTCCAGAGCGGTCAAGGCAGCGGAAATGCTGCTTCAGAACCCCAATAGTTTTTCTATAATGGTCCTGGTTGTGAAATGGCTGGTGTTGTAGCGCTGCTCGGCAGGTGTGGTGGGATTGCGGAGGGGTGTCATCAGCCAGGTGGCGAGACCATATCCTTTGTCGGCCAGGAGCCAGCCACGCCCTTCATGTGGTGGCTGGAACAGTTGTGGCACACTGCTCTCCCACAGGATGAAGGCATCGTGGCAGCTGCCAGAATATCGGGCATTGACAGCGAGGATCATCTGCCTACAAACCAGCTGAACGTTGAGGGAGTGATAGCCCTTTCAATTGTAAAACGCCTCTCCATTGTGAGGTGGGGCCTGCAATGCCACATGCCTACAATCAATGGCTCCCTGAACCATGGGGAAGCCCGCTATCTTGGCGAAGCTACGGGAGCACTCATCCTGGCTCTGCCTGGACATACTGAGCTTTATGTAGTCCATGCGTCGGCTGTAGAGAGGGTCAGTGACCTGACGAATGCAGCAATGTACTGCAAACTGCAAGATATTGCACATGTCACCTACAGGAGACTGGAAGGAGCTGGTAGCATAGAAGTTGAGGGCAACTGTCACTTTCACTGCCACTGATAGTGAGGTCCTGGTTCTGATGTCAGCTTCGAGGTATGTCTGCAGGAAATGACAGAGCTCCGTGACCACCTCCTTGCAGAATCGCAGCATTCTTATGTACTGCTCCTCGGACATATCAAGGTAAGAATAATATGCACGGTAAACCCTGTGTCTGTATGGCCTCCTGCCCTGAGGTCTGGGGCCTCTCCTCTGAAGCCGTCTCTGTAGCAGGACAATGTGGTGTGCCATCATTGTCCCCATTAAGTTGCAGAAGGTAGTCGTGATATGCTAGTCGCCAATGGATGCAATCTGAAAGCCAACAATGTTTGCAAAATGCTAGTTGTGAAGCTGAGTAGTCACAGCACGCCAACACACACTCACTCTATGAGCAGAGAATGCAGCACTGACCGCGACCTTTGTGGCCCGGCTGCAACTCCCTTTATATACCGCCCCAGAATCTTTTCCTCAACTTGTGAAAGCCAATTTTTTGTGGCGTGTTCCCCACCAGCTGGTAAGTGTGGCAGCAAAAGTGAATTTGGTGAGACTGGCACCAAGGAGGCATTGCACACGTACTGACGTCAGGATTGCCATGGCGTTAGTCAGCGAGGTGGCAAATCTTTACGCCTTTGAAAAAGCACATCCAAATTTCCCATCAGGCGGCACCCCCGCCGAACGCCACTGCCCAGCCATTGCTGCCTCTCCCAGGTGGTATCAGCTGGTGGTAGCAACCAAATTTTGACCCCAAAGAGTCTGTTCATTTTCACCGTTTAGGTTCACGTATAGAATCATAGAATGGTTACAACACAGATGGAGGACATGCAGCCCATCGAGCCCATGCCGGTTCTCTGAAAGAGCGCTTCAGCTAATCCCACTTCCCCGACCTTTCCCCGTGGCCCAGCAATTTTTTTTTCCTTCGGGTACTTATCCTCCACCACCCTTTCAGCCAGTGCATTCCAAATCATAACCACTTGCTGTATAAAAAAGTTTTCCTCATGTCCCCTTTGGTTCTTCTACCAATCGCCTTAAATCTGCATCCTCTGGTTCTCGACCCTTCTGCCAATGGGAACAGTTTCTCTCTATCTACTCTGTCCAGACCCCTCATGATTTTGAACACCTCTATCAAATCTCCTCTCAACTTTTTCTGCCCTAAGGAGAACAACCCCAGCTTCTCCAGTCTATCCACATAACTGAAATCCCTCATCCCTGGAACCATTCTTGTAAATCTTTTCTGCACCCTTTCTAAGGCCTTCACATCTTTCCTACAGTGCGGTGCCCAGAATTGGATTGCGATACTCCAGTTGAGGCCGGACCAGTGTTTTTAAAGGTTAATCATAACTTCTTTGTTTTTGTACTCTGGGTCTCTATTTATGAAGCCCAGGATCCCATATGCTTTTTTAACCGCTTTCTCAACCTGCCCTGCCAACTTCAACGATTTGTACACATACACCCCCTCTGTTCATGTACCTCCTTTATGAGGAATGGCTACTGGTAATGAAGGCAGCTGGCATCCTTGGTAACAATTCAGGAAAGATGGAGAGAATCTGGCGAAAGTAAATAATGATTGGGCTATGAGTATCTCTGGGCCACTCCTCATTTACATTTTCCTGCCTCTATGTCAGATAGTTATGTTTTCAAGCCCCATGTCACATCCCTAGAAGTTGTACCAGAAGTTAGGGTCGGGATGGGGAGGTGGGGGCGGGGGAGGGGTAGTTACCAGTGTAACACCTTTGTTTAAATAGACAGAAATAGATAAACCAGGTAACTATAGACTAATCAGCCTCACATCAATAATGGTAAGATTCTAGAGGACTAAATACAGGATAAAATTAATACGTACTAAGAAGGAAATGGGTTAACTTAGCATGGATTTGTAAAAGGTAAGTTGTGTCTAACAAATTTTTTGAGTAAATCACAGAGCGCATTGTTAAAGGGATTGAAGTGGATGTTGTGTATATGGACTTTTAAAAGGGGTTTATCAAATTAGTCACCATTATTTCGACAGCAAATTATGGCAGTACTGTATCATCGGAAGAACAAAGGGAGAGGTTATGATCAATTTTTATGGAGAGGGCTATTATGACATGCAATGTTCCACCAGGACAAGTGGTAGAAGCAGAATCCATAACACCTGTTAAAAATGTTTTTAAAAAGCAACATTTTAAAGGGTGTGGGGAAAGGGCAGAGGAATGGGACTTGGCGGACAGCTTTCAGAGCATTGCCACAAGTGTGATGAATCAAATGGCTTCTTTCTGCACTGAAAAATCTTATGATTCTATGAATTCAGAACTTGAATGCATAGGCCCGGAATTTTCTCAAAGCTGCTCCTGCTCCATTGCCGTAACTTTGCCAGAGGAAACATGAGTAAACGAGGTTTTGGCCACATTTCCAGCAAGTTACGGTGGCAAAGCAGAAGTAGCTCTGAGGAAATCCTGCGCCATTATATTGGCTCATTTTTCAGTTCAGTAGTGAGGAAGTGCCGTCTTTTGGAAGATTCCTCAAATCAAGGTCTGGTCTGCCTGTTCCAGTGGATGTAAATGATACCATGACAGCATTCAAAGAAGAGGAAGAGTTCCAGTTGTCCTGGCCAACACTCCTTCCTTAACACACACTACCAAAGAAAAACAGATTAACTGGTCAATCATCTGATTTGCTGTTTGTGGGATGTTGCTATGGGCAAATTAGTTGTGTTTGTTTTTATTTTGGTAGGAAGAATGTGGAGAGGCAATATAAACTAAATGGTACAATTTTAAAGGAGGTGCAGGAACAGAGAGACCTGGGGGGTATATTTACTCTAATCTTTAAAGGTGGCACTACTGCTCTGTAGTCCATGAGCTTGGTGCCGGGTTTGAGATCCTGATCTTCGAACACTCTTTTTCTCAAGCGACCAAAGGCTTCACTGGCACACTGAAGGCAGTGTTGGACTTCATCATTAATATCTGTACTTGTTGACAGTAGGGGGCTCCCAAAGTATGGAAAGTGGTCCACATTGTCCAAGGTCTCGTCATGGATCTTGATAATCGGGGGGCAGTACTGTGTGGTGGGGGTAGGTTGGTAGAGAACCTTTGTCTTGCGGATGTTTAATGTAAGGCCCATACTCTCGTGTGCTTCGGTGAAGGTGTCAACAATGGTTTGGAGGTCGGCCTCTGAGTGCACAAACGCAAGCGCCGTATGCATACTGTAATTCAATGACAGAGGTTGGAACAACCTTGGATCTGGACTGGAGGTTGAACAGTTTCCCTCCTATATGCTTCAGAGACATGGACTATGTACAGTAGGCACCTCAAAGCACTGGAGAAGTACAACCAAAGCTGCCTCCGCATAATCCTGCAAATCCACTGGCAGGATAGGCACACCAACGTCAGTGTTCTCGCTCAGCTCGCTCAGACCAACATCCCCAGCATCGAAGCACTGACCATGCTCGATCATCTCCGATGGACGGGCCACATCAGCCGCATGCCCAATGCTAGACTCCCGAAACAAGCACTCAACTCCGA
Source organism: Pristiophorus japonicus (assembly GCF_044704955.1). Taxonomy (NCBI): domain Eukaryota; kingdom Metazoa; phylum Chordata; class Chondrichthyes; family Pristiophoridae; genus Pristiophorus; species Pristiophorus japonicus. Next base: position 401,097,878 of record NC_091977.1, on the reverse strand, counting down.
GCTCAGTCACAGAAAGCAAGTCCCAGGAGGGCAGAGAAAACGCTTCAAAGGACACCCTCAAAGCTTCCTTGAAAAAATGTAACATCTCCACCGACTCTTGAGAATCCCTGGCCCAAGACCGCTCAAAGTGGAGGAGAAGCATCCAAGAAGGTGCCGAACACTTCGAGTCTCTTCATCGGGAGCACGCGGAAGCCAAGCACAAAAAGCGGAAGGAGGGTATGACAAACAAAGCACCCCGCTCTCCCGTCCCTTCATCCACCATCTGCCCCACCTGTGACAGAGACTGTAGGTCCCGCATTGGTCTCATCAGTCACCTGAGAACTCATATTAGTGTGGAAGCAAGTCATCTTCGACTCTGGGGGCCTGCCTAAGAAGAAGAAAGGTGGTAGGACAAGATGAGAAGGATGTTAAAAAAGCATATGGGAGCCTTGACTTTATCAATAGAGATAAAAGCAAGGAAGTTCTACTAAACCTTTATAAAAACATTGGTTAGACCTCAGCTGGAGTATTGTGTTCAATTCTGGGCACCACACTTTAGAGGAAGGATGTCAAGGCCTAAGAGAGGGTGCAGAGGTGATTTACTAGAATGGGTGAAAGACTTCAGTTACATGGAAAATCTGGAGAAGCTGGGGTTATTCTCAGTACAGAGAAGATTAAGTGGGGATTTGACACAGGTGTTCAAGATCATGAATGGGATTGATAGAGTAAATAAGGAGAAACTGTTTCAAATGGTAGAAGGGTTGGTAACTAGAGGACACAGATTTAAGGCGATAGGTAAAAGAACTAGAAGCGGCCTGAAGAAACATTTTTTTCCACAGCAAGTTGTTCTGATCTGGAACGCAGCGCCTGAAAGGGTGGAGATTCAATAGTAACTTTCAAAAGGGAATTGGATAAATACTTGAAGGGAAATAAATCACAGGGCTACGGGGAATGAGCAGGAGAGTGGGACTAATTAGACAGCTCTACCAAAGAGCCGGCACAGGCACGATGGGCTGAATGGCCCCTTTCTGTGCTGTATCATTCTATGATTCTATGAACCTCCAAAGCAATTCATTGATGTGAAGCTTTAGGGTGTCCTGAAGATGTACCAAATAAATACACGTTATTTCTTTCTTATTCTAGTGTGACACTGCAGTGCTACTGAAAATCATTTGTAAAACTATCAATTTTATTTGCAACCATGTTAAAATTAGTTGCATAGAATCATAGAAATTTCAGGCCTATTTTGTCTATGCCAGTATTAACTCCCCCACTGGGCCCATCTACACTAATCTAAATTCCCTGCTATGTTTCATAACCTTTAATATACTTCTCCTTCAAATGTTTATCTAATTCTCTTTTAAATGAAGTGATGGACTCAATTTCAATAGCCACTTGTGGTGATGCATGATATATTCTAATAACCCTCTGCATGAAAAGCATATTTTAACTCCCGTTCTATCCAGTGCCACAGCAAACACTGATTAGAGCCATCCCAAAAAATCTAATATAAAGCCCAATACCTCGACATTAAAGAACAGAGATTGTTGTGGCTATCATATTTGCTCTTTGAAGAACCAGTTACTACATGCAACTCAGTAATTATGTTTACATTTACATTTGTTAAAGCACTATCTCTGTGGGGAAATGGTGACCTTTGTGTACCCAAATTAAACAAAAGGAAACTGCATAATACATTTATAATTTGTAATAGATTGGTGATGAAGAGAGGAAAAAGTACTGAGATTATGTATATTTCTATAATTTTAGTTTAAAATATCTAGGAATACAATAGTAAAAATAAATCAATTTGCAGGTGTCAATAGATTTATTTTTAAAACGCAAATAAAAATTTAGCAGACAAGTTTTAATCAGATAAAAATAGCTGAGCACAAAATTTGCTCCTTAGCGGCCATTTTTTTGGCATTACAAGTGCCACTTTGGCTCCAAGGTGGCATCGGCAGCACACACGGACATTTCTGGTGCAAATCGCACCAGACGCCACATTGGCACACAGTGAGTGTCTGCCAGAAATAAGCAGAACAGGAAGATCACAACGTCAATTATCATGCAACGCTGATTTGACACCAGCGCTGCCATTTTGGAACTGAACACTCCAGTGAATGCCCTAAACAACAGGAAGGACCCCCACCAGTACTATTTAAAGGGATCATCACCTAGTTACAGGTTAGTTGATGATTGATTTCTATTGGCTGTTGCTACAATTCTACAAGTGTTTGGTGCTTTCTAGAGTTCTTTAAAGATGCTAAAGTCTACAGAGAGAGTAGTGTGGCAGTTGCTGAAGGACTTTTTCCTGATTTCAAGGATTCTGCACAGACCACTTGCTCCCAGACATAGGTGCACTAGTAGGGATTCCCCTTGGAATACAGCATGACTGGGAGAATGAGCAGAGGAGACACAGAGTAAGGGAAGCGGTCACAAGAGGGTGGAGGGAGAGTGGGAAAAGGGCTCTCAGCAGGAGGCCATATCCATCCAGGGTGTTCAGGAAGCAATTCTCCTACCTGAACCTCAGCGAGGAATAAAGTGTGAGACGTCTGCGCTTCAGTAAGGACGTCCTCACTGAAGTCTGCCACCTGCTGCAGCCACAACTGCAACCTCAGAGCAGGGCAAGGAGTGCATTGTCAGTGGCTGTGAAGGTGACCGTGGCCATTAACCTTCATGCGTCGGGATCATTCCAGGCTAGAGCAGGAGATATTTACAATATCTCACAATTTGCCGTCCACTGTTGCGTAAGGGAGGTCATTGAAGCTCCGCATTCAAAGAGAGCTGACAACATTTCATTCCCTCTTGCCAGAGAGCAGCACGAGGAGCGAGCACACGGTTTCACTCGGATTGCAGGCTTCCCATGGTGGAGGGTGCCATTGACTGCATGCAAGTCGCTTTGTGGGTGCCGTATGCCAACTCTGCCATATATCGGAACCGAAAGGGATTCCACTCCTTCAATGTCCAGCTGGTGTGCAACCCTAGGCAGCGAGTCATGTAGGTCGATGCCCGGTATCCTGGCAGCAGTCATGATGCCTTCATGCTGCGGCAGTCCGCTGTACCAGCTGTATTTGAGCCACCTCAGCAAATCAAAGGGTGGCTACTGGGTGACCAGGGCTATCCGCTAACAACTTGGCTCATGGCTCCGGTGCACAACCCACACACACGTGGGCAGCATACATACAATGAAAGCCATGCTGCCACACGCAATGTGATAGAGCAGACCATCGGCAGGCTGAAACAACGCATCCGCTGCTTGGACCACGCTGGAGAAGCCCTGCAGTACTTGGTAGAGTGAGGTGGTCTGCTGCTTGCCTCACTATCATGACAGCAAAGCCCTTGCCACCAGTTATACAGTGAGCAGCTGAGGAGGAGGAGGAGGTAGAATGGAAGAGGCAATCTAGACACCCCTTTTTGGCTGGACTGTCCATGAAGAACTCATTCGAATACTATACAAGTAAATCAACAGTCCCTCACCTTACCTTCCCTCTGTCACTGACATTCACAGCATCCATTTGGACACATTGCAAAAATAAAAGCCAACACAAAATAAACATTCCGAACCAAATTTATAAATGAAATCATGCCATATTGCATACAAACAAAAACTAATCACCCTTGTGCAATCCCTTAGTGCCTGTCTTCCGTGTGCCTTTGCCTGTCCAAATGCTCCTACGCTGTGCTACCCCAGTGGCTGCAGCATGGCTGGTGGATGCTGCTGAATTTCAGTGGGGGAGATTGCCAATGGCCTTGGAGGACAACCTCGAACAGCTCTGGGCCTAGAAGGCTCGACTGCGGACTGCACTATCTCGGCATGGGCTGGTAGCAATCAGAGCTGGCTGGTTGACAGGCAACAGCAAGGGCACTGGTGGAGTGGCAGTGGTGGAAGGATGAATGTTGCCATCCTGAGATAGGACAGCAGGTTCGTGCTCCATAGGGCCACTGCCACTCACCGGAACAACTGTTAGAGGACAGATTGCTAGCCCCTTTGAACACTGGTAATTCCAGCCATGATGACAGCACTCTGAGCTTGCATGACTTTAGTCTGAGCTTCCACTGCAGCACCCAGATGTTGGGTGGTTGCTGCTTGTGCTACAATGGAAGCAGCGACATCAGCCATCAGACACTGCAGCATGGTTGGGTCAACGAGTGAACTAATGGAATTGACCGCCACTTCCATGCTGCAAAGGATGAGCTCCAAGCTCTGAGCAAAGCCCTGTGCCAAGTTGGTGCTGAATTCCCCCATGTTCCTTGACATTGAATGCAGGCTTTCTGGCAGATTCCCTCTGCACCAAGCATTTCATTATGTGCACCCATCAGCCTACTTTTGTAGCCCACCCCATCAAAGTGCAGCACCAGAACATTTGTACAACCTCGCCCTCCGGCAAGCTGGCACCTGCGCTGCCCTTGCCCCCTGCCCTGGCTGCAGGCTACTTATGCCCGATATCTCAACATATGCAGATTCTGTGTCTAATCCATCCCCTAAAGTACGTGGAGTTTCGGTGGTCTTTCATCATTAGTGTCATGTTACTCTTCCAACTGTTGCTCTTCCACCACTGCCTGGCCAGGTTGCAGTTCTTCAGTATCTGAAAGGAGAAAGGCACAAAGGTAGAGGGAGGGAAGGGGGGAAAGTAAGAGGTGCATGCTTGCACCATCTGCGGCTTGTAAATCAGAAGAGATTATGGGATGAGGGGGAAGTGAGATGTGGGAAAGAGGTTTAGGTATAAGGATACTGTCATCCTCTTTGGTTTCAGCCCTGCTGCTGGCCACAGCCTCAGTAATGGCCACTCCAATGGTGTTGAGCACTGTCTCCTCCATGGAGGTAAGGACATGCAGCCATGCCTGTCCCCTGCCGGTTAGTTCCTGCTGCCTCATGTTGTGTGCCATCTTGTCCTGCAAGAGCGAGGGAAGTGTGTCAGTGAGTGTGGTGCAATGTGTTTGTGTGATGAGGCTGTCATGGTTGAATAGCAGTGTGAGCAAGCTGTGAGATGTGGGTGTGAGCCTTGCAGCAGTGCTAAGTGTGTGAGAGTGAGGTACAGCTATGACTGTTAGGTATGAGTCCTGATTGATAGAGATTGTTAGTAGGTGAGTGATGGGGGTGTGGTGCATTGAGCAGTGTCTGAGGCTAGTGGTGCAATTGGTGCGACATGTTATTTAAATATTCATTCACTGACCTTAACCACTTGTCTGAGGTCATTGAACATTTTGCAGTACTGCATCCAGATCCTCAAGGCTTGTCTCCTAGCATTGACCACCACGGCTATCTGGTCCCACTGACTTCTGAGCATTTTTTTTGGAGGGCTTCTGGCCCCCTGTGAATACACTGTTTCTTTCCTCCTTTCCTCCTCCTTGACCAAGGCTAAGACCCTCGGAGTACACTCTCTCCCATGTTGTACCATTATTCAGTTTTTCCACAGCAGAGTGACTTGTACAAGAAATTCTAGCACCTGCTCCAGCCACAACGCATTTCCCTTTGAAGAAGTGCAAGCTAGCTTTAAGTAGTGCAGGCTAGCTCATGCTAACCTGTCACAATTTTGGGCCCCTACTGAGGCATGCAACCACTCAACTGCATGGTTAGTGCTGGCTGCACACTATAATCATGATAATGAACAAGCAGCACATTGAGCGGGCGTGGGGTAATTGCGCATTGTGATCTCCACACCTTTTTTCGGGGACTGTGTAATTTAGCCCCGCTGTCTTTGAGGCTTCACTTGAATCAATTGAAAATTCATACATGCTTGGAATGTTATAGGTGTGTGTGTTGTTTTTGATACTGGTACACTTTAGTTGTGGATGGAAGTCCTTCTTGTGCAATCATTCCTCTAAAGCCAAGCTGTAAAATGGACTTGGATTGAATTTGTGTTAGAATAAATGTTACCTTTAAACAACATTTCCCAAAAGCTGGCATGCAGTGTTCAGTAGAACAATCAACCGAGAGCAGAAACTTTGAGAAAATTCGATATATCTATTGATCCTCAGTTTTTAGTTTTCAGTTTTCTGAAAGATGAATGTATTTGGGTTTGAATTCATATCAGTATTTATATGACCGGTTCATTCAATTCATTTTCAGTGATATCACTGGTTTGTACATTGCTTCATAAAAAAATTCTAACTTAATTAACATTACATTAAAATGGTAAATTTCAGGGTTTGTTAAAAGGGACAGAAAAGTCACATAGAACTTGTGTCACGCTATGAGGATTTTTTGTGAGAGGGAAATGCCAATTTCCCTAAACAAAGCAATTTTTTTTTTTGCAACTTAACTCAGCCTGCCTTCTTCTGCACTCTCCAGAAATACATCTATTTAACTTTTAAACCCATATATCCCCTTCAGTGCTCTTATCTGATAGAATTATGGAATAACTTATTATCCTGAGGCTGAAATAAATCTGCCTCACTTACTCTTAATGTGTCTTGTGATGTTGGAGTCATTCACTGCAGTTACTAACTTGCTTGGGTCCATTTTGTCCTTTCCTTTTATAATCTTAAGAACTTCAATAGGATCAGCTTAAAGTCTCCGCTTTCCAAAAAAAACAAGCTTCCAACACCTTTCCTAATAACTTAAACTCTGATACCGGAGGGCTGATTTTCCAAATGTGCATGGTGCTTTGCCTGATGTGAGTATCATTCAGAAAATTGGTCTTCTGGCAACATCATAGTTGTGCACAGGCAATAATATCTGTCCTACGAATAGGTGTCTATAACTGCACAATGTAGATAGAGTTCTGTCATCAATACAACCATCTTAGATTGTGCTCTGTTCCTCTGCTAGTGCAGCCTCATTTGCCTTCTCTTTTATTAACTGCAGCTAAGCACTGTGCTGACACTTTCATAGATTTATTGACTCTAACCTTGAAATCTCTCGTGATTAGCATGCTGTCACTGATCCATGTAACACTTTTCTTGCAGTGTTCCCTTACGAATTATGTTACACTTATTCACATGATGATGCACTTTGATATAATTTAAGTGATTGTATCTTGTGTTTGTAAAAAAAAGTTTCTCAAGCATTTTTTTTAAATGGAGACAATGCTTCTTTAACAGAAGATAGCAGCACCTAAATTTTGCGGGCCACATTCCCAATGATTATGCCAGGATCGCATCCACTAGCTGGAGTTTTCAGGGTCCGTGGAAAATCATCTAATTAACATAGGGCCAGCGGGTCAATTCACCACGATGGCCGCATCTCTGCAGCCTGTCTGCCCCATACAGCCAAATAGTCTGGTGCCTGGCCTTCTTTGGAGTGGTGGGGGTTGCCCAGGCCCACTCCCCCAGACCTCATGGAGACCCCTGAACCCTTGTGTAAGTGAGTCAATCCTGTTGTTTTCTCCAGCCTTTGGGATTCTAGGCCAGGTCTACCCACCCCAAGGCTGTTAAAACAGATTTAATAGATAACACATGTATGTAACTAAAAATGTTTTTAAAAAGTGCAAATGCTGGAAATACACAACACGTCAGACACCACCTGTAAAGAGAAAGGACAAGTTATGGGCATTTTGGATGTGGACCCTTCATCAGAATGGCAGACTGAAAGATAAACAGACATCTAAGTAAGGTTGGAAAAAAAAATGAAAGTAAAGGAGAAGGGGCAAGAATGAGCAGATAGACCAGTCATAGAGCATTAACTACAAAGTGTTTAACAACAAATTGTATTTATATAGCACCTTTAATGTAGTAAAATGTCCCAAGGCGCTTCACAGGAGTGTTTATAAAGACAAAAAAATGAACTGAAACCGTTAGATGATATGAAAGAATTTAGTGAGACTATAGAGAGACATTTAGTTAAACAGGTGGGAGGCTGTTTATATATGCAAATTGGGTTCCTACTCCTGTTGCAGGACCACAATTGTAACTTTCAAGGCAAAAATTTTCAAAGCATGTCTGCTGCATACCAGTCCCATTTTCTCCAGGCATTGAAAGGCCTAACCTGCGGTCCCACAGGATGCTGCCTGAACTACTGAGTGTTTCAGCATTTTCTGTTTTTACTTCAGATTTTCAGCTATTTGCTTTTTGCTAAAAGGTGTGTCCTTTTTTGTCACAGGGATCTATTGGATTCTTGGACCTGGAAGCCTTCTGGCTACTGTTTTTAGACAATAGCCAGAAAGCTCATCGGCCTGCTTCAGGCCTCGCTTTCCATCCCTCATTCTGGACATAGGCCCTTGTGAGGGGGGGACTGCACCAGGGTATATGCTAATGACCTGAACCCACAAATCCAGGCGGATTCAGGTCTGGTCAGATCTGATTCGTGCCCTGGTGCAGAAAAGAGGAGAATATTATGGCCTATGTTGCTGCATAGATTCAATTACTGGTCAGCAAGAGAAAGCAGCCAACAGCAGGGTGGGGGTGGGTGCAGCAATATATCAGCTCCTACTGCTGTCCCACTACTAGCTACAGTAGCTGAAACAGGCTAGAATTATCATCTCAGTCCTTCTGCACCGTTCATTGTTCAGCATGTCCAGGATTGTTTGTTTTTATTGGCTTTCTTAGAGGGCTAACTAATGTTCATTCTGACAACACGAATAGTGCTATGACTAAACTTAATTGTTTTCCAGCCAAAAATAAATACCCAAACTTTTTAAAAACAAAATCATTCATGACAACAATTTTGAGTTCTAAAAAAAACATTTTAAAATAGAAAAGCATATTGTGTATAGAGGCAGGACATATTTCTCTCCTTTTATAACTGGCACCAAAAACTCCCCAGTGGTGAAGGATATTTAAAACATATCCAAGATAGGCAAACTTCCAATTCCCCATTTCTGCACTGTGATTTGGGATGTGCCCTGTATGAAAGGTAAAATTTGCATTACTACTTCTGGGTAAGACTATTCTTACAATGTTGGAAAACAAATCCACCAAACCCCATTGCAACACTGGGTAAACTTCAGGATTGATACTGCTGCTCTTAGCTGGCAGCACAATTAAACAAAAATAAAACAATTTGGTTTATCATGTATCCCCTTTATCAATCACATCAAATCCAAACCAGATTAGCCAAAACTAGAATCAGGACTTCAGAGCAACTTGGTCAGCATTAATAATCAATAATTCACTGCACTTCTGGAAATGTTTGTTTCTTTTGTAAATATATTTTAATCAGTATCAATCTGTATGTCTCATTAACAAAATAATTTTTACACATTACTCTACGTTATTGGAATATTGCATATACTGCCTTTATTAAATTGCAATGTAATGTTCACAATATCTGCATTTGCTCGTAAGTATTTGTTCAAAGCTGATGAAAGCAGTAAATATATATTTAAAATTTCAAAGCTAATGTGAAGAGATTGGAAATGTTGTCTTTCATTTCACCTATACCTGGAGGGCAATGTTCCCTGTAATTATTTTTGGTGCACGGCCACGCATGCACGGTGTTTCCATTGAGAAACAGGCAAGCGGCCTGCACGGAACCTTCAGACAGCTGTGCATCCGAGCAACCGCGACCATTGCTGGAAGAAGGACTTTTTAAGTAAAAATTCTGGGTTCAAGACGATGGCAGGACCCCACTAAAGTTATTTTTTATTCACTCTTGGGATGTGGGCATTGCTGGCAAAGTCAGCATTTATTGCTCATCCCTAGTTAACTTTGATAAGGTGGTTGTGAGCCACCTTCTTGAATCACTGCAGTCCATGTGCTCCCACAATGCTGTTAGGAAGGGAGTTTCAGGATTTTGACCCAGCGACGATGAAGGAACGGCGATATATGTCTAAGTCAGGATGGTTTGTGATTAGGAGGGGAAATTGGAGGTGTTGGTGTTCCTATGCCCTGATGCCCTTGTAGGTGGTGGAAGTTGTGGGTTTGGGAAGTGCTGCCGAAGAAGCCATGGCGAGTTGCTGTGGTTTATCGTATAGGTGGTACACACTGCAGCCATGGAGTGCCCTCCGTAAACTCCAACATTCACTCACTGTGCAGCTGACCATATCCTGTCTGGCACTATGTCCCATTCATCCATCACTTTGACCCTTCAGGAGCAACATTGGCCTCCTGTGGCCCAATATATTAAATTTGTAATCCTCAACCTCATTGTCAAATCCTTCCACCACCTAATTCCATCCTATCTCTGAAACCTCTCCACTTTTGATTCACTACTACAGCCTTTTGCCCTCCAACTCTGGCCTTTTGTGCATCTCCCTTCTTTCACCCTTTCCCTGGTGACAAAGCCCTCGGCCAGCTCAGTCCAAACCCTATGGAACTCCCTCCACCTTTCCACTTCTCTCTTCTCCTTTAAAAACCTTCTCAAAACCCCCTTTTCAACCAAACTTTCAGTTCAGTCTCCTATTCTTTCCCTCCATGGCTCATTACCTATTTTCATTTGTGAGGTGCCTTGACATATTTCTAGCTGTATTAGTGCAAGTTGTCATTGTTGTTTACCTCCGGTATCACTTTTTTAAAACTTTGGTGACATAGTAAGCACGTGGAATTAATCTGCTATTTTCCCAGTAGACCCAGATGTAAAGCTAGAGTAATAAAATTACAAATAGTTCTTGTACCATAACATACTGCAAAACATCAATCAGCAAAGCTGTGCATGCAAACGGTTACTAGGCAAACATTTTAATGAAAATTCTGATTTCTTCTGTAGTAAACCATAAAAATTGCATTCTCACAAATATAAGCTCACTGTTAAATGAAAATACCCTTTCTTTTCCAGTTCGTGAGCAGGTCCGGGTTAATTAATTGATTTCATCAAAGTTTACCAACTTCAAGCTGACTTAATGAATCCACATTTGTGATATGACTGCCCGGAGTTTATTTTGGATTATACGAAGCTTACGGCTGAAATGCTTGGGCTGAGAAATTCCGTTGGATCCCATTGGGGGCAGAAACGTCCACGATGTTATCGAGCCCTCTAGTGAGCTACGCCACCTAGTGGGCTACTGATGTAACAATAAAAGCCATGTGCAGCAGTTCTTCCCCGGCAGCCATGTTAGTACAAGTGTGTGTATTAGTTGCGTCTCAAGATATCGCAAATTGGCGATGAGCATGCGATTTTTGGATTCCCGAGCTGAAATTTTTGCTGGAGGATAATCCTACCAACTGACGGAGAGACTGTTAGAGGTTCTTCGTTTTGCAGAAAAACTTAAAAATCCAAGGTAAATTTCGAGCACACGTGGCTGAACTGTCAACGTTGCCAGCGTCCAGATGGCCAAGCCTATGGGAATAATAGGGCACTTGGATGAGAGACATTCGGAGCCTATATGGAGTGGCTAGAAATGTTTTTCACCACAAATAGTATTGTTGAGGTCCCCGATAATGTAAACCGTAACCGGGCGGTTTTAGAAATGAAACGGGCAATTTTCTTAACTGAAGCCGGCCCTAGAGTGTATGAAACCCTGAAAAATGTGCTTGTTCCCACCAAGCCAAAGGACATGTTACTGAATGAGAACAGCACTACAGTCCTGAGCCCCTGGAAATTGCTGAAAGATTATTGTTTTAGAATACACGATCAATTAAATGATGAGGGTATCAGTGAGTATATTGTAGCTTTAAAAAAGCTATCCATTCACTGTCATTTTGGAAACTTCAGGACCGAGCATTGCGTAACCGCTTTGCTTGTGGGTTGAAAAACGAAGGAATCAGAAGTAAATTGCTGACAACCCCTAACCTGACTTTTGATTTAGCTTGTCAGACAGATATGTCGATGGATATGGCTGACCAATATTCCCGAGAACTTTGTGCCATTTCCAGTCAACCGAGGTGAAACGGTTGCAGGCTAAAAATAAAAGGCAGTTGGGCCCCAAGACCTCAGCAACTGGCCAAGTTAACAGTGTGTTGTGTTCCTACTCTGTTTGTTGCACTAACTCACACTGGACGGGCATTAGGACCCTGGGGAGCGATTCACAGAGTGCTGTAAACATGCTGGTTCATGCTGGTTTTGGGTTGTTGCTATAAAGAAAACAGTTCAGTTACTTTACTCCTGTTTCAGTTAGTCTGTTTATTTACGTACACAACACAGTGCATTGAAGTCGTGCTATCGGTGCCCGGGACAACACCTCACTCAATGTTGTCCATATGTGAAGGCAGAGTGTTTCTGCTGCAAGAAAACTGAGTATCTTGCGATGGCGTGCCGACTGAAGAGTGAACCGACTGGCAATGCTATAATTAGAAATCGGCAGACACTACATAGCGTTGGAGAAGCAGCAGGATGAGGAGGTTCTGAAGATGTACGTCATCAGGAGCACGAAAATATCTAACTGCGATTCATGCAGTATCATCATCCAAGTAGACATCACAGGAACCAGGATACCCATGGAAATCGACACTGGTGCATCTGTGAGCACAGTACCGGAATCAGTATATCGCGACAAGTTGCGTAATTTTCAACTGGAGAAATCGAAGATAGAGCTGCGAGGCTATTCGGGAGAGCTAATCCCTGTAGTGGGAAGTGTCGCCATACCAGTGACATACAAGGATCAGTATCAGAGCTTGCCTCTCATAGTAGTAGCAGGAGACAAGCCTGCCTTGATAGATAGAAATTGGTTGAGATCACTGAAACGGGATTGGAATGAGATTTTTCATGTGGAAGCGAAATTTGCATCATAGAATCATAGAAATTTACAGCATGGAAGGAGGCCATTCCGGCCCATCGTGTCCACGCCGGCCGACAAAGAGCTATCCAGCCTAATCCCACTTTCCAGCTCTTGGTCCATAGCCTTGTAGGTTACGGCACTGTAGGTGCATATCCAAGTACTTTTTAAAATGTGGTGAGGGTTTCTGCCTCTACCACCCTTTCAGGCAATGAGTTCCAGACCCCCAACACCCTCTGGGTGAAAATATTTCCTCGCGAATCCCCTCTAAACCTCCTACCAATTACTTTAAATCTATGCCCCCGTTTGTTGAATCCTCCGCTAAGGGAAAAGAATGACAGTAAGCAGTATCCGAAGGTGTTCAGCAAAACAGGCAGTCTGATCCAAGATTTCAAGGCGAGTGACAGAGTGCAGAAGGATGCATGACCAGTTTACTGCAAGCCACGTCCTGCACCATACACACTCAAGGAGAAAGTTGAGCAAGAACTCAAAATACTAGAAACTGAGAACATTATCTCTAAGGTGGATCTGAGTAATCGGGCTGCAGTCATTGTTGTTGTACCTAAGTCAGAAGGTAAGGTAAGTTTGTGTGGTGATTATAAAGTAATCGTAGACCACGTTCTAGAGGGTAATCTACCCAATATGTTGCCAAATGTGGAAGATTTGTTCACAACGCTGACAGGTGGCCAGATCTTTTCAAAGTAAGATCTAATAAGCGCCTACCTACAACTCGAGTTAGAAGAAGAGTCCAAGTCATGCTTCACTATAAATATTCACCTTGGCCTACATCAGTTCAATAGGCTACCATTTGGAGTCTCTTCCACCCCCCAACATATTCCAGGGGGTGATGAACCAAATTTTGCAAGGGATTGAAGGGGTAGCGTGTTATTTAGATGAGATACCCATTTCAGCACCAAACAGGCAAATTCATAATAATATACTGAATGAAGTCCTCAAACGGCTAGAGAAGCACAGAGTACGAGTGACTGCTCACAAGTGTCAGATATTTCAAAACTCAGTGGAGTACTTGGGGCACAGAGTAAACAAAGATGGTTTAAATCCAATCAAGGGAAAGCTGGATGCAATCAGAAATGCACCCACTCCCAAGAATATCTCTGAACTTTGATAATTTTTGGGTCTTTTGAATTTTTTGAATTATTATGGAAAGTTCCTCCCAAATTTGGTTACAGTTTTACATCCAATGAATGAGCTGTTGAGAAAACAGGTCCATTGGAAGTGGTCAAAAAGAATGCGACACAGCATTCAAAGAGTGTAAAAGCCAGTTGGTAGAGAGTACCATGTCAGTTCACTATGACATATCTAAGGAGATCAAGCTAGCATTTGATGCCTCTCCGTATGGAGTTGGGACAATGATCTTTCACGTGCTAGATAGTGAGGAGGAGAGACCAATTGCTTTTGCTTCATGCACTCTCATGTGCAGATCCAAAGGAAAGCTTTAGCATTGAGTTTTAGGGACAAGAAGTTTCACAAATACTAGTTTGGTCGTAAGTTTCTCTTAGTTACTGACCATAAGCCCCGGACAGCAATCCTCCATCCAAAGTTCCAACCTTAGCTGCAGGCCGAATGCAGAGATGGGCTTTAATTTTGTCAGCATATACGTGTAACATTGAATACAAAATAGGTTAGTGTGCAAAATTAAAGCACATAGGATTGGGGGTAATGTACTGGCATGGATTGAAAATTGGTTAACTGACAGGAAACAGCAAGTAGGAATAAACAGGTCTTTTTCAGGGTGGTGGGCAGTGACTAGTGGGGTATCACAGGGCAGACACGAGACTCCCAAAGCAAGCGCTCTCCTCGGAACTCCTTCACGGCAAATGAGCCAAAGGTGGGCAACGGAAACGTTACAAGGACACCCTCAAAGCCTCACTGATAAAGTGCAACATCCCCACTGACACCTGGGAGACACTGGCCAAAGACCGCCCTAAGTGGAGGAAGCGCATCCCGGAGGGTACTGAGCACTTCAAGTCTTGTCACCGAGGACATGCAGAAATCAAACGCAGGCAGCGGAAAGATCGTGCAGCAAACCTGTCCCACCCACCCTTTCCCTCAACGACTATCTGCCCCACCTGTGACAGAGACTTTGGTTCTCGTATTGGACTGTACAGCCACCTAAGAACTCATGTTATGAGTGGAAGCAAGTCTTCCTCGATTCCGAGGGACTGCCTATGATGATGATGACCACAGGGATCAGTGCTTGGGCCCCAGTTATTCACAATGTATATAAATGATTTGAATGGGGGAACCAAATGTAATATTTCCAAGTTTGCTGACGGATCAAAACTAGATGGGATTGTGAGTTGTGAGGAGAATGCAAAGACAATGCCAGGCGATTTAGATAGGTTGAGTGAGAGGGCAAACACATGGCAGGTGCAGTATAATGTGGATAAATGTGAAGTTATCCACTTTAATAGGAAAAACATAAGGACAAAGTATTATTTAAATGGTGATGGCTTGGGAAGTGTCGATGTACAGAGGATCCTGGATGTCCTTATACACCAGTCATTGAAAGCAAACATGCAGGTGCAGCAAACAGTTCGGAAGACAAATGGCCTTTATTGCAAGAGGATTAAGTACAGGAGCAAGGATATCTTACTACAGTTATACAGGGCCTTGGTGAGACCGCACCTGGAGTATTGTGTGCAGTTTTGGTCTCCTTACCCAAGAAAGGATATACTTGCCATAAAGGGAGTGCAGCAAAGGTTCACCAGACTAATTCCTGGGTGGCAGCACTGTTGCATGAGGAGAGATTGGGTTGACGAGGCCTGTATTCACTAGAGTTTAGAAGAATGAGAGGGGATCTCATTGAAACGTATAAAATTCTGACTGGGTTGGATAGACTGATTGTAGGGAGGATGTTTTCCCTGGCTGGGAAGGGGTCACAGTCTCAGGATACGGGGTAGGAAATTTAGGACCAAGATGAGGAGAATATTTTTCACTCAGAGTGGTGAACCTGTGGAATTCTCTACCACAGAAGGCTGTAGAGGCCATGTCACTGAATATATTTAAGAAGGAGATAGATAGATTTCTAGAAAAAAAATGCATCAAGGGGTATAGAGAAAAAGCAGCAATATGGTGTTGAGATAGAGGATCAGCCATGATCATATTGAATGGCGGTGCAGAATCGAAGGGCCGAATGGCTACTACTGCTCCTATTTTCTACGTTTCAATGTTTCTATGTAACAATTGATCACAATAATGCTGATGCTATATCAAGGTTGTCATCCCCCATCACAAGTTACACCCAATCGGGAAGAAGTGTTCTAGTTTTCATACATTGATGAGCTGCCAGTCACAGCTGAAGAGATTGATAGAGCAACCAAACCTGACCCAGTTATGTCAAAGGTGTTTGATCATGGAAAGGTTAGGATTGTTCACGTTGATCATATGTGGAAGGAGTTGAAAGTTGGGGATGATTCAATTTATCCTGATGAGTCAGATAGTCTTATTACAAGTAGAGTTTCAATAGCAAATCCTACATCAGATCTACTAGAAACAAGTCCAAGAGAGAGTCAGAATTTAAGTCCAAGTTCAAGTCAGGCAGATAAACAGTCTGAAAGTGTAGAGAGTCCAAAGGTAGATCAAGGTCAGCCCTTGGATAAAAACTCTCATCAGGCTCAGCCTAGAAAGAGTCAAAGTCCTACAACAAGATCGGAAAGTTCTGTTCAAGAAAGAAGGTATCATCTTCAAAACAGAAATCCAGTGGTTAAGTTTAATCTGTAAATATGGAAAATAAGTTAATCTTTTGTTTGTGTTACAGAATTTTATAGTAGAATTTCAAAACATAAAATGGGTTCCATTTGAGAAATGTAACCAACAGTTGTGCATACCGTGCAAGTTATGTATAATTATTTTATGATTAACTTCTTCAATAAGGAGGGAAGAGTGTTATAGAGCCATCTAGTGGACTACTCCACCTAGTGGACTACTGATGTAATAACAATAAAAGCCATATGCTGCAGTTCTTAATCAGCAGCCATGTTAGTGCAAGTTTGTGTATTAGCTGTGTCTCAAGATATCGCCTGCAAGGCGGGACCTTTTGCACCAGGCGTGGACGTCCCGCCCACTCTTGAAATTGGGATTACTGCCCCCGAGAGGAAGTAGAGTGCAAAATAACAAGCTTCACTTCCTCTCTGGAGCGCTAACAGGGTGGACTGGCCGGGAGTGGGGTGCAGCACTACACACTGGGCTGCGTAGCGCTGCCGCAAAGGAGGGGCTCTCCCCTTCATAAAAGGGGAGGGCCCAAGCTGCCCAACTCTGCGGGGCCCTACCTGGACCATCGGGGAGGGGAGTGCCGTGCCACGCCACCAGCCCGGCACTCAAGGGGAGTGCCGGGCTGCCAGACCACGGCACAGACCCCGCGTTTAAAACAGCCACAGGCCGCGACAATAAGTAGGCACATTTTTTATTGACCCGCCCACCACCACCCCTTTAACTTGCACCCCACGAGCCTCCTGCCGCCCCATTCATGTCCCCTGAAGCTGTCGCTGTCATCACCCAGCAGTTTCAGGAGACATGGGACAAATTTTGTTTCAGGGCGAAAACGGGGCGCTGCGCACAGTGGTGATGTAGTTATCGCTGACGCAGCGGAGCGGGGCACTACTGGTTACTGCCGCCTCTAAACTCCCTTGGAATTTAGCGGGAGTCGTTAGCGGCACTGTGCCCGGATAAAAAGTTGTTAGCACTCCCAGGGATGCTAACAGGGCGCAAACGGGAGGTGCAAATGACCCCAATTTCTCTCCCAGGGTTTTTTTAGTTTCCAAACAATTTATTTAAATGATGGGAAGGCAATTTAACAGCAAAAAAAATAGAAAAGTGGTTGGGTTTTATTAAAAAAAGGTAATTTTGAACAATTGAACAAAATGACTACTGTAAGCCATCGACCTGAGAACTCGGTTTCTCGCTCCACAGATGCTGCCTGACCTGTTAAGTATTTCCAGCATTTTCTGTTATTTCCAACATCCACAGTATTTTGCTTTTGAATTACTTTTGGAGTTGTTCTGAAGGTAAAAATAAATCATTGACTAAGCAATATGTTAAATATTTCTGAGTGTGCTGACATGACTTATCAGATTCCTAATCCACTAACTATGGGCAGTTAGTCATCTCTGAATAATTCAAATGAATAATAATATTTTAACAAACACCTAACGTCATCCGAGATTCCTTCAGGATTCTGCCAGTCTCTGACAGGAAACCATCAGTACCAACGCCATTTCCCCCCCCCCCCCGCCCCCATAAAATGGCAGAGACCCTGTTGCTTTTGATTGGTACCCCCTCCACAGGAAAGCCATTCAGCCTGCTTGGGAGGAGGTAGCAGAAATTCTCAGTGCAGAGAGCCAGACGAGGAAGATTTAGTCTCAGAAAATTTCCCAAGCTGGCCAGCATTTCCCTATACCATTTATATAGCATTTTCCTTGCCTGCAGGATGTCCCAAAGCACTTTATAATCAATGAATTGCTGTTTGAAATGCAATTACTATAAGCAAATGAGGCAGCCAATTTGCATACAGCAAGGTTCCACAAGCAGAGAATCATTTCTTTTAGTAGTGTAGGTTGAGGGAAGAATATTGGCCAGGACACTACGCGAATTCTCTTCTTTGAATAGTGCTTTGAGAGTAAATCGATGAAGCCTCATGGCTCATCTGAAAAAGATTGCACCTCCGCAATATACTCCTTCACTAACAAACTGAAGTGTCAACCTAGATTGACTCAAGTCTGTGGTGGGGCTTGAACCCACAACTTTTTGACCCTGTGGCAAGAGTGCATCCAATTGTACCAAGCTGACACTTGAAGATGGTCAAAATACTATAAAAAGTTTCCTTTCTACTGGTTACATCTTGATCAAGGCCACATGAAAAGTACTTAGAGAACTGTATAACTGTCTCATAGTTTAACATGCTTGTCCTTACTGTACCAGTGCAAACTTTCAAGCTGCAACTTTGAGTTTCACTTATATCTGTAAAGGTGCCAGAAAGCAAGCTTCCAACAAACTTAGCTGCATGACGTCCATTTGTTTACTTAAACATACTGAAATGTAATATAGGAACTTGGGTGTGACTGCTTTACTCTTTGTTGTGTTCATACTTTGTTGTGCTCATACTCTGTTACAGTTCACTAGACAGGCGTTAGGACCCTGTGGGAACTGTTCACACACTGCTGTACACATGCTGGTTCATGCTAGTTTTGGAACACCATTTTGGCAGTTGCTATAAAGGACTGTAAGAGAAGGGCAAAGTTCGTGGGAAACGCCCCTAGTGTTTGGACTCATTGGAAAGGAAATTTAATTTGGAACTATCTACCAGAAAGTTTGAAGTCCTAAAATGTTCATGAAAGAAACTACGAACTTTAATCAAATTTGTTATTCTATAAGACCTATTAAATCTGTGGGCAGGTCTAGAAAACTAAAGAAGCCAGTTTGATTATTGAAACTGTCTGGGGCTTTGAGACTAAAGTAAATTGTCTGGAAAATGGATACTCGGAAACCCTTCTCCACAAGAGACAATAACATTGCAACAATTAATTCAGAAAGCCAGCCATCAACCCGAACCTGGAAAACCATTTTCAGCCTATGCATAAAAACAAAAGGCCCACTCCAGCCTGTATGCAAAAACCAAGCACAAAGAAGGAATGGCGCCTCGAGGGGGGCAACCCCTCCGATACAAAGCATACCTGCTTCGGGTGCGGAAAGAGTGGGCACTGGAGAAAGGATTGTAGAAATCCATGGAAGAGTAGCACAGGAAGGAATTCTCCAGCCCCTGCCCAAAAGACCGAGACCGAGAAGCCAGTCCCTCCCCACTCGTTTGATACCTTCCTGACTGCGCTCCACACAATGTTAGATGGCCCTGGGAAGGTAGCCACCGCCACCAGTACCGAAATCCCATCTGCCCCATCCCAACCAAAACCATGACGAGGACAGGCACAGCCTGTCCACCTGTGTGCCCTCAAGTATGATGCGTGGGGGAGACCGACCGTTCAGATGGAAGTGGAAAAGGTGAAAGGGACTTGCCTGCTGGATACCGGTGCCTCAAGCATCCTTGTCTATGCAGCTAACCCCGCCGCCTCACCTCTGTCTAGCGGGGTCCCCTACAGCTTGGTGGGTTTCACAGGCACCGAACAGACTGGCTCATTCTCCGTTCCACTCTCCATTCGTTTAGGAACACTCTACACTAAGTGGACTTGTGTCCTGACGAAGTGGGAACAGGAAGGGAGAGGGATCCTGGGGGCTGACTTCATCCTAGGATCCTAGTGGATTTAAGAAACCACTGTCTTTGGGGGTCAGTCTGCATGGGACAGGAGAGTGAGGTGATGGTTATCCCAGAAAAACGGGGTAAAGGGACGGCGTGCACCATGAAACCAAAGGAGGGTTACGACCTTGAATCACTGGTCAGTAACACTCCGATAGAGTACCAAGAGTATGTGAGGGCAAACCTTGCAGCTTTTGCCACTCACAAACACGATTGTGGAAGAATAAACGGGGTCGAGGTTAGCATCGATGGGGATCCCATGACACGACCACAGAAACAGTATAACTTCCCCAGGGAGGCAGAGGCAGACATGGAAACAGCCTTGGATTCTTTGGTTAAACAGGGGGTCTTGAGACCAATGATGCATGAGGGAAACCGATCGTTCAGATGGAAGTGGAAAAGGTGAAAGGGACTTACCTGCTGGATACCGGTGCCTCAAGCACCCTTGTCTATGCAGCTAACCCCACTGCCTCACCTCTGTCTAGCGGGGTCCCCTACAGCTCGCCATTGTGGCCAGTTAAGAAACCGGACAACTCCTGGAGAGCCACGGTGGACTATCGAGTACTCAACCGTAACACCGTAAGATCCCCACCTGTGCACTCACCGTTGCTGCTGTCGCCGACCCCATTGGAAGTATCCCAGCCTCCGCGACCACCTTCACAGTGCTGGATATTTCCAACGGGTTCTGGTCCATACCTTTAAGAAGGGAAGATCAGTACAAGTTTGCTTTTACCTTTAAAGGACAGCAATACACTTGGAACTGTCTCCCTCAGGGCTTCCACAACAGCCCCAGTATTTTCCATCAGTGTATGGCCAACTGTTTAAAGAGAATCAGCAGACCCCAGCAGCTAGTACAGTATGTGGATGACCTGCTCCTGTTCACTGATGAGGGGGAGGAGCATGGCCCACTGCTGGCTGAACTGCTGAAAGAAGAAGGGTTTAAAGTGAACCCCAAGAAGGCACAGATCGGCCAGAAGGATGTAAAATTTCTGGGACTGGCTGTGCGGGCTGGGGAAAGAGCCATTGACAAAGCTAGAAGAGAAGCAGTGCAGAAGTTACCAGCCCCCAATGCAGTAACAGGAATAAGATCTTTCCTAGAGCTAACCAGATACTGCAGAGATTTCATTGAGGATTATGCAGCTACAGCAGTCCCTCTGCTCCGACTCCTACACAAGGGAGTGGAGTGGGAATGAGACGAAGGCTGTGAGGCAGCATTTATCCAACTCAAAAAAGACCTGCAGAACACGCCAGCTCTAGCGGCTGCTGATGGGGGTAAAGAGCTTTTCCTGGAGGTAGCAGCCAGTGGGGACAGCCTGAGCGCAGTACTGCTCTAAGAATGGCACGGCCGGCTGAGACTAGTGGTCTACTCCTCCAGGATACTCACGGATGTGGAGAAGGGATACTCCAACTATGAGCAGCACCTCTTAGTCACTCACTGGGCTGTGAAAAGATTACTGATCTTCACAGGGGGGTTCCCCATCACACGCCCACCCAAATGTTCCTGGACGGGAGAATCAAGGACGGGACAGTGAGCAATGACCGCATTGCTCGCTGGACCCTACTTCTCTCCCAGATGGACCTAAGGGTAAAGGGTCTCTGCGAGCCAAGACTCGCAACCAACATGATCTATCCAGGGACAGCCCACCGGTGTTCAGTAGAAGGGGTATGGGAAATTAACATAGGTTTTCGGGCTGGGTTACACCCCACAGGCCGAGAGATCTATGTGGACGGTTCAAGCACGGTATCTGCGGGTGAACGACTCACAGGCTGCAGAGTTAATGACCCAGAGACAGGCATTGTTATGCCAATTAAACTCCCCAGTACTATGAGTATCCCGGCACGCTGAACTATCTGCAGTGGTGTACGTAGTCACACACCCCGAAGAATTCCCCACCCCATACACGATTTGCTCAGAGAGTATGTTCACATGCAATTCGTGTACGGAGTACCTGGCTATCTGGTCCCGTCGCGGGTACACATCCGCAGACGGGAGACCTCTGGCAATTAAGCCCTTACTGGAAAAGATCACGACAGCCATGGGGGAGGAAGGGAAGATCTATATACATAAAGTGAAGGCACATTCCACCACAGAACCCCGTAGAGAGAGAAACCAGCAGGCTGACATGTTGGCCAAGCAAGGTGCTCGCATGGGCAAGCTCTGGGATCCGTACAACCCAGGACCCATCGCAGCAGTCAGGGGCAGGATTGAGACGACAGGGAAGGCAGGCATAGCTTTGCCCCCGGACCTAAAAATGGTTCAGACGCAAGACCTCGTCCTCAAAACTGTCATGGACACGCTAAAGGGGAAAGGGTAGATGGCCCGTATGGCACCGCAGCAATTGCCATTAAAGAAGGCATGCTGTTCAGGGGGGAGCAATGGTTAGTGCCGCAACAACACCGGAGAGAATTCCTCCAGCTGGCCCATGAGGGTCCAGGAGCAGGACATCCCGGACCCGAGACCACTTGGCAACGAGTGCAACAGGCAGAATGGTGGCCAGGACTCAGGGAAGACGTCCGCGAGTTCTGCGCCAGCTGTCTGGTGTGCGCTGCCAACAACCCCGACCCCCAGAAAAGAAAGGTGTCTATGGGACATATCAGGAGGGTAGAGGGACCCTGGCAGTCAATCCAAATCAATTACATTGGGCCCCTACCCACTGCCCAGGGAGGCTACGAGTACTGCCTAGTATTGGTGGATGTATTCACCAAATGAGTGGAAGCCTTCCCATGCCGAACAGCCAATGCCCTGGGAACAGCTCGGATCCTGGTCAGAGAAGTGTTCTCTCGATGGGGACTACCACAATACGTGGAGTCCGACCAAGGGAGTCACTTCACCGGACAGGTGATGCAGGAGACCCTTAAGGTACTCGGCATCAAAGGGAAATGGCATGTCGCCCACAACCCACAATCATCCAGACCTGTGGAGCGTTTAAACCGCATTAAGAAAGGCTGCCCAAAGAGACAGGGGACTCACCCAAGTGGTGGGTAGAGGTCCTACCACTGGTCCTCATGGGGATCCAGGCCAGCCAATCAAAGAGCACGGGGTACTCCCCGTACGAGCTCATCACTGGCAGAGTCATGCGAACCCCCACCCATGTGTTAGCCCCAATACTCACAGAAGGTCAGCTTAGGGAAGCGAGCCGGGACAGCTTTGTCAGGAATCTGTTTGAACACCTTAAACAGATTCACTGGCAGGCCGCTAACAACATGGGAAATCAGCATTGGAGCAACCGACTGCTGCTAGAACCCCTCAAGCATCACGAATTGGAGATAGGAGACCAGGTCATGATGAGGAACTACGCTAGAGTAGGGGGTCTTTGAGGCACTGTACATGGGACCGTACCACATTGTGGACAAGGCAAGCCCCATGGTCTATGCCATAAAAATGCCCCGCCGTACAAAGTGGTTCCACATAAACTTATCAACCCAGGGGCAGCAGCTAAACAGTACCGTACTAAAGACAGGGACCTCCAGCCAGCAGCCCCCGACTGTGGAAATCCCACAGGGGACGTGGCAGACCCACAGACTGCACCTAGAGGGGCGATGGACTGTGTTACTGGAGGAGCTTTCCCCCCAAACATTGGGGACTCGGATGCACCCCAGTGGCCAGAGCCTTAAGAAGGACTCCCCGCACACCATGGTCAAAGACACCGTGGTCATCAGCCAATTTAAATGATTCAGCCCCGGGAAAGGGACTCCCAGCCGGTAGCCTCGGTATACTGGGTGGAGAAAATTGGAGTTATTCAGGGAGGTGCCCACATTCGTTTTACAGCGGTCCCACCCTATGTCATAAAGTGGCTGTAACGGGTACTGACCTCTCCGGGTGTCAGAGCCGGGGTGCACACGTAATACTGTGTCCAGCACTTGAATGCCCATTCTAAGTCACAGTGTGGGTTTAAAGCTGCTGGCGCACAGCCTATTAACTGCACCATGGAGGTAATGACACAAGACCATGTCCCTCCACAGGTAGCATACATAGGGGCTGGGATATATTGTGTCACCACCAGTGCACCCCACTGCCAACATGGACACTTCTGGTGTCCAGTGAGGGACAGTATTTTTTGCTTCAAACCTGAGGCATCAGTTCAAGTGGCCCAGGAACGGATTGTCCCCATTCCTGAACCCTCCACTGTCCACTTCACTGTGAGGGAAAACATTACAAACCTGCAGGATTATGTTGTACATTTTGGCTATGCAATTCCCCCTCTACCCGAACATCTTACCGCTCTGCTAAAAGCTGTAATTATCTCTCAAAAACATTTCTATACTCTGGAACAGAAAACAATTGAGATAGGGAGAAAGATTCTCGAGATTACAATTACGCCTTGATGGGACCTTTACAGAAATATAGAAGTCCCAGTCTGGATCAAAATCGCTTCCCACACTTTAGTTATCTGTCAACACGCAATTATTCTTTACTTATGGTGTCTCACTTGCCGAGTGAACTACAGAGGCTGTCAGGTCAGGCACCAAAGGGTGCTGCATGCTCCCTGGCCGAACGTGGGAATCGCGCAGCTAGGGGTGACACCATACTACCATGTTTAATTTGTGTTTAATTTTACCTGCTGTGGAACGCAAATATCGAGTGTTGTGAGAGCGTTACTGAAGATCGTGTTTGACTATGTACCTTTTATTTTTACTGTACTAAAAGTTGTGTTTGACTATATGTGTAAACAGAGTAAAGGAGGGGCATCGGAGCCCTCTACACTGTGACCGAATTGTAATGACTGTATTTGCCTAAAAACTGCATTGCATTTCAAAGGGGAATGCACGTTAATTGTTTAGTGTAGAGTGTCACAGGGGGGGACTGTAAGAGAAGGGCAAAGTTCGTGGGAAACCCCTCCAGTGTTTGGACTCATTGGAAAGGAAATTTAATTTGGAACTATCTACTAGAAAGTTTGAAGTCCTAAAATGCTCATGCAAGAAACTATGTACTTTAATCGAATTTGGGATTCTACAAGACAAATTAAGTCTGTGGGAAGGTCTAGAGAACTAAAGAAGCCAGTTTGATTATTGAAACTGTCTGGGGCATTGAGATTAAAGTAAATTGTCTGGCAAATGGATACTCGAAAACCCTTCTCCACAAGAGACATGAACATTGCAACAATTAACTGAGAGATGGCCAGCCATCAACCTGAACCTGGAAAGCCATTTTCAGCCTATGCATAAAAACAAAAGGCCTACTTCAGCCTGCATGCAAAAACCAAGCACAAAGAACATTGCGATTACCAAGCTAATATTTCCATCAAGAAACAGATTTAGAAGATCAACCCACCTGAGACATATTAACTTTTAGCGAGCCCGCCAAAATATTACAAAGAAATGTCGAGCCCGCCAAAATTAAACAAAGAATTTTGGTCTGATTAGGCGCGAAGATTAGGACAGCTCTTACAGTGTAACTGGACCCTGTTTTAACAAAGGGTATGTCATACTACGCCTATGCCATCAAGAAGGGAGAGAAACCAACACGACAGTTGTAAACTAACTTCTCCAGCCTCGACGTCCTGAAATCAAAAAGGAAGGAAGAACATCACCATCGCGGCAGCAACTGACCACAGCCAATGTGGTACCACTAAAAACACCACGATCGACCAACCTTGAAACAAAACTTCACAAGGAAGAAACCGAAGAATTGAAAGTTTCCACTCTACCATCTAGGCCTGACTACCAACAGGTGAAAACGTTACCTAAAAGGACTTTGAAACCTATTTCTAACGAAAAAAAACGGGTACTTACCCCACAAATCCAAAACGCACCCTACCGCATCAGCGGACTCAATCCAACTGAAGATTGTGCAGTAAGAAGTCCTCTCCGACGTTCGAGGTACAGCAAGCAGAACCTACAGAATCCAACAAACCCCGAAATCGCGAACTACCGCTAATTGATCGGAAAGGATTGGTAAGCATAGTCCCTGTCTGCCTTGGAGTCTAACCTAGCCAGTATTAGGTATTTGGGAGATGTGAGGTGTAATTTTCACTGCAACCCCTTTGAATGTGTAATGTACTGTTCTTTATTAGTGTAATTATAAGTGTGACATTGTATTTTCTTATCCTTAATAAAATCAAAGTTCTTTTGCACCAAACCAGTGGTATTTTGTATTTTATCACATCCCCCAAATAAATCCAGAGTCTAGAACCCAAGGGGGCGGGAGCAATTCGAACCGCTCAAGTAGGGCAGAGGTGAACCTGGCCCCCGGGACCACCCCTTACAGGACATAGTTAGTTACACTTCTCCTGTTTCAGTTAGTCTGTTTATTTACATACACAACATAAAGTGGCGATGGGGATGAATCGAATTAACCTCCCTACCCCTCCTCCCCGCCTGTCCTCTCCACACCCAGGGACCCTCCAATTCTGTGGCCGAGATGGATAAAAAGCTTTTCTACGTACATCACGGCGAGTGGGTTAGATAGCAACAATGTAACACTAGCTCACCGCTGGGCAATACTTATCCACTGCCTCGGCACTGAAGGCCACGCATCTTTGGCCAAATCGAAGACACGGAGTCCTACAACAAAGCGGTAAGCGTCCTTGAGAAATATTTTGGGCCAAAGAAAAGTATCATGATGGAGACACACAATTTTCGTCAAAGGGGGAAAGGGAACAGTGAACCAAACAGTACATCATGGACAGGTTAGGTGAATGGGCAAATGCAGGGCAGATGCAGTATAATGTGGATAAATGTGAGGTTATCCACTTTGGTGACAAAAATAGGAAGGCAGATTATCTGAATGGTGACAGGTTAGGAAAAGGGGAAATGCAACGAGACCTGGGTGTCATGGTACATCAGTCATTGAAGGTAGGCATGCAGGTACAGCAGGCAGTAAAGGAAACAAATGGCATGCTGGCCATAGCGAGGGGATTTGAGTATGGGAGCAGGGAGGTCTTACTGCAGTTGTACAAGGCCTTGGTGAGACCACACCTTGAGTATTGTGTGCAGTTTTGGTCTCCTAATCTGAGGAAGAACATTCTTGCTATTGAAGGAGTGCAGCGAAGGTTCACCAGACTGATTCCTGGGACGGCAGGACTGACATATGAAGAAGGACTGGGTCGACTAGGCTTATATTCACTGGAATTTAGAAGAGTTGAGAGGGGATCGCATAGCAACATATAAAATTCTGATGGGATTGGGCAGGTTGGATGCAGGAGGAGTGTTCCCAAGGTTGGGGAGGTCCAGAACCAGGGGTCACAGTCTAAGG
The DNA here is from genome assembly GCF_044704955.1 of Pristiophorus japonicus. Taxonomy (NCBI): domain Eukaryota; kingdom Metazoa; phylum Chordata; class Chondrichthyes; family Pristiophoridae; genus Pristiophorus; species Pristiophorus japonicus. The sequence goes on along the minus strand of NC_091977.1, from coordinate 401,070,904 downwards.
ATGGGGGGCAAGCCATTTAGGACTGAGATGAGGAGAAACTTCTTCACTCAGAGAATTGTGAACCTGTGGAACTCTCTACCACAGAAGGTTGTTGAGGCCAGTTCTTTAGATATATTCAAAAGGGACTTAGATGTGGCCCTTACGGCTAAAGGGATCAAGGGGTATGGAGAGAAAGCAGAAATGGGATACTAAAGTTGCATGTTCAGCCATGGTCATATTTAATGGTGGTGCAGGCTCGAGGGGCCGAATGGTCTACTCCTGCACCTATTTTCTATGTTTCCATGTTCATCAACTGAACTGGCCACTACATGTAACTTTGGAGCACTCACAGAGGAAATGATCACGGATCAAATTGTTGAGAAAACAATCCCCCACATTCGGGAACGCTTGCTAATGGAGGATGACCAATTGACAGTGGACAAAGCAACTAATTTGGCCATCCAAATCCAATCAACGCTTTCCGATTCAAAAGCAATCAGATTCCATGCTCCCCCTGTGCAGCAGACTGCAGCTACAGCCCATGTGAAAGGCGTTCGTCCAAAGCAAAAGTCACAGCAGAGACCCAGGGCTAGTAATAAGCCACCCTTTATGGATCGCGGGCCTAATTTTCATTGCTTTAACTGTGGGGACAATTCACATTCAGCAAAGAGTCCTAACTGCCCTGCATGTGGGAAGAAATGCTCTGCATGTGCTAAAATGAACCATTTTGCTAGTGTCTGTCGTTCATCGCAGCATATTCGACATGTGGACAACCCATGAATCCTGTACGGCTTACATCGATAGTGACATTTCACACATCGGTTTTGTTATGTAATGTAAACTTTACTAGTGTGCAAGACTTGCCACCAGGGGGTACACCTGTTGGTAACTCAAGGGTCACCTGCACACCCGGGCAAGCAGGTATAAAAGGCAATCTACCATGCTGCTTCCTCACTCTGAGTTACATTGAAAGAGACCAAGGTCACAACAGTTTGAGTCTACAGTATATAGTCTTGTGGAGTTATTCTGAACATAACAATTGGCGACGAGTAACAGATCACGAACTTTCACGCGGTTATGGCTGCCGTTGGTATTCTTGAGAGATTTGTTGAGGGTTATGATTGGGAAGCCTTCATTGAGCATCTTGACCAATACTTCGTGGCCAACAAGCTGGATACGGAAGATATCGCGGTCAAGTGCAGGGCGATTCTCCTCACCACTTGTGGGTCCACGATATATGGCCGCGTCAAAAATCTGCTCGCACTGACTAAACTAAAGGACAAGACATATGCAGAGTTGTGCACTCTGGTTCGGGAACACCTCAAGCTGAAGGGGAGCATCTTAATGGCCAGGTATCGCTTTTACACACACCATTGCTCAGAGGGCCAGAACGTGGCGAGCTATGTCGCCGACTAAAGATGCGTTGCGGGACCGTGCGAATTTGTTGGATTTTTGGGGGAAATGTTGCGGGACTTTTTAGTGCTTGGAATCGGCCACGAGGTCATTCTTCACAAACTGATGTCTGCCGAATCCTTAGATCTGAGCAAGGCCATCACGATAGCCCAGGCTTTCATGTCCACGAACGATAACACTAAACAAATATCTTTGCAGCATCAAAGCTCACCAGCAAGTATTGTGCATAAAATAATGCCTTCAAGCAGGCAGAACTGTACATGGCAGGGCATACACGCCTGCAGAGGCCAGACCTAGGATGACTCAGAGTCCGCTGTGGGGCATGAATGCGAATCCATTAACACCATGTTGGCGCTGCAGGGACAATCATAGAGCCCACCAATGTCAGTTCAAGCACTACATGTGCAAAGGCTGTGGAACAACGGAGCACCTCCAGCAAATGTGCAAACGTACTGCGACTCACCACCTGGCAGAGTCGGCATAAGATGACTGATCCGGCGCGGATCACGCTGAACGAGTAAGAGAGGCAACTCAACCCGAGGCTGAAGAGGAAGTGTATGGGGTACACACCTTCACCACCAAAAGCCCTCCGATAATGTTGAAATTCAAATTAAACTGCATTCTAGTTTCCATGGAATTGGACACGGGGGCGAGTCAGTCAATTATGAGCCAGAAGGCTTTTGAGAAACTGTGGGGCAACAAGGCACAAAGGCTAAAACTAAGCCCGATTCACACAAAACTGCACACTTACACCAAAGAGCTCATACCAGTCATTGGCAGTGGGACAGTGAAGGTATCGTACGATGGAACTGTGCATGATTTATCACAATGGATTGTACCAGGCGACGGCCCAACGCTGTTCAGCAGAAGCTGGCTAGGAAAGATCCAATGGAACTGGGCCGACATCAAAGCAGTGTCTTCGGTGGATGACGCCTCGTACGCCCAAGTGCTAAACAAATTCCCGTTGTTATTTGAGCCAGGCAGCAGCAACTTCACAGACGCCAAAGTACAGATCCATCTAGTCCCTGATGCACGGACCACTCATTACAAGGCCTGAGCAGTTCCATATTTGATGCGAGAGAAAGTAGAGATCGAACTGGACAGACTTCAACGAGAGGGAATCATATCGGCAGTCGAGTTCAACGAGTGGGCCAGTCCAATTGTTCCGGTGTTGAAAAGCGATGCGACGGTCAGAATCTGTGGGGACTACAAGGTAACGATCAACCGAGTCTCGTTAAAGGACCAGTACCCACTACCCAAAGCGGATGACCTGTTCGCAACGCTTGGGGTGGGGGGCAAGTCATTCACCAAGCTGAATCTAACCTCTGCTTACATGACACAGGAGCTGGCTGAACTTTCAAAAAAATTGACGTGCGTCAACACGCACAAAGGACTGTTTATATACCACAGATGCCCTTTTGGGATTCGCTCAGCTGCGGCCATCTTCCAGAGGAACATGGAGAGTCTGCTGAAATCGTTTCCGTGCACTGTGGTGTTTCAAGAGGACATCCTGATCACAACACCACCGAACACTTGCACAACCTGGAAGAGGTTCTAAAGTGACTGGACAGAGTGGGACTCAGGCTGAGATGCTCCAAGTGTGTTTTCCTGATGTCAGAGGTTGTATTTTTGGGGAGAAAAATTGCGGCGGACGGCATCAGACGCACAGACTCCAAGACGGAGGCCAGCAAGAATGCAAACAGATCACAGAATGTGACGGAGCTGCGTTCATTCCTGGGACTCCTCAACTATTTTAGTGACTTTCTACCGGGGTTGAGCACTTTGCTGGAACCTTTGCATTTATTGCTACGCAAGGGCGACGACTGGGTTTGGGATAAAGCTCAAGATACAACCTTTTATAAGGCCAGAAACCTGCTATGTTTTAACAAGTTACTTGTATTGTATGACCCATGTAAACAATTAGTACTAGCTTCTGATGCATCTTTGTATGGGGTCGGTTGTGTGTTACAGCAAACCAATGTGTCAGGCAAACTGCAACCGGTTACATATGCGTCCAGAAGTCTATCTAAGGCTGAAAGAGCCTACAGTATGGTTGAGAAAGAAGCATTAGCATGCGTATACGAGGTTAAGAAAATGCACCAATACCTATTTGGACTCCGGTTCGAGCTCGAAACCGACCACAAGCCGCTCATTTCGCTGCTCTCAGAAAGCAAAGGTATTAACCCAATGGGCACTAACATTGTCTGCATATGACTATGTAATCTGCCACAGACCAGGCACTGAGAACTGTGCGAATGCCCTCAGACGGCTACCATTGCCCACCACCGGGGTGGAACTGGCGCAATCCGCAGACTTGCTTCTTGTAATGGATGTTTTTGAGAGCGAGGGGTCACCCACCACGGCTCACCAGATCAGGACCTGGACTAGCCAGGACCCTGTGCTATCATTAGTAAAAAGCTGCACCCTTAAATGGGAGCTGGTTGGCTGTTCCCAGGGAAATGCAAGACGAAATTAAGCAGTTTTACCGACGCAAGGATGAAATGTTCATCCATTCGGATTGCCTCCCATGGGGGAATTGCGTGGTTTTGCCCAAAAAAAGGCAGAGAAACGTTTATATGCGACTTACACTGTACTCACCCAGGCATAGTCATGAAGGCTATCGCCAGGTCGCACGTTTGGTGGTCCAGCATTGATTCGGAATTGGAGTGATGCGTACACCAATGTAACACTTGCTCACAGTTGGGCAATGCATCAAGGAGGCCCCAGAGTCTGTGGTCATGGCCCTCCAAACCGTGGTCCAGGGTCCACGTAGATTTTGCTGGCCCCTTTCGAGGAAAGATGTTCTTAGTAGCAGTGGACTCTTACTCTAAATGGATTGAATGCATAATAATGTCATGTACATCCACTGCCACCACTGAAAGTCTCCGGGCCATGTTCGCAACCCATGGTTTGCCCGACGTCCTTGTTAGTGACAATGGACCATGTTTCACCAGCTCGAAATTCAACGAGTTCATGACCCGCAGTGGCATCAAGCATGTCAGGTCTGCCTCGTTTAAGCCCGCTTGACCATTGGATGCGGTGCAGGCAGTCTAAACTATCAAGCAGAGCTTGAAACGCGTGACGGACGATTCCCTGCAGACCCGGTTATCTCGGGTTCTGCTCGGCTACCGGAAGCAACCCCACTCGCTTACTGGTGTTCCCCCTGCAGAATTGTTAATGAAGAGAGCACTCAAAGCCAGGCTCTCCTTAGTCCACCCGGATCTCAATGATCATGAAAAAACCCGGCTTCACCGGCATAATGTGTACCACGATCGCGCGGCTGTATTGCGTGGTATTGAGGTTCATAATTACAGTCATGATTCCAAATAGGTTTCTGGCCCTGTTTTAGCCAAGGAGGGGAATAGAGTGTTTGTTGTCAAACTTTTGAACGGACAAACGTGCAGAAAGCATTTGGATCAGACCAAACTGTGATTCACTGACAACCAAGAACAGTTTGAAGACGACATTGCCATCATTGATCCACCCACACACATCCAACCAGCAATTGACCTCGCGGTCAACCACGAGGATGAACCCACCATGCCCGACAGTCTGATCAGACCAGCCACACCACAGTGCAGCAATGATTCGACCAACTCACCCATGCCAGGACTTCAACTCAGGCGATCAACCCAGGAACACACAGCCCCGGATCGCCTCAACTTGTAAATAACTTGTGCCTGAGACTTTGGGGGGGGGGGGGGGGGGGGAAGTGTTGTTATGTATGTAAAATTTACTAGTGTAAGACTTGCCACCAGGGGGCACACCTGTTGGAGACTCAAAGGGTCTACCATGTTGCTTCCTCACTCTGGAGTTACATTAAAGAGACCAAGGTCACAACAGTTTGAGCTTACAGTATACAGTCTTGTGGAATTATTCTGAACATAACAGGTTTGGGCAAATTCAAGGACTGTGATGTAAACATTGCAGCACGCCCATCTGCCTCCTCATTGACCTTGGAGCCAAAGTCTCTATATTGAGTGAGGCTGTGTACAAAACCCACTTCATGCACTGTCAACTGCAGCCCACAACTTCCACACTCTACATGCGTACTCTGACTCCAAAATTGAGTTACTTGGGGTCATATCTGTCCCGGTATATTACAAGGACATAACATTGGAGAACTTTTCCTTTCATGTCGCGAAAGGACGAAGCTTCATTGGTGTTGACCTTTTTGATAAGCTTGGGTTCAAAGTTTACGACTCAACCGGCACACCTGTGTACACGGACTTTGATAAGCAGTATCCCTCAATCTTCACAGGGTTTGGAGTGAGAACAAAATTCTGCCATTGTCCCCGCGTTGATCCTTCCGTCAAACTGATTACGCAGCGACTTCATTGTCTCTCATTCGTGGATGCGACCAAGTATCCGCAGAATTAACGCGACTCAAATCTCAGGGAAATCACAGAGCACCGACTCCTCACCCTGGATCTCAAACTTAGTCATTGCTTGGTGTAAAAATGCATCTACCTGAAAAAGGTCAACAAGGCCATCATCCCCGACAAGTACCTTCTTCTTACCATCGATGAACTGTCTTCAGAATTCCACGTGCAATAGCTTTTACTAAACTCAACATTCATCACAGTTACCTGCAAATACCTCTAGCAGAGGACAGCAAACCGCTCACATGATACATGATGGTCTGTATCAGTACCGATGCATGCCCTACGGACTATCTTCTGCACCAAGTGCATTTCAGAAGATTGTCACTACTATGCCAGCAGGCTTAGAGGGAGCCCTCAATCTGCTTGACAATATCGGCGTCCATGGACGGACAATGGAAGAACATGACCAGCGACTTCACGCAGTTATGGCTAGATGTGCTGCGCATAACATTACACTTAATGCCATAAGTGTACATTTGCTGCTGGAGAAATAAACTTTCTGGGCTACAGAGTCACAGCACAAGGTGTCACACTGACGTGATCCAGCGAATGCAGGAGGCTACCAACGTCAAAGAACGTTCATTATTCCTCGGCACTACACGCACATTGCCAAACCACTTTGCAAGTTGCTGCACAAAGACGTCCCTTGGGAATGGACAGGTTCCCAGACTCAGGCATTCACCACACTTAAGGAAAAAATCACATCCCCTCCTATCCTCACGTACTTTTATCCGAATGCCACTATGTACGTCACCACTGATGCATCAGGCACTGCCTTGGGTGCTGTACTCTCGCAATGGATAGACGGCCTGGAATGCCTAGTAGCCTTCACCTCTCGCACGCTCTCGTCTGCAGAACATAAATACTCGACAGGGGAACGTGAAGCACTCACTTGCATCTACGCACGTGAACGTTGGCACATCTACCTCTGTGGCAGGAAATTTACCATTTACCCTCTGTACTGATCACCAAGCACTAGCTACACTACTCGCTACAACTGGATCTGGGCACAGACCACTACGAATTAGCCGATGATCAGGTCGCCTTCATCAGTATAACTTTGATGTACAGTGTATCGCTCGCAGTAGCTGACATGCTCAGCCGCTCGACACCTGCTTCAGACTCTGGTGCTGACTTGTTCACAGATGATGACACATATGTCACGTCGATCATCACTCAGTCCCTCAGAAACTTTGTCTCCTGCAACGAACTCAAAACCAAATTACAGTGATGCTATGCTCCAACATGTGTGCCACTTCCTCCAGACTGAGTGGCCTAAGCAAATTCCAGAGGAGCTGAAAACATTCCACAGAATTTGCGATGAATTTTTCGTTTGGAACGATGACAGCCTAACTCGTGGTGGCAGAGCAGTAATTCCCAAGTCACTTCAACAGCACTGACAATGGACCACAATTTGTGTCTGACCAGTTCGAGGATTTCCTCACTCGCCATGTTACAGGGGAACGTGAAGCACTCACTTGCATCTCATTGGCAAAAGATGGACACACTGGCATTGTCCACATGAAGCAGAGATGAAGCGATTCAGTATGGTGGCCTGGGATTGACACTCGCATCGAGGAGTTTGTCTCTCACTGCAAAGCATGCAGTGTGAGCGAAAAGGTCACAAACATCCAACCAGTGCTAATGAAGCCCATTCCATGGCCAAAAAGACCATGGCAACAACTTCAGTTGGATATCTTCGGTCCAGTTGAAGCAGCTCCACAGCACCAGAGTTCCTTGTTGTAGTACATGACCTGCATTCCAAATGGCCAGAAATCGCTACAACTTCAGTGACCTCATCAACGACCGTCACTATTCTGCAGCGTATGTTCATAAAGTGGGGCCTCCCAGAGATCATAATCACTGACAAGGGACCACAATTTGTGTCCCACCAGTTCGCGGATTTCCTCACTCGCCATGCTATTGAGCATTGCCTTACTGCTCGGTACAATCCTCAATGCAACGGAGGTGTTGAGCGAATTAACTGCATCATCAAAGAGGGCTTGAAAGCCAACCTCGCAGCAGGCCAAACATTTGACGAAGTGGTTCAAACCATTCTCCGCACATACCGTTCGACAAAGCACTCGCTAACGGGGAAGACACCCGCTGAGCTCATGATTGGGTGGAATCTTTGCTGGCTACTGGACATTCTTAAAACCCCAGCCAAACCTAACACTCACGCCCCAGATTTTAGGATGGTAACGAAAAGTGAAGTCGTACACCGACACCAAAACGACGCGCTCAAAAGCCCCAACTGAAGAACGGAGTTAAGTGCCCAAACTGTAGTCATAAGCTCGCATCTTCACTTTCGCCTCCAAAACAGATCAGGCAAAAGTTCAGCCCTCACACCTATGAGCTCAATGGTGGAACTTGATGGAATGCTCGTAGGCTGATCACAAGTCACAGGCCAACAGACCAGCAGGATGGAACAGAGGCACCATTCTGTTTCCCAACTGAAAACCTCGATCAAACACCGCAAGCTCCACGCCGGTCTCAGCGTATCAGAACACGGCTTGGCTATCTTAAGGATTTTGTCTGTTCATAGACTGCGTTTTTAAAAGGGGGAAATATGTTGTGTTCACACTCTATTTGTTTGTTACATCTCACTAGACATGCATTAGGACCCTGCGGGAGCTATTAACACACTGCTGTACACATGCTGGTTTTGGGACATAATTTTGGCAGTTGCTATAAAGGACACAGTTAGTTACACTTCTCCTGTTTGAGTTAGTCTGTTTATTTACATACACAACACTCTTCAAACTTGCAACATCTCAACACTACCTCTCTGTTCTTAAGCATATCCTCGAGGCTGACACTTAAGAAAGGAGCACACAACAGGAGGACAAATCCCCACACAGGAGGGCCTTGAGGACTATTGTCAAAATCTGAGAGATTGAGAGCAGAGAGGGGCAGGGAATGAGAAACTAGAGGCCTCCCTCAGGATTCAGGACCATCCTTTTCCTGTTACAAATTCTCTCTCCATGTTAGTATTATTTGAAGGGGTGTTTTGTTTGCCAAATTCTAATATTTCTCTCCAGTTTATATACAAGTTCTTCCAAAATCTATCAGATTTTTGTGTTACTCACTCCAACTGTCACAAGCATCAGTGCAGATATTTCCACCCCAAGTACAGTGTATAAACAGACACTCCCAAATTACAGACACTTAAGAGACCCAAATAGCTTATATTGTAAAATATACAAGAAGCACTCTGATACCATAGATAATTACAAATTATGAACTACGGATGGCCTTCAATGCATCAAGCGTCACACTTTAAAATGGTCAAAGTAAGCACTGTATCACAGTCTGGAGATCAAGATTCCTATTTGTTGCTGCTGGTATCAGGCTCTGAATCACCCACTGTAATTTCTGCCCCGGATTCCAAAAGCAACCATGTTCATAGAATCATAGAAATTTACAGCATAGAAGGAGGCCATTTCGGCCCATCGTGTCCATGCCAGCCGACAAAGAGCTATCCAGCCTAATCCCACTTTCCAGCTCTTGGTCAGTAGCCTTGCAAACATAGAAACATAGAAAATAGGTGCAGCAGTAGGCCATTCGGCCCTTCGAGCCTGCACCACCATTCAATAAGATCATGGCTGACCAGTCACCTCAGTACCCCTTTCCTTCTTTCTCTCCATACCCCTTGATCCCTTTCGCCGTAAGGGCCATATCTAACTCCCTCTTGAGTATATCCAATTAACTGGCATCAACAACTCTCTGCGATAGAGAATTCCACAGGTTAACAATTCTCTGAGTGAAGAAGTTTCTCCTCATCTCAGTCCTAAATGGCTTACCCTTTATCCTTAGACTGTGTTCCCTGGTTCTGGACTTCCCCAACATCGGGAACATTCTTACTGCATCTAACCTGTCCAGTCCCGTCAGAATTTATACGTTTCTATGAGATCCCCTCTCATTCTTCTAAACTCCAGTGAATACAGGCCCAGTCGATCCAGTCTCTCATTATATGTCAGTCCTGCCATCCCGGGAATCAGTCTGGTGAACCTTTGCTGTACTCCCTCAATAGCAAGAACGTCCTTCCTCAGATTAGGAGACCAAAACTGAACACAATATTCCAAGTGAGGCCTCACCAAGGCCCTGTACAATTGCAGTAAGACCTCCCTGCTCCTATACTCAAATCCTCTAGCTATGAAGGCCAACATACCATTTGCCTTCTTCACTGTCTGCTGTACCTGCATGCCAACTTTCAATGACTGATGTACCATGACACCCATGTCTCGTTGCACTTCCCCTTTTCCTAATCTGCCGCCATTCAAATAATATTTTGCCTTTGTGTTTTTGCCACCAAAGTGGATAACCTCACATTTATCCGCATTATACTGCATCTGCCATACATTTGCCCACTCACCTAACCTGTCCAAGTCACCCTGCAGCCTCTTGGCATCCTCCGCACAGCTCACACCACCACCCAGCTTAGTGTCATCTGCAAACTTGGAGATATTACACTCACTTCCTTCATCTAAATCATTGATGTATATTGTAAATAGCTGGGGGTCCTAGCACTGAGCCCTGCGGCACCTCACTAGTCACTCCCTGCAATTCTGAAAAGGACCCGTTTATCCTGACTCTCTGCTTTCTGTCTGCCAACCAGTTCTCTATCCATGTCAGTATATTACCTCCAATACCATGTGCTTTAATTTTGCACACTAATCTCTTGTGTGGGACCTTGTCAAAAGCCTTTTGAAAGTCCAAATACACCACATCCACTGGTTCTCCCTTGTGCACTCTACTAGTTACATCCTCAAAAAATTCTAGAAGATTTGTCAAGCATGATTTCCCTTTCATAAATCCATGCTGACTTGGACCGATCCTGTCACTGCTTTCCAAATGCGCTGCTATATCATCTTTAATAATTGATTCCAACATTTTCCCCACTACTGATGATCACCAATTCATCCACTATTTCTAGGGCCTCTTCCTTAAGTACTCTGGGATGCAGGCTATCAAGCCCTGGGGATTTATCGACCTTCAATCCCATCAATTTCCCTAACACAATTTCCCGCCTAATAAGGATTTCCTTCAGTTCCTCCTTCACACTAGACCCTCGGTCCCCTAGTATTTCCGGAAGGTTATTTGTGTCTTCCTTCGTGAAGACAGAACCTAAGTATTTGTTCAACTGGTCTGCCATTTCTTTGTTCCCCATTGTAAATTCACCTGAATCTGACTGCAAGGGACCTATGTTTGTCTTCACTAATCGTTTTCTCTTCACATATCTATAGAAGCTTTTGCAGTCAATTTTTATGTTCCCAGCAAGCTTCCTCTCATACTCTATTTCCCCCCTCCAAATTAAACCCTTTTGTCCTCCTCTGCTGAATTCTAAATTTCTCCCAGTCCTCAGGTTTGCTGCCTTTTCTGGCCAATTTATATACCTCTTCCTTGGATTTAACAATACCCTTAATTTCCCTTGTTAGCCACCTTCCCTGTTTTATTTTTACTCCAGACAAGGATGTACAATTGTTGAAGTTCATCCATGTGATCTTTAAATGTTTGCCATTATCTATCCACCGTCAACCCTTTAAGTATCATTCGCCAGTCTATTCTAGCCAATTCATGTCTCATACCATCGAAGTTACCTTTCCTTAAGTTCAAGACCCTAGTTTCTGAATTAACTGTGTCACTCTCCATTTTAATAAGGAATTCTACCATATTATGGTCACTCTTCCCCAAGGGGCCTTGCACAACAAGATTGCTAATTAGTCCTTTCTCATTACACATCACCCAGTCTAAGATGGCCAGCCCTCTAGTTGGTTCCTCGACATATTGGTCTAGAAAACCATCTCTAATACACTCCAGGAAATCCTCCTCCACTGTATTGCTACCAGTTTGGTTAGCCCAATCTATATGTAGATTAAAGTCACCTATGATAACTGCTGTACCTTTATTGCACACATTCCTAATTTCTTGTTTGATGCTGTCCCCAACCTCACTACTACTGTTTGGTGGTCCGTACACAACTCCTACTAGCATTTTCTGCCCTTTGGTATTCCACAGCTCTACCCATACAGATTCCACATCATCCAAGTTAATGTCCTTCCTTACTACTGTGTTAATTTCCTCTTTAACCAGCAACGCTACCCCATCTCCTTTTCCTTTCTGTCTATCTTTCCTGAATGTTGAATACCCCTGGATGTTGAGTTCCCAGCCTTGGTCACCCTGGAGCCATGTCTCCGTAATCCCAATTAGATCACATTTATTTATTGCTGCCTGCGCAGTTAATTCATCTATCTTATTACGAATACTCCTCGCATAGAGGCACAGAGCCTTCAGGCTTGTCTTTTTAACACACTTTGCCCCTTTAGAATTTTGCTATCATGTGGCCCTTTTTGATTTTTGCCTTGGATTTCTCTGCCCTCCTCTTCTACTTTTCTTCTTTCTATCTTTTGCTTCTGCCCCCATTTAACTTCCCTCTGTCTCCCTGCATAGGTTCCCATCCCCCTGCCATATTAGTTTAACCCCTCCCCAACAGCACTAACAAACACTCCCCCTAGGACATCGGTTCCAGTCCTGCCCAGTTGCATATCCAAGTACTTTTTAAATGTGGTGAGGATTTCTGCCTTCTGCCTATGCTGACTGGCCTGTAATTACTTGGTCTATCCCTGTCTCCCTTTTTAAACAATGGTACAACATTAGCAGTCCTCCAGTCCTCTGGTAAAATGCCAGTAGCAGAGAAGATTTGAAAATGATGGTCAGAGCCTCTGCTATTTCCTCTTTTGCTTCTCTTAATAGCCTGGGATATATTTCATCCAGGCCTGGGAATTTATCCACTTTCAAAGATGCTAAACCCCTTAATATTTCCTCTCTCACTATGTTTATCAGCTAATATTTCACACTCCTCTCCCCGATTGCAGTATCTGCATCGCCACTCTCTTTTGTGAAAACAGATACAAAGTTTTCATAAAGAATCATACCCATGTCTTCCACCTCCACACACAGATCATAGAATCATAAAATCATAGAAATTTAAAGCATGGAAGGTCGTCATTTCGGCCCATCGTGTCCGCATCCGCTGATCAAGAGCTATCCAGCCTAATCCCAGTTTCCAGCTCTTGGTCCGTAGCCCTGTAGGTTACGGCACTTTAAGTGCACATCCAAGTATTTTTTAAATGTGGTGAGGGTTTCTGCCTCTATCACCCTTTCAGACAGTGAGTTCCGGACTCCCACTACCCTCTGGATAAAGAAATTTCCCCTCATATCTCCTCTAAACCGCACCCAATTACTTTAAATCTATGACCACTGGTTGTTGACCCATCTGCCAAGGCAAACAGGTTCTTCCTATCCAGGCCCCTCATAATTTTATACACCTCAATCAGGTCTCCCCTCAGCCTCCTCTGTTCCAAAGAAAACAGACCCAGCATCTCCAATCTTTCCTCATAGCCAAAATTCTCCAGTCCAGGCAACATTCTTGTAAATCTCCTCTGCACCCTTTCCAGTGCAATCACATCTTTCCTGTAATGTGATGACCAGAACTCCAGCTGTGGCCTAACCAATGTTTTATACAGTTCAAGCATAACTTCCTTCATCTTGTATTTCATGCCTCAACTAATAAAGGCAAGTATTCCATATGCCTTCTTAACCACCTTATCTACGTGGCCTGCTACTTTTAGGGATCTGTGGACCTGCACTCCAAGGTCCCTTTGTTCCTCTACACTTTTCAGTGTCATACCATTTAATGTATTTGCCTTGTTAGACCTCCCCAAATGCATTACCTCACACTTATCCGGATTGAATTCCATTTGCCACTGTTCCGCACATCTGACCAGTACATTGATAACTTTCTGCAGTCCGCAGCTTTCTTCATTATCAACCACACAGCCTATTTTAGTCTCATCTGCAAACTTCTTAATCTTACCCCCAACATTTAAGTCCAAGTCATTGATATATACCACAAAAAGCAAGGGACCCAGCACTGAGCCCTGCGGAATCCCACTGGATACAGCCTTCCAGTCACAAAAACACCCATCAACCATTACCCTTTGCTTCCTGCCTCTGAGCCAATTTTGGATCCAACTTGCCACTTCGCCCTGGATCCCATGGGCTTTTACTTTCATGACCAGTCTGCCATGTGGCACCTCATCAAAAGCTTTGCTAAAATCCATATACACTACATCATATGCACTGCCCTCATTGACCCTCCTGGTTACCTCCTCGAAAAATTCAATCAAGTTAGTTAGACACAACCTTCCCTCAACAAATCTATGCTGACTGTTCTTGATTTATCCATGTCTTTCTAATTGAAGGTTTATCTTGCCCCTCAGGATTTTTTCCAATAATTTTCCCACCACTGATGTTAGGCTGACTCTAATTACTCAGTTTATCCCTTTCTCCTTTTTTTAAACAGGTAAAGCATTAACAGTCCTCCGATCCTCTGGCACCAGACCTGTACCCAGAGTGGACTGGAAAATGATGGCCAGAGCCTCTGCTATTTCCTCTTTTGCTACTCTTAACAGCCTGGGATACATTTCATCTGGGCCTGGAGATTTATCCACTTTCAAAGCTGCTAAGCCCCTTAATACTTCCTCTCTCACTATGTTTATCTCGTCCAATATTTCACTCCTCCTCCCTCATTGCTAAATCTGCTTTGCCCCTCTCTCTTGTGAAAACAGATGCAAAGTATTTATTAAGAATCATACCCACATCTGCCTCCACACACAGATTTCCTTTGTGGTCTCTAATAGGCCCCACTCTTTATTTGGTTATCCTCTTGCTCTTAATGTAGTTATATAACATTGTTGGGTTTTCCTGATTTTACGTGTCAACATTCTTTCATGCTCTCTCTTTGCTTTCGTGATATCTTTTTTAATTGCACCCCTGCACTTCTTCTACTCCTCTAGAGTTTCTGCAGTATTGAGTTCTCGGAATCTGTCAAAAGCGGCCCGTTTTTTCTTTATCTTACCCTGTATGTCCCTTGACATCCAGGGGGCTCCAGATTTGTTAGCCCCACCCTTTTTTTATTAAGGGAACTATTAAGTATGCAATAAAGGTTCAAACTGAGTACTGTTTAACTAAACAAGGTACAACCTTGGCTCTGCTTTATTTAGGCCCCAAGTACCTGACTCTTAAAATGGCTGGCCTTTTTATACCTGAGCAGCACCAGGTACATGCTGCTCAGTGGCCTGCAACAATGACGCCATCTGGTGGCTACAAACAGAATGTACATACATGACAATACCCTCCTCTGAGATCTTATCACAGTCTTTCACAGGTTGAGACGGTCCGGTGCTTTGCGCTCCCGGGTTGACCGCCTCAGTTCGATTCCATCCTTGGGTGAGTGTGCGGGGTCTGTTGTGGCTGATGGCTGGATGACTGACTTGTTGGGGGTGGCAGTGGCCATGTCAGGAATTGCAAGTCCATTTTTATTGAATAGGTCCAGGATGGAAATTCCAGCTTCACTGATGACCCTGGAGTCCTCTGAAGACTGCTGGTAGGTTGGTTGGTAGTCGACGGTTTCTTCGTCCAAATGTTCTGGCTCGTCTGTGTGCCTCAAGCTTTGTCTGATCCATGTGTTTCCTGCAAGTTTGCCCATTCTTGAGCTTAATAACCAATACTCTGTTGCACTCCTTGGCCATTGACCGTACCAGCGATCCATTTGGGACCCTTACCATAGTTCAACACATATAAAGGAACATTAACAGAAATCTCATGTGACACACGTGAGATCATGGTATCCTTGTTGACTTTGTCCTCTGTATTCAACATTATTATTTAAATCCGGGTGTACCAGAGATAGCTTGGTCTTAAGACCTCTCTTCATCATGAGGTCAGCAGGTGAGACCCCTGTGTGTGTGGGGTCTTGTCCTGTAACTCAGCAGTATGCAGGACAAGCAGGTCTGCAGTGACCCTTGGGTTACTCTCCTCATGCTTTGCTTGATAATTTGTACTGCACGTTCAGCTTGCCCGTTGGACGCAGGCTTGAATGGTGCTGACATTACATATTTTATGCCATAAGTTTCACAAACTTCTGAAATTCCTGACTGATGAAACATGACCCATTGTCGCTCACCACTATGTCAGGCAGACCAAGTGTCGCGAACATGGACATTGAGATTCTCTATGGTTGCCATGGATGTGCTGGATGACATGATTATGCATTCTATCCACTTTGAATAAGCATCCACCACCACTAAAAACATCTTGCCGAGGAAGGGAATTGCAAAATCTACATGGATCCTGGATCAAGGTTTGGATGGCCACGACCACAGACTCAGGGGCAATTCCACTGATGCTTTGCTGAGCTGCATGCAAGTGTTGCACTGATGCACACATGCTTCCAGCTCAGAATCAATTCCTGGCCACCATACGTGGGACCTGGCGATGGCCTTCATCATCACCATACCAGGATGTGTGCTGTGTAACTCGCGTACGAACTTCTCTCTCCCTTTCTTGCGATCTTGCTTGAATAGACAGTTCGTCCTTGCGACGAATATACGGTTTGGCCTCCTCGCACATTTGCTTAGGTATGGCAGACCAATCGCCTTTGAGGATGCAACTCTTTGCCACCGATAAAATCGGGCACTGGCTGGGCCAGGTCTTAACTTGTTGAGCCGTGACAGGGGTTCCTTCACTCTCAAAAGCGTCCATGATTAATATTAGATCCGCCGGTTGTGGCGTTTCCACCTCCGGTGTGGGCAACGGCAACCGGCTCAAAGCATTGGCACAATTCTCTGTGCCAGGTCTGTGGCAAATGACATAATCATAGGCAGATAATGTCAGCGTCCACCTTTGGATGCGGGATGAAGCATGGGTATTGACACCTTTGCTCTCGGAAAACAATGAAACGAGCGGCTTGTGATCGGTCTCTAATTCAAACCTCAGACCGAACAGGTATTGGTGCATCTTTTTAACACCGTACACACACGCTAAAGCTTCTTTTTCTACCATGCTGTAGGCTCTTTCTGCTTTAGACAAACTTTTGGATGCATGCGCAACAGGTTGAAGTTTCCCCAACTCATTGGCTTGTTGGAGTATGCAACCAATTCCAAATGACGATGTTTCACAGGCCAAAACTAAACGTTTACATGGTTCATAATATACCAGCAGCTTGTTCGAGCAAAGCAGATTGGTGGCTTTCTCGAAAGCTCAGTCTTGCGATGCGTCCCACACCCAGTTGTCACCTTTGCTCAATAGCATGTGCAATGGTTCTAGTAAGGTGCTCAATTTAGGTGGGAAGTTACAAATAAGCTCATAATAAAGGATGTAACTGAGTACTGTGAGCAATGAGTAAGTGTGACCTTAGCTCCTTTAATTAGACCCCAGAGTGCAGGTACCTCGTGGGTGGCCTGCTTATATACAGTGCTTCCAAGGGATGCTGAGATCTCTTGGGACTCCAACAGGTAGGCCCTCTGGTGGTAGGGTAATACTGATTACCAAGAGTTTAAATACATAACATCACTTCCTCGTAAAGTCAATAGTTAACTTATTTACAGGGCGAGATGATCTGGGGCTTTTCACTCCTTTGTCGATTGCCCCGGTACAAATGCAGGTGTGGGCGAGTTGGTTAGTTCTTCACTGGGCTGTTGGGCAGCCGGCCTTGCCGGGCTGCTGGGGATGGTGAGTTCGGCTGCGTGGTCAACCATGATTTCAGTTGCCACTTGTGTGTGTGTGTTGGAGGGTCAAAGTTGGTGGTGTCCTCTTCGGATTGCTCGCAGCTGTTAGTGAACCGCAATTTGATTTGGTCCAAATGCTTTCTGCATGTCAGTCCATTGGCCAATTTGACCTGAAACACCCTACTCCCCTCTTTGGCTATGACCGTGCCAGTGAGCCATTTGGGACCATGTCCATAATTGAGTACAAACACAGGATTCATTGACCTCAATATTGCGTGACAAATTTGCGTGATCATGGTACATACTTTGCTGATGCCGCCTGCCCTCAATGTGATCATGGAGACCAAGGTGGACGAGAGAAAGCCTTGTTTTAAGCGCCCTTTTCCTGAGCAGCTCGGCTGGGGGAACCCCGGTGAGCGAGTGGGGTCTGGTGCGGTAGCTGAGCAGAACTCGGGACAGGCGGGTCTGCAGGGAGCCTTCCGACACACGTTTCAAGCTTTGCTTGATGGTCTGAACTGCCCGTTCTGCCTGGCCGTTGGATGCGGGCTTGAACGGGGCAGATGTGATGTGCTTGATCCCATTCCGGGTCATGAATTCCTTGAATTCAGCGCTGGTGAAACACGGTCCATTGTCGCTGACTAGGACATCTGGCAGGCCATGTGTGGCAAACATGGCTCGTAGGCTTCCGATGGTGGCGGTGGACATGCTTACAGACATTATTACACATTCAATCCATTTTGAATAAGCATCCACGACAACCAAACACATTTTGCCTAGAAATGGGCCCACTTAGTCAACGTGGATCCTCGACCACGGTTTGGAGGGAGGGCCACGACCACAAACTTAGCGGTGCCTCACTGGGTGCATTGCTCAGTTGAGAGCAAGTTTTGCACTGGAACACGCTAAATCTGAGTCGATGCCAGGCCACCACACATGGGATCTGGCTATGGCTTTCATCATTACAATATAGGTCATGAATGAACATTTCTCTGCCTTTCTTGGGCAAGACCACGCAATTACCCCACAAAAGACAGTCCGCCTGCAAGGACATTTTGTCTTTGTTCCTATGGAATAGCTTAATCACCTCCTGCATCTTCGCTGGGACGCTGGACCAGCTCCCATGGAGGACACAGTTTTTTTTTAAAACCAGGGACAGTAAAGGATCCTGACTGGTCCAGGTCCTGATCTGGCGGGCTGTAACGGATGACTTTGTGTTTTCGAATGCATCCATCACTATGAGTAAGTCCACAGGCTGTACCATTTCCGCCCTGGTGGTGGGCAATGGTAGCCGACAGAGGATCAGCGCAGTTCTCTGTGCCCGGTCTGTGGCGGATTACATAGTTGTATACTGACAGCGCCCATCTTTGAATGCGGGCAGAGGCATTGGTGTTAATCCCTTTGCTCTCTGAGAATAGCGATATGAGCGGCTTATGGTCAGTTTCAAGCTCAAACTTGAAGCCAAACAAATACTGGTGCATATTTTTCACCCCATAAACGCACGCCACAGCTTCTTTTTCAATCATGCTGTCGGCCCTTTCAGCCTTGGACAGACTCCTGGACGCATAGGCAACCGGTTGCAAAATCCCCGATTCGTTAGCATGTTGTAACACACACCCGACCCCATATGACGATCCATCGCAAGCTCACACTAATCGTTTACATGGCTTATACAGAACAAGCAGTTTGTTGGAACACAACAGATTTCTGGCTTTCTCAAAAGGCAGCCTCTTGTGAATTCCCCCATACCCAGTCATCTCCCTTGCACAGTAGCACATGTAGGGGTTCTAGCAAGGTGCTTAACCCGGGTAGGAAATTACCAAAATAGTTGAGGAGCCCAGGAACGACCGCAGCTCCGTCACGTTCTGTGGTCTCAACGCGTTCTTGGTGGGCCCTGTCTTGGCGTCGGTGGGTCTGATGCCGTCTGCTGTGATCCTTCTTCCCAAAAACTCTACCTCCGGTGCCAGGAAAACACACTTTGAGCGTTTCAACCCGAGTCCCATGCGATCTAGCCGACTTAGAACCTCTTCCAGATTCTTCATGTGCACAATGGTGTCCCGACCTGTAACCAGTATGTCGTCCTGGAAAACCACGGTGCGAGGAACTGACTTTAGCAGGTTCTCCATGTTCCGTTGGAAGATTGCCGCGGCCGACCGAATCCCGAACGGGCATCTGTTATAGATGAACAGACCTTTGTGCGTGTGGATGCAGATGAGGCCTTTCGAAGACTCCTCCAGCTCCTGCGTCATGTAGGCCGAGGTCAGGTCCAACTTGGTGAACGTCTTTCCTCCAGCCAGGGTCGCAAATAGGTCGTCTGCCTTGGGTAGCGGGTACTAGTCCTATAGCGAAAAACGGTGAATCGTTACTTTATAGTCCCCACAAATTCTGACCGTGCTGTCACGTTTAAGTACCAGGACAATCAGACTGGCCCACTCGTTGAATTCCACCGGTGCGATGATGCCTTCTTGCTGCAGCCTGTCCAGTTTAATTTCCACTTTCTCTCGCATCATATATGGTACCACCCGTGCCTTGTGGTGGATGGGCCGTGTACCGGGAACCAAATGAATCTGCACTTTCGCCCCAAGAAGCTTCCAATGCCTGGCTCGAACGATGGAAATCTGCTCAGAACCTGGGCACGAGGCGTCGTAGACGGATGAAAGCCCTCGGATATCGTCCCCAGTTCCAGCGGATTTTTACCAGCCAGCTTCTGCTGAACAGTGTGGGGCCATCCCTTGGCACAATCCATAGCGGGAGTTCGTGCACTGCTCCATCATAGGAGACTTTGACTTCTGCACTGCCAATTACAGGGATTAGTTCTTTGGTGTAAGTTCTTAGCTTGGTGTGAATGGGGCTGAGCTTGGGCCTGTGTGCCTTGTTGCACCACAGCTTGTCGAAGGCCTTTTTGCTCATTATGGACTGACTCGCACCCATGTCCAGTTCCATGGATACTGGAATTCCATTCAGCTCAACTTTTAACATTATTGGTGGACATTTCGTGGTGAAGGTAAGTACCCTGTACACTTCTGCCTCCTCAGTTTGAGTCTCTAGTTCAGCCAGATCCACCTTGGATCGATCTTCCTCTGCAATGTGGTCGTTTGCAGGGTTTGCAGCTCACCTACACATTCGCTGAAGGTGTCACATTGTTCTGCAGCTGTTGCACACATAGTGCTTGAAGCGGCACTGATGGACCCAATGAGCACCTCTACAACGCCAACAAGGTGTTAACTGCCTTGCATTAATGATTGATGGCAGACTCTGGGTCATCTGAGGTCATGCAGCAGCCAGCGTGTACGTTCTGCCATGTATATTCCTGCTCGAAAACGATGCAACTTTGTGCACAGTACTGGCCGAAACCTCGTTATGCTGTGAAATTTGTTTGGTGTTATCGCTGGTGGACATAAATGTCTGGGCTATTTGTTATGTATTGTCCAGGTACATTAAATGTATAATTACAATGGTGCGCCACAGAGGGCGCTGTGGTGGGAGACCGGAAGGTACCTGCAAGATAGAGTATAAAAGGCTGCCCAACACACCTGAGAGGCACTTTGGAGTTACACAAGGGTTAAGGTCACAGCAGTTACTACAACACCAGACTGCGTGGAGTCAGTGATTAGAGTGCTGCATACACTACATTGGCAGCAAGGACACGGACGAGCTTCACGCAACCATGGCTACTCTGGGCTCGTTAAAGGATTTTACGGTGGGCAATGGTTGGGAGGCCTTTACAGAAAGGCTAGAGTACTACTTCACAGCAAACGACCTAACGGGGCACACGGACGCACAGAGAGAAGCGTAAGGCGATATTGCTTTCCAGTTGTGGTGATGAGGTTTACTGTCTAGTCAGGGATTTGCTGGCACCCGCGAGCGCCAAAGACAAGTCATATGAGGAGCTGATTGAACTTATTTGTGACCAACTGAAACCGAAGGAGAGCATCCTCACGGCCCGGCACAAATTCTATCACCTGAGGGCCAGGATGTCACCAAATATGCTGCGGACCTCAGGAGACTCGCGGCGCCGTGAGATTTTGGCACACACCTTGATGAGGCGTTGAGATGTTTTTGTTATGGGGATTGGACATAAGAGTCTCCTCCACAAGTAGCTATCCACTGAACCTACAGTCACCCTGAAGCAAGCCATCACCATCAGCAGGGCATTTATGACCTCGACTTGCAGCACCAAGCAGATGATCCACACAGTCTCGAACCCAGCAGGCACTGTCCACAGGATAGCGCCCACCACAGACAAAACTGCAGAACGTGGCTCTGCCCGGGGCAGAGAGCACGGACCTCGGGCTCCTGGAACTCAGTCTGCCGAGGGGGGCTAATCGAGTAGCACCATGCTGGCGCTGCGGAGAAAGCCATGGGGCTCACCGGTGCAGGTTTGCGGAGTACACGTGCAATACCTGCCACACGAGAGGCCACCTTCAGCGTATGTCTAAAAGACATCTGACTCACCATGTGGCTGAGGAGATGGCAGAGGGTCCATTTTCCAGCGAGGAGCAGGCAGAAGAAGACGAGGCGTTGTTTGGACTGTATATGTGCACCGACGACTCGGCCCCGGTGATTATGGAGATCAAGATTAACGGAGTCCCAGTGAGTATGGAAGTAGATACTGGATCGGGTCTGTCGTTGATGAGTCAGGAAACTTTTAAAAAACTGTGGGTTAACCCAGCTGCACGACCCAAGCTGGTCCCGGTCACGGAGAAGCTGTGTACCTACACAAAGGAACTGATACCCGTTCTTGGCAGAGCGGATGTGCAGGTATCTCACGGGGGCGAGACGCACGGTTTACCTTTGTGGGTCATTGCAGGCGATGGGCCGACGCTTCTCGGCAGGAGGTGGATGGGGAAAGTCTGCGGGAGCTGGGAAGACTTCATTCCTCCACAGACTGCTGTTCCCCGAGTTCCCAAAGAGCAGCGCCGACCGAGCTGGAGGAGAAATCCCCACACAGACGAGCAGACCCTGCAAGAGCAGTTTTTCCAAGTACGGGCCGATCGCTGAGGTGCGAGCCGGTGACGTGCTGCAGGCGATGAACGGGAAATCCATCGATGGCCGACAAATCTGGGGTTGAGGTGGGGGGGGGGCCACGCAGAGAAAAAGTCGGGCGGCGGTTACGGTGGAGGCCAGGACAGCGGCGGCGGTGGTGGCAGCTATGGCGGCCGCAGGAGAGGGGGCAGTTACTGGTACAACGGCAGGAGCAGAGGCTACAGGAGAGGTGGCAGTTACAGGTACAATGGCAGGAGCGGAGGCTACAGGAGAGGTGGCAGTTACAGGTACAATGGCAGGAGCGGAGGCTACAGGAGAGGCGGCAGTTACTGGTACAAAGGCAGGAGCGGAGGCTACAGGAGAGGCAGCAGTTACTCGTACAAAGGCAGGAGCGGAGGCTACAGGAGAGGCAGCAGTTACTGGTACAACGGCAGGAACAGAGGCTACAGGAGAGGCAGCAGTTACTGGTACAAAGGCAGGAGCAGAGGCTACAGGAGAGGCAGCAGTTACTGGTACAAAGGCAGGAGCAGAGGCTACAGGAGAGGCAGCAGTTACTGGTACAAAGGCAGGAGCAGAGGCTACAGGAGAGGCAGCAGTTACTGGTACAAAGGCAGGAGCGGAGGCTACAGGAGAGGCAGCAGTTACTGGTACAAAGGCAGGAGCAGAGGCTACAGGAGAGGCGGCGGTTACTGGTACAAAGGCAGGAGCGGAGGCTACAGGAGAGGCGGCAGTTACTGATACAAAGGCAGGAGCGGAGGCTACAGCGGCGGCGGATGCTGAGGTGGCGGCAGGTATGACTCGGGAGAACGCGGCAGCTACTTGGGTGGGTACAAGAGCCAGAGCGGCGGATATGGCAGCAATTACGGAGGCCACTCTCACAGGGACTATGACTGATTGAACCTAAAGAGCCACGATCAAATTGTCTTGGCCATTTTCCTTTCTTCTTTCCTCTTTAATCCTTCTATTTCAGAGTAAAACGTCATGCCAGCGAGCTCAAGATGGTGGCGAGCCTCGTGGCAGCAGAGCTCTGCAGACAAAGGCAAGCAGAGCAACTAAAATGGCGGCGCCCAAGGAAGCCTCCTGGGAACCACAAGATGGCATCTTAAAAGGGTAAATGAATCCGTGACCAACATGATTAATGGACCAATGCGATTCTCAATTTATGTGATTCATGCAATGGTTCAGCAGCTGCAGATGAGCCGCTAAGGCAATCACTGTGAGAACAGAGGCAACGCACTAGTTGTGATGCCCTGTCTCAGCGCAGTCCGTTACCTGGGGCAAAAAGGGGCAGTATACCGCCACCGCACCTCATCCAGAGGAGCTGGGATTAAATAACTGTTCAGTGTACCTGCAACATCTGTACCACATATTATATGTACCATACAAATGTGCTGTCTATGTATGCCTGTGTTCTGTTGGAGGTTATGCTTGTGTACATCATCACCCATGTAAGGATTGCAAATACCACAGGCTTGCACTGGATCGCAAGCATAACCTTTACATGGGGGAGAAGAGGGAAGTGGATGGTCATGGACTTCATGGACTCTCACTCACAAATCAACCAGGACGCTTTCCTTAGGATTTAGGTACTCCTGGATCAAGGTACACAATTCTTCATAGGATTTGGTTGTTGGTTTTACCGGAGCTAGGAGATTCTTCATGAGGCCATAGGCTGTTGCCCCACAGACGGTAAGGAGGATTGCCCTTAGTTTGGCAGCGTTCTCGTCCCCTTCCAGCTTGTTGACCACGAAGTATTGGTCGAGTGTCTCCACGAATGCCTCCCAATCATCCCCTTCTGAGAACTTCCCCAAGATACCAACTGTTCTTTGTATTTTCGCGTGGTTGTTCATTATCTCGTCGCCAATTGATAAGCTCATAATAAAAGGATGAAACTGAGTACTGTATGCAATGAGTAAGTGTGATCTTAATTCCTTTAATTAGACTCCAAAGTGCAGGTACCGCATGGGTGGCCTGCTTATATACAGTGCTCCCAAGGGATGCTGGGATCCCTTGGGACTTCAACAGGTACGCTCTCCGGTGATGGTGGTGTGATACAGGTTGCCAAGGGTTAAAAACATAAGTTACCAAAGTAGTTGAGTAGACCCGGGAACGAACGCAGCTCCATCACATTCTACGACTTGGGTGCATTCTTGATGGCCTTGGTTTTCACGTCAGTGGGTCTGATGCCATCAGCGGCGATTTTCCTCCCGAGGAATTCGACCTCCGATGCCATGAAGACGCATTTCGAGCATTTCAATCTGAGTCCCATTCTATCCAAATGCAGTAGAACCTCTTCCAGGTTGTTTAGATGTCCCTTGGAGTCACGACCGGTGATCAGGATGTCATCTTGGAACACAACGGTTCTGAGAACGGACTTCAGTAGACTTTCCATATTCCTCTGGAATATTGCTGCAGCCGAGTGAATTCAGCACTGGATTTATGTCCTCAACCTTTTGACTCAGAAGCCAGTATTCTACCCACTGAGCCACAGCTGACAATAGGGCTTTAAACTAAAATGGGGGCAGGGGAAGGGTCTGGTGAGGGGCAAAATAGAAATCTGAAGAGAAAAGTCAAGGCAATGGAGCAGTGTAGCAATCTGGGTAAAGATAAGCAGAGTGTGACAGGAAGGGACAGAGAGTTTAACGGTAATTGCCAATCAGCGAATAAGGTAAAAGCAGGGAATAATGGTAAAAAGTAAAATTAAAGGCTCTTTATTTGAATCCATGAACCATTCATAACAAGGGATCTGCAAGAAATGAAACCAGCCTTAATATAAACGAAACAGGAAAGGACAGCATACAAAGGACTAAACTAAGGGAGGCCAGGGAATAAATAGTTATAGAACAGGAGTGCAAAAAGGTGGTTAAAAATAAAGTGAGAGGAATTGCTATTAAAAATATGAGTTAAACTGTCTGTACAGCAATGCACACTGTCAGTAATAAAACGGGAACTGGAGGCAAAAATACATTGCGAGGAACCAGATATAGTGGGGATTAGAGAGACATGGCTACAGAAAAATCAGGGCTGGGAATTAAACATTGCAGGGTAACAACATATTTAGAAAAAATAGAGGGAGAAAAGGGGGTGTTGGAGTAGCTGTACTTATTAGAGATAACAGAATAGCAATAGAAAAAAGTGACTCAGCTAGCAGTAAGACAGAAATAGAATCCATGTGGCTAGAAATAAAAGATAATAAATGATCGATCACACTAATAGGGGGTAGTCTACAGACCATCTAATAGTGAAAGGGAGGTGGAGGAAGAAATATGCAAACAAATTAGAGAAATGAGTAAAAAATAGAATAATCATCATGGGGTATTTTAACTACCCCAAAATTAATTGACCAGAAGCGGTAGGTAAAGAGGATAAGGGAATGGAGTTCCTACAATGTATACAGGACTACTTTCTAACCCAATATGCAAGGAGCCCGATAAGGGAGGAATCACAACTAGATGTAGTAATGGGGAATGAATCAGAGCAGATAAGAGAAGTAAAAGTAGGGGAACATCTAGGCAACAGTGACAATAATATAATACACTTTAAGATAATAATTGAGAAGGACATAAGTATGAAGACGACCAGGGTAATAGATTGGAGAAAAGCCGATTTTGAGGGGCTGAAAATAGAACTTGGGAAAATAAAATGGACACAATATTGGCAATGATGTACAACAGCAATGGGAATCATTTAAAACGGCATTCAACAGAGCCCAGGAAAAATATATTCCACTAGAAAACAAGAACAAGCTAAATACTAATGAGACACCAAGGATGAATAAAGAAATAAGGGAAGAATTGAGGGTAAGGAAGAAGGATACACTAAGTACATGGACAGCAGGGGAGAGCTCGGCAACGGAGAATACGAAGAGATTAGGGGAGCAGTAAAAAAAACAATTAGGAAGGTAAAGAGGAACTATGAAATTAAATTATCAAGGAACATAAAACAAAATAGTAAAATATTCTACAGGCATATAAATAAAGTCAAGTTGGGATGGGAACAGGGCCATTAAGGGACGGTCAGAATAAAATCACAGGCAGCGATAGTGAAATGGCAAATATTAAATACCTTGATTCAGTACTTACCAGGGAGACAGATCAGATTGACACGACATCAGAAGATGAAATTAGAAATTATATAACCGCATTTAAAATAAAGAGAAATATTAAATACATTAATCAAATTCAAAGAGGTTAATTCCCTGGTCCAGATGGATTGCATTCACACATTTTGAAATAATTTAGCGAAGAGCTATCAGAGGCACTATTACACATATTTAATAATTCATTAGAAAAATGTGTAGTGCCAGAGGACTAAGGTAATACCTGTATTTGAGAAGGAAGATAGAACATGTCCAGGGAACTATAGACCAGTCAACTTAACATCGATGGTGGGAAAGATAATGGAATCCCTACTAAAGAAAAAAAACAAAAGAACATCCAGAAACCAAAAATATAATAATGCATAGTCAGAAAGTCTTGCTTGATCAATCTCAGTGAATTTTTTGAAGAGGTAACAGAGAGAGTAGACAAGGGTAATGTAGTAGCTGTAATGTATCTAGATTCCCAAAAGATCTTTGATAAGGTACCACATAATAGACTAATGAATAAGGTCAGAGACTGCAAAGTCAGGGGACAAGTAGCAGAAAGGATAGCTGGCTGGCTTCAAGACAGCAAGCAGAGAGCAGGGGTAAAGGGTAGCTAATCACAGGTGCAAAGTGGGCTCCCACAAGCATCTGTGCTGGGACCAATGTTGTTCACAATTTATATTAATGATTTAGACTTTAGAATCAAAAATACAATTTCTAAATTTGTGGATGAAACCAAATTGGGGAGGACAGTAAATACTGAGGAGGACTACAACAAATTACAAGACGACATTAATAAACTTGCAGAATGGGCATACAATTGGCAAATTAATTTCAACAAAGATAAGTGTGAGGTGATAAATTTTGGTAAGAAAAATAAGAGATCACATATTACTTGGAAAATAAGAATCTAAATGGGGTAGAAGAGCAAAGGAACTAACTAGCGACACAGGTTAATAAGTCCCCCAAAATAGCAAACCAAGCCCTCGGGTTTATTTCTAGAGGGATAGAACTGAAAAGTAGAGAAGTTATGCTAAACTTGTATTGAACATTGATTAGACCTCACTTGGGATACTGCATACAATTCTGGTCACCATATTATAAAAAGGATATAGAGGCACTGGAAAGGGTACAAAACAGATTTACAAGGAGGATACCAGAAATGCGAGACCACCCCATCAGGAAAGGGTGAACAGGCTGGTTCTCTCTCTTGAAAAGAGAAGGCTGAGTGGGGACCTAAAAGAGGTCTTCAAAATTATGAAAGATTTTTAGAGAATAGACAGAGAGAGAGTGTTTCCACTTGTGGGGAAGAGCAAAACTAGAGGCCATCAATATAAGATAGTCACCAAGATATCAAAGAGGGAATTCAGAACTTCTTGACCAAGAGTGGTAAGAATTTGGAACTCACTACCACAGGGAGTGGTTGAAGCGAATGGTATAGATGCATTTAAGGGGAGACTAGATAAACATACGAGGGAGAAGGGAAAAAAAGGGTTATGCTGCTAGAGTTAGATGAGGAAAGACAGGAGGAGGCTCAAGTGGAACATAAACGCCAGCATGAACTGGTTGGGCCGAATGGCCTGTTTCTGTGCTGTATATCCTATAATAATTATCACATACGTTATTAGAATGTTTGCTATGGAGACAATATATATGCATTTGAAACTATATATACACAAGTTGCCCCATAACAACCAATTAATGAAGTTCCATGATCACTGGATCATTAATTCAACAGCATGCCATCCTGTCCTGAGAATGACAAAAATAAGAGAAATAAGTTGGAGTGACCAACTGCTCTGGTAATCAAAATTATGCATTTCTGGTTGGACATCGTGAGGTCAATCTACCTACACTACTGGGCTACACTTTGCCGAATAATGTTACCCAAGAACTTAACAATTTCGCTTTTATATTTTAACCCCCAGACTAATAACAAATCTAGTGAAAATCTATGTCCCTTTGGGTGACTATTATTTATTTTAATAGTTTTCAGCTCATACACATAGGCTAAGGGAGCCCTTCTATTGCAATTCTGACACAAATATGCTACCACTGTAAAGCTACTCAAATTATCAGGAGTAGTAATATTGACACTATGCAACTGAAGTTAAGATTTAAAATGATTAAGTGAAAACAGAACATTTTGAACACTCCTCACCTATCTGACCTTTTCTTTATTCTCTCCTCTCCTTTAACCTCATTTTCACAACTTCCTATTCTAAGCTTTCTCCCTTAGATACAAGTTCAAATGTCAAAACATTACTTGCTTTTCTTTGAGACACTGGGTCTAAACATTTATTTTGGAGGTAAGAAATGACTAGTTCAAATTTTGAAATGATTTTCTCACATTCAACACATAACCCCTAACAGTTTGTTGAGTTCTTGACCACATTAGTAACATAATTGTGCCCAAATAACTGCAGTAGTTAAACATTACAAAATTCAACTGTTTTGCATTTTGTTGAAATTCAAATAACTCACCTATTTGAATATTGGCTACAGTTTCTGTATAGCGATCGCATAGCTGACTTATATCTAGCTTATACCGCCTTTCAATATCCCCTAAATAGGAAAAATCATCAGTTTAAATATAAATTGTCTCATGGTGATTGTTGATGTATTAAAATTTTCGAAAGTTATCCTATTTGGTCGTGCATTATTCTCCCAACTGAGCATTAAGCAAAAGCAGCATATTTTACTTCAAGTATTTTTCTTTTAATTTATACCAGTAATATACACCTCAAATTATACAAAAGTATATAAATCTGCCATGCAATATACAGAAATATTATGGATTGTCTTTATTATGTGTGCAATAAAGGTACAAACTGAGTGCTGTTTAACTGAACAGGGTACAACCTTGTTTCTGTTTTATTTAGGCCCGAAGTGCCTGACTCACAAAATGGCTGGCCTTTTATACCAGAGCAGCACCTTGTGTGTGCTGCTTAGTGGTCTCCAACAATGACACCATCTGGTGGCTACAAACAGCATGTACATACATGACAATACCCTCCTCTGAGATCTTATCACAGTCTTTCACAGGTTGAGACAGTCCGGTGCTTTACGCTCCCGGGTTGAATGTCTCAGTTCGATTCCGGCCTTGGGTGAATGTGCGGAGTCTGGTGTGGCTGGTGGCTGGATGGCTGGCTTGTTGCGAGTGGCCGTGGCCATGTCAGGAATTGCAAGTCCATTTTTATTGAACAAGTCCGTGATGGAAATTCCAGGTTCACTGATGACCCTCGAGTCCACTGAAGGCTGCTGGTAGGTTGGTTGGTCGTCGACGGTTTCTTCGTCCAACTGCTCTGGCTCGTCTGTGTGCCTCAGCTTTGTTTGATCCATGTGATTTCTGCAAGTTTGCCCATTCTTGAGCTTAATAACACATACTCTGTTGCCCTCCTTGACCATGACCGTACCAGTGATCCATTTGGGACCCTGACCATAATTCAACACATATACAGTATCATTAACAGAAATCTCGTGTGATACAATTGCGCGATCGTGGTACCCTTGTTGACTGTCTCCTGTATTCAACATGATTACTTAAATCCGGATGTACAAGAGATAACTTGGTCTTAAGACTTCTTTTTCATCATGAGTTCAGCAGGCAAGACCCCTGAGAGTGTGTGTGGGGTCTTGTCCTGTAACTCAGCAGTATGCAAGACAAGCAGGTCTGCAATGACCCTCGAGTTACTCTCTTCATGCTGCTTGATAATTTGTACTGCATGTTCTGCTTGCCCGCTGGACGCAGGCTTGAATGGTGCTGACCTTACATGTTTTATGCCGTTAAGTTTTACAAACTCCTGAAACTCCTGACTGTTGAAGCACGACCCATTGTCGCTCACCACTATGTCAGGCAGACCATGTGTCACAAACATGACATTGGGATTCTCTGTGGTTGCCATGGACATACTGGATGACATGATTATGCATTCTATCAACTTCGAATAAGCATCCACCACCACTAAAAACATCTTGTCCAGGAAGGGAATTGCAAAATCTACATGGATTCTGGAACAAGGTTTGGATGGTCATGACCACAGACTCAGCGGCGATTCCGCTGGTGCTCTGTTGAGCTGCATGCAAGTGTTGCACTGATGCACGTAGACTTCCAGCTCAGAATCAATTCCTGGCTACCATACGTGGGACCTGGCGATGGCCTTTATCATCACTATAATAGGATGTGTGCTGTGTAACTCACGCACAAACTTCTCTCTCCCTTTCTTACAACTCGATTGCCCCACAATATGCAATCTGCTTGAATAGATAGTTCATCCTTGCGACGAATGTACGGTTTGACCTTCTCGCACATTTGCTTAGGTATGGCAAATCAATCCCCTTTGAGGATGCAACCCTTTACCACCGATAATATCGGGTCCTGGCTGGACCAGGTCTTAACTTGTTGAGCCATGACAGGGGTGCCTTCACTCTCAAAAGCATCCATGATTAACATTAAATCTGCCGGTTGTGGCGTTTCCAGCGCCGGTGTGGGCAACGGCAATCGGCACAATTCTCTGTGCCAGGTCTGTGGCGAGTGGCATAATCATAAGCAGATAATGTCAGTGCCCACCTTTGGATGCGGGATGAAGCGTTGGTATAGATACCTTTGCTCTCGGAAAACAACAAAATGAGCGGCTTGTGATCGGTCTCTAATTCAAACCTCAGACCGAACAGGTATTAATGCATTTTTTTTTTTAAACAGCGTACACACACGCTAAAGTTTCTTTTTCTACCATACTGTCGGCTCTTTCTGTTATAGACAAACTTTTGGATGCATACGAGACAGGTTGAAGTTTCCCCGACTCATTGGCTTGTTGTAACACGTAACAAATTCCATATGACGATGCGTCACAGGCCAAAACTAAACGTTTACGTGGGTCATAATGTACCAGCAGCTTGTTCGAGCAAAGCAGATTGGTGGCTTTCTCGAAAGCTCAGTCTTGCAATGCGCCCCACACCCAGTTGCTGCCTTTTCTCAATAACGTGCAGTGGTTCAAGGTGCTCAATTTAGGTAGGAAGTTACCAAAAGTAGTTGAGTAGACCCAGGAACGAACATTCTGCGGCTTGGGTGCATTCTTGATAGCTTTGGTTTTCATGTCAATAGATCTGATGCCATCAGCGGCGATTTTCCTCCTGAGGAGTTCGACCTCCGGTGCCACGAAGACGCACTTCGAGCGTTTAATTCTGAGTCCCACTCTGTCCAAACGCAGTAGAACCTCTTCCAGGTTGTTCAGATGTTCCTTGATGTCACGACCAATGATCAGGATGTCATCTTGGAACACGACAATTCTGGGAATGATCTTCAGTAGATTTTCCATATTCCTCTGGAATATTGCTGCAGCCGAGCGAATTCCAAACGGGCACCAATGGTAAATAAACAGTCCTTTGTGCATGTTAATGCACGTAAGTCTCTTCAACATCTCAACCAACTCCTGCATCATATAGGCTGATGTCAAGTCCAGTTTTGTGAACAACTTCCCTCCGGCTAGCGTCGCAAACAAGTCATCAGCCTTCGGTAACGGGTACAGATCTTGTTTCGAAACCCTGTTGATCATAGCCTTGTAGTCTCCACAGATTCTGACTGTGCCATCACTTTTCAGCACAGGAACAATGGGGCTGGCCCATTCATTAAATTCGACCGGTGATATGATCCCTTCAAGCTGGAGTCTGTCCAGTTCAATTTTGACCTTCTCCCTCATCATATACGGCACTGCCCGATCTTTATGATGGCTGGGTCTTGCATCTGAGTCCACGTGGATCTGCACCTTGGCTCCCGTGAAGTTGCCGATACCCGGTTCAAACAGCGAGGGGAACTTGCTCAATACTTGGGCACATGTCGTCGGAGGAAGATACAACGCCTTTATGTCGTTCCAGTCGCATCTGATTTTCTCCAACCGGCTTCTGCCGAGCAGCATTGGGCCAGTGCCTGGAACAATCCACAGCGGTAATTCGTGAACCACACCATTATGCGTCACGTTAAAGGTGATTGGCAGTGCACAAATTATCAGTTCCTTGGTGTACATGCGCAGCTTGGCTTTAACAGGGCTCAGCCTGGGCCTCACAGTCTTAGTATCCCACAGCTTATTAAATGCCCTCTCCTTCATGATCGATTGACTCGCCCCTGTGTCCAGTTCCATCGATACCGGTATCCCGTTAAACTTCACATTAATCAAAATTGGTTTACTCTTGGTTATGAAAGAGTACAGTCAATACACTTCCTCCTCTGGCATCTCGGATTGCGTATCTGGATCCGCGCTAGTCTGACTCTCATCCTCCACATGGTGTGTTGCAGCTCGCTTGCTCATCTGCAGACACTTGCGCTGGAGATGTCCCATTCTCAGACAGCCTTTGCATCTAT
The DNA here is from genome assembly GCF_044704955.1 of Pristiophorus japonicus. Classification (NCBI taxonomy): domain Eukaryota; kingdom Metazoa; phylum Chordata; class Chondrichthyes; family Pristiophoridae; genus Pristiophorus; species Pristiophorus japonicus. The sequence continues at coordinate 401,038,132 of NC_091977.1, read as the reverse complement.
ATTGCTGGTGCCGATGATTTCCCCCACAACGCCAACACGGAGAAGTCAGATATATTCCCGCTGGCAGACTTTGGGCAGCCACAGGTTTCGCGAACGCAGCCGGATAGGCCCTGCCATGTGCCGCTCTGCCGAACCAATCGCATTTACAGTACTTGCCGAGGTTCGGTTCTTCACCGCTATTTGCTTTAGACTCCTGTCCGTCGTCATACATGATTGAGCGATCTGGATGGCCCTTTTTAAATCAAACTCCTCCACCGCCAGAAGTTTGCGCTGGATCACCTCGTGGTTGATACCAATAACAAAGTCCTGCAGCATGTCTGCCAACACCGTCCCGAACTTGCACGGTCCCGCTAGACGTCTCGGGTCGGCAACAAATTCCGCCGCACTCTGGTCCTCCGATCGAACATATGTATAAAACCTGTATCTCAAGATGATGATGCTGGCTTGAGGTGCTCCCATACCAATGTACACAACTCCTCGTACGTTTTCTCTGTTGGATCACTAGACATGAGTAGATTCTTTATCAGAACACAGATCTTCAAACCACACACAGTGAGGAACACGGCCCAGCCCCGATCTGCATCGTCAACCCCCTTCATTTTGTTGGCCACGAAGTACTGGTTCAAACGGCTCACAAAATCTGCCCAATCTTCTCCCTCCATGAATCGCTCTAAAAATCCAATCGTGCTCATTTTGCAAACAAAGGTCCCTTGTATTCTCGTTGCCAAATGTTAAGTATGCAATAAAGGGTCAAACTGAGTACTGTTTAACTAAGCAAGGTACAACCTTGGCTCTGCTTTATTTAGGCCCAAAGTGCCCGACTCTCAAAATGGCTACATGTGCGTGCTGCTCATTGGCCTCCAACAATGACGCCATCTGGTGGCTTCAAATGGAATGTACATACATGACAGGAACATACTTGCTCTGTACTATCAGGATCTCCTCCTTGAATGCCTCCCACTGCTGAGACACTCATTTACCATCAAGTAGCCATTTCCAGTCCACCTTGGCCAAATTCCATCTCAGCAAAATTGGCTTTACCCCAGTGAACACTTTTTTTTCCTGGTCCACCTTTGTCCTTTTCCATAACTACCCCTAAATCTTACGGAATTGTGATCACTAGCACCAAAATGCTCTCCCACTGATACCCCTTCACCTGCCCCTCTTTATTCCCCAAAACCAAGTCCAGAACCGTCCCCTCCCTTGTTGGGCTTGTTACATACTGGCTAAAGAAGTTCTCCTGAATGCATTTTAGGAATTCCGCACCCTCTGTACCATTCATGTTGCTTTCTCCCAGTTAATATTAAGGTAGTTGAAATCCCCCCCTGTTACTTCTCTTTAGTTTTTGCACTTCGTAGCAATTTGCCCACATATTTGTTCTTCTATTGTTCGGGGGTCTATAGTACACTCCCAATAGTGTGATCACTCCTTTTTTGTTCTTCAATTCAACCCATGTGGCCTCGTTTGATGACCCCTCTAACATATCATCCCTTCTCACAGCTGTAATTGTTTCTTTAATTAATACTGCGACCCCCCCCCTTTTTTTACCCCCCTCTCTATCCCGTCTGAAAACCCTGTAACCAGGAATGTTGAGCTGCCATACCTGCCCTTCTTTCAGCCATGTCTCTGTGATGGCTATAATATCGTACTCCCGTGTCAATCTGTGCTCTCAGCTTATCTGCCTTATTCCCTATACTCCCTGCATTGAAGTATATAGCATTTAGTACAGCCAAATACCCCTTGTTGTCTATTTTCCAGCCCTTGTTTCGTCTGTCTTCCAAATTCACTTTCTACTTTTCTGCTGCCCAATTCCAGCTTTTCTTCTCTCCCCACTGAATCTATTCTCCAGTTCCCATCCCTCTGCCAAGCTAGTTTAAACCCTCCACAACAGCACTAGCAAACTCCCCCCGCGAGGATATTGGTTCCAGCTCTGTTGAGGTGCAACCCGTCCGGCTTGTACAGGTCCCACCCCCAGAAACGGTCCCAATGCCTCAGGAATCTAAAGCCTCCCAACTGCACCATCTCTCCAGCCACGTATTCATCTTCTCTATCCTCCTATTTCAGTATTCACCAGCACATCCATGACCCTGGCTCCAGGGAGGCAACATCCCATCCTGGAGTCACGTCTGCGGCCGCAGAAACGCCTGTCAGCTCCCCTGACTATTGAATCCTCTACTACTATAGCTCTTCCATTCTTCTTTCTCCCACTCTGTGCAGCTGAGCCACCTGGGGTGCCATGGACTTGGCTCTGGCTGCACTCCCCAGAGGCACCATCGCCCTCACCAGTACTCAGAACAGAGTACTGGTTGGAGAGCGAGATGGACTCAGGGGCCTGCTGCACCACCTGCCTAGTCCTTCTCTTCTGTCTGGTGGTTACCCACTTCCTCCCTGCACACTCTTTAGCTGCAGAGGTGACCACCTCTAGAAAAGTGCTATCCACAAAATTCTCAGTCTCGCGGATGCACCGCAGTGACTCCAGCCGCCACTCAAGTTCCGAAATGTGGAGCACAAGTTGCTGCAGCTGGAGACACCTCCTGCACACATGGTCGTCCAGGCTACATGGAGCGTCCAGGAATTCCCACATGCTTACCTTCATGGTCTCTAATAGGCCCTACTCTTTAGTTATCCTCTTGCTCTTAATGTATTTATAAAATATAAATGTATTTTGGGTTTTCCTTGATTTTACTTGCCAATATTTTTTCATGCTCTCTCTTTGCTTTCCTAATATCATTTTTCATTTCACCCCTACTTTTTCTATACTCCTCTAGGATTTCTGCAGCATTGAGCCCTCGATATCGGTCATAAGCCTCCCTTTTTCTCTTTATTCTCCTACTCTTTTTCTTTAAGGGAACATACTTGCTCTGAACCCTCACGGTCTCCTCCTTGAATGCTTCCCACTGCTCGGACACTGATTTACCTTCAAGTAGCTGTTTCTGGTCCACTTTGGCTAAATCACATCTCAGCTTAGTAAAACTGACTTTTCCCCAATTGAGAACTTTTATTCCTGGTCTATCTTTGTCCTTTTCCATAATTACCCTAAATCTAACTGACTTATGATCAGTAGCACCAAAATATTCTCCCACTGATACCCCTTCCACCTGCCCAGCTTCATTGTTGCTTGCTGACAACACATGGCAGATGGTACACATGCACCTGACCTCACATGAACCCAGAAGATGTTCATGCACCCATCCCCACACAATATGATTGTCTGTCACCCGAGAATGTCATAAGGGACAGGTTCCACTGTACAGGTACTGTACTTGCAACATCAGTTTTGTTGTTATATCTGCTTCCAAACTTAAGTTCTTATCATTGCTGCATCTGATTATGTGCTGATCATAAACTCAGCTGGTTCTTCAAGATGTCTGGGAAGTTTTTTTTTAAACAGTACATACAATTACCATTTTGAAAATAAGGACACCTGCAAAAATAAAAGGATTGCAATACCAATCCCTTAGTTGGCTGTAATTTACAGGTGTCATAGTATATCCAGTGTCTCCTCCACCTACTCCATAGTTAGGCCTTGTGGTATCTATGTTCAGCTTCTGTTCTTGGCTGTCACAAGGGTGCCGTGAGTTCGGCCTCAAGAGAAGCCTTTGATTCTTGGAAATCTGTGTTCTCCTTCAAATAATCCAGACACAGTTTGAGGCCAGAGCACAGGTGCAGCACTGAACACAAGTGAGCAGAAGCATATAGTCGTGCCAGTAGAGCAACAGCAAGCTGCTCATGTCCTTCCTTAGCTGCAGATGAGACCCTACAGCGTCTGCAGATGAACACAAGTTACAATCTGAGCATAGTCATTATCTAGTCAGTTGGGTCATGCCAAACCACTTTGTAAGGTCTACTTTCCATGGATTTCTGCAATGGAGCCTCCAGTCAGAGATCCTTTGCACAGGGAAGCGTCAATGCTTATAACTGCTGTTATGGAGGTTTAAGCAAACCTTAGTGTTAATCTCAGCTTGCTCCTATGCAGATCAGTGGACATGTTGAAGATGTGTCTGGGAATAAAGGCATGGATACAGCAGGCGCAATGAAGCCAGTCACCTCACTTGCTCCTTCCACTGGGGAAGCACCGAAATGGAGCACTGGGCTAGGTTCCAGAAGACAGACAGCATACACGGTCATTAAAAGGAAACAGACCAGGCACGTACATTGATCACAACTAAGTTATGACATTTGGTTTCACTTTCAGCTTTATCCAAAGAGTGTACTATTGATGGTACAGAAAACAGTAACAGCAGATCAAAGGATGGCAAAAAAATGTTAGTTGATTTATTTCAGGGGGCAATGTTGGTGAAGGGGTACTAGGCAACTATATTGTGCACATAACTGTTAGTGAATTAGGTAGCTGAGGCACATAAGTGAAGGTCTTGCCGAAGGCACTATTCTTATTGCCTAGAAGGGTGTTTCAAGGTCATTTTCAGTGCCGTGCTCTACCCTTTACAGTGGTTGGACCTTCTCCTCCATCTCGTTAGGTTGAGTCAGGGCCAAAGGAAGTAGACTTTGTTTCCTAGAATGCATTATTCGAGTCTGCCTTCTCCTTCAAATAACCCAGGAGCAAAGGATAAAGGAACGGCAGCCACTGCCTGGGAAACAAGTATTTCCCTGCATGCTCCTGTGTTACTGGTGACTAAACCAGCTGGAAATAAATGGAGTGAAGCTCCTGTAATTCATGAATTCCATGGCATTGTGTGTGAGCATGAATGCCATCAAAAACACTCTAGACTTTGGGAATCTTGGAATATAAAAGTTACAGAATTGTCCACTTATTCCATTGCTGAAAGTAGTGAAGCTGTTTGTCCTAATTAATTAAAAAAATCTGACAAATATGCTTTGAATATAAATACTAATAGTTTAAAATTTTACAGAAATATATCTTCCACAGATAAATAGTTAAATTGAGCATGTCATATAATGGCTATGAAACATCACCCTCTGGTGGACATATTTAAGAAGTTTAATGGCCCACAGATCAGAATTGTCTTTTCAACTCAAAATACTCTAATACTAACATTTTGCAACAACTGCTTTATAAATGTAGTGTCCAAATATTTTATAATTATTTTGTTCTTAAAAAGAATGCTAATCTGGCCTTTTTAACTTTGGTGAATTCAACTGCACCCTCAAAAGCAGCCACAATGTCAAATTATGTTTTGGGTAAAGATATATTCATTACACCCAAAGGGGCTCTGAATATTCAATACACGTATTAGTTACACAACATTGTAAGAAATGTATATAAACAATGATGGTCTTTGTAACTTTAAAGAGTGAAAACAAACCAAAGGACTCAAGTAACGGGTTGGCTACATACCGTGGATTCAGTTGTTACAAAGATAAATTTTGAAAATTAGGCATTTTTAAATTATTCATTCCCCCCTCATTTACAGACATTAACTTTTCTTTGAATCAACACATCAAATTCCTCCTCCTAACCCCCACCCCAGTTTCTCTGAAAATACTACATTAGAAATGTGTATGTATGATGGAAGGGAAATATGTCAATGTTAAAAATGTCACAATAGCTAAGTCTGTCAAAATATGTGGATAATTATCCTGCTATCATCCTTAAATCTAAAACAGCACCACTTCAGAATACTTTGACAGGCTTCATATAAACCCAATTGACAGTTTTCTTCTGTCAAAATGTAAACAAAATATATCAAAGTGTGGTCAAATTATCTAACCCTCGATCTGGAATGCTACAGAAAACATGAATGTAACAACACAAATTGAGGATCCCCTGATATACAAGTCAATGCCAGATACATCAACACCTGTAGGTACTCCTGTCAATCCCATCCCACACAGTGGTAGAAAGCTGCCGCCAGTAGCAGATAATTCATTGATTCTGACCTAATGAGACGAAAACTTCTCAAATTTGACAGTTAAGAGTTAATACCAATCTCCATCTTATCCCCATTAAATACTCTCATCAAAAGGAAATCAAAAGTTAGAAGGCATATTGACACCAACAAAGTTGATTTAGGAAGCGACAGGAGTCCCTAGTCAATGCTGATACTAAATTGGTACAATGCCTGGAGCATTTACAACTAATCTTTATTTTCCCACATAGCCCTAGTTTTCCCTTGTGGTACACAGGAAATTGAACCTGGTAATTACATCCTCCCATTAGAACTGGGGCACTAAAAGGGAAATATGCACATCCTCGTACTTTTCAAGAATGATGTCTACAACAGAAACACCGAAACCAAGCACCAAAGCAGCAGGGCATGGTTCTAAGCAAGAGGAGAAGGAAACAGAAGAACTTTTTTCATCGCAGACCTCCAAGTTGAAATCAGACGGCACAGACTCTTGAGTGTGTGTGCCTGCCAGGTATATCACGTGCCACATGAAGGGAGGTAGTACCAGGGCCGAGTCCCTTGCACTGCAGACCAGTGCCAAAATAGGTTAATCAGGTGACACGAGACAACCTTCCTCATCTTCCCTCCCACTAATTTAAAGCCTTCGTGACCGCTCTATTTACCTTTTCGGCTAGGACACTGCTCCCATTCCAGTTCAGGTGGAGCCCATGTCATCGGTACTGCTTCTTCCTGTCCTGGTGCCCTGTGAAAAGGAACTCCTCTTTCCCACACCAGCCCTTTAGCCACCTCTGCCCCTGCCTCAGCTCTTCTGCTGCTGAAACCCTCATTCATGCCTTTGTTATCTCTAGACTTGACTACTCCAACTCACTCCTGGCCAGCCTCCCACATTCCATGTTACGTAAACTTGAAGTCATCCAAAACTCAGCAGCCTGATTACTAACCTGCACCAAGTCAAAAATCACCCATCACCCCTGTGCTTTCTAACTTACATGGCTTCCAGTTAAACAACGCCTCGATTTCAAAATTCTCATCCTTGTTTACACATCACTCCATGGACTTGCCCCTCCTTATCTCTGTAATCTTTTTCAGTCTGACAATCCCACAAGATGTCTGCGCTCCTCAAATTCTGGCCTCTTGAATATCCATCATTATATCTTCTCAACTAGCAGTGGCCGTGCCTTCAGCTGCCTGGGCCCCGAGCTCTGGAACTCGCTCCCTAAACCTCTACACCTCTCTACCTCTCTTTCCTCCTTTAAAACGCTCCTTAAAACCTACCTCTTTAAACAAGCTTTTAGTTATCTGCCTTCATTTTTTCTGTGACTCGGTGTCAAATTTATCTGTTTGTCTGTAACACTGTTGTGAAGCTCGTTGGGACGTTTTACTACATTAAAGGTGCTATATAAATAAAAAGTTATTAACTCCCCTTTTCATGTGGCACGGGCAATAATCCAAAGATTAATTCCCTCAAGGTTCTGCTTTTTAATATAACTCCTAATTCCTGATACTTCCTCAGCAGGACTTCCTCTCTGTTCCTACCTGTGTCATTTGTTCCAACATGGACCATGACAACTGTATTTACCCACTCCCTTTCCACATTCCTCTCCAGCCACCTTGAGATATCCCTCACCCTGGCACTGAGTAGGCAGCACACCCTTCAGGACTCGTTTATGGCTGCAGAGGACGCTATCTAACCCCATAATTATAGTGTGGCAGAAGGGCCACGAATTAGGCCACGACGTAGGTGCATTGGGTACAGCCTTCCCCATTTCCCCAGAGCCTTATTAGAACAATCCAAACAAAGTTAGTGTTGTAGAAGTGGGCATGACTGAGAAAGGACTCCTAGGCCAAGAGCTTCCTCAGCTGGAAAAGTAAAGGACCAGTATGTTGAGTGCAACAGGGTGCATCAGCCTGCAAAATGGTGCAATTGGGCCCCGAGGCCTGGACCCCAGAGATCAAAAAACATTCTGCTAAATCTTTTAACCGCACCCCCTCCAATTTAACAGCATATCCAGGTCTTGGATGAATTCAAGGCCTTTCCAGCACGCTGTCATCAGACTTACATCAGCCCCATATGACCAGTACCAGAGGTTTACAATTCAGCCTTTTATCTTCTACATCACACAAATACCGAAGAACTTCACAAATTTCACAATCTTAACTGCAGTTTTATCATGCAAATATTAATATTTGTTTTGATTGTACTGTCATATTCAATTAGAGACACCTGCTCAGTAATCCAATCTAGTGTTGCGTACCAATTCATCCTGAGAGCCCAGTGCCAGTCTAATCCCATCACTATATGCAGAAAACCTACCCCCAGCACATTACAGAAAAATCATTTCAGTGACGCCCTCTGCTGATGAATAATATAACAAAAGCAATGCAGCAAATGGATGCATTTTAACAGTAACAATACTTTTGCCAGATTTATAAACAGTTCATTTAAAATATATATATTCCTTTTTACCTACACTGAGCATGTAGACATGTTGAATATTTTAAAATCATACATTTAATTGTTTTATAAATTATTAGGAATCTCCAACATTCAATGCCATAACTTGTAATAAAGAGCAATTGCAAGCTTCATCATATAAGCATTCTATGAGAGGGGCTGCAATAGTTACAAGGATATATCTACCAAACTATTGCTTCAAGCACAACAGTGGATAACCCAGCCTGAATACATTTACAGTAAAAATGTTTATTAAAGATAACAGGAACAAGACACGTTTTTTTTTAAGTTTAAAATCTTTGTTGTTCATATCAAATATTAAACAAAATCAGACAAGTGATCAGATTAAAATGATTTTTTAAAAAGCATATTTATAGAAACATAGAAATCTAAAGCGCAGAAGGAGGCCATTTCAGCCCATCGTGTCTGCGCGGCCAACAAAGAACCACATGGCCCTCGGTCAGCAGCCCTGAAGGTTACATATAAACTTATGAACAATGAACAATGGCAGAAAGGTAAAGAGCATCCAGCCCAACCAGTCCGTCCCACACAACTGTGACACCCCTAGCACTGCAACATTTTACACTCTGCCCCAACAATGGTAACTACTGAAAGGAATCGAATACGGCCATGCGATCTCCAGGGAGAGGCAAAAAAAGATAGAAACAAACCAAGGCCAATTGGGGAAAAAAATCTGGGAAAATTCCTCTCCAACCCATCCAGGCGATCGAAACTAGTCCAGGAGATCACCCTGGCCATATTCGATTCCCTTCAGTACTTCCCATCGTATCTGCACCAGCTAACAAGAGGTTATCCAGTCTAATCCCGTCTAATCCCATTTACCAGCTCTAGGTCCGTAATTCTGCAGGTTACGGCACTTCAAGTGCCCATCCAAGCACCTTTTAAATGTAGTGAGGGTTTCTGCATCCACCACCCTTCCAGGCAGCGAGTTCCAAACCCCCAAAACCCTCTGCATGAAGAAGCTTCCCCTCAAATCCCCTCTGAATCTTCCACCAACCACCTTAAAACTATGCACCCTCATAATTGACCCCTCCACCAAGGGAAATAGGCCCTTGCTATCCACTATAGCCAGGCCCTTCAAAATTGTATACACCTCAATGAGGTCTCCTCTCAGCCTCCTCTGTTCCAATGAAAACAAACCTAGCCTATCCAGTCTGTCCTCATAGCTAAGATTTTCCATGCCAGGCAGCATTCTAGTAAATCTCTTCTGCACCCTCTCTACTGTAATCACGTCATTCCTATAATATGGTGGCCAGAACTGCACGCAGTACTCCAGCTGTGGCCTAACCAGAATATTATGCAATTTAAGCATAACCTCCCTGCTCTTGTATTTTATACCACAGCCCATAAAGGCAAGCATTCCGTATGCCTTCTTAACCAACTTATCCACCTGGCCTGCTACTTTCAAGGATCTGTGGACAAGCACTCCAAGGTCCCTTTGTTCATCTACACATTTAAGTGGCCTACCGCTTAATGTGTATACCTTTTCCTTATTAGCCCTCCCCAAGTGCATTACCTCACACTTCTCCAAATTAAATTCCATTTGCCATTGCTCTGACCAGTAGATTGATATCTTCCTGCAGTCCATGACTTGCCTCTTCATTATCAACCACACAGCCAATTTTAGTGTTGTCTGCAAACTTCTTAATCATACTCCCTATATTCAAACCTAGATCATTGATGTATACCACAAGAAGCATGGGACCCAGTACTGACCCCTGCAGAACCCCACTGGAAACATCCTTTCAGTCACAAAAACATCCATCAACCATTACTCTTTGCTTCCTACCTCTAAGTCAATTTTGGATCCAACTTGCCACTTTGCCCTGGATCCCATGGGCTTTAACCTTCGTGGCGAGTCTACCATGTGGGACCTTATCAAAGGCTTTGCTAAAGTCCATATACACTACATCGTATGCACTACCCTCATCGACCCTCCTGGTTACCTCCTCAAAAAATTCTATAAGGTTAGTCAAACACGATCTTCCCTGAACAAATTCATGCTGACTGTCCCTAATTAATCCTTGCCTTTCTAAATGTAGATTTAACTTTTCAAGATGTTTGCCAATAATTTTCCCACCACTGAGGTTAGACCGACAGGCCTGTAAATACTTGGTCTATCCCTTTCTCCCTTCTTAAACAAGGGTACTACATTAGCAGTCCTCCAGTCCTCTGGCACCATGCCCAAATCCAAAGAGGACGAGAAAATGATGGTCAAGGCCTCTTTTAATTCGCTCAACAGCCTGGGATACATTTCATCCAGGCGTAGGGACTTATCTACTTTCAAAGTTGCTAAACCCTTTAATACTTCCTCTCTCACTATGTTTATTTCATCCAGAATTTCACACTCCTCGACAGCAGTATCTGCATTGTCCCTTTCCTTTGTGAAAACAGATGCGAAGTATTCATTAAGAACCATACCAACATCTCCCGCCTCCAGAGATTACCATCTTGGTCGCTAATAGGTCCTACCCTTTTCTTTAGTTATCCTCTTACTCTTAATATATTTATAGAACATCTTTGGGTTTTCTTAGTTTTACTTGCCAAGAATTTTTCATGCTCTCTCTTACCATTCCTATATCCTTTTTAATTTTACCTCTGAACTTTTTATAATCCTCCAAAGATTATACAGAGTATTTAAGCCATCAGTATATGACATAAGCTTCTCTTTTTTTCTTTATCCTCCCCTGTAAGTCCAGGGGGCTCTAGAATTGTTATTCCCGCCCTTTTTCTTTAAGGGCACATGTTTGGCCCTCTGGACCTCCTCCTTGAATGCCTCCCACTGTTCTGACACTGAGCTGTTTCCAGTCCACTGTGGCCAAATCACTTCCCAACTTAGCAAAGTTAGCTTTTCCCCAATTTGGGACTTTTATTCCTGGTCTATCCTTGTCGCTATCCATAACTACCTTGAATATGACTGAATTATGGTCACTGGCACCCAAGTGCTCTCCCACTAATACCCCTTCAACCTGTCCAGCTTCATTCCCCAAAACTAAATCCAAAACCACCTCCTCTCGTGTTGGGCTTGCTATATACGGACTAAAAAAGTTCTCTTGAATTCATTTTAAGAATTCTGCACCTCTATACCCTTCACACTAAATTTGTTCCAATCAATATTAGGCTAGTTAAAATCCCCTACTGTTACTGTCCTATGGTTTTTGGACTTCACAGACATTTGTCTACATATTTGCTCTTCTATCTCCCTCCCACTGTTTGGGGGTCTATAATACACGTCCAGCAATGTGATCACCCCTTTTTTATTTTTCAATTCGACCCATATGGCCTCATTTGATGATCCCTCTAACATATCATCCCTCCCCCCAGCTGTAATAGTTTCTTTAATCAATACCGCAACACCCCCTTTTTTTTTTACCCCCCTCTCTGGCTTGTCTAAAATTCCTGTAACCAGGAATATTGAGCTGCCAAACCTGCTCCTCTTTCAGCCATGTCTCTGAAATGGATATAATGTCATACTCCCAAGTGTCTACTTGTGCTCTTAGCTCATCCACCTTATTCGCTATACACCTTGCATTAAAGTATATGCCATTTAGCACAGGAAGACCTCCTTGATTACTACTTACTAGCCCTAGCTTCCTCTGTCTGACAGATTCACTTTCTACATTCTTGCTATCCAATTTCAGCTTTACTTCCTTCCCTATTGAATTTGTTCTCAGGTTCCCATCCCCGTCAAGTTAGTTTAAACTCTCCCCAACAGCACTAGCAAAACTTCCTGCGAGGATATTGGTCCCGGCGCTGTTGAACTGCAACCCGTCCGGTTTGTACAGGTCCCATCTCCCCCAGAACTGGTCCCAATGCCTCAGGAATTTAAAGCCCTCCCTCCTACACCAGCTTATACTACCATTATTGAAATCTATATTTCACGTGTGTGTGTGTGTATATGTGTATGTGTATGTGAGAGAGAGAGAGAGAGAGAGAGGCGGGGGTGGGGCACCAAAACCAGGGGGGCACCAAAATTAGGGGCCACAAATATAAAACATGTACACAATAGGTTTTGTAAATTTAAATTTTAAATTTTGTAAAATTGTGTTGGATTAAATAGTGAAAAGTATCAAGAAAACATTGTCAACAGATTATTGTTCTATTTATACATAAAACGCATCGAGTTTAAAAGGAGAAAGTCGCTAGACACTTTTGCAACCCTTTACCCAAGTACTAATCATTCAAAGAGTAACTTGAAAAACTCCATAAAAGAACTTTCATTTACATAGTACATTTAAGTGTTTCATAGACAATTAGTTTGTTCAAGGTGATCACTGTTATAGGAACCAGCATTTGCTGGCAAAATAATGGTGAGGCTAATGGCACTCGCTGTTATTCATAAATGGTACAGCAACTTTAGGCAAGGGACAACATTTAAACTTAAATGTCCAAACGTTGCTGTGTGAGTTGCACTACTCCATTAGCTTCGCGAAATCGGCACCTCACCATTGAAATGCTTTGAATGGCGAAGTTGATGTATTTACTTGGTAGATGCAAACTAAACACACCACAGAAAGTCTTGTCCATTTCAATCTCAGTACCCTTTTAATAATGCGATAAGTGTTTATTACAGCCAGTCAGCCTCTCTGGCATTGAAAATTAACTATTACAAGCTGGTGTCTCATTCCTTTAGGTTTTAATTGTCAGGGATTTAAAAATATGTAATTTTAGATTTACATTTTGTTTTATTTTTCACTTCTCTTAATCCAATCTTTCTTTCCCTCTTTTTCTGTACCCAATTTGATATTGAATTCACCCATTCTAATTTATAATTCCTTCTCAGTCCTTGCACTGTTAATTTCACAATTCCTCAATCTGATTAAGGAGATACACAGCTGCTTGTCCTGTTCACTCAGATCTCAGATGCCCAGTTTCCCTCGCTGCGACGTTCATCAACTTACCACGCTAAAAATTTAAAAAGCCAAATGTGCAAAGGCATGTCTAACTAAAGGCAGATGCCCTGCCACAGCAAATTATGGTCCATTAACCTGCTTTAAATGGAGTTGGTTGAGAGGAATGATAGGGTGGGTCAGGAGTGGCATCCAGCTTTCTTTAAATGTGGGGTTGGGAGAAGCACTCCTGCCTCAGGGCAAACCGATTTTGAAGTGGGACCCTCACAGGTATTCGGCCCCTTATTTGCATATGCAGGTGGCACACTTCTGATCAGAAACATAGAAAATAGGTGCAGCAGTAGGCCATTCGGCCCCTCGAGCCTGCACCACCATTCAACAAGATCATGGCTGATCATTCACCTCAGTACCTCTTTGCTGCTTTCTCTCCATACCCCTTGATCCCTTTAGCCGTAAGGGCCATATCTCTTGAATATATCCAACGAACTGGCATCAACAACTCTCTGCAGTAGAGAATTCCACAGGTTAACAACTCTGAGTGAAGAAGTTTCTCATCTCAGTCCTAAATGGCTTACCCCTTTATCCTTAGACTGTATCTGGACTTCCCCAACATCGGGAACATTCTTCCTGCATCTAACCAGTCCCGTCCCGTCAGAATTTTATGTTTCTAGGAGATCCCCTCTCATCCTTCTAAACTCCAGTGAATAAAGGTCCAGTCGATCCAGTCTCTCCTCATATGTCGGTCCAGCCATCCTGGGAATCAGTCTGGTGAATCTTCACTGCACTCCCTCAATAGCAAGAACGTCCTTCCTCAGATTAGGAGACCAAAACTGAACACAATATTCCAGGTCAGGCCTCACCAAGGCCCTGTACAACTGCAGTAAGACCTCCCTTCTTCGATACTCAAATCCCCTAGCTATGAAGGCCAACATGCCATTTGCCTTCTTCACCACCTGCTGTACCTGCATGCCAACTTTCAATGACTGATGAACCATGACACCCAGATCTCGTTGCACCTTCCCTTTTCCTAATCTGCCACCATTCAGATAATATTCTGCCTTCGTATTGTTGCCACCAAAGTGGATAACCTCACATTTTCCCACTCACCTAACCAAGTCACCCTGCAGCCTCTTAGCATCCTCCTCACAGCTCACACCGCCATCCAGCTTAGTGTCATCTGCAAACTTAGAGATATTACACTCAATTCCTTCATCTAAATCATTGATGTATATTGTAAATGGCTGGGATCCCAGCACTGAGCCCTGCGGCACCCCACTAGTCACTGTCTGCCATTCGGAAAAGGACCCATTTATTCCCACTCTCTGCTTCCTGTCTGCCAACCAGTTCTCTATCTACATCAATACATTATCCCCTATACCATATGCTTTAATTTTGCACAACAATCTCTTGTGTGGAACCTTGTCAAAAGCCTTTTGAAAGTCCAAATACACCACATCCACTGGTTCTCCCTTGTCCATTCTACTAGTTACATCCTCAAAAAATTCTAGAAGATTTGTCAAGCATGATTTCTCTTTCATAAATCCATGCTGACTTGGACCGATCCTATCACTGCTTTCCAAACACGCTGCTATTTCATCTTTAATAATCGATTCCAACATTTTCCCCACTACTGATGTCAGGCTAACCGGTCTATAATTCAGTTTTCTCGCTCCCTCCTTTTTTTTTTTTTAAAGTGGTGTTACATTAGCTACCCTCCAGTCCATAGGAACTAATCCACTGTCGATAGACTGCTGGAAAATGATCACCAATGCATCCACTATTTCTAGGGCTACTTCCTTAAGTACTCTGGGATATAGACTATCAGGCCCTGGGATTTATTCGGCCTGCAATCCCATCAATTTCCCTAACACAATTTCCTGACTAATAAAGATTTCCTTCAGTTCTTCCCTCTCACTAGACCCTCGGCCCCTAGTATTTCCAGAAGGTTATTTGTGTCTTCCTTCGTGAAGACAGAACCGAAGTATTTGATCAATTGGTCTACCATTTCTTTGTTCTGCATTCATGTATGTGTAATTATTTGCCCCAGAAATGTGCACACACCTCCTGCCCGCCATATTGGGGGCTTAGTAGGTCGGCTAGTGCCCAAAAATTTATAGGCCACTGTCTTTTGAATGAAAAAGTAAACTACAAGCCTGTCTGCCTGTCCTTATAGACATAAAAGATCCCACGGCATTTTTCGAAGAACATATGCAAAAAAACAACTGGCTCATCAAGCTTGCCCCATCCAGACATGATGTAGTGTATATGCATCATGAATCCCCAAATGCAAGAGGAAACTCCGGGAAATTTGTCTCCACCCAGAGGACAATCAAGCAAGCTCCAGGAGACTCCATCAACTCACATCAATTCAGCTACCCCTCACCTACCTTCTTAACTGGAGGTATCCTTGAATTTCAGAAACTCATCCATCTCCCTTTTGAAGGACTGCAGTACAGTATGAACTCGTTTTAACCCTCAGTATCAGTGCAATAATTACACATACATGAATGCAGTATAAACGTGATCAAAATGTACACCTATAGGTCAGGAATTTATCCAGCTGTCTCCATGACGACTTGAGAGGAACTCAACATTTTTAACGATCGCCTGATTCTGGCATAGTATTTCTACTTAACTTAATCCTGAATAATCCTTCGCTATTTTATGCAAAATCCCCATTGATAACTATTGTTCAAACAAAGTAGTCAAAGGACCTTCTCTACAAGATTAGTATGAACTATGAGCCAACAGAAGCAAGTAAATAAAAACTGAATGTGGAATAATGGCTACATTTTATTAGCAGAAAAATTTTGGAAATCACAACACAAAGGGTAGTTTTCTTTCAGAGACCATATTGCAGTCTGCACAGCACCAGACAAACTTGTACATGCATAACATATTCAGGGCATGGAATACTGGAACTCACTGCAGCAGGTTTTAAAGCCTGAATGGTTTGGATACTCAATACAAAGCACCAGCACACAGCGCACCAAAATCCTGTTTAGCAGACACACTGGAGGACATGATGCAGTTGACGCCTATGGTATAAACGGAAGTTTACTCTAATACTGCTGCTAACATGCTCTCAGCAGCACATTTTGAAATCTTTCTTTGTGCTTGAAACCACCAACTAGTGTTTCCCAAGTGAAGTTGAAGTATTTACCAAGGATACTTTTAAAGCAAATGTTATTAAATACTTTTCGAACAAAAACAAAAATACATTTTTCTCCTGCAACAGAAGCATTAATAAATGGTCCAAAGCATGAATTATGCAGATTGAGAGGATATATGACAGGATTTGAAGGTTTTCTGAAAAAGATCAACCAAATGTTTGATACGTAAGTTACAAGGTCAGACAGCAAGATCTGCAACTCCAACTAAAGCCACCGAGAACTGGATTATATTTCAATTGGTGGGTTAGCTGCAGGGCTGAACCGCCTTCTGCTCAATCCTTAGCTGATATCCATATGCACAAAATTTCTAGGCTGGGTCACAGGATAGTAATCAGAGTTGGAATCCTGGCTAATTTATCTCCATTCAGCCGAAAGCTCCAAATCCAAATGTAGGATCTCCAGAGTTACCTTAGCTGAACTTAGATAAATAAGCAGAGGTTGAATCTGATCTAAACAGTTCAATACTGTACCATGTTTTGCAATTATATACACTATGTTGTACATACTCGATAAGCCATCGGGGAAGTGGCACACACTCAGTAACAGGCATTTATTTTTTCCATCTAACATTTTAGCCATTGTTACATAGGGCTGAAATTAGATCAAAAACCGTCACAGCCGGATTCCCTCCAAAAAAACCGCTAAGATTATTCAATTAAGGCACGTGGAATATTGATCAAAAAATAGAAAAAAATTCTGCCTGGCGGGAAAAAAAAAAATCGGTGTTCCACGTGGATTCTCTGGTAAATGCTATCCTGGTCAAATTGAACGATATTTAGTCAAAATTTAGTCCGAGGCTGTGAGTTGGGCCTAGGGAGGGTGGAAAACACAAAAAATATTTAAAAAAAAACCTTTCACTTACTTTTTTTGCTGGTTTCATACCTTCCGTCGTTGCTCCGGCTGGTTTCTCCTGGGCGGTGTTTTTTTCAGCAACTACGGAACACCGCTACCACCAAACTCGGGCAGTGGTGGTTTTTTTCAGTGTTGCATGCCAGCGGTCCGGTCCCCAGCGGTATTTCGAAACCACAGGCGGAATACTGACGAAACTCGCTCCGGGTGCTTTTCAACCCTAAAATAGGAATACCACTGAGAAGTCCAGTGGAAATGCTGACCAAAATCCAACCCTTAGAATCTACAGCAGGATTTCTCAACCTTCTGAGGCCCCCACCCTTCTCCCGTGTTATAAAAATTCCTGTAACAGAATTTTTATGCAGAAAAAATACTTGTGTCAGCACCGCTCCCACTCACAATGTTACTACTGCTATCCCGGCATTGCAGAAAACACTGGTCCCCACACCCATCCCACTCCCTCTTTCCCTCCACAAGAGCCCCAATCACCTGACCCCCTCAGTCACCCTTTTCCCCCGCAACCAACGACTCCCTCACCAACTATTCATGGCACATAGAAACGTTTAAAATTCTGACGGGTTTAGACAAGTTAGATGCAGGAAGAATGTTCCCAATGTTGGGGAAGTCCAGAACCAAGGGTCACAGTCTAAGGATAAGGGGTAAGCCATTTAGGACCGAGATGAGGAGAAACTTCTTCAAGAGAGTGGTGAACCTGTGGAATTCTTTACCACAGAAAGTTGTTGAGGCCAATGCACTAAATATATTCAAAAAGGAGTGAGATGTAGTCCGCACTACTAGGGGGATCAAGGGGTATGGCGAGAAAGCAGGAATGGGGTACTGAAATTGCATGTTCAGCCATGAACTCATTGAATGGTGGTGCAGGCTCGAAGGGCCGAATGGTCTGCTCCTGCACCTATTTTCTATGTTTCTATCAGCCAGTCCCGGTTCTTTGCTCGTCAGTCAAACAGCCTCCCCACCCCCCCAAACTTTATATAACTAATAAATAAGTGTACAATAAAAATAATTTTTTTTTTGAAGGCTATGATTTTTCTCCCAAATTTCTTGTAGCAGTGTCCAAGTTAATGTTTTATTCCTGGAGACTAGGACAATTCTGGAAGGTTGAAATCTTAGCTGGAGGCCAACACTGAGTGTGAACAATCATGTCTGCTTGTAATGCCCTCCTTGCTAGAGCAAGATTGCTAACATTCGAGGTGTAGGCTCCCAGGTGAAGAATAAATTAGGTTAGGCACCAAAGGGAAGCCAGCACCCATGTAACTATACTAGAGTGTGAGTCAACATTTTGAAGACATCAAAATAGAAAATGAGAGGAGGGAGGAGGGAATTATTCAGTGTAGAATATTTAAATGAGTTTCCAAACTGTTTCAGTTTTGCTGGTCATAAAAGTCAATCGTAATTGTTTCCTAATGTTAACATATTTTGCCCTTCCTCCGCCACAAAGACAGCCACTCACTGTTTGACCCCAGCAGATCCTTTACTTCTTGCAGCTGCCACCTATTTCCTGGCCCCATCTTCACTTGATTGACAATCGCAGCCAAGCAAATAACAAAAATAGGACAAAAAAAATTAAAATCTGAAGCTGATTTTACGCACATACCTGGCGAGGAGAGCGGAGGACAGAGAGCTCAAACCGGAGAATATGCGACCGCTGCCACCACCACTCATTGCTCAGTGCGCAGGGCCTGGGCTCAGCTGCAGCTGTCCTTGCACAGACACGCAGGAGGGGGCAAAACAGAGGTTAGAGTTGGGGCCGGAGCTGCCAGTTTGCTCAGCTCGATCCCACCTTTAGGCGATGTTTTTTTTTAAAAAAACGGCTATTTAAAAAAAAAAATTCCGGACCCCTTGAAATCTTGCTGTGGTTTCTTGGGGGCCGCAGACCCACTGTTGAGAACCCCTGATCTACAGCACAGAAATAGGGCATTCGGCCCAACTGGTCTGTGCAGGCATTTATGCTCCACACGAGCCTCCTCCCACTTCTCTTCATTTAACCCTCATTCAGTTCTTCCTCATGTGCCTATCTTTATTTCACCTTAAATGCATCTATGCTATTTGACACAACTACCCCTTGTGGTAGAAAGTTCCATTCTTTGTGTAAAGAAGTTTCAGCCGAATTCCCTATTGGATTTATGGCCCCTAGATTTGGTCTCCCCTACAAGTGGAAATATCTTCTATGTCTACCGTATCAAACCCCTTCATAATTTTAAAGACCTCTATTAGATCACCCAACAGTCCTCTAAGGCTGTAGATAGGGTTTTAAACTAAATAGTGGGGGGGGGAATGGATCCAGTGAGTGGAAATTTAAAAAGTCAAAGAGAAAGAAGGCAAAAGTGCAGAGTAGCGACAGGGACAATGATAACCAGAGTGTGACAGGAAGGGACAGAGCGTATACACAAAAGACAAAATTAAAAGCTCTATATCTGAACACACGAAGCATTCGTAACAAGAGAGATGAGTTGACGGCACAAATAGAAATAAATGGGTATGATCTGATTGCCATTAGAGAGATGCGGCTGCAAAATGACCAAGGCTGGGAACTGAATATTCAGTTCGTAAGGACAGGCAGAAAGCAAAAGGAGGTGGGGTAGCACTGTTAATAAGGGATGAGATTAGTGCAGTAGAGAGAAATAATATTGCCTCAGAAAATCAAGATGTAGAATTAGTTTGGGTGGAGATAAAAAATAATAAGGGAAATAAGTCACTGGTGGAGTGGTCTACAGACCCCCAAACGGTAGCCACACTGTTGGACAGAGTATAAATCAAGAAATAATGGAGGCTTGTAAGAAAGGTACGGCAATAATCATGGGCGATTTTAATCTTCATATTGATTGGACAAATCAAATTGGCAAGGTAGCCTTGATTAAGAGTTCATAGAGTGTATGCGGAATGGTTTCTTGGAACGATACATTGTGGAAAACATAGAAACTAGAAACATAGAAAATAGGTGGAGTAGGCTATTCGAGCCTGCACCACCATTCAATAAGATCACGGCTGATCATTTACCTCAAGTACCCCTTTCCTGATTTCTCTCCATACTCCTTGATCCCTTTAGCCGGAAGGACCATATCTAACTCCCTCTTGAATATATCCAATGAACTGGCATCAACAACTCTCTGCGGTAGAGAATTCCACAGGTTAACAATTCTCTGAGTGAAGAGGTTTCTCCTCATCTCGGTCCTAAATGGCTTACCTCCCTGGTTCTGGACTTCCCCAACATCGGGAACATTCTTCCTGCATCTAACCTGTCCAGTCCCGTCAGAATTTTACATGTTTCTATGAGATCCCCGCTCATCCTTCTAAACTCCAGTGAATACAGTCCCAGTCGATCCAGTCTCTCCTCATATGTCAGTCCTGCCATCCCGGGAATCAGTCTGGTGAACCTTCGCTGCACTCCCTCAATAGCAAGAATGTCCTTCTTCAGATTAGGAGACCAAAACCAACCAGGGAGCAGATTATTTTAGATCTGGTAATGTGTAACGAGTCTGGATTAATTAATGATCTTTTAGTGAAGGATCCTCTTGGGAAGAATGATCATAGCATGGTAGAATTTCAAATTCAGTTTGAGGGTGAGAAAGCTACATCTCAAACTAGTGTCATGAACTTAAATAAAGGTAATTACAAAGGTATGAAGGAAGAGTTGGATAAAATGGACTGGGAAAATATATTAAAGGATAAGACTGTAGAAAAGCAGTGGCAAACATTTGAGGAGATATTTCATAGCTCTCAGCAAAGATATATTCCAGTGAGAAAGACGAACTAAGGAAGTAAAGGATGGTATCAAATTGAAAACAAAGGCATACAATGTTGCGAACAGTGGAAGGCCAGAGAGTAGGGACATTTTTAGAAAGCAGCAAAGAACGACTAAAAGAGAAGATAGCATATGAGAGTAAACTAGCAAGAAATATAAAAAACCAACAGTAAGAGCTCCTACGGGTATATAAAAGGGAAGTGAATAGCTAAAGTAAACGTTGGTCTTTTAGAGGATGACACTGGGGAATTAATAATGGGAAACAGGGAAATGGCGGAGACTTTGAACAAATATTTTGTATCGGTCTTTATGGTAGAAGACACTAAAAGTATCCCAATAATTGATAATCAAGGTGATGGGGGCTTAAAATAAATCACTATCACGAGAGAAAAAGTACTAGGCAAACTAATGGGACTGAAGGTGGACAAGTCCTCTGGACCTGATGGCCTGCATCCTCGGGTCTTAAAAGAAATGGCTGCAGAGAGAGTGGATGCATTGGTTGCAAGCTACCAAAATTCCCTGTATTCTGGAGAGGTCCCAGCAGACTGGAAAACCGCAAATGTAACGCCCCTATTTAAGAAAGGAAGGAGCCAGAAAGCAGAAAACTATGACCAGTTAGCCTAAAATGCTAGAGAAAATGCTAGAGTCCATCATTAAGGTAGTAGCCGGACATTTAGAAAATCATAATAGTCAAGCAGAGTCAGCATGGTTTTTATGAAAAGGAAATCATTTTTGACAAATTTGCTGGAGTTCTTTGAGGATGTAACGAGCAGGGTGGATAAGGGGGAACCAGTGGATGTGGTGTATTTGGATTTCCAGAAGGCATTCGATAAGGTGCTACATAAAAGGTTACTGCACAAGATAAAAGTTCACGGGGTTGGGGTAATATATTAACATGGGTAGAGGATTAGCTAACTAACAGAAAACAGAGAGTCGGGATAAATGGGTCATTTTCCGGTTGGCAAACAGTAACTAGTGGGGTGCCGCAGGGATCGATGCTGGGGGCTCAACTATTTACAATTTATATTAATGACTTGAATGAAGGGACCGAGTGTAAAAAATACTTCAACTTTACAAAACTTAAGTATATTCAAGATGACAGCCCAGCTGTGAAATATGTTGGGGAGTACCAACGCTCTACCATGAAAGAACAAAACATAAATTTGCATTTCTCATGTGGTGTTACTGATCTAAGCTGAGCCATCATAATGGAGCATTGAATGCAGTTTGAATACTTCTTAAGTGTCTTAAAAGAGCATTAGACAAGCTCAATGAACAAGTCAGTAAACATTTTTCTTGTCAGTGTCTATGCAGAAATATAAAATTACCTAATAACACATTAAGAACAAAAACATTTCAATCATTGATCTGGCAACTATTGAGTTCTCAACTAAACTATTCTCATTTCATTCATACATCGGAAAACTAAAATGCAATCATGGAGTACCTTCATTAGTATTAATTCATACCAGAAATGTTAAAACTTTGAGTGCATCTGTCTCAAAACGAATCAGCACTGGAAATAGGACACAATTTCAAGTGGTACCATAGAAATGATTTACATGAAAAAGCATTACTTCATAAAAAGGATAGCCAGTTCAGTTATTTAAAACAGATTTCTATAAATTCAACAATGGTTTTGAATTGCGTAATTATTTTACAGTAATAAAACCACAATGAATGCGAGACTTCAACTAAAACCAAATTACAAGCAACAGTCGCAATATGGTTTACAGTATGTTGATCATTTTCCTCCCACAATAGATGAGTGGACATATTTAATACAAAGTGCACTACCAAACCAACTGATCTGTACTAGACAGAAATGCAGATTATCTTTCATTTCACGTGTGATTTGCAAGACTGAACACAACACAATACTAATCATAATCTGTTTGTAGGGATTCAAGTATAATGGAGTTATTGTTCCTAAAACGTACCAGAAAATGTGCAAATCTGGCATACTGTGAAGAAAATCATCTTTTAAAATTTGGAAATGTAGTCCATAAACAATATGTTTAATGGAAAATGTAGTTACAGTAATAGACACATTTATGAAATAATATACAGACTATTGGCACAAACTAAATGTTAATTACATGAATGTAAATTGGCTGCAGCAAAGATTTTGTATGCTGAATACTATACATACCCATCACCTCAAACAAACATTCAAATGTCAAACTATAGTTTTAATACACGTTGGACAATAAAGTAAAATTGTTGCATTGTAAGATCAAGACATATTACTCAAAGTGCAGTTAATGGACTGTTGACAGATTCCTTTATATGTTGCAAAACCAGTTTAGAAGGCAGCACGTTAGTTCATTCACTGTACACTTTGAGCAGGGTGCTACTTTTGTGTACAAACATGGCTGAATATTAATAAGTTACAAAGACTAATTGCACCAAAGAGCATACTGAATTTAATTATTCAGATGGAAAGCAGAAATAGAAAGGCATATACTATGAAGGCTTTAGAAACTGAACAAAAGAAAAGTAAGGCCAATGTATGCAACCTTTCAGGACTTACGCAAACTGCAAATATTTGGAAATGTCATTGAAATGTGTAACATCAAAAAAAGCATAATTCATGCACAATACTCCTTATATTAGCATAACTGAAAGAGTTCTTCTCCACAATATTTGAGTGAGAGAGTTAAACGTGGGTACCCTATGTAGGTTGTTGCAGAAGAATCCATCCAAACTCTAGTTGCTCAAGTTTCACTTTTGATGTCATTTGGTACTGTTGTGGACCCGTTGGAGGAAAACAATATAAACATGATTGTGAGGCAATTTAATGATAAAGGCAGAAGGGATCTCCTCAATTGCTGATGGCTTAAATTCTCGCTTAAGTGAAAATGCAGTATACTTAAAGCCTCTATAAACTGCAATAGTTTCTGCATTATTGCAAATTGCACTTGACAATTCACCACAGCTATGGGAAAACAGTCGCCCTCTTTCCACAGTCCAACACAGACCCAAGTTTGGCATACCTACAACCACCTGTCACCAATAAAATGACCTTGATAAAAAGTTTGCTGCTGTACTGAACCAGCCACTACCAACTTCTTGCTTACTCCCAACACGGGACACAGCATTGTCACCATCCTTCGCAGGACTCTCCTCTTCAGGCAAATATTCTGGTAATTCGGTGTTTTCCTCAACCTCAACAGGTGTGCCTTGGAATGGAACCAGCGTCTATAAAATAATTAAAAACTTCAAACACCAGCGAACAGCACATGGGGAAGGAGAGGAAACATTTTCTTTGGTAGTTATGTTAGTGACATTGTAAATGTGTTCTTTTAGAATATATTTACTATTTCATTAGGAATAGCAATGAGATATGGTGCCACTAACTCCAGAGACAATTTATTTGAATTCTTTCACAAGTTATATTCTAGTATAAGATTTTGGAAAATGCAGCATTATTTTGACAAAATACAATTGGTGTGATGACAGCACTACTACCCCAAGCACACTTACTCGACTTCTAAAGTGGTATAGCAGAACTGGATGATCTGGACTGAACTCCATCACTGATGCTCAAGGACTGGCAAGCACAAAATACAAAACACAACTGAAATGGAGAAACCCCCCATAAAAATGAATGGTGACACAGAAAATACTGGAAATGCACAAGTAATGCACCAGGGGTCAATGTTGGGAGCAAAACTCATATATATTAACGACCTCAACTTGGATAAAGGGGGCATAATTTCAAAGTTTATAGTTGACACGGAACTCGTAAATGTAGTAAACAGTGGGGAGGAAAGCAACAGACTTCAGAAGGACTTGGACTGGTGGAATGGGCAGACACATAGCAGATTAAATTTAACTCAGAAGTGTGAAGTGATTCAGTTTAGTAGAAAGTATGTAGAGAGGCAATATATACTAAATGGTACAATTTTAAAGGGGGTGCAGAAACAGAGAGACCTGGGGTGTGTACACACAAATCTTTGAAGATGGGAAGACAAGTTGAGAAAGCTGTTATAGAAAGGCATACGGGATTAATGGCTTTATAAATAGAGACAGAGAACACAAAAGAAAGAACGTTATGCTAAACTTTTTTTAAACTCACTGGATAAGCCTCAGATGGACCATTGTCTTCAATTTTGGGCACCATATTTTTAGGAAGGACGTCAAGGCAGAAGAGATTTACTAGAATGGTACCAGAGATGAGGGACATCAGTTATACTGAGACTGGAGAAGCTGGGGTTGTTCTCCTTTGAGCAGAGAAGATTAAGAGGAGATTTGAGGTGTTCCAAGTTCATGAACGGTTTTGATAGAATATATAAAGAGAAACTGTTTCCAATGGCAGAAGGGTCAGTAACCTGAGAACACAGAGTTAAAGTGATAGGCAAAAGTAGAGGTGATATGAGGAAAAAATTTTTAATACAGTGAATTGTTGTAATTTGGAATGCAGCGCCTGAAAGAGTGGTGGATGCAGATTTAATATTAATTTTCAAAAGGGAATTGGATACATATTTGAAGGGAGAATTACAGGGCATTGGGGAAAGAGGAGAGTGGGATTAATTAGAAAGCTTTACCTAAGAGCCAACACATGCACAAAGGGCCTATTAGCCTCCATCTTTGCCGTATCATTCTATTATTCTAGAAGATTACAAAGATAGGGAGGGGCAAGGCCATGGAGGGATTTGAAATCCAGAATGAATCATAGAATCGTAGAAATTTATGGCACACTAGGCTATTCGGCTCATTGCCGGCCCAAAAGGAGCTATCTAGTCTAAACACACTTTCCAGCTCTTGGTCCATAGCCCTGTATGTTAATTTTGAGGAATTTAAAATAGAGGCATTGCCAGACCGGGAACCATTATAGGTCAGCGAACACAGGGGTGATGGGTGAACGGGACTTGATGTGAGTTAGGATACCGGCAGCAGAGTTTTGCATAAGTTCAAGTTAATGGAGGGTGGAAGATTGGAGGCCGGCCAGGATGCATTAGAATAGTCAAGTCTAGATGTAACAAAGGCATAGATGAGGGTTTCAGCAGCAAATCCCCGGGGCCTGATAGTCTGCATCCAAGAGTGCTCAAGGAAGTGGCCCTATAAATAGTGGATGCATTAGTGATAATTTTCCAACAGTCTATCAACTCTGAATCAGTTCCCATGGACTGGAGGGTAGCTAATGTAACACCACTTTTTAAAAAAGGAGGGAGAGAGAAAATGGGTAATTATAGACCGGTTAGCTTGACATCAGTGGTGGGGAAGGTGTTGGAATCGATCATGAAGGATGAAATAGCAGCGCATTTGGAAAGCAGTGACAGGATCGGATCAAGTCAGCATGGATTTATGAAAGGGAAATCATGCTTGACGAATCTTCTGGAATTTTTTGAGGATGTAACTAGCAGAGTGGACAAGGGAGAACCAGTGGATGTGGTGTATTTGGACTTTCAGAAGGCTTTTGACAAGGTACCTCACAAGAGATTGCTGTAAAAAGTCAAAGCACATGGTATTGGGGGTAATATACTGACGTGGATAGGGAACTGGTTGGCAGACAGGAAGCTGAGAGTCGGGATAAACGGGTCCTTTTCAGAATGGCAGGCAGTGACTAGTGGGATGTCGCAGGGCTCAGTGCTGGGACCCCAGCTCTTTACAATATATATTAACGATTTGGATGAAGGAATAGAGTGTAATATTGCCAAGTTTGCAGATGACACTAAACTGGGTGGCGGTGTGAGCTGTGAGGAGGACGCTAAGATGCTGCAGGGTGACTTGGACAGGTTAGGTAAGTGGGCAAATGCATGGCAGATGCAGTATAATGTGGATAAATGTGAGGTTATCCATTTTGGGGGCAAAAACACGAAGGCAGAATATTATCTGAATGGTGGCAGACTAGGAAAAGGGGAGGTGCAACGAGACCTGGGTGTCATGGTTCATCAGTCACTGAAAGTGGGCACGCAGGTACAGCAGGCGGTGAAGGCGGCAAATGGTATGTTGGCCTTCATAGATAGGGGATTTGAATATAAAAGCAGGGAGGTCGTACTGCAGTTGTGCAGGGCCATAGAGGCCTCACCTGGAATATTGTGTTCAGTTTTGGTCTCCTAGTCTGAGGAAGGACATTCTTGCTATTGAGGGAGTGCAGCGAAGGTTCATCAGACTAATTCCAGGGATGGTTGGGCTGTCATAAAAGAAGAGACTGGATCAACTGGGCCTTTATTCACTGGAGTTTAGAAGGATGAGAGGGGATCTCATAGAAACATAAGATTCTGACGGGACTGGACAGATTAGATGCAGGAAGAATGTTCCCGATGTTGGGGAAGTCCAGAACCAGTGGACATAGTCTTAGGATAAAGGGTAGGCCATTTAGGACTGAGATGAGGAAAAACTTCTTCACTCAGAGTTGTTAACCTGTGGAATTCCCTGCCGCAGAGAGTTGTTGATGCCAGTTCACTGGATATATTCAAGAGGGAGTTAGATATGGCTCTTACGGTGAAGGGGATCAAGGGGTATGGAGAGAAAGCAGGAAAGGGGTACTGAAGGAATGATCAGCCAAGATCTTATTGAATGGCGGTGCAGGCTCGAAGGGCCGAATGGCCTACTCCTGCACCTATTTTTCTATGTTTCTATGTTTCTATGAACTGAGGCAGGGACGGAGACGGGCAATGTTAGAGGTGAAAGTAGGCAGTCTTGGTGATGGAGTTGATGTGTGAACGAAAGCTCACCTTGGGGTCTAATAGGACGGCAAGGTTGATAACGATCTGGGTCAGCCTCAGTGACTAGGGAGAGGGATGGAGTCGGTGGCTAGGAAATGGAGTTTGTGGCAGGGACTGAAGACAATGGCTTCGGTCTTCCCAAAATTTAATGGGAGAAAATTCCCAGATAAATATTGACAAGCAGCGTGACTGATCAATCAGAGACAGTGGAGGGTCGAAAGAGGTGGTGATGAGGTAGAGCTGGGTGTCATCCATGTACATGTGGAACCAGATGTTGTTTTTGGACTATGTTACACTTTAGGAAAGATGTCAAGGCTTGCAGAGATTTACTAGAATGGTACCAGGGATAAAAGACTTCAGTTATGTGGAGAGACTAGAGAATTGGTGTTGTTCTCCTTAGAGCAGAGAAAGTTAGGGGGAGATTTGATAGAGGTGTTCAAAATCATGAAGGGTTTTGATAAAGTAAATAAGGAGAAACTGTTTCCAGTGGCATATGGGTTGGTTACCAGGCCATACAGATTTAAGGGAATTGACAAAAGAACCAGATGTGACGTGACAAAAAAAATATGCAGCAAGTTGTCATGAGCTGGAATGTACTGCCTGAAAGGGTGGTGGAAGCAGATTCAAGAATAACTTTCAAAAGGGAATTGAATAAATATTTTAATGGGATAATTTGCAGGATTATGAGGAAGGAGCAGTGAAATGGGACAAAATGGATAGCGCTTTCAAAGAGCCGGCATAATTATGATGGGCCGAATGCCCTCCTGTGCCATATCATTCTAAGATTACTGTTTCAGATGGGACGTTTTATCAGGATATTAGAATAATCCTCTCCCCAACCAGAGATACGAGGCCTGATTTTAAGGATGCTTGCTCCTGGAGTAGGGGAGCTTCATCTGCTAAGAGTGCGTATCATGGATGTGCTCCCTACAATATTCCACCCGTTAATGTACAAATGGGCCCTATGAAGTCATGTTACCTTATGTTACTCCATCTAACAAGCTAGTTGATAAACCATTGGACAGGTGCATTGCACCCAAAGTCCGCAGCAACAGTAGAGCCTCAGGTAAGCCCAAATTTGGTAGGTTGGACCATTACGATAGTCCAGTTGAATCCCCAGCAAAGGATCTTGTGCCAAGAACTGGGAGTAAAAAGAGAATCACAGCTACGGGTCTGAGGGGCCTGCAGCTGCAGGACTGCCAGCCTTGGTGCCTTTTGGCTGCTTTACAGATCGAACCGGCAAAAAAAGCACTAATTACCCTTTGTCTTGATTTCTGGCCCCCTTAAACTGAGGGTGGGGGAAGAGGAGGAGTGTGATGGTGGTCCACACTCACCAGCTTCCCAGGGCATCAATGGAAATGGGCTATTGAGGTGGCACTGCCCTCTCACCTCATTACCATGGCAATGATGATTATGTACCTGGGTGGGCACGGTGGAAGCCCTAGAAATGCCAGGGCAACGGTAACGGAAGTAGCGACCTGGCAGATTTCTCACTGCCCCTTTTCCCCTGACTTTTACTCGCGGAGAATAAACATTCAACAGACGCTGATCCTAGGAAGATTGGCCCCAAGAATCTTTAGGAACAGAAAGAAGTTGTTAGGCAAAAACAAACATCCTGTTCCCTCTCTTCAGCTGCACCGACTCACTATCTCTAAGCTGGCCTGGTCCGCAGTTCCATTGCATCCTTCGCCTCATCCGGTGCTTTAACAAAAAACCTTTTTCCTTCCTTTAAAGGTGTCAAGGATCATAAGCTTCAACAACTCTTGGACACCAACGCCCCTCCAGAACCTTCTTCCCGATCACTTTCTTCTGATTCCATCCCTTCTTCCAATTTCATTCCCTGCCATGTTTTCACTATTCCCCCCTAGCCGTCCCCGAACGATCAGTTCTCAGCAAAGACCTGAGCTTCATCTCCTTAAGCCCCCATCTCAATGAATTTTGAGCTCGGCATGACGCTGAGCTCTTTTTCCACCCACTTCTTCGGCCAGAAGTATTCCCCCGCACAGCTGACCTTTCTCCCGTTTTCAAAATTGTCGCTCCACCTGGACCCCTCCCTCTGGCCTCTTAATCTCTCTGGATCTTTTCATTCCAAATTACCGGTGTGACATCAGCCGTCTCAATTTCTCTGCTCCCCTCACTCGCTCCAACCTACCTGCTTCTGAACTGGCAGCACTCCGCTCTCTCAGATCCAACCCCAACATTGTCATTAAACTTGCTGACAAGGGTGGCGTTGTTGTTGTTTGGTGAACCGACCTCTACCTTGCAGAAGCTGAACCTCCTCCTTTCTCCCACTGGACCATGACCCCACTACCGAACATCAAGCCATTATTTCCAAGACCGTCACTGACCTCATCCCCTGTGGAAATCTTCACGGCTGCCACCTTCATAATTCCCCTAACCTGCACAGCCCGTTAATACCTCCTTCCCAAGATGCACAAACAGGGCTGTCCTGGTCGACCCATTGTTTCAGCCTGTTCTTGCCCAAAGGAACTGATTTCTTCCCATCTCGCCTTGTCCAGTTTCTCCCACCTACATCCGTGACTCTTCTAATGCCCTCCACCACTTGTTTCCAGTTTCCTGGCCCCAACTGTCTCCTTTTCACAATGGACGTCCAATCCCTCTACACTTCCATCCCCCACCAGGATAGCCTGAGGGTGCTCCACCTTCTCCTTGCACAGATGCCCAAACAGTTCCCCTCCACCAACACCCTCTTCTGCCGAAGAGATTAAGAGACAAAAGGAGATGATAATGGAGCAAGTTAAGAAACAGAAGATGAGCCCAGACAGGGTGTAAATGGTAGAATCATCAACAGCTGCCGTGGGAAAGAGAAAAAAAAACAGGAAAAAAAAGTGGCAGAAATGATGATCTGAAATTGTTGAACTCAATCTTGAGTCCAGAAGGCTGTAAAGTGCCTAATTGAAAGATGAGCTGCAGTTCCTCAAGCTTACGTTGAGCTTTGTTGGAAGTGTAAGAGGCTGAAGACGGAGAGGTCACAGTGGGAGTGGAGCAGGGAATTAAAGGGACAAGCGACTGGAAGCTCGGGGTCATGCTTGTGGACTGAGTGGAGGCGTTCCACAAAGCGGTCACCCAATCTGCGCGGATGTCCAATCCCTCTACACCTCCATCCCCCACCAGGACGGTCGGAGGGCGCTCTGCTTCTTCCGTGAAAAGGCCTAACTAGTCCCCATCCACCACCAACTGGCGGAACCTGTTCTCACATTGAACAACTTCACTTTGACTCCACTCACTTCCTTCAAATTAACCGTGTTGCGAAATCTATACCGACGAAAAGGCTGAGAGAGACATAGAGCGGGGGAGGAAGAGCGGGGCAGGAAGAGAGGGGGAGCGGGGCAGGAAGAGAGGGGGAGCGGGGCAGGAAGAGAGGGGGAGCGGGGCAGGAAGAGAGGGGGAGCGGGGCAGGAAGAGAGGGGGAGCGGGGCAGGAAGAGAGGGGGAGCGGGGCAGGAAGAGAGGGGGAGCGGGGCAGGAAGAGAGGGGGAGCGGGGCAGGAAGAGAGGGGGAGCGGGGCAGGAAGAGAGGGGGAGCGGGGCAGGAAGAGAGGGGGAGCGGGGCAGGAAGAGAGGGGGAGCGGGGCAGGAAGAGAGGGGGAGCGGGGCAGGAAGAGAGGGGGAGCGGGGCAGGAAGAGAGGGGGAGCGGGGCAGGAAGAGAGGGGGAGCGGGGCAGGAAGAGAGGGGGAGCGGGGCAGGAAGAGAGGGGGAGCGGGGCAGGAAGAGAGGGGGAGCGGGGCAGGAAGAGAGGGGGAGCGGGGCAGGAAGAGAGGGGGAGCGGGGCAGGAAGAGAGGGGGAGCGGGGCAGGAAGAGAGGGGGAGCGGGGCAGGAAGAGAGGGGGAGCGGGGCAGGAAGAGAGGGGGAGCGGGGCAGGAAGAGAGGGGGAGCGGGGCAGGAAGAGAGGGGGAGCGGGGCAGGAAGAGAGGGGGAGCAGCGAGGGGGGGGAGGAGAAGGAGCGAGGGGGGGGGAGGAGAAGGAGCGAGGGGGGGGGGAGGAGAAGGAGCGAGGGGGGGGAGAAGGAGCGAGGGGGGGAGGGGGGGAGAAGGAGCGAGGGGGGGGGGAGAAGGAGCGAGGGGGGGGGGGAGAAAGAGAAGAAAAGGAGCGGGGGGTGGGGGGTGGGGAAGAGAGAAGGAGGAGCCGGGGGGGGAGAGAAGAGAGAGAAGGAGCGGGGGGGGGGGGGGGGGGGGAGCAGAGATGGAGCGGGGAGGAGAGAGAGAGTGAGCTTTGGGGGGGGGGGGGAGGGAAAGAGAGGAGGGGGGGGGAGGAGAGGGACTGGGGGGAAAGAGGGAGGGAGGGAGGGACTGGGGGAAAGAGGGAGGGAGGGAGGGAGGGACTGGGGGGAAAGAGGGAGGGAGGGAGGGAGGGAGGGAGGGAGGGACTGGGGGGAAAGAGGGAGGGAGGGACTGGGGGGAAAGAGGGAGGGAGGGAGGGAGGGAGGGAGGGAGGGAGGGAGGGAGGGAGGGAGGGAGGGAGGGAGGGAGGGAGGGACTGGGGGGAAAGAGGGAGGGAGGGAGGGACTGGGGGGGAAAGAGGGAGGGAGGGAGGGACTGGGGGGAAAGAGGGAGGGAGGGAGGGAGGGACTGGGGGGAAAGAGGGAGGGAGGGAGGGAGGGACTGGGGGGAAAGAGGGAGGGAGGGAGGGAGGGACTGGGGGGGAAAGAGGGAGGGAGGGAGGGAGGGACTGGGGGGGAAGAGGGAGGGAGGGAGGGAGGGACTGGGGGGGGGAAGAGGGAGGGAGGGAGGGAGGGACTGGGGGGGAAAGAGGGAGGGAGGGAGGGACTGGGGGGGAAAGAGGGAGGGAGGGAGGGAGGGACTGGGGGGAAGAGGGAGGGAGGGAGGGAGGGACTGGGGGGGAAAGAGGGAGGGAGGGAGGGAGGGAGGGACTGGGGGGGAAAGAGGGAGGGAGGGAGGGACTGGGGGGAAAGAGGGAGGGAGGGAGGGAGGGAGGGACTGGGGGGGGAAGAGGAGGGAGGGAGGGACTGGGGGGGGAAGAGGAGGGACTGGGGGGGGGAAGAGGGAGGGAGGGAGGGACTGGGGGGGGGGAAGAGGGAGGGAGGGAGGGAGGGACTGGGGGGGAAGAGGGAGGAGGGAGGGAGGGACTGGGGGGGAAGAGGGAGGGAGGGAGGGACTGGGGGGAAAGAGGGAGGGAAGGAGGGAGGGACTGGGGGGGAAAGAGGGAGGGAGAGAG
Organism: Pristiophorus japonicus; assembly: GCF_044704955.1. Lineage (NCBI taxonomy): Eukaryota > Metazoa > Chordata > Chondrichthyes > Pristiophoridae > Pristiophorus > Pristiophorus japonicus. Next base: position 401,005,323 of record NC_091977.1, on the reverse strand, counting down.
GGAGGGAGGGAGGGACTGGGGGGAAGAGGGAGGGAGGGAGGGAGGGACTGGGGGGGAAGAGGGAGGGAGGGAGGGAGGGACTGGGGGGGGAAGAGGGAGGGAGGGAGGGACTGGGGGGGGAAGAGGGAGGGAGGGACTGGGGGGGAAAGAGGGAGGGAAGGAGGGAGGGACTGGGGGGGAAAGAGGGTGGGGGGAAAGAGGGAGGGAAGGAGGGAAAGAGGGAGGGAGGGAGGGACTGGGGGGGGATAGAGGGAGGGAGGGAGGGACTGGGGGGGATAGAGGGAGGGAGGGGAGGGACCCGGGGGGGGGGAAGAGGGAGGGAGGGAGGGGACCCGGGGGGGGGGGAAGAGGGAGGGAGGGAGGGACCCGGGGGGGGGGGAAGAGGGAGGGAGGGAGGGACTGGGGGGGGGAAGCGGGAGGGAGGGAGGGAGGGACTGGGGGGGGGGGAAGAGGGAGGGAGGGAGGGAGGGACTGGGGGAGAGGAGGGGAGGGAGGGAGGGAGGGAGGGAGGGAGGGACTGGGGGGGGAAGAGGGAGGGAGGGACTGGGGGGAAAGAGGGAGGGAAGGAGGGAGGGACTGGGGGGGAAAGAGGGTGGGGGAAGAGGGAGGGACTGGGGGGGAAGAGGGAGGGAGGGAGGGAGGGACGGGGGGGGAAGAGGGAGGGAGGGAGGGACTGGGGGGGATAGAGGGAGGGAGGGACTGGGGGGGATAGAGGGAGGGAGGGAGGGACTGGGGGGATAGAGGGAGGGAGGGAGGGAGGGACTGGGGGGGAAGAGGGAGGGAGGGAGGGACGGGGGGGGAAGAGGGAGGGACTGGGGGGGGAGAGGGAGGGACTGGGGGGGAAGAGGGAGGGACTGGGGGGGAAAGAGGGAGGGAGGGAGGGACGGGGGGGGAAGAGGGAGGGAGGGAGGGAGGGACTGGGGGGGAAAGAGGGAGGGAGGGAGGGAGGGACTGGGGGGGAAGAGGGAGGGAGGGAGGGAGGGACTGGGGGGGGGAAGAGGGAGGGAGGGAGGGAGGGACTGGGGGGGAAAGAGGGAGGGAGGGAGGGACTGGGGGGGAAAGAGGGAGGGAGGGAGGGAGGGACTGGGGGGAAGAGGGAGGGAGGGAGGGAGGGACTGGGGGGGAAAGAGGGAGGGAGGGAGGGAGGGAGGGACTGGGGGGAAAGAGGGAGGGAGGGAGGGACTGGGGGGAAAGAGGGAGGGAGGGAGGGAGGGAGGGACTGGGGGGGAAGAGGGAGGGAGGGAGGGACTGGGGGGGGAAGAGGGAGGGACTGGGGGGGGGAAGAGGGAGGGAGGGAGGGACTGGGGGGGGGAAGAGGGAGGGAGGGAGGGAGGGACTGGGGGGGAAGAGGGAGGGAGGGAGGGAGGGAGGGACTGGGGGGGAAGAGGGAGGGAGGGAGGGACTGGGGGGAAGAGGGAGGGAGGGAGGGACTGGGGGGGAGAGGGAGGGAGAGAGGGAGGGAGGGAGGGACTGGGGGGGAAGAGGGAGGGAGGGAGGGAGGGACTGGGGGGGAAGAGGGAGGGAGGGAGGGAGGGACTGGGGGGGGAAGAGGGAGGGAGGGAGGGACTGGGGGGGGAAGAGGGAGGGAGGGACTGGGGGGAAAGAGGGTGGGGGGGAAAGAGGGAGGGAAGGAGGGAAAGAGGGAGGGAGGGAGGGACTGGGGGGGATAGAGGGAGGGAGGGAGGGGACTGGGGGGATAGAGGGAGGGAGGGAGGGACCCGGGGGGGGGGGAAGAGGGAGGGAGGGAGGGACCCGGGGGGGGGGGAAGAGGGAGGGAGGGAGGGACCCGGGGGGGGGAAGAGGGAGGGAGGGAGGGACTGGGGGGGAAGCGGGAGGGAGGGAGGGAGGGACTGGGGGGGGGGGGAAGAGGGAGGGAGGGAGGGAGGGACTGGGGGGGAAGAGGGAGGGAGGGAGGGAGGGAGGGAGGGAGGGACTGGGGGGGAAGAGGGAGGGAGGGACTGGGGGGAAAGAGGGAGGGAAGGAGGGAGGGACTGGGGGGGAAAGAGGGTGGGGGGGAAAGAGGGAGGGACTGGGGGGGATAGAGGGAGGGAGGGAGGGACGGGGGGGGAAGAGGGAGGGAGGGAGGGACTGGGGGGGATAGAGGGGAGGGAGGGACTGGGGGGGATAGAGGGAGGGAGGGAGGGACTGGGGGGGATAGAGGGAGGGAGGGAGGGAGGGACTGGGGGGGAAGAGGGAGGGAGGGAGGGACGGGGGGGGAAGAGGGAGGGACTGGGGGGGGAAGAGGGAGGGACTGGGGGGGAAGAGGGAGGGACTGGGGGGGAAAGAGGGAGGGAGGGAGGGACGGGGGGGGAAGAGGGAGGGAGGGAGGGACGGGGGGGAAGAGGGAGGGAGGGAGGGACTGGGGGGATAGAGGGAGGGAGGGAGGACTGGGGGGGATAGAGGGAGGGAGGGAGGGACTGGGGGGGATAGAGGGAGGGAGGGAGGGACGGGGGGGAAGAGGGAGGGAGGGAGGGACTGGGGGGGATAGAGGGAGGGAGGGAGGGACTGGGGGGGATAGAGGGAGGGAGGGAGGGACTGGGGGGGATAGAGGGAGGGAGGGAGGGAGGGACTGGGGGGAAGAGGGAGGGAGGGAGGGACGGGGGGGGAAGAGGGAGGGACTGGGGGGGGAAGAGGGAGGGACTGGGGGGGAAGAGGGAGGGACTGGGGGGGGGAAGAGGGAGGGACTGGGGGGGGGAAGAGGGAGGGACTGGGGGGGGAAGAGGGAGGGACTGGGGGGAAGAGGGAGGGACTGGGGGGGAAGAGGGAGGGACTGGGGGGGGAAGAGGGAGGGACTGGGGGGGAAGAGGGAGGGACTGGGGGGGAAGAGGGAGGGACTGGGGGGGGAAGAGGGAGGGACTGGGGGGGGAAGAGGGAGGGACTGGGGGGGGAAGAGGGAGGGACTGGGGGGGAAGAGGGAGGGACTGGGGGGGGAAGAGGGAGGGACTGGGGGGGAAGAGGGAGGGACTGGGGGGGGGAAGAGGGAGGGACTGGGGGGGAAGAGGGAGGGACTGGGGGGGGGGACTGGGGGGGGGAAGAGGGAGGGACTGGGGGGGAAAGAGGGTGGGAGGGACTGGGGGGAAAGAGGGAGGGAGGGACTGGGGGGGAAAGAGGGAGGGAAGGAGGGAGGGACTGGGGGGGAAAGAGGGTGGGGGGGAAAGAGGGAGGGAAGGAGGGAAAGAGGGAGGGAGGGAGGGACTGGGGGGGATAGAGGGAGGGAGGGAGGGACTGGGGGGTCGAGGGAGGGAGGGAGGGACTGGGGGGGATAGAGGGAGGGAGGGAGGGACCCGGGGGGGGGGAAGAGGGAGGGAGGGAGGGACTGGGGGGGGAAGCGGGAGGGAGGGAGGGAGGGACTGGGGGGAAAGCGGGAGGGAGGGAGGGAGGGACTGGGGGGGGGGGGAAGAGGGAGGGAGGGAGGGAGGGACTGGGGGGGGAAGAGGGAGGGACTGGGGGGGGAAGAGGGAGGGACTGGGGGGGGAAGAGGGAGGGACTGGGGGGGAAGAGGGAGGGACTGGGGGGGAAGAGGGAGGGACTGGGGGGGGGAAGAGGGAGGGACTGGGGGGGGAAGAGGGAGGGACTGGGGGGGGAAGAGGGAGGGACTGGGGGGGGAAGAGGGAGGGACTGGGGGGGGGAAGAGGGAGGGACTGGGGGGGGGAAGAGGGAGGGACTGGGGGGGGGGAAGAGGGAGGACTGGGGGGGAAGAGGGAGGGACTGGGGGGGGAGAGGGAGGGACTGGGGGGGGGAAGAGGGAGGGACTGGGGGGGAAGAGGGAGGGACTGGGGGGGGAAGAGGGAGGGACTGGGGGGGGAAGAGGGAGGACTGGGGGGGGGAAGAGGGGACTGGGGGGGGGGAAGAGGGAGGGACTGGGGGGGGAAGAGGGAGGGACTGGGGGGGGAAGAGGGAGGGACTGGGGGGGAAGAGGGAGGGACTGGGGGGGAAGAGGGAGGGACTGGGGGGAAGAGGGAGGGACTGGGGGGGAAGAGGGAGGGACTGGGGGGAAGAGGGAGGACTGGGGGGGAAGAGGGAGGGAGGGAGGGAGGGACTGGGGGGGGGAAGAGGGAGGGAGGGAGGGAGGGACTGTGGGGGCGGGGGAAGAGGGAGGGAGGGAGGGACTGGGGGGGAAAGAGGGAGGGACTGGGGGGGAAAGAGGGAGGGAGGGAGGGAGGGACTGGGGGGGAAAGAGGGTGGGGGGGAGGGAGGGACTGGGGGGGGGGGAAGAGGGAGGGAGGGACTGGGGGGGAAGAGGGAGGGAGGGAGGGAGGGACTGGGGGGAAAGAGGGAGGGAGGGAGGGAGGAACTGGGGGGAAAGAGGGAGGGAAGGAGGGAGGGACTGGGGGGGAAAGAGGGAGGGAGGGAGGGACTGGGGGGGAAAGAGGGAGGGAGGGAGTGGGGGGGAAAGAGGGAGGGAGGGAGGGACTGGGGGGAAAGAGGGAGGGAAGGAGGGAGGGACTGGGGGGGAAAGAGGGAGGGACTGGGGGGAAAGAGGGAGGGACTGGGGGGAAAGAGGGAGGGACTGGGGGGGAAAGAGGGAGGGAGGGAGGGAGGGACTGGGGGGGGAAGAGGGAGGGAGGGAGGGAGGGAGGGACTGGGGGGGGGGAAGAGGGAGGGAGGGAGGGACTGGGGGGGGGAAGAGGGAGGGAGGGAGGGACTGGGGGGGGAAGAGGGAGGGAGGGAGGGACTGGGGGGAAGAGGGAGGGAGGGAGGGACTGGGGGGGAAAGAGGGAGGGAGGGAGGGAGGGACTGGGGGGAAAGAGGGAGGGAGGGAGGAGGGAGGGAGGAACTGGGGGGAAAGAGGGAGGGAAGGAGGGACTGGGGGGGAAAGAGGGAGGGAGGGAGGGAGGGACTGGGGGGGAAAGAGGGAGGGAGGGAGGGACTGGGGGGGAAAGAGGGAGGGAGGGACTGGGGGGAAAGAGGGAGGGAGGGAGGGAGGGACTGGGGGGGAAAGAGGGAGGGACTGGGGGGAAAGAGGGAGGGACTGGGGGGGAAAGAGGGAGGGAGGGAGGGAGGGACTGGGGGGGGGAAGAGGGAGGGAGGGAGGGAGGGACTGGGGGGGGGGGGAAGAGGAGGGAGGGAGGGAGGGACTGGGGGGGAAGAGGGAGGGAGGGAGGGAGGGACTGGGGGGGAAGAGGGAGGGAGGGAGGGACTGGGGGGGAGAAGAGGGAGGGAGGGAGGGACTGGGGGGGAAGAGGGAGGGAGGGAGGGACTGGGGGGGAAGAGGGAGGGAGGGAGGGACTGGGGGGAAAGAGGGAGGGAGGGAGGGACTGGGGGGAAAGAGGGAGGGAGGGAGGGACTGGGGGGAAAGAGGGAGGGAGGGAGGGACTGGGGGAAAGAGGGAGGGAGGGAGGGACTGGGGGGAAAGAGGGAGGGAGGGAGGGACTGGGGGGAAAGAGGGAGGGAGGGAGGGACTGGGGGGAAAGAGGGAGGGAGGGAGGGACTGGGGGGAAAGAGGGAGGGAGGGAGGGACTGGGGGGAAAGAGGGAGGGAGGGAGGGACTGGGGGGGAAGAGGGAGGGAGGGAGGGACTGGGGGAAAGAGGGAGGGAGGGAGGGACTGGGGGGAAAGAGGGAGGGAGGGAGGGACTGGGGGAAAGAGGGAGGGAGGGAGGGACTGGGGGGAAAGAGGGAGGGAGGGAGGGACTGGGGGGGAAAGAGGGAGGGAGGGAGGGACTGGGGAAAGAGGGAGGGAGGGAGGGACTGGGGGGAAAGAGGGAGGGAGGGAGGGACTGGGGGGAAAGAGGGAGGGACTGGGGGGAAAGAGGGAGGGACTGGGGGAAAGAGGGAGGGAGGGAGGGACTGGGGGAAGAGGGAGGGAGGGAGGGACTGGGGGGAAAGAGGGAGGGAGGGACTGGGGGGAAGAGGAAGGGAGGGAGGGACTGGGGGGAAAGAGGGAGGGAGGGAGGGACTGGGGGGAAAGAGGGAGGGTGGGGGGAAAGAGGGAGGGAGGGAGGGAGGGAGGGAGGGAGGGAGGGAGGGAAAGAGGGAGGGAGGGATGGACTGGGGGGAAAGGGGGAGGGAGGGAGGGACTGGGGGGAAAGGGGGAGGGAGGGAGGGAGGGAGGGAGGGAGGGAGAGACTGGGGGGGGGGGGGAAGAGGGAGGGAGGGACTGGGGGGGGAAAGAGGGAGGGAGGGACTGGGGGGGAAGAGGGAGGGAGGGAGGGAGGGACGGGGGGGGAAGAGGGAGGGAGGGACTGGGGGGGAAAGAGGGAGGGAAGGAGGGAGGGACTGGGGGGAAAGAGGGTGGGGGGGAAAGAGGGAGGGAGGGAAAGAGGGAGGGGAGGGAAAGAGGGAGGGAGGGAGGGACTGTGGGGGATAGAGGGAGGGAGGGAGGGACTGGGGGGGATAGAGGGAGGGAGGGAGGGAGGGACTGGGGGGAAAGAGGGAGGGAGGGAGGGAGGGACTGGGGGGAAAGAGGGAGGGAACGAGGGAGGGAGGGAGGAACTGGGGGGAACGAGGGAGGGAGGGAGGGACTGGGGGGAAAGAGGGAGGGAGGGAGGGACTGGGGGGAAGAGGGAGGGAGGGAGGGACTGGGGGGAAGAGGGAGGGAGGGAGGGACTGGGGGGAAAGAGGGAGGGACTGGGGGGAAAGAGGGAGGGAGGGAGGGAGGGACTGGGGGGAAAGAGGGAGGGAGGGAGGAATTGGGGGGAACGAGGGAGGGAGGGAGGAATTGGGGGAACGAGGGAGGGACTGGGGGAAAGAGGGAGGGAGGGAGGGACTGGGGGGAAAGAGGGAGGGAGGGAGGGACTGGGGGGAAAGAGGGAGGGAGGGAGGGACTGGGGGGAAAGAGGGAGGGAGGGAGGGACTGGGGGGAAAGAGGGAGGGAGGGAGGACTGGGGGGAAAGAGGGAGGGAGGGAGGGACTGGGGAAGAGGGAGGGAGGGAGGGACTGGGGGAAAGAGGGAGGGAGGGAGGGACTGGGGGAAAGAGGGAGGGAGGGAGGGACTGGGGGGAAAGAGGGAGGGAGGGAGGGACTGGGGGGAAAGAGGGAGGGAGGGAGGGACTGGGGGGAAAGAGGGGAGGGAGGGAGGGACTGGGGGAAAGAGGGAGGGAGGGAGGGAGGGACTGGGGGGAAAGGAGGGACTGGGGGGAAAGAGGGAGGGAGGGAGGGAGGACTGGGGGGAAAGAGGGAGGGAGGGAGGGACTGGGGGGAAAGAGGGAGGGAGGGAGGGAGGGACTGGGGGGAAAGAGGGAGGGAGGGAGGGAGGGACTGGGGGGAAAGAGGGAGGGAGGGAGGGAGGGACTGGGGGGAAAGAGGGAGGGAGGGAGGGAGGGACTGGGGGGAAAGAGGGAGGGAGGGAGGGAGGGACTGGGGGGAAAGAGGGAGGGAGGGAGGGAGGGACTGGGGGAAAGAGGGAGGGAGGGAGGGGACTGGGGGGAAAGAGGGAGGGAGGGAGGGAGGGACTGGGGGGAAAGAGGGAGGGAGGGAGGGAGGGACTGGGGGAAAGGAGGGAGGGAGGGGACTGGGGGGAAAGAGGGAGGGAGGGAGGGAGGGACTGGGGGAAAGAGGGAGGGAGGGAGGGAGGGACTGGGGGGGAAAGAGGGAGGGAGGGAGGGAGGGACTGGGGGGAAAGAGGGAGGGAGGGAGGGAGGGACTGGGGGGAAAGAGGGAGGGAGGGAGGGAGGGACTGGGGGGAAAGAGGGAGGGAGGGAGGGAGGGACTGGGGGGAAAGAGGGAGGGAGGGAGGGAGGGACTGGGGGAAAGAGGGAGGGAGGGAGGGGACTGGGGGGAAAGAGGGAGGGAGGGAGGGAGGGACTGGGGGGGAAAGAGGGAGGGGGGAGGGAGAAGAGGGAGGAGGGGGGGGAAAGAGGGAGGGAGGAGGGAGGGACTGGGGGGAAAGAGGGAGGGAGGGAGGGAGGGACTGGGGGGACAAGGAGGGAGGGAGGGGAGGGAGGGACTGGGGGGATAGTGGGAGGG